>NC_137153.1:113500334-114203509 GCF_951394435.1 Stenella coeruleoalba
TCACCTGCTAAATGGGGTGATGATGCCGATGTAGCAGCACTGCTGGGCACGATGACATTGGATACTGTGCGCAGAGGGCCGGGCGCACAGTAGGGATGAAATAAGGTGAATCCCACCCTCCTTGGCTTCTTTCGTCCGTATTCACCGCCTCTTCCTCCCGGCACTGTTGTCAGCTTCGAAGTGTCCTCTTACCTCGCTGCTTTGAGGGTCCCTCGAGGCCAGGGCCCGGAGAGGGTAGAGGTGAGGTTGGGAGAAAAGGGATCGTGAGTGCAAACTCAGATCTGCCCCACCCCGATTTCCCTTTCACTCCAACGCCCGTGCTCCACCGTGCTCCACCGCAGGGCCGCTTGGGGTCTAGATGAAGTGCGTCGGTGGAGGGGGGAACATGGGTGCATGTGGGAGCCGACTGTCTCCTGCTTAGCAGAGGGGATGACCTCACCTGCCTGGCTGGGGAATTGCATAAAAAAGTGCCCAAGTGAGGGATTCTGCGAAGCCAAGAGGGCTTGCTTTCAAAACAATTAGCGCTAACATCTGCCCAGGCACCCATGCTGTTTTTGTATAATTAAAACAAGGCTCCGGAATCCCACTGGACACTCTTTAAAAACCACTCATTTTCAGCATTATTTACAACGCGGGAATGCTGGGAGGGAGGTGCCTGACACCCTTACGGCCGTCCCAAAGGAGAGGCCTGGGTCTCTTCCACAGTGGCTGTCTTCCGGGTGGGGGAGTTGGGGCTCCAGACCTCAGGCCTCAGGGAGAGGCCGCGCGGGACCGGCAAGAACTGGACGAGACTGCCGACCCTCTGCCACCTTGCCTTCTTTTCCATGGGCCTTGCTGGAGATAGGGTTGAGTTGGGGCGGGGAGGGAAGAGGGCGGGAGAGGGGGGAGTCCTGTGTTCCTCTTTTCTTAGGGATGCTTGAATCCCAGTGGCTGCAATGATTTATCAAAGCTCAGCTGGTAACTGCTGCAGATGTGGCAGTTCTCAAAGAAAAAAAAAATTAAACAATAATTAATAGCAAATCACTGCATTAAGCCTTTTCAATTTAGAGAAAGCTTGGAATTGGGCGGGAGGGATTAGCTGGACAAAGGCAGCAGAGGTCAGGTTCTAGGCCTCCTCTATGTGCACACACAGGCCCATGCGTCTGCGCACACGCAGGCGAACCAGCACGTTCATTGTCAGTGCGTGTGTCTCAAGCACAGGAGAGCACACAGGTGTACAAAGGCAGTCCTGGGTGGCACACACCCAGACACACACACGCGTGCCATGCCGTGCTTGTACACACACACGCACACGTCTGTGAACTCACCGGAGCAGGCACGCTACGTACCCCAGCATGGGCACCGCGCGTCTGAGGCCTGCAAGTGCATACCGGCTTCTACACGCACAGGCGCATGCATACCTGCACACAGGCAGACGCAGGGGGAACCGTGGGCAGTGCTGGCCGAGGACGCATCTGGTCTCCCGTTATCCCCACTCTTTGTATTCTTGCAAGTCCCAGCACCCTAGGGGCTGAGGTCTCTGTGGGAGCCTTCGTTCGGTGGGCCTTGGGGGAGGCTGAGCCCTGAAGCTTGGCTGTGTTGGGCTGCTCTCAGCTGAAGGAGGTGGAGGGCTCTGAGGCCGAGGCTGGAGCTCTGCAGAGCTCTGAGTTCTCAGGCCCCTGACTCTTCCGCTTCACAGCTAAGAAATCAGGTGTGCCCCCAACAGCTTGCCCATGGTCAGTGCCCCAGCTCTGCCCTTCTGTGCCCCTTCCATGCCCCACGCCCCACGATCCGCCCTCCTAGCATGGGCTGCCAGCAGAGAAAATGAACGTCTTTGGACCAATGAAAAAAGGAAAAGAAGACCACTCGCCATGGTTCTTTGGGATGGAAACCAAGCCTTCCAGTTGCATCTTACCCGTGGTGGGGTCATTTGGGCACCAGGGCTTGCGTGTCAGCTGTGGTTCCTCCAGACGGGCTGTTTGGGAGGAGCCAGTCACCGATCCAGGTAATGGCCATTTGCTCTGAGAAATGGGTACCTTTCCAGTGCGTTCTGCCCAGGACTCTCTGGCCAGGCAGCCACTGGGAGGGGAGCCAGGAGAACTGAGGAAGCAGGAGGCTGTAAGGCCGACATCCCTGGAGAATCCCCACAGGATTTATTTCGTGTCTGTGCAAAATAAATCCTCAGCTAGATGCGACAAATGTGGCTCTCTCCTTGGCGTTTGCAAAGTGCTTTCTCATCGACCCTCTCCCAGGGTCAGCTACAACCTCAACCTTAGCAAAGAGGGAGCAGAGCGAGGTGTGAAATGCAGCCAGGGAAGGCAGAGAGACCTACTTTGGAATCCCAGCCCTGTGTGACCTTGGACAGCCCCTTGCCCTCTCTGTTCCCTAGAATTCTTCTCTGTAAAGTGGCAACAACTGAGGCAGCAAACCCGAGGGATTGTTCTGAGGATTCAGTCAGATCATGCAGGGAAAGGGCACAGTCCCTGGCACAGCGCAAGCTCGGGGCATGGTGGCTTCTGTGCCCACGATAAGAATTATTACTATCTACGAGTGCATTTGACATTGACAACCACCCCAGGAGGTGGTATCGTTTATCCCATCTCACAAAGGCGGAATCTGAGGCTGAGGGAGGGAGTGTCGCCCTTTGGGTGTCTGTTAAGCTCACCCCCCTTTGAGATCTGCCCCCTCAGCCTCAGGGGCGGCCCTGGCAGTGAAGGAGCCGGAGGATACCTGAGTGTTGGCAGCCGGAGCCCAGCAGTGTCTCTTTCCTGGGAACTGGGAATTTGCGTTTGAGTCACAGCGTTTGGCTGGCCTCTGTTGGGTGTCTGAGGTTGTGGGGGTCAAGGCCAGGCCGTGTGCCGAGAGAGGAGAAAGAAGCAGAAACCCCAAGGGAAGGCAGGCGGCAGTTTTGCTCTCTGGCACCAGTGCCCCTTCTGTTCAGGCCCTACTGCCTCGTGGGGTCTGGCTGCCCGTCCCACCACTTTCGGGGCCCTGCCAGTACTGGTCCCCCTCCCCCCTTACCACTTCTTCCTTATTTCAGCGTGTGAGGCTCTGGTCTTGTAACCGAAGGATGCCTAAGCACGACCATGTAGGTTCACGCCCGCAGGCACGGCACGGGGCTCTGGCGGTGACGAGACAGACCCGGCTGCTGCCTTCTGAGCAGAGAGGCAGCATTTGAACCTGTGTCCAGTAACCCTTCAGTCACAGTTGTGTCAAGAGCTGTGCGCAGCAGGAGGCTGAAATGGGCCTGACCCGGTTCTGTGGGAGCTGGTCAGGGAAGGGCTCTCACAAGCCTTCTGGGGTGAGCCTTGGGCACGGACAGGGCGCTTGACCCACTGCCAGTCAGTCAACCAGTAAATGGCCCAGATGACGTGGGGACCCAGGATGCCAGCTTGCCCCACCCCACGAGGCTGCCAACCTCCTGGGGCCAGAGAACAAAGCGCTGCAGGATCATGAAGCCTTGGTGAGGCCAAGGCACGGGACCGTGAGATGTCCTGCACTCAACTGAATGCTTTACTGCTGACTCAGCTCCTGGTTAAGCTGGGTGCGTGCAAGTGTCACAGCCCGCAGGGCACTGGGTCTGCTGGCTGGGCCGGTGGGGGGTCAGGCCGTGTCAGTAGTGAAATCTGGTTTGGAGCAGGGGATTGGCAGGGGTTACTCCCCCAAGCCCGTGTGATGACGTAGGGTGGGAGTGTTTGGACTAGGAGAAGGGGTGACACCATCACTGGCTTCAAATCTGAGAGGACTGTTAATACTACTACGATTACTACCGATAGCAGCTACCCTGTTTTGAGTACTTGCTACACAGGAGGCAATATGCTAAGAGTTATGTACATGACCTCAGTGGAGCCACCCAGCTACTTGATAAGGTAGAAACTGGTAATATTCCCATTTTACAGGTGAGTAAACAGAGGTCCAAAGTCATTGTCATAGTTTAGATACTTGTTCAGCAAATCTTTGGTTCCATTCCTACCGTGGGTGGGGTGTATTTCCCTGCCCCATTGATGTTGAGCTTGGCCATGTAAGTAACTCATTTTGGCCGGTGGAATGTTAGTGAAGGTGACATGAGCAGTGGTTTGAATGTGCTGATTGGTTTCACTTGGCTCGTGCTCTCCTGCCATTTCAGTGGGAGCATGCCCTGTGTAGACGCTGGTTCAAGACTGAGAAAGAGACCCACAGAGCAGACTTGAATCTGACCCGCAGCCTGAAGCAGAGCTCTTAGCCACGCTCTGCTTAGATCGACTAAACCACAGGCAACCTGCAGACCCATGAATGTGGCCATAAATATTTATTACTGTAAGTTACTGACTTTGTTATGCAGCATTACTGTGGCCGTAGCTGACCAGTACACTTGCACAACCAGTAGTGGCAGAGCTGAGATTTAAACTGAAATGGTTCTGACCAGAAAATGTCAACTTAACCCCTATGCTATGAAGTCTATCAAATTAGAAAATGTGGGTGAAGTTTTTAGCAGAGTGCAAGGCCCTTCATCAACAGGTTATATGTAACTAGTATTAATATTTGTATTGTCATTATCACCATCTCTAAAGAGCCAGGGAAGCCCAAAGCACCCATGGGCTGCTGGAGGTGCCGTAGTCAGCAGTGCTGGAGGAAGGGCCTTGGCGGGGAGACCGTGCCTCCCACCTGGATTCTGGAACAGGGCCAGAGTTATGTGTCAGTGGCTGAGGTTCCTGAGAGGTTACCACCCACTTAGCATCTCTGCAGGAACCAAGAGCAGGAGAGGAGCATGGGCTCAGGAGTCAGACAGATCTTAGTCAGAATTCCAGCCCACCAACCGCTGGCTGTACACCTGGGGCAGTGTCCTCTCTCTGTGCCTCAGTTTCCTCATCTGTAAAATGGGGGTAAAGATCAGTTTCCTTGTAGGGCTGTCGTGAGGATCAGGTGCAATTGTTACTGAGGAAGTTTAGCAACCAACCAACCAAAAACATACCTCCCTCGTGTACACAGACTCTAGGGAGCCAAGGGGACTGGTCCTCGGAGCCCGTGTGAAACGCCTCCAGGGGACACCCAAGCACTTCGGGAGAGCTAGCCAATGCCTCTGCAGTTGGCCCTGGCAGGCAGGGTCCTCCCCAGCACTCTGGTCACCCTGCTCCTGAGAGCAGCCAGCACAGCCTGTGCTGCCCAGCCTGCAGGGGTCAGGTCCAGCCTGACGCCCAGGGTCCCCTGCTCACCCCAAACTCCCACGCCACACCTTAGTCCGACCCTTGCAGGGGGTCTCAAGCTTCCCTGACTGACTGGCATTTTGTATTTGAGTGATAAAAGGGCATTGTGGCCTCTGGCCTTCCTTCAGCATGCTGAGCGCCCTCCCTCAGCAATTCTCCCAGGTCTTAGTTTTAAGTCACTTCCTCCAGAAGCCCTCCCAGATCCCCCCAGACTAGTGTACCCCACCCTCCAGAGCTCCCCGTGCCTTTACTGCTCTTCTCTCCCCTGCGCATTCCACTCTCTCCCCACAGCTGCCAATACCACCCTTTCTCACTATAGTGGGAATGACTTACTCTTGCCTACAGTAGGGACTCGGACAGAGGGAGGAGGAGAGCATTTCTTGGGCACCTGCTGCTGCCAGGCACCGTACACACATTACCTCATTTAGTCCACACCAAACGTTGGCTGTTAGAGTGATTATCCCCATTGAGCAGATGAGGAAACTGAGGCTCAGAGGGGAACCCAGGTCTGCCCGACACTGAAGTCTGGTCCCCCAACCACTCTCCCTCCTGGGACCTCAGCACCCTGTGCCCTGAGGCATGGCTCACCCCCTCTCTTAATTGTAATTCAACTACTTGTGATATTTCGGTACCAATTAATATTGATTTTACAATTGGTTTACGGAGATGTTGTTTTATTACTAATATATTTAATGTGCAAGTCAATGAGAACACTTGCTTGGCTCTCTCCCTGGAAGGTAATAAAATCAAATATCTCAGGGGTAAAATGCTACCCGAGCCGTGAATGGCAAAGCAGATGCTTAATGTTACAGTTAAAGACGAGGCCAAGGGCTGGGCAAAGCCCACCTGCCCCACAGCCTGCTTTCAGGGCTGCCGGCGAGGGGCCTCCCTGGGCTCCACGGGCTCCAGACCTGCTGGGGAGGCCACGGTGAGGTTCCTGAGGGCTTTGGTGGAGGGGGCTGGGGCCAAGGGGGGCAGGCAGGAGACTGCCGCCTTTGAGGAGCTGTTCTGGGCAGGCCTGCCCTCACTGCCCATCCTCTTCTCTCCCTTTCTCTCTCTCCCTCCCTTCCCTATCCTTCATTCCTTTTTGTTTATTCATTCTTCCATCGATTTCGTTGTTTATCTGATCATTTCTTTGCTCTCGTATTTTCCCATCCATTCATCCAATTTCTCATTCATTCATTCAATAACTTTTTGGACTTTTGTTCATTCATATATATGTTCAGTCATTTGATTGTTCATTCATTCATTCATAAGGTAGTTAGTCTTTGATTTATTGATTTGTTCATTCACTTATTTGTTCAGTCATCCGACAGCTATGGACAGAGCCCTCCTTCTGTGTTGGGCTGGGTGCTGGGGGTTCGGGGGGGCACTCTGGACCAGGTGCACGGCCCCTGCCCGCCTCCCCGAGTCACAGTCAGATGTGGGCGGGGGGCTGCCTCCCTTTGTTGCCTTGATGGTTTGTCCCACCCCCTTCTCCTTCTCCTGTGTCCAGTGGCAAAGGCTGGAGCAGAGGAATGCTGAGGACCTTTGCCCCTTGGGGTCTTCCTGTACTCAGCGCTTCCAGAGCACCCACCGTGCCCAGGTGTGTACTGTCCCCACCTCATAACTGAGGAAACAGGCCCAGAGGAGCGGAGACACTTGCTCAAGTTCATACAGGTGTAGACATTAGAGCTGGGATTTGAATCTGGGTTCGTTTGACTCCAGAGTCCGTGCTTTCCTCGTCATTGAGGCAGAGTGGTTGGGGCACAGACCCTGGAGCCAGACCTGCGTTCTAATCTCGTTCCCCCTCCCACTAGCCTCGGTACCGTCCTCTGCGAGAGTGGGTCTCATCATGGCAGTGAGCTCAGGCTTGGGAAGGGCCTGGCACAGAGTGGCGAACTGCCGGGGTCACGTCTTCAGGACTTGGCTGTTGGCGATGAAGAAGTCCTTTCTGAGACTCTGGCTGTCAGGAGGCTGTGGCATGCCTACAGGTCAGGAGGAGTCTGTGTGCAGCTCTCCAGGACAGGACATGTCACAGCCCCCTCTCTCTTGGGGTCCTGTAAAGCCCAGCTCTGCTGGGGCACGGGGATGGGGGTGGGCATGGGGGTGGCCAGCTGGACCCCGGCTCCCCTGCTGTGATTGATGGGGGAGCCGGTAATGAAGCTGGCTGGCAGTAAATAATCAGACATGAAAATCTTACCATTTAATTAACCGAAAATAAACGACCAAGGGCCCCTGCAAGAAGGGAATCCTGGCCACCGCAGTCAGCTGCTGCATTGGGCTCAGAGTGGAACCACTCACTTGCTCATCACTCATTCATTCATTCATTCATTGTGCATCACTCATTCCCACGGCACAACCCTTACTGTTCCAATGGAGTGTTGTCATCCCCATTTTGCAGACGGGGAATCTGAGGCCCAGAGAGGGGACGGGATTCACTGAGAGTCCCATGGGGGTCAGTAAGTGACCTGGGACTTGATCCTGTGGCCCCTGAACCCAGGGCTGCAACCCACCGTCCTCCTCCTTGCCCCGACTTGTCCCATCTTCCTGTCCATCTCTCCAGATCCTCCTGTTGCCCTCCTTTCCCAGGAAGGCCTCCTGGACTGCTGTTGCCCAAGGTGCCACTGAATGACCCCGGATCCTGGGCAGTTGGGGCGGACCTGGGTCCCAAGACTTCCTCACTTCTCCTCGAGCTGCTTGGGTGGTGAATATTTTCGGTTATAGACGACACCAACCTGCACCTCTGAACTAATACTCCCACATCAGCTGACTCCTCTGGTGGGAACAAGAGAATCCCAGGGCAATGGGAGGATCTGCCCCAGGAACAAACAGGATGAAGTGTCGGGATGTGTGTGTGTGTGTGTGTGTGTGTGTGTGTGTGTGTGTGTGTGTGTGTGTGTGTGTGTGTGTTAAGGGGCTCTGTGAAGGGACAGCTTCTCCTTTTCTTTTCTTTCCTTGTTTTTCAGGAGTGAGCCTCTGACTTGCAGTCACTACTCCCCGGCCTTCTGTATAACGGGTTCATGGCAGACAATTAAATAGAGCAGGGAGAAGGAAGCAGGAGCAGAGCCAGGATACGTGTCCCAGTGTCCTGTTCTTGTTGTGGCTTTGTTCTTTCTTTTTTCTTGTTGTTGCTTCTTTAAACTTTTTTTTTTGTTTTGGTGCCTTGTTCTTAATTTGAAAGATTGCTAACATTTTAGAGCGCTTTGCATGTACCGGATAAGTGCTTCACATAACGATCTCATTTGGTTTTCACAATAGCCCTGTAGAGTGAGTATTCTTAGTATGTCCATTTTCCAGCGGACTGTAAAGCTCAGAGAGGGGCAGTGGCATCCCCAAGGACACACAGCTCATTAAGAGGCTGACCTGGGCCTGAGGTCCCAGGTCTGTCTGAGCCCAAACCCATGCTCTTTGTCAGCTCTCTTGGCTTCCCTGTTCAGGAGCTGGCAGGGCAGGGTCAGGGCAGCTATGGAAACCTGTCTTGGACCCTGGGAAATGGACAGTTCCTGCAGGTCCAAGAAGAAGGGCTGGTGTGCGTGGGAAAGAAGATGGACTAGATGGAGAAGGCGGCGTCCGCGGGGGCTGCCCACTGTGGTCTGGCTCTGGGTGCATCAAAGCTTTGGGCTGACCGAGAGGATACTCTCTGAGTCAGACGAACCTGCGTTTGCACTGTGGCTCTGCCCCCCACTTTCTTTGTGGCCTTGGACGCGTTTCCACTCCTGGGTAAGGGATCACGGTGGGGCCCGACTTGCAGGGCTGTGGAGGGGATCACATGAGATCATGAAGGTTTGTGCTCAGAGGAACGTGCCAGGTATACAACGGTAAGTGTCAAATAAATGTGATCCGATATTGTTTCTCTTAGTGATCTAGGTTAGTATCAATACTTAATACGAAGTCTTTTTTGCCGGATTATTGTGAGAATCAGAGCTAATATATTCAAAATGCCCAGAATAGTACCTGGTATGTGTTGGGCACGTCATAAACGTAGGGCTTGTCTCTGTTTTTGTAAAGCATGTATCTATTTATGTGCATATACACGCTGAAGGAAGTCTGGCAGGAAAAATGCCGAAATATCAACAGTGATTTTTTTCAGGATTGCAGGCGATAGTTTTCTTCTTTGCGATTTTCTGTGTTTTCTGCATCTTTAGCCGTGAGGAGGTATCATTTTTGCACCTGGAAAACCAGAAACAGCAGAAGCCGCCGTGGCCAGGCAAGCAGCCCCCCGGGTTGTCGGCCCCAGTAGATGCTCATTTTCCAGGAGAGGCGGACCCAGAGAGCTGCCCTGTCCTCCGTGTCCTCAGGCCCTGGACCCCTGGGCCTCAAAACTTGGGGATTGGGAGTTCTATCTCAGGCCTCTTGTGCTGGGAATCCCTGAGGGATGTCCGGGGCTGGGCTATGACCTGAGGGACACTCCGATGCTTCCTTAAAGCTGAGGGCACCTCCAGGGCAGTCACCATGGTTCTAGCCCCCCCAGGCCTCAGGCACGCCCCGGTTTCTTCCTTCCCGCCCCAGCACGGCGCCTCCAGTCCTCGCCAGTTGGCATATGGAATGTGGAGACAATAGAAGCTGAGTGTAACCACTGTTTACAGAAAAAAATGGTACAAGATTTATTTATTGGAAGGTGACTGAGGAATATGAATTCTACACTCCATTTAAAATGCTTTTTATTTCTCTCAGCCTTGGGGCTCAGAGTACATCTAATTTCACCCACAGCTATAATTCTCTAGCAAACAGTTCCTGCTGCTCCTCTGGGGTCCCCAGGAACCGGGTTAGTTTATGTCTGCCACTGACGAGGCACAGGCAGGGGCAGCGACGGCTACGTGCCAGCGCACACGGCGCCCTCCCGCCCATGCCACCGTCGGCCCCAAGGTTCAGGCCCGTGTGTGCACACCCGGCCGGGCTCGGCTGGGCCCATGTGGTGCCCGTGGCGCCAGGCCCCGAGCCCTGGGATGGCCTAAACGCGAGCAGGCGGGTGGCCCATATCTCACGCTGGACGTGTTGATTGCTCCAACCTCAGAGCTAACAAACAATTAGTTTGTTAGTATATTTATCCTGTGAACATTGGAGCCTGTGATTACAAATCCAATAGCGGGATTGTGGCAGCATTTGGAGATAAATCTGTGCTCCAGGCCCGGCTGTGTCAGCTATGGGGGCTGGGGGGGGCAGTGGCAGGGGGAGGGGGAGGCATCTCAGTGGCCTTGCCTGCCTGTCCCTGTGGCCGTTTTTTCAGCTGCTTGTTGGCCTATCTGTCTGCTGGCCTGCTAGTCTGTCTGGATGCGTCTCAGCTAGCTTGTCTGTGCGTCTGTCTGACCCCTTGCTGGCCTGCCTGCCTGGGACTCTGTACTTCCTTCCATACCAGGTCCCGGGGCTGCAGAAATACCTTAGAAGATGCCGAGCCTCAAGCCACTCATGTTCTTCTTGGAGAGACACTGTCACCCATCTGACGGTGACCAGAGGGATGGCAGAGGGATGGATGGAGAGAGCACCATGGGGTCTCTAGGAGGAAAAGGCTAACTCTGCCCAAAAGGTCAAGGAGCCCCCAGTGGACTCTGCCAGTAGCCGCCCTCGCCTTTTCTCCTTTGCCTTTTCAGTATCTTTCCTCAGGCCTCCCCTATCCTGAAAACAAAAATCCAGCCACCCACCCCATCCTCCCAGCGTCACAGTTTTCTTCACTTATGCAGGTCTTGGATCACCTCCCTCAGTCCCCTCTCCGCTGCCTAGTAGATCCGGTTGCCCCCAGAGGTGCTATAATGGACACGTGTCCTCCCCACCTCTCACACCCCTGGGCACTGCTGGACTCCTTCCCTTTGTGACTTCTTGAGACGCCCATGGAGCTGCGGCCCTGGACTGGGCTCCATCCCCGCTGACTGCATCTTCCCAGCTCCTTCCAGTTCCTCTGCCTCTGTTGGCTTCTTAACTGCAGCCATGCCCTGGGCCAGCCCTCTAGCCCCTGCCCTGCTCTCTCCCCCTCCATCACAGCACGCACTCACTCGGCACCCCCACCACGGACATCCCCGCGTCTCTGCCTTCAGCCCTGAGCTCTCCCAGGAACCTGGGTTCCTCCTCCCGCTGTGGCCTTGACCTCAGGGTCCAGCCAGCCCCAACCCCCACTGGCCACCAAGCTGGACCCTGGGGGTGGTCAGTCATCCTCGATGAGAACTTCTGCTTTGCCCCCAGCCAGGGAGTCACCCAGGCCTGTCAAGTTCTCCTCCAAACGCTTCTCACACGTGCTCTCCACTCTTCCCATCACTGTCCTATGGCAAGCCACTGCGATCTCCCCCTGACTGGTCTGCAGCAGCCTCCGCACTGGCCCCTCAGCCCAGATGCATTCCCCCGTAAGCCCCACAATTCATCCCAGTGTTCCTGAACCTCAGGGGGAGCACAGGCAGAATCTGTAAAATGGGGACAGTAAGTCTTGCCTGTTAGGGTTGTTGGTAGGACTTAATGAGAGCTCAGCGATATTAGTGGCCCACTTATATTTAGCATTTACTGTGTGTCTAGCGCCCTGCCAGGCAATTTACCTGTTGGTCTTATTTCATTTTCACAACTTTGTGAAATAGGTCATATTATTATCTCCCATTTCACAGATGTGGAAACTAAGACTCAGCGAGTTAAAGCATATGCCCAAGGTCAGAAGATTGTAAGTGGTGGAGGGAGGATTTCAATGTGGGTCTGCTTGGTTCTTGGGCCGTGCTCTTAACTGCTGTCTGTGCTTCTTAGGGATACCCATTCCTTAGCAGTGGTCAGGGCCAGTGACCACCTTTCCTCTGAGGTCCAGGGCTTTCTGAGGGCTCTGCAGTGTTCCCTGGGTTTGTGAGGAGGAATTTCAAGGCACTGACCAGTGCTGAGATGCCCATCCACCAAAGTCTTTTTTTCTTTTTTAGGACATAATTCTCACACTGTAAAATCCACCTTTTAAAAGTGGACATTCAGTGGTTTTTAATATATTTATAAGGTGAACAACCATTATCACTATTATCACAATTCCTGAACACTTTCATCATTCCCCAAAGAAACTCCCCAGACCCATTATGCACTCACTCCCCTTCCCCTGTCCTTTGCACCCTGGCAACCACCGATCTACTTTCTGTCGCTGTGTATTTGCCTTGTCTGGATGTTTCATGTGAATGGAATCATGCGACACGTGGGCTTTTGTGTCTGGGTCCTTTCACTTAGTGTGTTGTTTTGGGGGTTCATCCAGGTTGTGGCGTGTACTTCATTCCTTCATTCCATTCAGTACTTCATTCCCTTTAATTGCCAAATTGTATTCCACTATACGGATATGTTAGTTTGTTTATTCATTCATCAGTCAATGGACATTTGAGTTGTTTCCACTTTTTGGCTCCGGAGAATAATGCTGCTATATAACGTACGTAACATTCCTGTGCAAGCGTTCGTACTTGTACTGTGTGCAAACAAGTGCACGCGTGTTGTTGATTCTTTTAGCACACCTACGTGTGGGACCGCTGCGTCGCACGGTAATCCTAGGTTTAAACTTTGCAGCAAGTGCTTTCCAGGGGCTCCCATTGGCCACAGTGTTCTGTGGGGTGGGGCTGGGGAGCCCGGCTGAGTCATGAGCAGCCTTGTGGGGTGGGACCCTGGTGAGGCTCTCTGAGCCCATGACTCTTCTCACTACTTTCCTCCAAGAGTGTGGACGTCAGACACTTCGCATTTGTGATCCCATTTGACCCCCAGAGGAACCCAGTAGGGAAGGTACTGTTCACCTCCTTTTTTTTTTTTTTTTTTTTTTGCAGTACGCGGGCCTCTCACTGTTGAGGCCTCTCCCGCTGCGGAGCACAGGCTCCGGACGCGCAGGCTCAGCAGCCATGGCTCACGGGCCCAGCCGCTCCACGGCATGTGGGATCTTCCCGGACCGGGGCACGAACCCATGTCCCCTGCATCGGCAGGCGGACTCTCAACCACTGCGCCACCAGGGAAGCCCTGTTCACCTCCTTTTATGATTGAGAACACCGAAGCTCAACAAGGCCAGGTAATTTGCCAGTGAGGGACAGAGTTGAGTCTTTTTTTTTTTAAGTGTGGAAAAGCTTTTTTCTTTTTTTTTTTTTTACATCTTTATTGGAGTATAATTGCTTTACAATGGTGTGTTAGTTTCTGCTTTATAACAAAGTGAATCAGTTATACATATACATATGTTCCCATATCTCTTTCCTCTTGTGTCTCCCTCCCTCCCACCCTCCCTATCCCACCCCTCTAGGTGGTCACAAAGCACCGAGCTGATCTCCCTGTGCTATGCGGCTGCTTCCCACTAGCTATCTACCTTACGTTTCATAGTGTATATATGTCCATGCCTCTCTCTCGCTTTGTCACAGCTCACCCTTTCCCCTCCCCATATCCTCAAGTCCATTCTCTAGTAGGTCTGTGTCTTTATTCCTGTCTTATCCCTAGGTTCTTAATGATATTTTTTTATCTTAAATTCCATACAGATATGTTAGCATACGGTATTTGCCTTTTTCTTTCTGACTTACTTCACTCTGTATGACAGACTCTAGGTCCATCCACCTCATTACAAATAGCTCAATTTCGCTTCTTTTTATGGCTGAGTAATATTCCATTGTATATATGTGCCACATCTTCTTTATCCATTCATCCGATGATGGACACTTAGGTTGTTTCCATCTCCTGGCTATTGTAAATAGAGCTGCAATGAACATTTTGGGACATGACTCTTTTTGAATTTTGGTTTTCTCAGGGTATATGCCCAGTAGTGGGATTGCTGGGTCATATGGTAGTTCTATTTGTAGTTTTTTAAGGAACCTCCACACTGTTCTCCATAGTGGCTGTACCAATTCACATTCCCACCAGCAGTGCAAGAGTGTTCCCTTTTCTCCACACCCTCTCCAGCATTTATTCTTTCTAGATTTTTTGATGATGGCCATTCTGACTTGTGTGAGATGATATCTCATTGTAGTTTTGATTTGCATTTCTCTAATGATTAATGATGTTGAGCATTCTTTCATGTGTTTGTTGGCAGTCTGTATATCTTCTTTGGAGAAATGTCTATTTAGGTCTTCTGCCCATTTTTGGATTGGATTGTTTGTTTTTTTGTTATTGAGCTGCATGAGCTGCTTATAAATTTTGGAGATTAATCCTTTGTCGGTTGCTTCATTTGTAAATCTTTTCTCCCATTCTGAGGGTTGTTTTTTCGTCTTGTTTATGGTTTCCTTTGCTGTGCAAAAGCTTTGAAGTTACATTAGGTCCCATTTTTTTATTTTTGTTTTTATTTCCATTTCTCTAGGAGGTGGGTCAAAAAGGATCTTGCTGTGATTTATGTCATAGAGTGTTCTGCCTATATTTTCCTCTAAGAGTTTGATAGTGTCTGGACTTACATTTAGGTCTTTAATCCATTTTGAGCTTATATTTGTGTATGGTGTTAGGGAGTGATCTAATGTCATACTTTTACATGTACCTGTCCAGTTTTCCCAGCACCACTTATTGAAGAGGCTGTCCTTTCTCCACTGTACATTCCTGCCTCCTTTATCAAAGATAAGGTGACCATATGTGCATGGGTTTCTCTGGGCTTTCTATCCTGTTCCATTGATCTTTCTGTTTTTGTGCCAGGACCATACTGTCTTGATTACTGTAGCTTTGTAGTATAGTCTGAAGTCAGGGAGCCTGATTCCTCCAGCTCTGTTTTTCTTTCTCAAGATTGCTTTGGCTATTCAGGGTCTTTTGTGTTTCCATACAAATTGTGAAATTTTTTGTTCTAGTTCTGTGAAAAATGCCAGTGGTAGTTTGATAGGGATTGCATTGAATCTGTAGATTGCTTTGGATAGTAGAGTCATTTTCACAATGTTGATTCTTCCAATCCAGGAACATGGTATATCTCTCTATCTATTTGTATCATCTTTAATTTCTTCCATCAGTGTCTTATAATTTTCTGCATACAGGTCTTTTGTCTCCTTAGGTAGGTTTATTCCTAGATATTTATTCTTTTTGTTGCAGTGGTAAATGGGAGTGTTTTCTTGATTTCACTTTCAGATTTTTCATCATTAGTGTATAGGAATGCCAGAGATTTCTGTGCATTAATTTTGTATCCTGCTACTTTACCAAATTCATTGATTAGCTCTAGTAGTTTTCTGGTAGCATCTTTAGGATTCTGTATTTATAGTATCATGTCATCTGTCAACAGTGACAGCTTTACTTCTTCTTTTCCGATTTGGATTCCTTCTATTTCCTTTTCTTCTCTGATTGCTGTGGCTAAAACTTCCAAAACTATGTTGAATAAGAGTGGTGAGAGTGGGCAACCTTGTCTTGTTTCTGATCTTAGTGGAAATGCTTTCAGTTTTTCACCATTGAGGACGATGTTGGCTGTGGGTTTGTCATATATGGCCTTTATTATGTTGAGGAAAGTTCCCTCTATGCCTACTTTCTGCCGGGTTTTTATCATAAATGGGTGTTGAATTTTGTCGAAAGCTTTCTCTGCATCTATTGAGATGATCATATGGTTTTTCTCCTTCAATTTGTTAATATGGTTTATCACGTTGATTGATTTGCATATATTGAAGAATCTTTGCATTCCTGGAATAAACCCCACTTGATGGTGTATGATCCTTTTAATGTGCTGTTGGATTCTGTTTGCTAGTATTTTGTTGAGAATTTTTGCATCTATGTTCATCCAGCTCTATCTCATTCCAAAATCCATTTATTTATTTAATTGAAGTATAGGTGATTGACAATGTTGTGTTAATTACTGCTGAACAGCAAAGTGATTCAGATACGTGTGTGTGTGTGTGTGTGTGTGTGTGTATACACATTCTATCTTTAAATATCCTTTTCCATTATGGTTTATCATAGGATATTGAATATAGTTCTCTGTGCTATACAGTAGGACCTTGTTGTTTATCCATTCTATATATAAAAGCTTACATCTGCTGACCGCAACCTCCCACTCCATCCCTCCCCCACCCCCTTTCCCTTGGCAACCACCAGTCTGTTCTCTATGTCTGTGAGTCTGTTTCTGTTTCACAGATAGATTCATTTGTGTCATATTTTAGATTCCACATATAAATGGTATCATATGGTATTTGTCTTTCTTTTTCTGACTTAGTATGATAATCTCTAGTTGCATCCATGTTGCTGCAAATGGCATTATTTCTTTCCTTTTTAATGGCTGAATAGTATTCCATTGTATATATGTACCACATCTTCTTTATCCATTCATCTGTCGATGGACATTTAAGTTGTTTCCATGTCTTGGATATTGTGAATAGTGGTGCTGTGAACATAGGAATGCATGTATCTTTTTGAATTATAGTTTTGTCCTGATATATGCCCAGGACTGGGATTACTGGATCATATGGTAGCTCTGTTTTTAGTTTTTGAAGGAACCTCCATACTGTTCTCCATGGCGGCTACACCAATTAACATTCCCACCAACAGTGTAGGAGGGTTCCCTTTTCTCCACACCCTCTCCAGCATTTATTTTAGCCTGGAAACTGTACTGCCATTTGGTTGGCTCAGTCAAGCTTGTGGGAGGAAGCAGGATGTGTAGAGGAGGTGCTTGGTGAGGCAGTGGGTTCCTCCAGTATTCCTTAGACCTCTTACTCCTTTGTTCTGCCAGCTGCTGGGGCTGACTTCGGGAGGGAATGGGCATATTACTAGGCTCAGATTCCTCTTGTAGGCCCAGGCATGCTGGATCAGGATGGCTTCTGAGAGACGAAGTCCTCGCCTCCATTTTATAGGTGGGAAAACTGAGGACCAGAGAGAGAAGTGCCAGGTCCAAACCAGTGGTAGAGCTAGTATTCAATCCTGCTCCATTTGCATCCAAAGCCAGGTGTGTGCGCGTGTGCGTGCGTGTGTGCGTGTGTGCGTGTGCGTGCGTGTGCGTGTGTGCATGTGTGTGTGTTAGGTGGCAGTGGTTGGCATGGCAGAGAGGGCCATGCTATGTGCCCAGTTAGTGAAGGTAGATTTAAGCCAGGCACACCTGTGGGTGGGGTGCAGCACTCCTGTCTTGGTGACATTGTTCCCATCCCGAGGAGGAATAGCTGTAGATGGCCAAAACTAGGACAAGTCCAGTTTAGGGGCTGGATAAGGCAGTATCCCTAGGGAATGGCTCCGTTGGACCTGCCAGTACAGACACCTATAGATACCAAGATGTAGCTCTGTTCTAATAACCCCTCCCTGGAGGAAGGAGTCAGTCTGAGAGAGAGAGGAAGGCCTGAAAGTGTAGGCTTGGGGTGCCGCCCCTCCATGACAGCACAGATGTGTAGGGTCTAAGCTTGTCTGAGGGTGGATTCGGGAGCCATGGTCCAGGGTACCCAACTTGCCCCTTTGTAACTCCCACCTGGGATCCTGTAAGTGTCAGCAGCAAAACCTGAACGTGAGCAGGGTGGGGGACAGTGGAGAGGGGGCACTTAGGGGTACTGTGTTCCACTCTGCAGCCCAGCAGGGGTGGTAGGAGCTCCAAAGCATAGTGGGGGAGCTAGAAGATGTAATGGGGAGGGCTGCCTTGCATCCTTTGTCGGAAATGGTTCTAATAACAGCACCCATCTCGAAAGGGTTATTGTGAGCTCTTGGAGTGGCATGATATATGCAAACTGCTTGGTAAAGTAAGCACCCAACCAGTGATAGCTAAAATAGCTCTAATCAGGCCCTGCCTTTGGCGTGTGTGTGGGCTTGGGCAGAGGATAACTCAGAAGCAGGAATGGTGTCAGGCTGAGTCCCATGTGTTTCCCCCAGGTTTGTGCCACAGCCTCTGACGGACTTGAGTGCTGGCATGACAGCACCAGCAGCACCTGATACTTCTAAAGCCTTTGCTATGTGCCAAGCCCCATTCTAAGCTCTTTATTATCAATCACTCATTTAATCTTTACAACACTCCCTGAGACAGGTTAAGTTTTATTATCCCATTTTACAGCTGAGAACACTGGAGCCTAGAGAGATTAATCATGTGTACGAAGGCACGTGGCTAGTAGGTGGAAGAACTAGGATTTGAATAAAAAGCAGTCTATCTCCTGATTCTGTGCCTTTAACAACCACCAGAGTTTACTGCTTCTACCTGGCTATGCTCTATGGGGCTAGAGCAGTTGGCGAATGGATCCACTGTGGGGTCTGGGGAAGGCCGTCCAGGGGACAAGACTCACTCAGCTAACATGGCCCAGGAAGAAAACCAACGCTTCTCCTCTTCAGTCATCGTGGACAGAGACGTGTCTGGCATTAATTGTCCATTGTGTTGTATCTCTTTTCGGTCAGCCTTTGGGATTGTTGAGGGCAAGGACCTTGTCTGGTTACCCTCGTATGTCTTGTGCCTAGCATAGTGCTGGAATCACAGTAGGAACTAAGTTAACAGCGATTTGTTCCTGTTTGCTGTTGACACAAGTCTTGACGCACATCCACTATGCTCTTTGAGGTTCACATTTGACCTGCCTCCCCGAAGACCTATGCACATGGCTCTAGAAAGGTCCAACCTGTATTGAGATGGGTTATGACCCACACATGAATCTCTGGATCCTGAGTCTATGGGATAATTTCTGAGCTCATACACTGCAAGGTAAAGACTCCTGCAGAATCTTGTTTACTCTGTGAGGCAAAAGTCCGATTATTAGGCCATGACCTGCCTCCAGCTTGAAAACTAGCTTAAATTTATCCCCCGAAGATGCTGAGACAACCTTGATATTCCACAGGAATGGTAATGGTCACTGCCTTTAGTGGGGCACTTACTGCTTTCCACAGTAGCTCCAGCAGAAGGGTCAGAGTTGGCAGGACTTCTCCTGGCAGCCTAACCAGCACTAGCTGTTCCGGACTATGTGGGGCCGGATCTCAGGACCTTCAGTCTGTGATCTAGGGAGGTTTGAGACGGTCTCGTCCTGCGGAGGGGCAATAGAGACTTGTCAGGCTCCATGGGGGTTGTGGGGAGGAGAGGTCCTGCCAGTAGAAATATGTGGGAGAATCTTGGTGTCTGAAGAGACAACTCTGAAGGTGAACCAGATCTCCCAGTTGGGAGGCAGAGCAGTGAAGAAGCTAGGACACTGACTTTGGAGTTTTTCACTTACTCATTCATTCACTCACTCATTCAACAGATATTCTTTGAGAGCCTCTTCTTTGCCTGGTCTGGACAACAGGGATAAAGGCATAAATCACCAAGATAGACGGAAACGTTGGGGTTTACAGTCTAGACGTGTGTGTGAATCCTGTTCCTCTGACTCTGACTTTCTGAACTTGGGTGAGCCAATAGCTTCTCTAATGTCAGGATTTTTATGTACAAAATAGAGGTGATAATAGCACCTACCTCATTGGTTTGTTGGAAAATTAACTGGGGTAATGTATGTAAAGGGCACAGACCCTGGCACACAATCTATGCCAGGGATAAAGACCTCATTTTTGGACCATTTCTCAGTCCACTGTGGGTCCTGGCCTGGGACAGTCTAGGGAAAGGGAACTTGGAGATGCCCCCAGGGCACAGGATTAGGGCTGCCTTCGGACCTCCCAACAGTCTCCCTCTATAAAATAATTTCTTTAGGTCTAGAATTTACCAATGAATCAATAACTCTGATTCCCCCTGTAGTCTCAGTCTCCAGATAAATGTCCTCCGGCCTCTCCTGGTTAGACTGTGGAAGGGGTGAGTGTGTGGTGTGGACAAGCCCCAGTCAGCACCCTGAACAGAGGCTGGTGCTATCCATGGTGCTGATTACTTGCAGGCCAGCTTCTCACCTTGGAGGTGCAGCTACTCAGGGACTAGAGCAGCAGTCTCCAACAATTTTGGCACCAGGGACCAGTTTCGTGGAAGATAGTTTTTCCACGGCCAGTTCGTAACAGGCCGCGGACCGCTACCAGTCTGTGGCCCAGGGATTGGGGACCCCTGGACTAGAGGGAATGTCTGAAACTTCTGTGTGTGTATGAATGCATGTGTGTACATTTGCATGTGTGTTTGTGTGTCAAGGGACCCAGATCAGATAGCAATTGACCTCAGTAAGGTGACTTAGGACTCCTCCCTCAATCCTGCAGGCACTGAGGACCCTAAGTCAGGCTGAATAAGAAGGTGGCTGGAAGAAGAGTGACATCATGAGATGACTGCACCAGTCTTCAAGGAATTCCCCTCTATGCTTAGAGAACCCGAGAAGAGCCAATTCCCACTCTTTCCAGTGGCTGGGGCTGGACAGTGCCTTGCTACAGCAGGCCGTGGGGAGCACTTCTCTATTCTTCCTCTAGGGGGAGCTAAACAAGAGATGGAGCCCCGTCACCTCTTCTCTGCGTCCTCTAGGCCTCGTCTTGTAGCAAGCAGGGTGTGACATGGGGGCTTTCTTCACCTGTCCAGGAGATTTGTGATCTGTCTTCTCTCTCTGTGTTTGGGGTCTAGTGGATAGACAACTGCAGGGCTGAAGACTGCAGCTTCTCTTCCTTCCCCCCTCTTCTGGAGGAGCCCAGAACTTGGTTCCTGGGCTGGGCCCCATGTTTTGATTCAAGTCCCTGCTAGTGTGGAAGCAGGCCCCAAAACTAGCCTGGCTTCCTGTGGCTGGGACCCCCTCATTGGGGGCTGCCAGAGTCCCCCCTGGACCTGGGAATCTGGGCTGGGTCATTCTGATCTGATGTATGTCTGGGAGGGCACCTGATGGCCCAAACCAGCAATGCTGAGACCCTGCCCATCCGGCCCCAGATCACTTTAGACATGGGCTGTAGTAAGATTTGGTTTCACTCTTAGCTATTCCTGTGCCAGCCTGTCCGCGATTCCTGCCAGGAGCTCCTCAAATGCTGGGAAGCTGAGGCTACACGAAATAGACTCTTATCTCTCCCCATCCCCATGGCCGCCTCTGGAGGCTTGCTTTTGGGGACAGGGTTCCTCTACCCCACACCTCCTCTAATAGTTAAATTTTTTTTTTGTTAGAAAACCCCAAAGGGCTTCATGATCCATGAACAGGCTGTAGCACAGACCCAATAGCTAGGCTGTGTGTGTGTGTCTGCTTTGGTGACTGTGAGAGGTATTTTGTATATGGTTATTTTTATGTATGTGAGATGTGACTCTGAATGGGACTACATCTGCGTGTTCTCTCTCTGTGATTGTGTGCGTGTGTAAGAGAGCTGTCTCCTTGGGTGAGACTGTGTCATACCAAAGAACGAGTCTCAGTCTCTTTCTCCTTCTCTCTCTCTCTTTCTGCTTTGCAAATGCACATTTATGTGTGTAATCCCCACTTATTGTATGTTTTCCTGAGGACCTGGAGTGTGACTTACTGGGTGTGGTTGTGTGTCCTTTCCCAACGTAAGCTACATCTGTGTACAAGGGCCTCGGCTTGTGAGTGTGCACGCGTGGCGCCACGCCCATCATGTAAGGGCCTGTGTCTCTGACTCGCGGTACCATGAGGCGTGGATATGCCAGTGTCTGTGGGGATGTGATCCTGATATCGTGCCAGAAACCAGCTCCCTTCCCCCGACCAAGTTTCCGACTCTCCCACCTGAATGGCAAAGTCGTTTCTTTGAAACGCTTCCAGCACCTGGCTTAATAGACCTTCCTGTGAGCTTATTCCCAGTTCTGCACTGCTCCCCAGTGACTGGGGACCTTTTGTCAAGCACATATGAAATTAAGTGAAATAAAAATCATATTAAAAATTATTACCATCTAACAGCCATTAGTCTGCACACTGCTGTCAGCCTGTGATAGATTCCTCACTTACTTCAATGAATGTTCTAACGACAGTGATAAAATCACTCAGAAAAAATAGAATAAACTATTAACCCTCTCCCCATCGACACTTGTTTTTCTTTGAGAAAAATACAATAAAAGACCTTGGTGGAAGAGGTTGAGCCACATGTGACTCTTCAGATGGAAAAATGAGCTGGGTGTGGGGCGCTGGGCTTTGACCTCTGCACTTTGGGAGAGAATTTTGCTCTAGAGTCTAGACATCAGCCTTAATTTCTGAGCTCTGGGTTGAGATTCGGGTTCTGATTGACTCTGAATTGTTCTTTCTGGTCAGGTCGGGTCTAGTTCTTGTATTTTAAACTTTAAACTAGGTTAATTTATTTAGAAAGATTTATTAAGCCTCTACATCTGATAGGAAGGCCCAGGTGGATAGTAATGTGTATCTGAGCTGAGGCAGTGACCAAGGGGATGGGGAGACCAGGCAGATTAGAAAGATGCTTTAAAGGTAGAAAATACAGGATTAGCTAATGGGTTTCATCTGCAGTTGAGAGAGTGAGGTATCACGATGTTCATTGTGGAAGTGACTAGAAGTTGGAGGACATTATTCACTGAGATAGGGAACAGGCGGTCCTTCTTAGTAGGAGGGAAGAGCTCAGTGATGAGTTCGTTGAGTTTGGGGAGCCTCTGGGTACCCTAGGTGGCTGTGGAGAAGGCTCCTGGATTCCTGGGTCTGTAGCGCCAGAGAAGGTTTGGGCTGGAGGGACAGATGCGGGCATCCTTGGCACTCAGGTTGGGGGAGAAGCTAGGGAGTGGATGAGACCATCCAGGGAGTGTGTGGAGAGAGGAGAGTCCCAAGGACAGTGCGTTGAAGACAACTGGCCATTCAGAAAGTTCCAGCAGGAGACAGAGAAGGAGTGGCTGGGGAGGAGGGAGGAGTAGAGGAAGGTGTGATGTCACAGAGCTCAGGGAGAGAGAGTGTTTCAAGAAGAGGTAAGTGGTTGGTAAAGTGAAATGTTACAGAAAATCAGATAGGAGCTGAAAAAAGTTCATGGCCCTATGGAGGTACTGGTGACAATTCAGAGGTGTGGGAGGAGGGAGAGGCAAGTCAGACGCAGATATACACTCACACGCAGAGCCCTCTTCCCAAAGACAAGGTCCCTGACATAGCCATTCGCTCTGACTCAGTTTACCCAAACACAGAGCGGTGGACTGGCGGACCTCTCAGAGCCCCGCCACCACGATCTGAGATGCAGGCACCTGTTGTCCCTGTCTTCTGCGCTCTGCCTTTTCCTGTAGAGACACGGTGGAGTCCTCCTGGTGTCACTTGGCGACCCTCAGAGGTAAAGGCATGTGAGGGAGGAGCTCCTACCCCAGTCCTTGGGACCCTGATGGTTCACAGGTTCTACTGGTTCCTCTGTGGGGGGGGGGGGGGATGGGTGGGATCAGGGCTCCTTGGGTGAGGGTATGGGGCCTTGAGGAAGCTACTGGTGCATGAAAGATGATTCCATGAAGTGTGAGGAGGGATCTCTTTCCTGGTGGATGACCTGTCCCCTCCTCTCCCATCCGTGAGGCTCGGTCTCCCCTGCGGGCTGAGAGAACAGAGTCCCTCCCCCTCCCCCAGGGTCCCCTTTGTGGGAGAGGCAGGCAGGGCATACGCTCTTCACAATGGATATGAGACACTTGAGGTTGCAGGAGGAAAGGTGAGCCGGCTGAGGTCACACGGCCAGCCAGTGCAGAGCGGGGACCAGAGGTGCTATTTGGAGATGACAGCTAGGACACTCCGAGCTAGGCTGGAAGTGTCCATCTCCCTCCCCTTCAGCGGGGGGATGTGCCCTGTGCCATTTTGGGGGCAGTGTGGACTTACATGTGCTAGAAAAATCAACCAGGGAGGATGGATGATACGTCAGGGCCTCGCCTCTCCTGAAAACATGACATGCAGACATGTGCACGTGGCCACACCAGCGGGACTCAAATTCTTTCCCAGCGTTGTCCACTTTCCCCCTTTTTGTTTTTTAGGGCTGGGATGATGTCTGCCCTTTTGGATTCAAATACCCAAACCAATTCTATTTGGCTTAAGTTCAAGGGGGATTTTTTTCTCAAGGACCAGAGTGTCTTGCAGAGGTCAAGGACAGGAAAAGCAGCCTGGGAACAGGGTCAGACAGCCTTGGGGGGTCTCAGGCAGCCTCACCCTCCATCTTGTTCTGTGTCTGGAGCCAAATGACCTATTAGTTTTCTGTGTGCATCTGTTTTATTCTTCTCTCTGCACTTGGCTCTCCCTGCTTCTCCATACCTGTGGACAAACAGGGCTGCGTCCTGAACTCTGTACTTTCATGTCACCCGGGTGAGCCTTATGTCCTGAGCACAAATCTCACATTTCTGGGGCCGAGAACCCAATTGACCTGATTGGCCCAGGCTGGGTCAGGTGTTCATCTCTGGTCCAATCAGCTGTGCCTGGAGCCACGGGGTGATAGTAATACTGATGATAAGGATGATGGTAATGACGATGATGACAGTGGTAACAGCCAGCATCTACTGAGTGCTTACCACAAAATTTTAAGTGCTTTATGTTTATAATTTCTCTACTTCATGCTACACCCTGTGATGTAAGCGCTGTAATTATCAGCCTCCCTTTACAGATGAGGCACAGAGAATTTAAGAGATATGCTCAAGGTCATACAACCAGCGTACGGCCGAGCTGGACTTGGACCCCAGGGGACGGATCCTAACACCTGAGCGTCTGGCCGCTATGCAGTACTGTACTGTCTCTTGAACATGGCGGCCAGGCCCATCCCTGGAAGGGCAACTTTTAGAATAAGGGCGAGCAGGACAGACAGCTCTGGAGCTGTCTACTACATTCAAGTTCATAGTCAGACTATTGCAAAGATCAAAGAGGCACGGGTGGATGTCAGAAGTGGGGTGGCCTCCGGCATTGACCAGAGGGGCTGGGATTATGGAAAACTGGGCAGGCGCCAGCCTGAGACACCCATAAGGAGACAGGCTTGGCAAATTGCAGGTGTCAGTGAGGCTCAGACCTGGGGGCTGCACGTACCCTGAAGCTCGTGGGTACACCCTGGAGTGGGGTGGGACGTGAGACTCACGGAGCAGCCTTGGCTTCCCAACATCAGCCCAGGCATGAGGGCCCCTGGGTCTGCCACTGGGTCAGGCACTCACCGGCTTAGGCCTGTGCAGGGTGGAGCCCCCAGGGCAGCCGTGGGAGGCTGGCGTCAGCGGGTGCTGTCACTGACAGGCAGCCCCACTGCTGGTCCACGTCACGCTCTCCTGAACACAGCACCGAGGTCAACCCCTTGTTCCAACTGACTGGCCTATCTCAGCCCTGTCTTCACGATGCATGTGTTTTTGGGTGTCCAAGGCCACAGTGTCCTTGTGGTGTTCTTCTCATCCCTGAGGAGTCAGGACAACATGACAGGCTTGGAGTCAGAAAGGCCTAGACTTGAATTCTGGTTCTGTCGTCACCAGCTAGGGGAGCTTGAACCCATTTCTTCTGGGCCTGTTTGCCCAGGGATAAAGTGGGGGTGATGAGACACCTCCACGGGAGGAGGGACTCGGGTAATGCACACCAAGTGCCTGCTGCGGAGCCAGCGCTCAGCACATGCAGCTAATGTTATTAGAATCAATCCTTTGATCCAGAGCTTAAGTTGCACCCCGTCCGTTCCCAGAAACACACCTCTTGTCAGCTTCTCTGCTCTATGTGGCTGGTAGCTTGGCTCACGGGCTGAAGTCTTCCGTGAGATGCTGAGCGAAGAGGCTTTGGTGGGGAGAAGCTCGTGTCCCTTCTAGATGGCGTGGTCTCTGGAGAGACGAGCTGGCCACAGCCCGTTCCTGATGCCCTGTGAGGACCAGCTTCCTGAGCGGCCCTGCACCCAGATGGCCTCTGGGCAGCTACGTTATCCTCCCATTTCAGACACGATAGCATCCCCGCCATTCTCTGATGGGAGGGGCTTGCACACCTGGCTCCCGGCAAAGCCCAGGTCCTCTCTCCACATTGGCTTCTGGCCCCTGACCCGCAGTTTCTTGCGTTAATTTCCTGGAGCTGCCGTATCAGGTACCGCAAACTTCGTGGCTTAAAACAACAAAATTTCTTCTCTCAGTTCTGGAGGCTAGAAGTCTGAAATCAAGGTGTCAGTAGGGTCCCCACCGCTGGAGGTTCTCGGGAAGAATCCTTCCTTGCCTCTTTCTGCTTCTGTGGGTCTCTGGCAGTCCTTGATACCCTTTGTCTTATAGCTGCATCACTCCAGTCTGCCTCTGTCGTTACATGGCATTTGTCTCTCCTCTTTTCATGAGGGCACCAGTGAAATTGGATTAACGGTCCACCCGAATCCAGTATGGCCCCATCTTAACTTGATTATATCTGCAAAGTCTCTAGTTTCAAATAAGGTCACGCTCACAAGTACTACTTGTGTGAAGTGGTGTTAACACTTCATCATACCTTTTTGAGGGTCACGATTTGACCCATAGCACTGTCTAAGAGGGTCCCTGAGACCCTGACAATGTCCAACTGAGGACCAGGCGCTGTGGTCAGAGGGAGGAAGGGACTTGGGAGGCAAGTACAAAAGGGTAACCTTGCACCTTGGGAAGCAGGGGCTGGGTTACGAATGAGAGGGAGTGACCATTACCCCAAGAACCATTTCAGCCCTGGGACGTGAGTCCCATCACAGGAGGAATAGTCGGAACTGTCAGCCCCAGGGCTGGGATGAAGCTGCCCCTTCTGGCTTGGAAAAGTCATTATACAGAGGTGATGACCTCATCTAAGACCTTGGCCTGAGTATTTCTGGTGGTGTTTCCTGGAATGACTTTAGGGTACGATAATTAGACTGTTCCTGGGACTGAGGTCTCCTGGGCAGCTCCCCACTCATTCATTCATCAGATATTCCCTATAGGCCTACTGTGTGCCAGGGATTGCAACTGGCGCAGGGGATGACCTCGTGGAATAAGACATCAATCAAACCACCACTTCAGTAACCACTGCTAAACAATGATAACTGCTGTGCGCATGCGTGCGCGTGTGTATCTGATAGCATACCTAATAGGGAGGCCAGAGTTTGATTGCAGGATCAGGGAATTTAAGCAGAGACCTAAGGGATTAAGAAAGAACAAGGAAAGTGGGGAAGGGAAGATTGGGCCAAGTATTCTAGGGTGAGGAGAGAACAGAGGTTATTTGAGATGGGGCTGTGTCCATCAATGGGAATCTTCAGGCAGGTGACAAGGGTCTAAGGGAGCTGTCAGGTGACAGTCCGGTGAGCCTGAGGGGGTGACCAGGGACCCACCAACAGGGTTGTCGCAGGTGATGGGGACTCTGTCTAGCTTTGGGCCCGGGTCACTGTCCCAGGAGGGAGGAAGCACTAAGCCAGGGACTGGTGCTCAATCCTCCTTAACCCTCTTCCCTTCCTTTCACGTCAACGAATGTTTATTGAGCATCTGCAGGGGATCTAATAAGAAACCAGAGCTCTGGCTGCGCGGGGATCAGAAGGGGGGCCATGCTCGGCAGAAAGCTGGAGTGCTGGGCGGGGCAAGGCAGATGGGGACCTGCCATAGCAACAGGGCTGACTCAGCAGGGAAGGGAAGGCTTCAGGGTGCCCCCTCCCACGGAGACCTCACAGATGGCGATAAAGTACCTCTGATCCTTTGAGTCCCCGGATCTGCTTCCTAACCTGACCAGGGTTGGTTCAGAGACTGCATGGGGCCGAACTTGTAAAGTCCCTGAAGTTGAAAGGGACAGCAGAGCAGGGGTTGCACAGTGGGACTGAGAGGTGGGACTGTGACCCTTCCTGGGGGGCTGTGTGGTCATGGGGTCCCATGCGGCTTGGTTATCCCGACTCAGTAAAGGGGCGGAGGACTTGGGCCAGAGACTAGAATTGAGCTGGTGGGAAATCGCAGTGGCTGATAGAGCCTGCTGGGAGGGGAAGGGAGAGCTGCAGGGGTGTGTGTGCAGCAAGAAGATTCGATTTGCAGGGGTTTAACCATCGCACAGGGCCCTGGGAGGCCCTGGATTCTGCTGCCTCGAAGGGCTTGAGGATTGATTCCCACACACCTGAGAGAAGAGCATGGCTTTGCACCACCAATCCTGGAACCCAGGCTTCAGGGAGGCTCCCATCCTCCTTGACCGTAAACAGTACGATGGAGTCAGGTCTGGACTGCGTCTGAGCTTCACCCCGCTTTGACACTGTGTGACCTGGGGCAAGTTCTTGGCCCTTTCTGATGAATTTTCTCCTCTGTAAAATGGGGATAGTGCCATTTTGTCCCCAGGAGTTGTGTCTAGAACAGAGCCTGCTGGCAAATGGTAGGTGAGTGTGTGTTGGGGGTTGGGTGCTCCTGGGTGTGTCTGCAGCACCAGGGCCTATATCAGTGGCCTTGAGGGAAAGGAGGAGGTTGGTGTAAACAGGTTGAGGGTGAGAGACAAGAATATATCTGTCATCTCCAGGCCCCATGGACTCACATCTGAGCCATGGAGAGATGGTGTCCAGGCAGGAGCTGAAGGACCATTTTCACCAGGGATGCTGGTGACTTGGGCCATTGGTGATATTACAGATGGTGATAAAGTACCTCTGATTCTTTGAGTCCCTGGATCTGCTTCCTAACCTGACCAGGGTTGGCTCAGCGACTGCGTGGGGCTGAACTTATAAAGTCCCTGAAGTTGAAAGGGACAGCAGAGCAGGGGTTGCTTTCCCCTTGAATCTGCACGAACCTTGCATAGCGTCTGCTCATTGAGGGCTGCAGGGGACACAGGGGTCCTTTGGTGCCAGGAGGGCTTGCAACCTTATTGGCATCGGGGCAGCCCCTTGGCAGGGACAAAAACCTGACCAGGGTAGAGCAGAGGAGCACTGTGGGTGACTTCACACCCGAAGCCCCACCCTGGAGAACCCCAGAGCTGCCAGTGTGCTTACGCGGGGATGGAGGGGCGTGCAGGGAAGTGTGGGCAGCTGTAAGAAGTCCCTGAGATAACGCTCTGCCCCCAACACCTCTTCGGATTCAACTCAGGATAGTGGGACACTCCAGGGCCCCGCCTTTGGAAGGAATGGTCCGTCCCAAGCCAGGCCTTGTTCTCATTGGCTCTAAGCCCAGGGGGTGGAGCTTATGGGGGATGACATCCTGTGGACACCCAGGCTGTGCAGAGTTCATAAACACCTTTACGATTTTTGGTACATTCATGTACTCCCCGTATGATTATTTTCTTAGTACATATCACAAATTGACCTTTTTCTTTTACAATAATTTATTTTAAGAGGAAAATTTACCTCACTGTGGGAGACACTCTGGTTATAAAGGATTCCAAGTCTAACCCTGGACACTTACGAGCTGTGTGACTTGGGGACAGTCCTAACCACTCTGTGCCTCAGCTTCCTCATCTCTTCATCAGGGATGGTCATGATTGTACCCCACAGGGTTTTCTGAGGATTAGACGAGTTAAAATATGCAAAGCTCAGAACAATACCAGACCCGTTGCAAGTGCTATCTATGTCTTTGCTATATTATTATCACTGCTGTTATTAAGTGGGAAACCAGCATTACTTGCTATAAGTGGAGGCAACTATATAAATAAATATAATGAAAATGCAACAGGGTTATTAACTTCCAGCCAGTTCATGCAGCCTGCAGAGGGCTCCCAGGCTGGGCCCTGCAATCTCTGCTTAAAAGAGCGATTTGTGGTGACGGAGTGGCGTTCCACAAGCCAGCGCCAGACAGACTTACTTGTGGACCCGAGCAGAAGGTCTGAAGACAGTTAAAAGGAAGACAACTTCCCCACTAAAAACGCAGTGGGCTTTACTGCCCACCGATAGCCCACATGGTGCCCTGGGAGTCACCATGGCAGTGGTCAGGGCTGGGCAAGGAGGACAGACAGACGCTACAACCTGGGCTCAGCTCCAGGGTTTTGCCATTTGCCAGCTGTGTGGCCTGGGCAGATTTCTCCACCTCTCTGAGCCTTAAGTTCCTCACCTGGAAGGAATGCAAAGCAGGCACCCCTCCTAGGGCTGCTGGAGGGGTGGTGAGGTGAAGGGGTCAGGGCTTCTCACAGTTGCGGCCCAATTCCCAGGCTCTGTGTCATCTTCGGTGGGTTGGGGAGGACGTGGGCCCACATCTGGGCTGGAGAAAAGCCAGGAGGGCAGCACTGAAGGGTCTAATTTTCAGACACCAGTGGGTCAAGCTGTTTTTGCACAAGCAGCTCTGGGTTCACGTATGATTTTGCTGTTTTCCAAGTCTGAGAAAGCCAGCGGAGGGGGCCAGGGCACCGTGGTGGCCTACGTGCTCTTCTGTCACAGAGGGGTCACACAGGCACCAGTGGAAGCTGCCTAACGAGTAGCTGAGGTGGCAGAGGCCGAGCAGCGAGATGTGACCGGGAGGAACCAGGGGACTGCCCGGACCGCCCAGTGTGGCCTCCTTGCCAATTTGCTAGTGACCCTGTACCAGGCGCTTAATCTCAATGCCTCAGAATCTCCATCAGTACAGTGAGGGGAGCACTGTCACCTGTGGACCTCAGGAGGTCCAAAGAGGCAGCTCGGGGCTTGAGGAGGGAACGGGGGCTCAAGGGCTGGCTCTGCTGGGATTTGCTGCGTGACCTTGGGTGAGTCCTGTGCCATCCTGGGCCCCAGTTTACATGTTGGTTCCCAGGGGTTGGTCTGGCTGGTCCCCATAATCCCAGCCGGGGGGGGGGCTGGGATTCTGTGGCCCGCAGATGGAGAGCAATGTGACAGAGCAAGGTTGAGCGGAGGAGAATTCCTGCCTGGAAGGTTCCTCTAAGCGGCCTCCTTGCGCGATCTGGGGGACCCTGGGCCGGGCAGAGAAGAGGAGACAAGTGTCCAGACAGCTGGGCTTCAGTGTCGATCACACCTGCTATGAATCCTGGCTCCACACCTGGCCCTGTGCGACCCTGGACACGTGTCTCCGCCATCCTGAGCTTCAGTCTTCTCAACTGTAGCACAGGGGAGATGGCAGTACGTGTGACCATGACACCATGGGGGGAAAGAGTTGGGCACAGTGTCTGGCTTCCAGAGGGCTTAGTAAGTGATGGATAATAATAATAATAATATTGATTAGGATTGTGTTTTGTTGGTGGTCTTAGTAGGGTTGTGCAGATTCAGAACCAGGGGAGTGGTGGGATAACACAAAGGTGGGCAGGCCAGGGCAGGCCCAGGTTCTGGGAGTGGAAGGGTTAAGTCTCCATGGAAACAGGCATGCATTATTTATACAGCCTAATGAATAAAACATTGATGTGGTAGGCTAATAAATTCCCTCACACAAAGCAAAGTAAGCTGTGATTTAAATATCGGTCTCCGCTGGCGGGCTGAGTTATGGAGCCTGCTCAGGGGGACCTTCTTGGTTTTATACCTCCATCCACTGGAGGGAGGGGGAGGGGAAGTGGAGGGGAGGGAGGGGGGAGACCCTCCCTAGGAAGTGGCTTTCTGGGCCCTCCAGACCCCAGGCCTGAACGCCTTGCTGCCCCTTGCTGTGGCTGACTCTCCCCACCCTCAGCTGCCGTGCCGCAGGGAAACTTTCCCCAGAGCCACAGAGGGAGGATTGGGTGACAGGTGGGGCCGGTCCCTGCCCTGGCACTCGCCTTGTGGACAGAGGCAGCCAGAGGTAGTGACAGCTTGCTACAGTGTCCTGGGAGCGGTGGCTTTTCTGGGTTTGAGGGGCTTGGAGATTGTTGGGTAACAGGAGTGCACACTCGGAGGCTTGGGGCCCTGCCTGGTCCTCCCAGGGAGGGGGGCGGCATCTGGGCAGTGCGGCGGGTGCTGGGACAGCTGGGGAGCTGAGATGGGGGGTTGGGGTGGGTGGACATAAACAACCAAGAGCAGGGCAGGGGGCTAAATCCAGTGTCTGGGGAGATGGAGCGTCCCCGCCCCTTAGCCTCTGCTGTTCTTGTCTCTCCTCTCTCTGCAGTTTTATCTCACTGCTTTCATCACCTCTCTCATGTGTTTTGCTGTTTCTGCCTGTCTGTCTCTGGCTCTGTCTCCTTCTCTTGCTGTCTCTCTCTTTCCCTTCTTCCTCTGCACTTCTGTCTCTGTCTTTCACTGACTCTCTAGTGTTTTTCTATTTCTGTCCCTCTCTCTCTATCTCTGTCTCTCTCTTTGTGTCTCTCTGTATCTCTGTGTCTGTCTCTGCCTCTGCGTTTGTCTGGGTCATATTCTCTCTCCATCTCTGGTTCTTTCCATCGCTGTCTCTTTCTGGGGGAATCTCACATGGCAGGGAGAGGGGTCCCGTGTGCTCGGAGCAGGATGCGTGAGGCCCCCGCTGGGGCTCCGAGGAAGCCTGGCTGTGTAGGAGGGGCCTCCTCAGGGTCTGAGGGGTTGGGCATTTGTCTGCGGAACCCTAGGGAAGTGGGCTCAGGGTCCACCCACACCACTGTGATGGGGGTTCCATTGGGCCCCCTTAGCTGGCAGGCCTTCTCAATTCTGTCCTCAGGAGAGTAGAAGCCACCAAGTGGAGACCTCCCCTGGAGAAGCCTGAGAAGGGGGGCTGACACTTTGAACAAGCTCTTCACATTGGAGCTTGACCCCTCCTCTTGCCCACTCCCTGGGGAGACAGCCCTTGGCAGGGGTGCTGGAGTGAAACCCAGTGGCGATGGAACCACACGCTTGGGGTGGCCCTCCCTCTCCAACCGCTTCAGCTTCCTGCCAACACCAGGGCCCGGGTCTCCAACCTCTCAGGGGCTGCTTCCCAGGGCTCCCAGCTCTCCAGCTGCATGGCTGGTCAGGCTGCGTTCCCCCGTTCTAGTCACCTGGTGCTACGTAACCAGTGACCTCAAAACACAGGGGTGTAAAACACCATTTTATCATGTTCATGATTCTCTGGGTCGGGAACTCAGACACCAGCGGGTCAGGCAGGGCACCGAGGACGTGGCCCTCCTCCTCTGGTCCCTGTGTCTGGGGCTGGTGATGCTGGAACGGCTCGGCTGGGACCGTGTGTCTGAGGCCTCACACTGTCTCTGCGTGGCATCTGTGAGGGCTGAAATGCCCAGGCGGTTGCTTTACTCACATGTCCGGGCCCTGAGCTGGGTTGGAGGACAGGGATCTGGGCCGGCATGGCTTGCTCTCTCCTTGGGCTTCCTCAGCACATGGCCGTCTCGGGGTATATAGTTGAACTTCCCGAAGGGCACTGCCTTCCCAGAGTGAGCACTGCATCATAAACTGCCCTTTCTCTTAAGTCTAGGCCTGGACCTGGCCAGGCATCACTTCTGCCAGACTCCATCGGTCAAAGCTGTCACAGACCAACGCAGATTCAAAGGGGGTGGGGGATGGACTCCACCGCTTGATGGTAGAATGGCATGTACGTTCAGCGAGGGAAGGACTTGGTGACATCATTTTGGGGATAAGGGACCACATCACCCAGTGCTGTGGGGGAAGGGAAAGCCTCCTCTCTTCACCCCAGGCTGGGTCAGGGCCTGAGCTTGCAGGCCAGATGCTTTAGGGTTCCAATCCCAGTTCTGGCCCTCACTAGCCTCTTTTGGGGATTTCAAAAACAAGAATGTGACTTCCACTGATGGAGCACCCAGCACATGGGAGGCAGCATCCCATCCTCCCTGTCGCTACCAGGGACCCCCGGGCAGTGCCTGCCTCCTGAGGGTTCTGGCAGCTGCCACAGCGAAAGGTGCTGAGTCCTAGAGCGGGGACCTCGCGCCAGAGGTCTTGGACAGGTGGGCGGTGGAGGAGACCTGCGGTGGACCTTCTCGCTTGTTCAGGGGAGATGAGGAGGTAGAAGCCCCAAGAGGACTGGCTCTCGCACTTGTGGGAGACCCCGGGCGGGGGGGGGGGGGTGCGGCTCACTGTGAGGCAGGCAAGCCTAGTGGTCAGGACCACGGGCTTTGGAACCAGCCTGCCCAATTCTGTTCCTGGCTCCACCATCTCCTAGCTTTGTGGCCTTAGACAAATTATTTCTTAATTCTGCCCTTTGTTTCCTCTTCTGCAAAATGGGGGTGTTAAGAGTACCTGCCTCATGGGGCTGCTGTGGGAATTAAATTAGTTAACATTTTTAAAGTGCTCCTTGGCTGGCACACAGGAAGCACCGCACGTGTGTTCTCTGTTACACACCGCAGTGAGCACTTGTGTGTGTGTGTGTGTTGGGGGATCCTGCAATGGCCGGTGAGCGCTTAGTGCCAATCTGTCCTCATACTGGTGGCACCTGGGATGTTTGGGACATCTCTTGACTCTCTCACCAATTCTGCCAGGGAGTTTCTTTTATCCCCATTTCATAGATGAGGAAAGTGAGGCTCTAGGAGCTGAAATGACTTGCCAAAGTGAACCTACATACATGTCCAGTTGGTAGCAGAATCACAGAAAGAGAAGCTATCTCAAGTGACTTTAATCACATTGTTGGTGAAGAGTTAGTCGTGTCATTCTGAGGCTGTTGTGTGCATATAGTTAAATAAAGCAAATGGAGAATTATGTTGGTGTCTTTTTTTTTTGAATTTTATTATACAACAGGTTCTTATTAGTTATCCATTTTATACATATTAGTGTATACATGTCAATCCCAATTTCCCAATTCATCACACCACCACCACCACCCCCGCCACTTTCCCCCCTTAGTGTCCATATGTTTGTTCTCTACATCTGTGTCTCAATTTCTGCCCTGCAAACCAGTTCATCTGTACCATTTTTCTAGGTTCTACATATATGTGTTAATATACGATATTTGTTTTGCTCTTTCTGACATACTTCACTCTGTATGACAGTCTCTAGATTCATCCACATCTCTATAAATAACCCAATTTCCTTCCTTTTTATGACTGAGTAATATTCCATTGTATATATGTACCACATCTTCTTTATCCGTTTGTCTGTTGATGGACACTTAGATTGCTTCCATGACCTGGCTATTGTAAATAGTGCTGCAATGAACATTGGGGTGCACGTGTCTTTTTGAATTATGGTTTTCTCTGGCTATACGCCCAGTAGTGGGATTGCTGGGTCATATGTTAATTCTATTTTTAGTTTTTTAAGGAACCTCCATACTGTTCTCCATAGTGGCTGTATCAATTTACATTCCCACCAAGAGTGCAACAGGGTTCCCTTTTCTCCACACCCTCTCCAGCATTTGTTATTTGAAGATTTTCTGATGATGCCCATTCTAACTGGTGTGAGGTGATACCTCATTGTAGTTTTGATTTGCATTTCTCTAATAATTAGTGATGTTGAGCAGCTTTTCATGTGCTTCATTGCCATCTGTATGTCTTCTTTGGAGAAATGTCTAATTAGATCTTTTGCCCATTTTAGGATTGGATTGTTTGTTTTTTTAATATTGAGCTGCATGAGCTGTTTATATATTTTGGAGATTAATCATTTCTCTGTTGAGTCGTTTGCAAATATTTTCTCCCATTTTGAGGGGAGAAAATCTTGTTTGTAGTTTCCTTTGCTGTGCAAAAGCTTTTAAGTTTCATTTTGTCCCATTTGTTTATTTTTGTTTTTATTTCCATTACTCTAGGAGGTGGATCAAAAAAGACCTTGCTGTGATTTATGTCAAAGAGTGTTCTTCCTTTGTTTTCCTCTAAGAGTTTTATAGTGTCTGGTCTTACATTTAGGTCTCTAATCCATTTTGAGTTTATTTTTGTGTATGGTATTAGGGACTGTTCTAATTTCATTCTTTTACATGTAGCTGTCCAGTTTTCCCAGCACCACTTATTGAAGAGGCTGTCTTTTCTCCATTGTATATCCTTGCCTCCTTTGTCATAGATTAGTTGACCATAGGTGTGGGGGTTTATCTCTGGTCTTCCCATCCTGTTCCATTGATCTATGTTTCTGTTTTTGTGCCAGTACCATATTGTCTTGATTACTGTAGCTTTGTAGTATAGTCTGAGGTCAGGGAGTCTGATTCCTCCAGTTCCATTTTTCCCTCAAAACTGCTTTGGCTATTCAGGTCTTTTGTGTCTCCATACAAATTTTAAGATTTTTTTGTTCTAGCTCTTTAAAAAATGTGATTGGTAATTTGATAGGGGTTGCATTGAATCTGTAGGTTACTTTGGGTAGTATAGTCATTTTCACAATATTGATTCTCCCAATCCAAGAACATGGTATATCTCTCCATCTGTTGGTATCATCTTTAATTTCTTTCATCAGTGTCCTATAGTTTTCTGAGTACAGATCTTTTGTCTCCTTAGGTAGGTTTATTCCTAGGTATTTTATTCTTTTTGTTGCAGTGGTAAATAAGAATGTTTCCTTAATTTCTCTTTCAGATTTTTCATCCTTAGTGTATAGGAATGCAAGAGATTTCTGTGCATTAATTTTGTATCCTGCTACTTTACCAAATTCATTGATTAGCTCTAGTAGTTTTTTGGTGGCATCTTTAGGATTCTCTATGTACAGTATCATGTCATCTGCAAACAGTGACAGTTTTACTTCTTCTTTTCCAGTTTGGATTCCTTTTATTTCTTTTTCTTCTCTGATTGCCATGGCTAGGACTTCCAAAACTCTGTTGAATAATAGTGGTGAGAGTGGACATCCTTGTCATGTTCCTGATCTTAGAGGAAATGCTTTCAGTTTTTCACCATTGAGAATGATGTTTGCTGTGGGTTTGTCATATATGGCCTTTATTATGTTGAGGTAGTTTCCCTCTATGCCCACTTTCTGGAGAGTTTTTATCATAAATGGGTGTTGAATCTTGTCAAAACCTTTTTCTGCATGTATTGAGATGATTATAGGTTTTTATTCTTTAATTTGTTAATATGGTGTATCACATTGATTGATTTGTGTATATTGAAGAATCTTAGCATCCCTGGGATAAATCCCACTTGATCATGGTGTATGATCCTTTTAATGTGTTGTTGGATTCTGTTTGCTAGTATTTTGTTGAGGATTTTTGCATCTTTATTTGTCAGTGATGTTGGTCTGTAATTTTCTATTTTTGTAGTATCTTTGTCTGGTTTTGGTTTCAGGGTGATGGTGGTCTCATAGAGTGAGTTTGGGAGTGTTCCTTCCTCTGCAATGTTTTGGAAGAGTTTGAGAAGGATGGATGTTAGCTCTTCTCTAAATGTTTGATAGAGTTCACCTGTGAAGCCATCTGCTCCTGGACTTCTGTTTGTTGGAAGATTTTTAATCACAGTTTCGATTTCATTACTTGTGATGGGTCTGTCATATTTTCTATTTCTTCGTGGTTCAGTCTTGGAAGGTTATACCTTTCTAAGAATTTGCCCATTTCTTCCCGGTTATCCATTTTATTGGCATAGAGTTGCTTGTAGTAGTCTCTTGGGATGCTTTGTATTTCTGCGGTGTCTGTTGTAACTTCTCCTTCTTCATTTCTAATTTTATTGATTTGAGTCCTCTCCTTCTTTTTCTTGATGAGTCTGGCTAATGGTTTATCAATTTTGTTTATCTTCTCAAAGAGCCAGCTTTTAGTTTTATTGATTTTGCTATTGTTTTCTTTTTTTTAATATAATACTGTTTACTTATTTTTACTTGTTGACAGTTTGCTTTATTTATTTATGGCTGTGTTGAGTCTTCGTTTCTGTGTGAGGGCTTTCTCTAGTTGTGGCAAGCGGGGGCCACTCTTCATCGTGGTGCGCAGGCCTCTCACTATCACAGCCTCTCTTGTTGCGGAGCACAGGCTCCAGACGCGCAGGCTCAGTAATTGTGGCTCACGGACCCAGTTGCTCCACGGCATGTGGGATCTTCCCAGACCAGGGCTCGAACCCGTGTCCCCTGAATTGGCAGGCAGATTCTCAACCACTGCACCACCAGGGAAGCCCTATTGTTTTCTTTGTTTCTATTTCATTTATTTCTGCTCTGATCTTTATGATTTCTTTCCTTATGCTAGCTTTGGGTTTTGTTTGTTCTTCTTTCTCTAGTCCTTTAGGTGTAAGGTTAGATTATTTATTTCAGATTTTTCTTGTTTCTTGAGGTAGGCTTGTATTGCTATAAACTTCCCTTTTAGAACTGCTTTTGCTGCATCCCATAGGTTTTGGATCATTGTGTTTTCATTGTCATTTTTCTCTAGGTATTTTTTGATGTCCTCTTTGTTTTCTTCAGTGATCTCTTGGTTGTTTAGTAATGTATTGTTTCGCCCCCATGTGTTTGTGTGTTTTACATTCTTTTCCCCTGTAATTCATTTCTAATATCATAGCATTGTGGTCAGAAAAGATGCTTGATATGATTTCAATTTTCTTAAATTTACTGAGGCTTGATTTGTGACCCAAGATGTAATCTATCCTGGAGAATGTTCCGTGTGCACTTGAGAAGAAAGTGTAATCTGCTGTTTTTGGATGGAATGTCCTATAAATATCAATTAAATCTATCTGCTCTATTATGTCACGTAAAGCTTGTGTTTCCTTATTAATTTTCTGTTTGGATGATCTGTCCATTGGTGTAAGTGAGGTGTTAAAGTCGCCCACTATTATTGTGTTACTGTCGATTTCCTCTTTTATAGCTGTTAGCAGTTGCCTTATGTGCTGAGGTGCTCCTATGTTGGTGCATATGTATTTATAATTGTTATATCTCCTTCTTGGATTGATCCCTTGATCATTATGTAGTGCCCTTCCTTGTCTCTTGTAACATTCTTTATCTTAAAGTCTGTTTTATCTCATGTGAGTATTGCTACTCCAGCTTTCTTTCGATTTCCATTTGCATGGAATATCTTTTTCCATCCCCTCACTTTCAGTCTGTATGTGTCCCTAGGTCCGAAGTGGGTCTCTTGTAGACAGCATGTATATGGGTCTTATTTTTGTATCTGTCCATTCAGTGAGCCTGTGTCTTTTGGTTGGAGCATTTAATCCATTCACGTTTAAGGGAATTATCAGTATGTATGTTCCTATGATCATTTTCTTAATTGTTTTGGATTTGTTTTTGTAGGTCCTTTGCTTCTCTTGTGTTTCCCACTTAGAGAAGTTCCTTTAGCATTTGTTGTACAGCTGGTTTGGTGGTGCTGAATTCTCTTAGCTTTTGCTTGTCTATAAAGCTTTTGGTTTCTCCATTGTATCTGAATGAGTTCCTTGCCGGGTAGAATAATCTTGGTTGTAGGTTATTCCCTTTCATCACTTTAAATATGTCATGCCACTCCCTTCTGGCTTGTAGAGTTTCTGCTGAGAAATCAGCTGTTAGCCTTATGGGAGTTTCCTTGTATGTTTTTTGTCGTTTTTCCCTTGCTGCTTTCAATAATTTTTCTTTGTCTTTAATTTTTGCCAATTTGATTACTATGTGTCTTAGCATATTTCTCCTTAGGTTTATCCTGTATGGGACTCTCTGAGCTTCCTGGACTTGGGTGGCTATTTTGTTTCCCATGTTAGGGAAGTTTTTGATTATAACCTCTTCAAATATTTTCTTGGGTCCTTTCTCTCTCTCTTCTCTTTCTGGGACCCCTATAATGTGAATGTTGTTGTGTTTAATGTTGTCCCAGAGGTCTCTTAGGTTGTCTTTATTTCTTTTCATTCTTTTTTCTTTATTCTGTTCCACAGCAGTGAATTCCACCATTCTGTCTTCCAGGTCACTTATCCGTTCTTCTGCCTCAGTTATTCTGCTATTGATTCCTTCTAGTGTAGTTTTCATTTGTTATTCTGTTGTTCATCTCTGTTTGTTTGTTCTTTAATTCTTCTAGGTGTTTGTTCTTTAATTCTTCTAGGTCTTTGTTAAACATTTCTTGCATCTTCTCGATCTTTGCCTCCATTCTTTTTCCGAGGTCCTGGATCATCTTCACTATCATTATTCTGAATTCTTTTTTTGGAAGGTTGCCTATCTCCACTTCATTTAGTTGTTTTTGTGGGGTTTTATCTTGTTCCTTCATCTGGTACATAGCCCTCTGCTTTTTCATCTTGTCTATCTTTCTGTGAATGTGGTTTTTGTTCCACAGGCTACAGGATTGTAGTTCTTCTTGTTTCTGCTTTCTGCCCTCTGGTGGATGAGGGTATCTAAGAGGCTTGTGCAAGTTCCCTGATGGGAGGGACTGGTGGTGGGTAGAGCTGGGTGTTGCTCTGGTGGACAGAGCTCAGTAAAACTTTAATCCACTTGTCTGCTGATGGGTGGGGCTAGGTACCCTCCCTGTTGGTTTTTTGGCCTGAGGCAACCCAACACTGGAGCCTACCTGGGCTCTTTGGTGGGGCTAATGGCGGACTCTGGGAGGGCTCATGCCAAGGAGTACTTCCCAGAACTTCTGCTGCCAGTGTCCTTGTCCTCATGGTGAGACACAGCCACCCCCCCGCCCCGCCTCTGCAGGAGACCCTCCAACACTAGCAGTTGGGTCTGTTTCAGTCTCCTATGGCGTCACTGCTCCTTCTCCTGGGTCCCAGTGCACACACTGCTTTGTGTGTGCCCTGCAAGGGTGGAGTCTCTGTTTCCTCCAGTCCTGTTGAAGTCCTGGAATCAAATCCCACTAGCCTTCAAAGTCTGATCCTCTAGTAATTCCTCCTCCCATTGCTGGACCCCGAGGTTGGGAAGCCTGGCTTGGGGCTCAGAACCTTCATTCCAGTGGGTGGACTTCTGTGGTATATGTGTTCTCCACTTTGTGAGTCACTCACCCAGCAGTTATGGGATTTGATTTTATTGTGATTGTGCCCCTTGTACCATCTCACTGTGGCTTTTCCTTTGTCTTTTGGATGAGGAGTATCTTTTTTGGTGATTTCCAGTGTCTTCCTGTTGATGATTGTTCAGCAGTTAGTTGTGATTTCAGTGCTCTCACAAGAGGGAGTGACTATGTTGGTGTCTTTTGAGGACTAGGAGTTTTTGTGTGGGAGAAAGGAAAACAGATGCAAGTTCTATGAAGTTAAAAACCTGCAGTCCTGAATTTGAATTAGATGTGATAAAATTCAGGATGCATTTTATCTAGAAATTTTAAAAACTTATTGCCTATCTCTGCCCACTGAAAAGCACTAAAAATGGTGACCAACTCAGTAGCTATGAACATCCCTAGTACTCAGAGTATGGTCTCTAAATGCCAACTTCCCCCAAAAGAAACCAGGATTTATTATATAAATGGTGGATTCCAGGTCTAGGGTAAGAAATGTACGAGATGAGCCTGGAGTATTTTGTCTTTCCAGAAAGCAAAAGAATATCAAATACTCCTAAGATTATTCAGAAGGAGTCAGAAGCAAACCAGGAAAAGGCTCCCATGACCATTAATGGGTCAGTTTGAACACAAACAAAGATAATAGCTGCAGTGGGCTGAAACACATCAAATATGTTTAAATCCATCAGTTCATAACAACATTAAAAAAAAAAAACCCAACTCTGATAGGTCATCTTTGGAGGATGTTAGCATTATTTTGAAAACTGGTAAATAAAGGGGAGGAATCAAATATTCATCTTGCCATTAACATATGAGCATTTCCTCAGGTAACCAGTTAATCGAGGAAGGGAAATTTCTCTTTATAGAAACTATCCAGGTAATAAGTGAAGAAGGAGTGAGTGATGAATTAGAATGTCACTATTTTGTAACTTCTAATAAAATAATGGATCTAGGCAATGAACTGCAATAGCTGAAAACACCTCCAAAAGAAAGAAAAGATGACCAGGCATAGATGTATCTCTCGATGGGAGTAGCAACACCTCTTATGAAGCAGTGCTGCCAAAAAATAAAATAAAATCTGATCCAGCCTCTACCAAATACCAACTTATAGGAAATATAGGCGATGGTGGAACATGCTGCAGGACACTGTGGGGGTGCAATTAGCAAAATCAGACTAGTGGGATATTCTACAGCAGGGGTCCCCAACCCCAGGGCCATGGACCCATACCGGTCCATGGCCTGTTAGGAACTGGGCCACACAGCAGGAGGTGAGTGGCGGGCGAGTGAGCAAACTTCATCTGTCTTTACAGCTACTCCTTATCACTCGCATTACTGCCTGAGCTCCACCTCCTGTCAGATCAGCGGCGGCATTAGATTCTCATAGGAGCACAAACCCTACTGTGAACTGTGCACGTGAGGGTTCTATGTTGTGTACTCCTTATGAGAATCTACCGTCTGATGATCTGAGGTGGAGCTGAGGCAGTGATGCTAGCGCTGGGGAGTGGCTGCAAATACAGATTATCATTAGCAGATAGGTTTGACTGCATAGAGACCATAATAAATTAGTTGCTTGCGAACTCATATCAAAACCCTACCAGTGAGTGGCCAAGTGGAAACAAGCTCAGGGCTCCCACTGTTTCTGCGTTATGATGAGTTGTATAATTATTTCATTATATATTACAATGTAATAATAATAGAAATAAATTGCACAATAAATGTAATGCGCTTGAATCATCCCAAAACCATTCCCCTCCCACCCTGGTCCATGGAGAAATTGTCTTCCATGAAACCAGTCCCTGGTACCAAAAAGGTTGGGGACCACTGTTCTACAGGACAAATGATCTGGTTTCTTCATTGAAACATTAAAAGGAAACGAAAGAATGGAGCAGAAGCTATAGATTAAAAGCAACCAGAGAGACATGTCCATCAGTTCAAAAATACAGACTTTATTCGTTTTTAATTCAGACAAACTGTATGAAAAATGTATAAGGCAATTTGGTGAATATAAACCCTGATTAGATTTTACATAGTAAAAATTATTATTAATTGTTTAGGTGTGATAATGGTATTTGATCATTAAAAAAATCTTGTAGAAATACAACTGAAAGAACAAATGAGTTGATAATATGTCTGGTATTTGATTCAAACTTAGCTAGGAGTCAGGAGTGGGAGTTATAGATGAAATAAGACTGTCCATGAGTTGAGAATTGTTGAAGCTGGGCATGATTATATTGTTTACTTTAGTATAGTTTTGTACAGTAACATTTTCTATGATCAAAATAGAGATGTGGAATTTTCTGTAATGAACTTGAGTTAAAAATTTTTTTTAAAGTTTTAAACAAAACAAATCAGTAACTCCTGGTCCTCTCTCTCTCAACCTAGCAGGCCACATTCAGGATACCTAGGCCACCCCAACCTGACTTCCACATTTCTTGTGAAAAGACTTCATACATTTCCAAGGATCTTTATTTATTCTTTCCTTTACTGACCACCCACCCAGGTGGACACTGCCCTGCTGAGATACTTGCTAATAAATTTCCTAAACTTCCAAGCAGTTCTTATTGAATCAAGAATGAGGGGCTCCTGTGACAATGGCTAAATTTACTGAGTACTTACTCTTTGCCAGGCACCTTGCTGAGCACTGGCTGTGCACTTTATCCTTAATACTATCTATCCTTACTAAAAAGATAAGCTGGGATTTGAACCCAGGTCTATTTATATCAACAGCCATACTCATAGCCACTAGACCATTCTGCCCCAGGCATGGAGCAAGCAGCTTGGATTCCCACTGGTGTGTGTTGTGGAGGGGGAGCCTTCTCAGCCAAGAGGTAGTGGGTGGTGGGTGGTGAATGTGGTCAGCCATGGGAGGCACAGGACCACTGCCTAGGCCCTGGGAGGTGGGGAAGTTAGGAGTCAGGAAATGCAGCTAGGCTGGAATCCAGATGGGGGCAACTGGTAAGAACCAGGAGTCTTCAGGGGGTCTGTGGGCCCAGAAACCCCACAGCCTAAATGGCTAGGGTCAGCAGTGGATGAAAATGGTTGAAAGGTGACTCCTACAGGAGCCAGGCACCTCAGTAAAAGGAAGCAGCCAGGAGCATGAAAGTGGAGCTAGAGGAGAGAAGGTGGTCCTCCATTAGGTCCAGGACTCTGCCCAATGGCTGGAATCTACAGGCCTAGGCTGAGGTCTCCCTCGTCACCCAGCCTCCCAGGTCTTAAGGTTCAGAACATGATCTGGATACAGGTTGCTTCTGTTTTTGGAAGGTGCCTCTGTGCATCTGTTTTCTCAACCCCAGTCTTATCATTCTAGAAGTGGGCAGTGCTGGGCTCAGAAAGCAATCATTTTCAGAGATGGAATGATTTTAAAGGAAATTATTATGTTTAACCACATCTTAAATGGAGAAAACAAAGGAAAGTTTAAGTATTAATTAAGAACGTTTTGCCCTTGACGTCCAAAGGAGGGCCTCTGGAGTGTGGAGTTCCAGAGTTTGGAGAAATTATAATGGCCGAAACACCACCTAGAAACATGACTAAATGGAGGGAATAAAACTCATTTGGTTAATATTCTCAATGGATTCACATCTTTATAGCTATAAAATAGCCATGTGGCTGACAGGGTCTTGGTGCTCCAGCAGGGTGTCAGGCCTGAGCCTATGAGGTGGGAGAGCCAAGTTCAGGACACTGGACCACCAGAGACCTCCCAGACCCACGTAATATCAATCGGCGAGAGCTGTCCTAGAGATTGCTGTCTCAGCGCTAAGACCCAGCTCCACCCAACAGCCAGCAAGCTCCAGTGCTGGACGCCCCATGCCAAACAACCAGCAAGACAAGGAACACAACCCCGCCCATTAGCAGAGAGGCTGCCTAAAATCATAATAAGGTCACAGACACCCCAAAACACACCACAGGACTTGGTCTTGCCCACCAGAAAGACAAGATCCAGCCACATCCACCAGAACACAGGCACCAGTGCCCTCCACCAGGAAGCCTACACAAACCATTGAACCAACCTTAGCCACTGGGGGCAGACACCAAAAACAACGGTAACTACGAACCTGCAGCCTGCGAAAAGGAGACCCCCAAACACAATAAGTTAAGCAAAATGAGAAGACAGAGAAGCACACAGCAGATGAAGGAGCAAGGTAAAAGCCCACCAGACCAAACAAATGAAGAGGAAATAGGCAGTCTACCTGAAAAAGAATTAAGAGTAATGATAGTAAAGATGATCCAAAATTTTGGAATAGAATGGAGAAAATACAAGAAACATTTAGCAAGGACCTAGAAGAACTAAAGAGCAAACAAACAATTATGAACAAAACAATAAACGAAATAAAAAATTCCCTAGAAGGAATCAACAGCAGAATAACTGAGGCAGAAGAACAGATAAGTGACCTGGAAAATAAAATAGTGGAAATAATCACCACAGAGCAGAATAAAGAAAAAAGAATGAAAAGAACTGAGGACAGTCTTAGAGACCTCTGGGACAACATTAAATGCACAAACATTCAAATTATAGAGGTCCCAGAAGAAGAAGAGAAAAAGAAAGGGTCTGAGAAAATATTTGAAGAGATTATAGTTGAAAACTTCCCTAATATGGGAAAGGAATAGTCAGTCAAGTCCAGGAAATGCAGAGAGTCCCATACAGGATAAATGCAAGGAGAAACACTCCAAGACACATATTAATCAGATTATCAAAAATTAAATACAAAGAAAAAATATTAAAAGCAGCAAGGGAAAAGCGACAAATAACATACAAGGGAATCCCCATAAGGTTAACAGCTGATCTTTCAGAGGAAACTCTGCAAGCCAGAAGGGAGTGGCAGGACATATTTAAAGTGATGAAAGGAGAAAAACCTGCAACCAAGATTACTCTACCCAGCAATGATCTCATTCAGATTTGAAGGAGAAATTAAAACCTTTACAGACAAGCAAAAGCTAAGAGAATTCAGCACCACCAAACCAGCTCTACAACAAATGCTAAAGGAACTTCTCTAAGTGGGAAACACAAGAGAAGAAAAGGACCTACAAAAACAAACCCCAAACAATTAAGAAAAGGGTCACAGGAACATACATATTGATAATTACCTTAAACGTGAATGGATTAAATGTTCCAACCAAAAGACATAGACTGGCTGAATGGATACAAAAACAAGACCCATATATATGTTGTCTACAAGAGACCCACTTCAGACCTAGGGACATATAAGCTGAAAGTGAGGGGATGGAAAAAGATATGCCATGCAAATGGAAACCAAAATGAAAGCTGGAACAGCAATTCTCATATCAGAAAAAATAGACTTTAAAATAAAGTCTATTACAAGAGACAAAGAAGGACACTACATAATGATCAAGGGATCAATCCAAGAAGAAGTTATAACAATTGTAAATATTTATGCACCCAGCATAGGAGCACCTCAATAAATAAGGCAAATGCTAACAGCCATAAGAGGGGAAATCGACAGTAACACAATAGTAGTGGGGGACGTTAACACCCCACTTTCACCAATGGACAGATCATCCAAAATGAAAATAAATAAAGAAGCACAAGCTTTAAATAACACGATAAACAAGATGGACTTAACTGATATTTATAGGACATTCCATCCAAAAACAACAGAATAGACTTTCTTCTCAAGTGCTCGTGGAACATTCTCCAGGATAGATCATAACTTGGGTCACAAATCAAGCCCTGGTAAATTTAAAAAATTTGGAATCATATCAAGTATCTTTTCTGACCACAATGCTATGAGACTAGATATCAATTACAGGAAAAATAAACTGTAAAAAAATACAAACACATGGAGGCTAAACAATATGTTACTAAATAACCAAGAGATCACTGAAGAAGTCAAAGAGGAAATCAAAAAATACCTGGAAACAAATGACAATGAAAACACGAAGACCCAAAACCTATGGGATGCAGCAAAAGCAATTCTAAGAGGGAAGGTTATAGCAATACAATCCTACCTCAAGAAGCAAGAAAAATCTCAAATAAGCAACCTAAACATACACCTAAAGCAATTAGAGAAAGAAGAACAAAAAAACCGTAAGTCAGCAGAAGGTAAGAAATCATAAAGATCAGATCAGAAATAAATGAAAAAGAAATGAAGGAAACATTAGCAAACATCAATAAAACTAAAAGCTGGTTCTTTGAGAAGATAAAAAAATTGATAAACCATTTGCCAGACTCATCAAGAGAAAAAGGGAGAAGACTCAAATCAACAGAATTAGAAATGAAAAAGGAGAACTAACAACTGACACTGCAGAAATACAAAGGATCATGAGAGATTACTGCAAGCAACTATATGCCAATAAAATGGATAACCAGGAAGAAATGGACAAATTCTTAGAAGAGCACAACCTTCCGAGACTGAAGCAGGAAGATATAGAAAATATAAACAGACCAATCACAAGCACTGAAATTGAAACTGTGATTAAAAATCTTCCAACAAACAAAAGCCCAGAATGACTTCACAGGCAAATTCTATCAAACATTTAGAGAAGAGCTAACACCTCTCCTTCTCAAACTCTTTCAGTATATAGCAGAGGGAGGAACACTCCCAAAGTCGTTCTACGACGCCACCATCACCCTGATACCAAAACCAGACAAAGATGTCCCCCCAAAAAAAAACTACAGGCCAATATCACTGATGAACATAGCTGCAAAAATCCTCAACAACATACTAGCAAGCAGAATCCAACAGCACATTAAAAGGATCATACACCATGATCAAGTGGGGTTTATCCCAGGAATGCAAGAATTCTTCAGTATACACATATCAATCAATGTGATACACCATATTAACAAACTGAACGATAAAAACCATATGATCATCTCAATAGATGCAGAAAAAGCTTTTGATAAAATTCAAAACCCATTTATGATAAAAACTGTCCAGAAAGTGAGCATAGTGGGAACCTACCTCAAAACAATAAAGGCCATATACGACAAACCCACAGCAAACAGCATTCTCAATGGTGAAAAACTGAAAACATTTCCTCTAAGATCAGGAACATGACAAGGATGTCCACTCTCACCACTATTATTCAACAGAGTTTTGGAAGTCCTAGCCATGGCAATCAGAGAAGAAAAAGAAATAAAAGGAATCCAAATTGGAAAAGAAGAAGTAAAACTGTCACTGTTTGCAGATGACATGATACTATACATAGAGAATCCCAAAAATGCCACCAGAAAACTACTAGAGCTAATCAATGAATTTGGTAAAGTTGCAGGATACAAAATTAATGCACAGAAATCTCTTGCATTCCTATACACTAATGATGAAAAATCTGAAAGAGAAATTATGGAGACACTCCCATTTACCACTGTAACAAAAAGAATAAAAAACCTAGGAACAAACCTACCTAGGGAGACAAAAGACCTGTATGCAGAAAACTATAGGACACTGATGAAAGAAATCAAAGATGATACAAACAGATGGAGGGATATACCATGTTCCTGGATTGGAAGAATCAACATTGTGAAAATGACTGTAATCCCCAAAGCAATCTACAGATTTAATGCAATCCCTATCAAACTACCAATGGCATTTTTCACAGAACTAAATTGTGAAACAAAAAATTTCACAATGTGTATGGAAGCACAAAAGACCCTGAATAGCCAAAGCAATTGAGAAAGAAAAACAGAGCTGGAGGAATCAGGCTCCCTGACTTCAGACTATATTACAAAGCTACAGTAATCAAGACAGTATGGTACTGGCACAAAAACAGACATATAGATCAATGGAAGAGGATAGAAAGCCCAGAGATAAAGTCAAGCACATATAGTCACCTTATCTTTGATAACAGAGGCAAGAATTTACAATGGAGAAAAGACAGCCTCTTCAATAAGTGGTGCTGGGAAAACTGGATAGCTACATGTAAAAGAATGAAATTAGAACACTCCCTAACACCATACACAAAAATAAACTCAAAATGGATTAAAGGCCTAAATCTAAGTCCAGACACTATAAAACCCTTAGAGGAAAGCATAGGCAGAACACTCTATGACATAAATCACAGCAAGATCCTTATTGACCCACCTCCTAGAGGAATGGAAATAAAAACAAAAATAAACAAATGAGACCTAATGAAACTTAAAAACTTTTGCACAGCAAAGGAAACCATAAACAAGACAAAAGAACAACCCTCAGAATGGGAGAAAGTATTTGCAAATGAAGCAACTGACAAAGGATTAATCTCCAAAATATACAAGCAGCACATGCAGCTCAATATCAAAAAAACAAACAACCCAATCCAAAAATGTGCAGAAGACCTAAACAGACATTTCTCCAAAGAAGATATACAGATTGCCAACAAACACATGAAAGGATGCTCAACATCACTAATCATTAGAGAAATGTAAATCAAAAGTGCAATGAGGTATCATCTCGCACCGGTCAGAATGGCCATCAACAAAAAATCTAAAAACAATAAATGCTGGAGAAGGTGTGGAGAAAAGGGAACCCTCTTGCACTGATGGTGGGAATGTGAATTGGTACAGCCACTATGGAGAACAGTATGGAAGTTCCTTAAAAAACTACAAATAGAACTACCGTATGACCCAGCAATCCCACTACTGGGCATATATCCCGAGAAAATCGTAATTCAAAAAGAGTCATGTACCACAATGTTCATTGCAGCAGTATTTACAATAGCCAGGAGATGGAAGCAACCTAAGTGTCCATCGACAGATGAATGGATAAAGAAGATGTGACACATATATACTCAGCCATAAAAAGAAATGAAATTGAGTTATTTGTAGTGAGGTGGATGGACCTAGAGTCTGTCATACAGAGTGACGTAAGTCAGAAAGAGAAAAAAAAATACCGTATGCTAATGCATATATATAGAATCTAAAAAAAAAATGGTTCTGATGAAACTAGGGGTAGGACAGGAATAAAGACGCAGACGTCTTTATTGAGAATGGACTTGAGGACACGGGGAGGGGGAAGGGTAAGCAGGGACGAAGTGAGAGGTGGATGCTCTCACTTATCGTTTGCATTGACATATATACACTACAAATGTAAAATAGATAGCCAGTGGGAAACAGCCACATAGCACAGGGAGATCAGCTCGGTGCTTTGTGACCACCTAGAAGGGTGGCATAGGGAGGGTGGGAGGGAGACACAAGAGGGAGGGGATATGGGGATATATGTGTACATATAGCTGATTCACTTTGTTATACAGCAGAAACTAACCCACCATTGTAAAGCAATTATACTCCAAAAAGATGTTAAAAAAAAAAAAGAATGTTTTGCCCTTAAGGCCAAGGTACATAATGGACATTCTAATGGTTGTGTCCTGGGGTCCACTTCCCAGGCCAAGATCCAGTTTCTAGGCACCCTCAACTTTCTTCTCATGGACCCCAATCCTTGCTTTGCTTTCTACTTTCAAACCTATACTCTCTCTTCCAGAACTGGGTTGTCTTACCTCCATCTGTCCCTTTCTTAACTGCTCCCAAAAGAAACTTCTAGACTGTTTTGATGCTGAAGATTTTATTGTTTATCTTTGTGGAGACATTAAGTTTCCAGAATCCTCTAGAACCTTCTGTGTGCGGTTCCTCTTTTCCTCCTCTGAGGTGGTCCCCAGACTCCTGCTCACCTCTGGCGTCCCCGGGGGAGGAGCTTAGCAAACCACCGCATCCTCCACATCCCCACCCCAACCTTTTCTTTGGGTGTTTATGGCTCTTTTCCTCCAAGAATGCTTCTCCACTCAACATGTCAGGAAATTGTTCCACACAGGGCATGGCACTCAGAGGGTTCACAGGGGTGAGGCTGGGCCAAGGTGCCCCAAATTCAGCTCCTGTGCCCACGGCCCAGAAGCACACTGTGAGAGTTTGCCTGCAAAGATGGCCATCGGCAATTCCTCCCAACCCTGCATGCACGTGCCCTCATCCCAGCAAGAGGTGGAATCTGGTTCTCCATCCCTTGAAGCTGGGCTGCCTGATTTGATTTGACCAGTAGAATATGTCAGAAGGGAAGAGGCCTCACAGCATCCACAGACTCTCAGAGAAGAACCAGCTGCCATGGAAATAAGTGCAGGCCATCCTGCTGGGGGATGAACCACCACATGGAATTAAAACTGAGGCCCCAGCCCACAGTGTGAGGAGGGCGGCCCAGCTGTCCTAGCCAGCCCCCAGCTAGCCCCCAGACATTTGGGACGGCCAGCCAAGGCGCCGGCTGTGTGAGTGAGACCAGCTTGGACCTTCCTGCCCCAGTCACACCACCCTGACCAGCACCGTGTGGGGCAGGGATGGGCTGTACTCCTGCCCTAATTCCTGACCCACAGAATCATGAGAAATGAAGTGGTGGTTGGTTTAAGCCACTAAGTTTTGGGTGGCTTGATATGTAGCAATAAATGATCGAGATACATTTCCTGCTCTGTCTCCAGGCGTCCTGAGTGTTAGGATGTCCTAAGCAGTTGAGGTCAGAGGTCAGCTGGCCAGCACGCGGAACCCTGAGGGAGGCAGACAGAGGTCAGCGTTTCTGGAGATGGTGTAGCTAAGCAGAGCCTGGGCTCTGGTGACAGACTCAACTTCCTGGCTCTGCCACTTACCAGCTGTGTGACCTTGGGCATGGCTGCGTTTCTTTCCTCAACTGAAGATGGGGATCATAATTGTGTATCTCTTCTAGAGCGGCACTCTCCAATAGAACTTTTTGATAACGATGGAAACTCTATCTCTGTGCTGTCAGATTCAGTAGTCACCACTCATGTGAGGCTGTTGACACGTGAAATGTGGTGAGCCCGAATCGAGTGCTATAAGAATAAAATGCACACATTTGTGTGAAGAAAAGAACGTGAACTATCTCATCAGTCCTTTAACTGTTGATTACATACCGAAGCAATATTTTGTATTATTTGGGTTAAATATCATTCAAGTTAATTTTCCTACTTTTACTTAAAAACTTATGTATGTGGCTCACATTATATTTTATTGGACTGAGCTGGTGCAGTCTTCAGAAAATTAAATGTGTGTAAAGTGCTTAGCGCAGCACCTGGCCCATGAGAAACCCTCAGTAAATGGTATCTATTACTTTTGTAAATATTGTCTCGAGTAGGTGGAGGCGGGTGTCTGGGTTCCTGCAGGTTGGGCCCCACTTTATGGGCAGAGGAAGGGAACTCACATTCATTTAGGCAACTGTGTGCTGGCGAATGGGAGGGGGTTTTACTCAGGCCGGGCCATGCATTTAATGGCTTGAGGAGGAGCTATTATTCTCCCCATTGGGCAGATGGGGAAACTGAAGCTCAGAAAGGTGACGTGACTTGCCCAGCTGGTTTTGTGACAGAGCGGGAGTTCTTGACTCGGGCGATTGGGGTCCTGCCCCCGTATCTCTGTTTGCCCTGGAGGTGACGTGCAGCCCCCAGCACAAGCCTCCTTTCTCCTCTTCCTCTTGACCTCCCCCGGCCCTGCCACCTGCTCCATCTCCTCTCTGAAGTCCAGGGCCTTTAGCCTGTCTCCTGTCTCCTTCCCTCCCTCCCTATTCAGACTTCCAAAGGAACTAATTTCTTTCTCCGAGTATAAATGGACTCTTTCCCACAAAGACACCACATATGTCGTTTCATTCCTTATTTGTTAACTTCATCAAACAAAATACAGTTCTCTGGCACTAATGTCAATCTCCACAGCTCATTAGGTTTTTTCAAATAGTAGAAACACAGCCCTCATCTCCCAGCCACAATGAGAGAGGCAGCCTGTACTCCAGCCAGCGAGAAGAGCACTTTACTTCTCACCCCAGAAAGAGCCATAAAACACGCTCAGTGCCAGAGCACGCACCCATTTGACAAAGACAATTTGATTTGTCCGCGGCTTCTAAAATATTCATCCCGCTTTGATGGACTATCGTTTTATAAATATAGATTATCATTAACCGACACCGGCGGTGCGCTGCTGGTCGACCCAGCGCCACGCCACTGGTTTGGGATGAAGACGTCCAATAAAAAAAAATCATTATCTCTGTCTGCAAACCCTGATCTGTATCGTTTGCCTCATTTGCAGTGCAGGGGTCAGTAACTCACGCTAACTGCCTCTGTTTGTGCATTTCACGGCCTGGCCACCCCTGCTGGGGAGATTGGCAGGATGCTTCTCAAGTTTGGACCTGGGGAAGGAAATGAGGCGATTGGGGGAAGGGAAGAAAAGATCACATCGAGAGGGCTGTGTTTGTGGAGAGGCAGTGAGGTGGAGTGGGCATGGCTATGAGTTTTGGATCAGACCCAGTTCCACTACTTACTGGCTAGAAGACCTTGGGCAAGTGAGTTAAACTCTCTGAGTCTCAATTTTCTCATAGGTGAAATGGGAATGACTACCATAACTCTCTATAAGACACTTCAGCACACAGTCAAGGTTAGTGTGATGATGATGTTCTTTGCGATAGCCTCGAGCCCTTAAGGAAATTGCTCGACCTCTCTGAACCCCAGTTTCTCCACTTGTAGAACAGTCTCAATAATACCTTCATCCAGTGGTTGTAAAGATCCAATGAGCTAATGCATCCCAAGAGCTCAGCACATTAGATGTACACCCTGAGCACCCATGAGGGCCATTTTGTTTAAGCTCAATGAAAGCCAGACAGAGAGAACAGAGAAGGATTTATCCCAGATAGCCGTGTCTCCAACGTCCTTGCTCTGCGAGGGCTCAGAATGCATAGAGGGTGAGTCTGGAGCAAAAGGTGGCTCAAGGTGTCATGCTGAGATGAACTCAGATCTGTTCTATAAGGATCTCTTTTCTGATCCTCTCCTCCTGAGCATTCTGGGTCTTGTGGGACCTGAAAAAGAGATTGGGGTGGAGTAGCTGAGTTTGCTAGACATATTCCTTGGTGCTATGTTGCCAGGGAATGAAATTCAAGGTGGAATTAAAGATTTGCCTGGCCTTGGAAACAAAACTTTGTCTGCAGCATTTCCTCTTACATTCAGCCTTTTGAAAGAAATATACAACCAGGTATGGGGAAAAAAAGCAATTGCAGAGAAATCTCCAATAGAATGTAGCCTGAGGGAGAAGAGAAATAGAAGGTCGAGTGTGGAGTCGAGAGCAGGGAGCAAACCTCTCTTCATGCTGAAAAAGAATAGGATGAAAAACGGTGAAATTAGCTCTTGGATTTAAGCTCTAACCAGGGCCATAGATGAGGCAGGTGCCCTAGAACATTCTGGAGGGTCCCAGTGTTGAATCCCCTGCTGTTTCCAGAAGCAGGCAGGCAAGATGTGTGCTGAGGCCTCAGCCGGTGGGAAGACAGCCTGGGGCACTCAGCCCCAAAGTTTATTTAAGTGAAAAAACCCACCCGGAGACAAGAAGAAGTGTTACACCACTGTCAAGTTTTAGACCTCGCCATCAAGCAAAAAAAATTACATCCCGTCCTGACGAGCGACTAATCAAGGCATGGCAAACGGTCCTGCAATAAATTACTCCGGCACGAAATAAACCACACAAACAGACCGATGATAATAAATGTAAATTATTTCTCTGAAGAAATTTTCTTGGTATATGAGTAATACGAACCATCAGGAAGGCGTCTTCCTTAACATTAATTACAGAAAATGACAAGTGAGCTGATGACTGGGAAGGCTCATTATCTGAGAACATATTCACAACTTTGCAATTTGTGCGAGATGTACTCCGGCTAAATTAATCTCCCTTCTTTGCATGAGCCTCTTCTAATTTTCATGTTATTAACAGGTTTGCAGTATCAGTCAGTGCTTGTCACTCTAATCAGGTTTCAGCATGTTCGCAAAAGCGAAGCGTCATTTATAAGGATAAGCCCTCATAATGGTGCTTGCTTTCATGTGGAGAATTCTACAAGGCTGCTTTTAATAAGGTACTTTAATCATCTCCTTTGCTCAACTTTTGGCCCCACTGTTCCTTTATGAAGAGTCATTAAAAGACTTTGAAGTTCATCAGGGAGGAAAAATTCATGACATTGTTCTGGTGAGGTTGGGGATTGTTCTGAGAGGAAGCCTGGAAGGAGTGAGGGGTGAGAGGGTCCTGTTGGCCTAGAGCCTGGTCGTGGGTGACTAGGGGCATCCTGTGCTCCTTGTTCTACACCATTCAACACCCTGTAGTGTTACTGCTGAGCCAAGACTCCTCTGGTCGAGTTCACAGGGCAAATTTCCGGGCAGGTGGTGAGAGGCGCAGGGGGTTGTTTAGGGAGAGTGCCAGCCTGGTCAGCACTGTGGACAGCTCCCAGCACGCGGCTTCACGGAGAAAGCCTGGGAGGGTTCTGAGGGTTTAGGTCTATTTTCATGGTCTACGTTGCTTTGGAAATTACTGACTCTTGGGAGCCAGACTGATTTCTCTGAATACAGAGAGTCATGATCACTTTTTCATGGGTTTTTATTTCAGAGGAGAACGCTAAGTTTTCTGTTCCAACTGGAGTATCCATAGGGTGCTTTGAACTTTAGTGGGCTTATAGACCAGATTAACTGGTGTGTGTGTGTGTGTGTGTGTGTGTGAGAGAGAGAGAGAGAGAGAGAGAGAGAGAGAGAGGCTGTGTGCGTGTGTGTGTGTGTGTGTGTGTGAGAGAGAGAGAGAGAGAGAGAGAGAGAGAGAGAGAGGCTGTGCGTGTGTGTGTATGTGTGTGTGTGTGTACAATAGGTCTTTTTACTGCATGGCTCACAGGGGCAAGACAGGGCTCATCCTGGAATCAAGGCTCAGGTACACCCCTTTTCCCTGCTAAATTCCTTCAACAGCCCATGAAAATGTCCTTACATGTTTCCATCACCAGAGATGCACGACTATTAGTTTGCCTCCAGTGATCCTTGGCGGCCTCTGACGGGCTCACTGCTTTCACAGAGAATCCTTCCTGATGGGGCAGCTCATCTCATAGTGGACAGAGTACTAGAAGGAGAGGCAAAGACAAGCCCTAGTCCTACCTTAGTCACTTTCTCATTCTGTGACTTTGGGCAAGTCACGATTTTCTGGCACTATCCGTATAACTTTTTAAGGTTTTCTCTAGCTTGGACTTTTGTGATGATATCTATTGAAGCGCCCTCCTTCCATCCTCTAGATAATGGTAGAGATGGTTGCCCTGTGTCTCAAGGTGGCAACATGATCAGAGCTCACAAAAGAATAGTCTTCTTATTACCTTAAGTGTATTTCTCTCGCTGTAAGTGTGGGATGTTCATGGGGGTGGCAACAGTGTGGTGTCCTGGGCTCTGTGCTGGCTGGGGTAATGTCAGCAGAATCTTTTGCTCAGATCACAGTGGTCACTCTTCTTGGACACCTGCTCCCTGAGGCACAAGGTTGGGTCCCCAGAGCTATATTGATGCTACTTGGGCCCACCCTCTGGCCAAAACCGATTGGACCACAGCTCAGCAGGTCAGAGTCTGCCCTCTGTGACTCTGGAATTGGACTAAGGGAAGGTCAGATAGTGGTGGAGGATAACTGGATCTACAGTGTGGAACTCAAGAACAGTGGGGCAGCCATCTTCTCCCATGTGGCCTGGAGAAGGGGCAAGGCTGCTATACATACAGGGAGGGAGAATGAAGAAGCAGAGATAGGAGGCAGAGAAAGCCCAGTTCCAGATCCTCCTGGACACCCTTGGGTTCTGTGAGATATCCCATCCTAAAACTCTATCTCCTTTTCCTACTTAAGCTCACATTTCAGTATGTTTCTGTTAATTTTAACCAAAAAGACCCAACCGGTACAGCTTCCTTGAACGTGGGAGTCACTTGCCTGAGCAAAACCTCAGAGCCAGCACAAGCAGGGTGGAGCCGGTGACGTGACAAGGGAGGGCTGATGGCTGTCCAGGACCTTGGATCAGAACAGAGGACAAAGACCTCACTGGGCCTGAGAAGTTGAATGCTCAGCGTGTAGGGACTTGTTCTGGAGGGTATGGTATGCAGCAGATGGAGCTGGCCCTGGGGGACAGGCAGCGAGAGGAAGGGCCTTGAGCGGCTGATGAGTTTAGTTTAGGACCAGAAAGCTAATCTTCAGAAACATTGTTCTTTTCAGGCTCTTTGCCACCTGTACTTATTTCTTAGTCATTATGCCTCCAAGTCTCTTTAGAGGTGCCTGGCTCAGCTCTGCTACGGGAACTAGAGGGAAGGGTGGGACTTCAGAAGGCCAGCGCATTAGAGGAAGGACAACCCCAGTGATGATGGTAATGGACTTAGAGGACCTTGAGAACATAACTGGGGTATTTAGTTTGGCGCCCATCCCAACCAGGTGAGGTCATCTCCATCTATGCCTGGAAGGGTTCTGTGCTTTAATGAATCCCCTTCTCCCAACTCAGCCAACAGACTCAAGGCCAATAGGGTTCATTCAAATAAGCAGAAGGATGGGGTATCTGGGTCCGACTTAGTAAGTAATAATGGGTCACCTCCAAGGTCAGGTGGTAAAATTGCAATATAATAAAATAAGTCCACTTGCACTCTCTTCAGAGGGGGCAGCTACGCCGTTAGATCAGGTGACCACTGCGGAGGGAGGAACCCTGGGAGCGCAGCATGAAACCATTCTGCAGCTAGAGTCCCCCTGGCTGAGCCGGGGCAGTGTGGGATTTGAGGATGGGGAGGGCAGCAGGCTGGGGCCCCACAGTGGGGTGAGGTATTGCCCCCCTTCACCCCGCACTCCAGACCTGATTAGGACGTATAGAGGCCCTGAGGACCAGAAAGGGTGGAGGGAGGGTGCATGTAAGATTTAAAATAAAAGCAATACTAAAGTATAAGACTAGTGTAACAGGTCCAACCAAGCTCTGATATTTCCCATGGTGGCTTATTTATTTACTTTTATTAAAAATGCTTTTATTTTTTCCCCTCTTAGTTTAAAGTATGTCTCCTTTGGTGGACCACTAAGCTTGAATTTACCTCTCACCCACCCACAGGCCCTCCTGGAGCATGGGGTCCCCCTGTGGGTCTGGGGGTGGATAGGTAGGAGTGTGTCCTGCATGTGTGTGTCTGTGTCCACTTGTGCTCATGGACTTGTGTGTCTGTGTGTGCAGGAAACCAGCTGGGGTGGCCAGAGCCTGTGGAGGGACAATGGGCTCTCCCTAAAGTGGAGCTCTCTGTTTGTGTCTTCTGGTGTTAGGGGAGGACTTGCAGGGTGAGGGTTGGAGCACAGAGAGGCAGCTGCAGTTGGGCAGCCAAGACCAATACTCAGCAACATGATCTGACCCAACAGACACGCAGGCGGGGTTGTGACGGCAGGGCTTTCTCTACACCCCCTTCTGGGGACCCCTGTGCTATTCAGGCCAGGGTTCAGAGGGGCAGATCCTCTCAAAGGACTTGGCAAACCTAACTGGGAGGGGTCGGGCAGACAAGCAGGAATGACTTTCTAGTCTCCTCCCCAAGCCCCAGGACCCTTCGTTCACCTCTCCAGCCCCTGCTCAGCAGGTCATGTGTGCGAAAGAGATGTGAAACGTGTAGTCCTAGGGGCTCCAAAACAAAGTGATAGAGGACGACCAGCAGGCCAGACTGGGTAGTTCTGATCCCTGCAAAGTGGTTCCCTGTGGGAGAGTTTCTTCTAATGATGTTGCCAACACCCAGAGCACATTTAAGGCCTTGGGAAGCACCATCCCAGAGCTCAGACACAGGGGAACGCAGCATCATCTAGTTCACCCCCATTGTCCAACTTGGGGCCACTGAGGCCTGGCAGGAGCTGTGACTTGCCCTGGGCTGCGCACTGAGCTGGACACATTCTCATCTGGATTTCTGGCCTCCCTGTTCTGTGAGTTTCTCCCTCCTTTGGCCTTATTTTCTGAATGGTGCAAATGCCTTCCTCTCCAGGCTATATTTATCTGAATTTTGCAAATAGTCGAGTATCACTTGAAGCAGATTTGGGGATCAAGCTGGATACGGTACCCAGCCTCCAAGGTGGCCCCCAGTGACCTCTCTCTCTCTCCTGTTATTCACTGTGCTGGGTAGTGCCCACTGTGCTGATACCAGTCTTTGTGACCAATAGGTGATGGTGGAAATGATGGTTTGTCACTTCCAAGAGTAAGTTCTGAAAGACTGTGGCTTCCGTCTAGGTGTCTCTCTCTCTCATCTCTCAGGCTGGGAGAAGCCAGCTGCCATGTCACATCGACATTTAGGCAGCATACGGAGAGGCCCAGGGGCAAGGAGCTACACGAGCGAAGCACCTACACGAGCGCCTCCAGCTGACCGCAGCCCCAGACGGCAGCCCGACCCCGAGCCACAAACACCCAGCTGAGCCGTGCCCGGATTCCTGACCCTCAGAAACGGAGGGATAACAAATGTTTATTGTTTTAACTCACTCATTTTTAGAGTCTCTTGATACACGATAATAGATAACTAATATATTGTTTTGTTGTTTAATAAAATGAGGCTGGAAAGTTCCATTGGCCTCAGATTCCCCAGACTTTGGGGAAAGAAGGCAAAAGCTGAAATGATTCAGAAATGCCACAGATTGAAGGACAAGGTTTACCCAGTCCTGGTCAAGAGGACTTGTGGGGTCAGACCTTAAGATTTGTGCTGGGCTGGATCAGGACACACAGAGATGACAGGTTCTTACCATCTATTGGCAAAATAGGAAAACAAATGCATTGTCTTCAGCATGGAAAAACTGTCGCCCTGGATGGTCAAGGAAGGAAACTGGTGCCTGTCCAGTGCCCTCCATCCTCTGCACGTCCATCGCCTTATTTACTTTCCCCAGCCCTGTGGAGTGGCCTTCACTATCCTCACCTGCTCAGGAGTTTGAACTCTATCCTACAGGCATGAGGGGCCCCTGGAAGTGTATTGAGCTGGGTTTTGGAAAGATGACTCCAGCCATCTGGGTAGAGGATGGGCCGGAGGGAAATGGCAGGAGGTGGGGACTCTTTTGACCCAGGAGAATAGCCCTGAGCCCTGAGCTGAGGCAGGGCCATGGGAATGGCGAGGGGTGAAGCTAGGAAGGCAACAGGGATGGAGCACTGGCCAGTCTGGGCATGGGGGTGGGGGAGAGGGAAGACTCCAGGATGTCTCACAGTTCCCTGATGTGGGGATGGGGGATACAATGGCAGTGTTTTTCACCAAGCTGGGATGCCCCCCAAAGGAGTTCTGCTGAAATCGAATTTCAGGTGCCTATGGGGTGTCCAGGTGGCAATGTCCTGGTGATCAGAGGAAAACTCTGGGCTAGGCCTTCAACTTGTGAATGTTAAAAAAAAAAACAGAGAGGTCGCAGGAGTGGATACCATTGCCCAGAATGTATGTGACGTCAGGAGAGAAGTGAGCCAGGCCTGGAAGAACTCTGACATTAAAGAGATGGGCAGAAATGGAGACTGAGAAGACTCAGCCAGCGCCAGTTACCTGTGGCACCGTGGAGGCCAGGCATGGAGGAAGCCTCAAATGGACAAGATGCTGGGGAGAAATCCAATGTGGGTGGGAGGGATGGAGCCCTGCTGGACGGGCATGTTCAGCAGGCTGACTCAGCAACAGCTCCAGGCCCACGAGTTACCTCCCAAACCCATCACAGGACAGCAAGTCAGCTCATCTAGGGGACAAAAGCACTGTCCACACATGGACCACTCGGAGTTGGGAGGAAGTTACAGCCAAGGTCCTGATAACCAAAGCTGAGTAACAGTGGAGTGGGCTCTCTGCTGAGTAATGAGTGTCCCATTGCTGGGGGCATGCAAGAAGAAGTTGCACAGCTAAATGTCAGAATTCCAGGCAGTGGGTAGGAAATGGATTTGACATCCAGCAATGTCCCTTCTGGCTCCGAGCTCTAGAGCATGAAAGGAAGGAAGCCACAAGCCAGCACAAAGAACAGGAAATCCTCAGACCTCTGCTACGAGCACACAGAGCGTCCCAGACGGGACTTAAGGAGCGAAGGAGCAGGGTCATGCCCACCTTGGTGAGGCATAAGGTGCCTCACACACTCTGCCCTATTCCCTTGCCCTTTCCTTCAGTGTTCAGTGGAATCACAGTCCCCAGCACATGTCTTAGGACACCTGGGAAAAAGGAAAAGCAAATCAGAGCTCTGGTCAGTTCTTGTTCATGTCTGAGCATGGTGATCCAGTCCATGCCCGGGCACTGGAGTTTCAGGCTCCCCGATGAGGCGGTGGAGTGTGTATGTGCCCTATGGGTGTGGGTCTATGGGGGGCTCCACCTAGCTGCCTTCCTCAGACTGCTTCTATCCCCGTGATGGGAGGAAGCACCACCGTTCCTGATATCCAGGTGTGCTTGCAATAGTGGGGGCTCCACTGCCCCAGACCCAGAGCCTCCCTCTCCCCCGGGGCCAGCACAGGCCCCCTTGGGTTTCCTGAAGGGTGCGGAGACCCTCTCCTGCAGGGCAGGGCGGGACACCCTGCCACGGGAGCCCCCACAAGTGCCTTCCCCCTCTTCACGGTGAAGTTCGCCTGCAATAATGTCAGCGTGCTTTTCAGGCTGACAGAAATCCCACCGATAATTGGGAAGAATGGAAAATGAAAACATTAAAATTTGCCGTGTCATAGGTGCACTTTTCCGATTGCCTGATACCCACCGTCCACTGACAGATGCTGTGTTATTAACACTTGATTAAAAATCACTTCAGGTTTGAACCAGCCCATCGAGAAGGGAACGTCTTGACAAGACTTGTGGTTTGTGATTGACAATTAGTAATATTCGGTGTGTCACAACATAGATAGTGTGACTTATTGGTGCTGGTGTAATGTAACACATTTCATCTGAGCCTCTCAAATTGGTACATAGGAATAAGAAAGAAAGGATGGAGTCCCATTCAGCTCACTCTGATTACCAACAAAGGAGAGAGTGTACATACCTGTTTCGGTGCGCCCTACCTGGATTTCTATCAATCAGCCAGACAGCTGAGATCCCCTCTTCTCTTTGGGAAGGGGAACCTCAACAGCGTTGGATCTCATTATGCAACCCTCCACTTCTCTATTAGCAGCCAAACCCTTTCTGTCTGGAAATGTGAAAGCTTTTCACTCTGACGCTGCCCCCGCACCTCCAAATTACCAGCCTGCTCCTCTTAAAACAAAAGGCTTCTCATTTTTTAAAAATAAAATGATCATAACTTGATTGACATGCTACATCCTTTTCCTTCAGCTATTTTTCTAACTCGGTGTCAGCGGGAGTTGGATTCAGGGGCCAATTTTTTTTTTTTGTCTCAGTTCTAATTCAATCCCTTTTAAGTGCTTTTAAGAACAGTGCAATTCAAGGTCTTTCCTTTTTTGGGTCTGACCTGGATATCGTTTTTAGTTTCCTTCTCTGCTAAGATTATCCAGGCAGAGAATGGTTGTTTGCATTGCTGAAAGGTGAGGAATTTAATGCGATTAACCCCTGCAAACTTTGGGAGAAATAGCCTCAGGTGTGATTTAAATGTCTTGCAGAACTGTGTACCTTGTAATAGAGAAGTGAACAATAGTGCAGGGATCACCGGATCTCACCACCCTGAGTGAACTGGCTTCTCAGAACTTCCCGCCATCTAAAAACCTCTCTTCTTTCATTTGTTCACTTATCTTTTGACTGCTCCCACCCTGTCGCCCAGATCCCCCCAAAACCTATGAGAATGGAGACCACGTCTCTTTTGTTCACTGCTGTATCCCCAGTGCTAGAACGCTTTGGCATGAAGTAAGCTCTTTACAGACATTTGTGGAATGAATGAACGAATGAATTAATAATGGGGTCATGGGGCAGTCTGGAGCTCAGAACCTAGGACTGGCTTGCATATAAGGAATGTTCTCTTGGGGAGGCAAGTAGTCAGTTCTTGGGGTGCAAAGGGGCTCACATTTCTTTCCTCACCCTGTCACCCCAACCTGAGTGGCTTGTCTCCTCCAGTTCTGGTTTCCGGTCCCCCCAGGGAAAGTCTCCAGGGGTCAGGCTTTCTGAGGGCAAGAGAAGCAGCTTTTCTGCAGGGGTGAGTGGGGCCAGGCCCTGCCAGAAGGGACACAAAAAAGGTGTCATGACTGGCTGGGAGGGAGGCTGTCGCTCTGCTCCCACAGGACACCCCTGGCTAATCCAGCCTTTGCTTGGTGCAGGCCGAACCTGTTTATCTGTTCATTTACTCACTCATTCAGCCCATCAGTGAATGTGTCCTGAATCTCTAACAGCTGTATGAAGTGGCTTGCAGGCACTGGGCTAGGAGCTTATCACCCCCATTCTCTCCCTGGTCCCTCTGCCCTCAGGCCTGGACACAGCCTTGCCTTTTCTGACTGGACAATTGGGGCCTTCTCTTGGGCCTGCTTTCAGGGACTCGTCCCCAGCTCCACCCACTGTCAGTCACCAAAGTCAGGACACCCCAACTGAGTCCTCGGGTCCACCCCACCCAGCTTTGGCTCACTCTGGGTACCCCATTCCCCAAACAGGAATCAGATCAGGGCATCTCCTGGAGCCTATAAGGAAAAAGGCTTACCATCCTGGGTTAGAATTACAGGGGGATCTGTCTGCCCAATGCTTTGGGCCCTCCTGGGGTGCAGGGGCCATGCCAGAGCCATATCTGTGTTCTCAGCCCCCAGAACAAGGATGCAGAGGGAGTGGGTGGTACAAGGGTTAGGCACTGGCTCCTGGGAATGCCAAGCTCGAATTGATGCTTCTTCATTCACTAGTCGGGCGCCCTTGGACAAGTGACTTAACCTCTCCAAGTTTTGGTTTTCTCATCTGCAAAACAGAGAGAATGACGGAAGCCACTGCAGAGGTCCTAAGGCAGGGGCTCTTAACCCTTTATATGCCATGGACACCTTTAGCAGTCTGGGGAAGCCTGTGGGTCCCTTCCCAGGACAACTGTTTTTAAATGCATGAAATCGTATATACAGAATTACAAAAGAAACCAATTTATTAAAATATAATTATGAAAATATAAAAACGTGTGGTACAGCAATATGCATGCTTCCTTATTAACACATTAAATAGCAGGTTCTAGAGGCAGGTCCAATTACTGTCCCGATTTCAAGGCGGCGATACGTGTAAAGGATATTCTGAGAAATTGGCAGCAACTGTGATGTGATATGAAAACGTTTGTGATTTCCGTCAGTGACAAAGTCATGAGTATTGGTAATGCTACATATCTAATGGAAGAAAAGGCTAGATTTCAGCTACAGCGGAGTCAATTTCCCACCCAGGTTGTGAGGAGTCCTGTTTTGAAGGAAGCACCAGGAATGGCAACCAGAGCGGCAGCAACAAGGACAGAAGTGAGGGGGCTGGGGGTGGGGGTTTGGAGGTCAGGATCAAACCCAGGTAGGGCTCATTCCAAAGCCCATGCGTTTTAGTTCTTTGGTGATATTTAAAATGTTATTTTATAATTTAGCAGACTTTAAAGGGCGTCTCACTATTTAATCTTTAAAAAAATCATATATGCAGTGGAGTCTTTTCCCGCGCTCTGATTTACTAATGGCTTTGCCTTCTGGGCGAGTGACCTATTCAGATTCTTGGACTTGGTGCCTGTTCTTCATGAAATCTATTAGCATTTGATGTTTTTCTTATAGTTCGTCCTGACTCTTTACACCATACACATATTTACTGCTTTCCAAGCAGTGACTATGATTTTGGCAACTTCGTTTGGAAATTCCTTTCCATTTGCCAAACAAATACTTCAGCGATTATGGCTGAATCATTTGCTGCTCTTTTTTTTTTTTTTTTTTTTTTTTGAGGTACGCGGGCCTCTCACTGTTGTGGCCTCTCCTGTTGCGGAGCACAGGCTCCGGATGCGCAGGCTCAGCAGCCATGGCTCACGGGCCCAACCGCTCCGCAGCATGTGGGATCTTCCCGGACCGGGGCTCGAACCTGCGTCCCCTGCATCGTCAGGCGGACTCTCAACCCCTGCGCCACCAGGGAAGCCCCATTTGCTTCTTTCGTAATAATATTTATTACTATTAAGATTCATTACAAAATAAACCAATGTCCACATCATTAGATGGCAAAGGAGGGCTTCTTGGGACAGTCATTCTCAAACCTGGCTGGCCAACAGATCCAGTGAGGGTCTTGCAAAAAACACAGGCTCTGGGTTGCCTGATTCCTCAGTGTGATGGGGCCTGGGCCTCTGCATTGTATAAAGCCCCTCTGCTCGTGCTGAAGACACACCAGTTTGTGGAGCAGCTTGGGGGGATCACTGCTTATAACACCATTTGTCTGAACAATATGGGAAGTTCCAGGTGCAGAAATAAAGCATTGGAACAAAATTAGACTTCTGAGCAAGCTCTCAAGTTTCAAATTCTGGCACTGCCCTTTATAAGTAGAGTGTTCTTGGACAAGTAACTTTATCTCTCTGAGCATCAGTTTTCTCATCTGTAAAATGGATACCAAAGTTTCTAACTCACAGCATCGTGCCGAAGATAAATGAGATCATGTACATAATATACTAAATAGTGTCTGGTCCATGGTGAGAGCCAAGTAAATGTTAGCTGCTACTGTTGCCACTATGACTACTATCAAAATTGCCCTTTGATATGATAAATATTCAGGTAGCATTTGCTCAAAGGATCCTGGGACTTGCGTGCCTGTAATGACCACATTCTTTAATAGGGAAAGTTGCCACGAGGTCATCAAACTCTTATAACCCAAGAGACTTGGGCCTGATTCTGGAGCAGGTGGTACCAGGTTGAAGTCATAGAGCGGGTTGGGCTCCTGGCATTCACATTGCAATGCCCAGCATGGTCTGGTGAATTCTGGGGAGTCCAGGCTGGCAAGGCATTAATCCTCAAGGGCCTGTCTACTGGGTAAGCGTGTGGGGCACTGCAGAGGGGAGCAATACGGCAGAGTAGAAGGAGCACAGGTTTGAACCCCAGCTCTGCCATTTAATAGCTGTGTGATCTCAGAAAGCCCTTTAACCTCTCTGGTTAATCATATATACCCTTCAGGAATTAAGCAAATAAAGACATTATGGAAGGCCTGACCAAGGGGCTGGACACATCCGGTAGCTATGGCTTTGATTAATATGGTGGCCGCACCTTGGGCCCGGGGGAGTCCATTAGAGTTGAGAGGAGACCCTTGGGAGAACTGGGATAGAGCGCCACCAGATGGAGGAGAAGGATGAATGGGAGGGTGTCAGGGCCTTCCACAAGGGCTTGGGGTTCAGGGCTGGTTCTAGTCCCAGCCTGGGGTGAGGCTGTGGCTCAGTGGCCAGGCTGTGGCCGGCTCCCCCAGGCCTATTCAGATGCCAGGCTGAAGCCCCATCTACATGACAAACAGTATTCACTGTCAATGTGACTTGGGGCTAGAAATCCAAAGGAAGCAACTCAAATGTATATAAGCAAATAACCATTTGCTAAAGTGGCCAGAGACAAGATCTATTTACCCCAATCAGTGCTCTCCTGTGTACCAGCCACAGTCTGCCAAGAAACTGTAATGAAAAAAGGAGATGCCATTCCCAGAAGCAATGGAAAAATACTTAGGAATAAACTTAATGAGAAATGCGTGTGACCTATATAAAGAAAACTACAAAATTTTATTGGTGAAATAAAAGAAGACCAGAATAAATGAAGACGCATACTGTGTTTCTGCATGGGAAGACCAAATACTGTAAAAATGTCAAACCACCTCCATGTTAATTTGCAGATTTAATGCCATACCAAACAATCCTGCAAAAGGAACTTGATAAAATGATTCTAAAATTCATCTGGAAAAAACATTGGTCAGAATATCAAAGAATATTCTGAAAAAGGAGAACACTGATGTAGAGCCTTACTGAATATTAAAACATATAAAGTAGCAATAATTAGAACAGTGAGAATATTGATGGGAAAAAAGAAATAGATTTTAATGGATTAGAATAGAACACCTGGAAATAGATGAGATCACACGTAAAAAATAACTACGATAAAGAAATCACTCCAAAGCAATGAGTGGGTGACGAATTATTTAGTAAATGCTGCTGAAAAAACTGATTAGCAACTTGCAAAAATAGCTTGTAATTTAGATATACCTTATACGACTCTATCTGCATAAAAAAGTAAATTCAGAAAAAGACCAAATACTGAAAAAATCTAGCAGAGAATGGATTTGGGTACTTATTAGATCTTGGGAAGACTAATTTTAAAGAGACCACATAATAAATGATATAAAATGTAAGATACACACATACAATAAAAATTGTGTATAGATATGATGACTAAGTGAAATATTTGCACGGGAGCAAGAACCATGAGGGTAATAACACGCTCAGGGAGATGCTTTTCCTTTTTGTTTTAATATTTTTTTCAGCAAATAAAAATCGAGTAAAACATCCATAAATTGTTTTTAGATGATTAAATATTATAAAATCTTAAATATGTATGAACACATAATCCCTTTATCTACTATTGCTCCTCTGACTTTAATATAAAGAGTTTAGAAAACCATTCAAGACAATGTAATCTCCTAGGTATGATCTCTTATGAGGAGCTGCTGATAAATGTTCTCACTAATTCTTTAAGTTCTATGAGTTCCCGCTTTATTTCAGTTTGGTATCCCTCAGGCTGGAGTCAAGGGCTATGTCAACTCACCCTAAATTTAAAAACAGTTTTTTGGTTTTTTTTTTTTAAGTGAATTCTTTCTATTGGTTTTGCTGGCACGATTGTATTTTTTTTAATTAATTAATTAATTAATTTTGGCTGCATTGGGTCTTCTTATTTATTTTGTTTATTTATTTTGCTGCGCGGGTTTTCTCTAGTTGCATCGAGCGGGGGATACTCTTCGTTGTGGTGCATGGGCTTCTCATTGTGGTGGCTTCTCTTGTTGCGGAGCACGGTCTCTAGGCACGTGGGCTTCAGTAGTTGTGGCACGCAGGCTCAGTAGTTGTGGCACATGGGCTTAGTTGCTCCGTGGCATGTGGGATCTTCCCAGACCAGGGTTTGAACCCATGTCCCCTGCATTGGCAGGTGGATTCTTAACCGCTGTACGACCAGGGAAGCCCCCAAAATAATTTTTTTTTAATTGAGTAAAACTTCTAGAAAAGTGCACAGTCTTAAGTGCACAGTGAGCACTCATGTCACCACCCATAAAGATGAAGAGCATCTCTGGCACCCAGAAGTTTCCCTCTGGCTTGTACCCCACCTTTCCTGGTTTCCACATAAATTAGGTTCATCTTGCCTGTTCTTGAACTTTGCATAAATGGAATCATACACACCCTATACTCTTTTGCGTCTGGCTTCTATGGCATTACATTGTCTGTAAGCTTGATCCATAGGGCAGTGTGTACTGGTAGTTCATTTTTCATGGCTGTGTACTATTCCACTGTGTGATGATACCACATTTTGTTCATGTTATTGGTCCAAGGGTATGGCGTAATGGAGAGAGTCTTTTATCACCATCTTAGACAACCCCCCCCAAAACCACAGTGACTTTCCACTCCTCCCTGATAAAGGAAGAGGGAGAGAGGGCCCATCAGCAGGAGAACTTGTGACTTCTTACCTCTGCCCCTGGTCTTGGAAACCCCTCCCAAGATGTTAACTGTCGTGTGGCATTTAATGATCTTCAGCATCCAGGCTTTAGCAGACATGTGGCACCCACCAGGCCAAAGATCAGAACTCCAGAATGCCCCAGTTCTTCCCCCTTAGCCCTAGAGCCTGGTTTGGGAGCGGGTACTGTAACTGGTCCGGGGTCTGGGGGCACAATGGGCTAACAGATGAAGGAAGGGAAGCCACAATGCAGGTGTGTGGCCAGGCAAAGCTCTCCCCCCCACCCCCAAAGCTCCCTCACAGTGAAGGTGGAGGGAAGGGTGGCAGACAGGAGCCTTCCCAGCCCTCCCAGGGCTTAGGCGTATCATCACTCAGCACAACGCAGCTGGGTACTTACAAGTGCCCACGAGTGTCACAAAGAAGGGCTGTATCAAACTGGTGTCTGCGGTGAGGTGGACCCCCTGGGGAAGGCACTTGGAGCCGAGACCTGAGGCGGGCTGGGAGCTGGCCAGAAGAAGGAGCAGCGGGGCGAGGTGGGATGGAGGGAAGAAGAAGGTTCCACGCAAGGTCCTGGAGTTCGTGTAGGGCAGGCTCTGGGCACTGGGAGAAGGGGGAGCTGTGGGAGGTGGGGCAGGGGCAGGACGAAGTCAGACCCGTGCTTCGGAAGGACCGTTCTCATTGGTGAATAATGGGTTGGACAAAGTTAAATGCAGGGAGGTCATTTACTCATCTGTAAAATGGGGTAATAACGCCGACCTCACGGAGGCGGAACAAAGGTGTTAGCGCTCTGTTCCTGTTCAGGTGGTGGTGTTCCTGATTGAAGGGTGGGGGGGGAAGCAGGGAGGCGGGGCCAGCAGATCCCGCCCTGTAGGCACCTAACACGTGCTCTTGATTAAATGAGTGACTAGCGGTCATTTCCGCCTCCACGTTCAGTCTTTTCAGGGGATTGGCAAGGCCAGGTAAATCACACAAGGCCTAATAATACCTCCCTCATGGCGTTGTTGATCATTTGGAGACAGACCAGTTCATAAAGTAAGTATCCCCGTGTAAATCCTTAGTAAACTGTAGCTGCTGTGGTTTCGGCTGATAAAACGGCTCTGAAGGAGGTGTAGGGGGGATGGTGAGGCCGTGACTCCTCCTTCCGGGCACCAAGCATCCTCATATCCCATCCCATCGCGAGACTGTAGGCCCCACCCCACCCCCACCCTGACTCTGCCTTCTCTCCATCTCCACGTGCCCACCCTGCTCTGAGCTCCCTGTTTCTCAACTGGATCCTGCTTGAGGAATCACAGCTGCCAGGGTCGTGCTGCTTCCACGCTTGGCCCCGACTAGTTCTCCACTCTACAGTCAGAATGAGCTCTGACAAGTACACCAGAGCCCATCACTCTCCCCTCAGGGCTCCCTGGTGGCTTTCCATTGAGATTAGAATAAAACCCCGACTCCTTCACTCCCGGGCGGGCAGTGGGGCAGTGGGGCATCACCGGCCTGCCAATGTCACCTCTTACCTTGCTCCCAGCCGCTCTGCTCCACGCATGTTGGTTCTCCTGCCCCAGGTCCCTTTCTGTCTCAGGGCCTTTGCATTTTCTGTTCATGCTCCTGGAAAGTTCTGTCCCCATATCTTTATAGGGTTGGTTTAGCTCTTTTAGTTAAAATGCCTTTTTTTCTCCCAACAAAGACCTACCCTGACCAACCAATCTAAAGTAACAACTCCTTATTGATTCCCTAGATTTATTTCTTGTAGCACTTATCACCCTCTGAAAATTTTTTATTCATTTATTTATTTTCTTGCCTAATGGGTGTCGAAATCCAGTTCAAGCTCCATGAGCAGAGGGACTTATCTCCCAGCAACAGAATAATGTCCAGCACATAGCACGTATTCAATATGTAAAATATAAGGAATGAATGGACAGAGATGGACAGAGTGGTGGTGGTGATGGCAGCAGAGAGACGTGATGGAGGTGACCATGATGCTGAGAAGAAGTGGGGAGGGGGGATTAGTGAGGATGATCCTGGTCACTCAGATGTCCTTGTCTGTGGCTAGCTGGTGCCCTTTGCATGTCAAGGGCACATTCTGAGAAGAGATTTGGGGTTCACTGCTCTCGGGACTATCTCTGAACATCCCCCAGTCTACAGAACACCCCAGAGCCCCAGCCATGAAGCCCAGCTTTCCTCCCTGTTTAATATTCTGCTTAAACTTTACATACCCTGTTTAAACATTTCAGTACCTTTGCATCGATTCTGCTCCTCACGGAAAATAAAAATATTTTGGTACTGCAAATAAAAAGCAAATATTTGACACCACTTCGCATTTTTCAGTGCATTAATTAGCAATTTGCTGGATAAATAGTGCTGTGTAAATCAACGATCACTTCCCAATAATTAAAAGCCAAGTCAGATGTTATTGGAAAACCCACCGGTATATGCTCCAACTCTGGGAAGTGTTACCCCTTGCAGCTGTGGCTGGAGCAGAATAGCCCAAAGAGTGTGTAGGTGGTCCTGGTCTGGCCACCCCCTGAATTCCAGATATGGTTGCAGGGAGAAAGGGAAGGGGCTAGAGGTGCTGGCAGTGCTGGAGGTCTGGGGTGGCTTGCTGAGCCTCTCAGTGCCCCACAGGAGATTGGGGCAAATGTGAGACAGATTTGGCTAAAGTTTTGTGATTAGAATGAGTTGGTCTGGAGCAGTGGTTCCGTGCATGGACTTGGGAATCCAACAAATGCAGGGGAAAGCCCCAGATCAGCCACTTGCTGTCTGTGTGACCCCAGACGAGGTACTTCTCCTCTCTGAGTCTCAGGTCTTTCATCTGTAAAATGGGTATAATTAAAGTCCTATTTCACAGGACTGAGAATAAGTGGTTGGAATGTATGTGCTTAGCCCATGGTGTGCACTCAACAAATCCTGGTAGTTGATTGTTATTTGCTGTTTTTCTTCTGGGTGATTTGCTGTGGGTCTAATCTCTCTATGCCCCTGTGCCTCTTACCTTTATGCTTTTTCTCAGTGCTGCCCACACAAAGAAGGTAGTGAGTTAAGTCTTTGCCCATCACCTCTTTGCTTAGCCTCTCTCCAAAATATCTTCCTGGTCTGTGAAGCAAAATCCTAAAGACTGATTGGGAATCCTCTCTAGTCCTTGACTTGGCTGGGATGGAAGGAAGGAGGGCAGGGATGGCCCAGCTGGTGGGGTACCATAGGGCCAGGGCGGCAGGAGGGTGACTTTCTCCCCTAAGCTGTGTGGTCTCAAACCTGAGGAGTGGGACTTCCCTGGTGGCGCAGTGGTTAAGACTCCATGCTCCCAATGCAGGGGGCCTGGGTTTGATCCCTGGTCAGGGAACTAGATCCCACATGCATGCCACAACTAAGAGTTTGCATGCCACAACTGAGGAGCCCACGAGCCGCAACTAAGGAGCCCACCTGCCACAACTAAGACCCAGTGCCACCAAATAAATAAATAAGATATTTAAAAAAAAACAAAACCAGAGGAGCCCACGGCACAAGGTAGCTGAGAAGCCAAGTCCTGTGGCTCAGAAAGATTGGAATCAGATGGCGAACCGAGACTTTTTGTTTAACTGCTTCCTCCCCTCCTCCCGTTCCTTTTGAAATTACTATGTAGGGATACTTATTTATATAGGGATGTAAAAATAGGGGAGCACAGAGAACAGGTACCACCGCCACACGAAGGAGAGTGACACTGATGCATTAGAAACGGGAAGAATTTCTACCAATACTGGAGGAACCTGCCTGGGGAAAGGGCTCTCACACATTTGTGGGACACACTGTGTGGGAAGAAGTCCTCTCGGGAGTAATTAGAGTTTCCAGTGATGGTGCACCTACTGTGCGCCAGACCCTGGGCCGAGAAAGTCACACACGTGGTGAATCGTCATCAGAGCACAGGGGTGAGGTGCTGTCACTGACCTCATTTTGTACAAGAGGGAACTGAGGCCCCGAGAGTCTGTCCCTTGTTCATAGTTGCACAGCTAATAAGTGGCCAAACTGGGACTTGAAGCCATGCCCATCTAACTCCTGAGCCCATGGTCTTAACTCCCAGGCTAGGTGGCCTCCCTACATGTAAGGGATCCCTATCAGAACCCCATAACTCACCTAAGCGCAGGGAGGCAGAGCCTGAAGATGAGGCGGCTGGGGGCAGTAGGTGGGAGCAGTTTCTGTGAGTGCCTCGTGCAGCGAACCAAGGTGCCAGCTTGCAGCTTTCTTCAGAGGCCGGCTGGGAAGAGTGAGTTGCAACCACTGCTGGGTCCTGGTGTGGACGGCCATGCCCGATAGAGACAGAGGGCAGCACCCAAGCAACTTGGAGCTGCGTCCCCAGCTTCAGAGCTGAGGCTCACTGGCAGAGCACAGATGTTCCCATGATGTACGTGCATTAGTATCTTACCTTTCTTACTCCCCTCAGAGAATGAAACCCAGACGTAGCAAACTAAACCTTCAGCAAACCCAAATGTTTCCTCATCTGGGACGGGAAGATTAGCACGGGGTTTCTTTCTCACAGTGAGAAACGCTCACTGTGAGGATGACCAAAGGAAGACCACTGGCCATGTGAAAAGACAAGGAAAGGATCAATGCAGATGTTTCCCTCTGAGATAAACTTCCTGCCAGAATCAGCAGAAGTCTTTAGAAAATCTCCAGTTTGTACGCCCAAGGAGATTCAAAGGGCCATTGTATATCTGAAAAAAGTATACTCCGAGACTAGAAAAGATTGTTTTCAGCTAAAAAGTGCAATTGCTGCATTTATAAAGGCAATGGAGGAAGGAAGTAGCAGATTGAACACTGCAGTAAAACAGAACCCATGGTTTAAAAGGTGGGCCTCAAAAAAAACCTTTCCATAATTCAGAATAAAGGAATAAAGGAATGGACGTGATTAGTGGAAAGACACCTTGAAGAAAAGCCCTACAAATAGAATAAAATGAGCGATAATCAAAGGAATAATGAAACAAACCTGCCCTTTGAACATTAGGTAAAGCTAATGAAAAGTGACCTATAGCCAGGTGAAATAATCGAATTTCAAGGATTAAAGGGGAAAAGTCCTATAAATATACAGGCAGGAGAAAAATGTTGCCAACTGTATTAGCTGTAGAATAGATTTGGCCGTGTGTACAGAGTGCCAAAGTAACAATGGCGGAACAGTGTGAAAGATTTCTGTTTCGGTACAAAAGTACGTGATTCAAGCTTTGCATGGGGACTGCCCTGTGAGGTTTCCCAGTGCTCTGAAGTAGTAGAACATAGACTTCTGTCTTGTCGCTCTGCCATTCTTAGGGTGTTAACTTCATCTGCAAGGATCCTTGTTACAAGCAGCAGAATCAAGTAATAATAATAAAAGCCGGGCACACTTCCCCTCCCCCTTTTAAAATCACCACCCAGAGGTTCTGCACATAATACTATTCCCATCCCATTGGCCAGAACTTAGTTACATGACTGCTCCTAGCTGCAAGCGTGGCTGGGAAATGTAGTTTGTATTCTGAGAAGCTATGTGCCTGGCTAAATGTTAGGGTTTTGTTATTACAAAAAAGAAGAGAATGGTTATTGGAGAACTCTTACTCCAATGCACTAAAACTAGAAATTAAAGATAAAATGAGAAAAAGAAAACCAAACTCAGTAATTCTCTACCACCTAGAAATTTTTAAAATTCCCTATTAACTAGCACTTGGGTCAAAGAGGATATAAGCAGACACTGCAGAAAACCTAGAAAACAAAGAAAATAAACTACATAACACAATCTGTGGGAAATGGTTATAGTAATACTCAGAGGAGAAGCCTTGAATATTGATATCAATAAACAAGAAAGATGAAAATGAGAAAATTAAGCATCTGATCTAAGAAGTTAGGAAAAGAGCAGGAAACTTGGAAAGATAAAAGGAGAAATTATGAGTTAATAAGAAGAAAAATAGAAGTCATTTTATGAGGAAACCAGTAAAACAGATAAACCACAAGATAAACCTAATTGAGATAAAGGGCAAGAAGGCCTGAATACACAAAAGGAGAAACGATAAAGGAAAAATAACCACAGAGAGGGAGAGGACAGTAAAGAGTCATGAAACTGCTTTGTTCAACTTTACGTAAATACACTTAAAAACCTGGATGAATTTGATAACTTTTTACCAAAATATAAATGACCAAACCCAATTCAGGAAGAGATAGAAAATCTAAACATTTTCATATAGAAATTGTTAAAGTAGATAAGGAGTTATCACCTTAAAAAGTACCAGGCCCAGATGGTCTTGCAGAGAAATTCTTCCAAACCTCTAATGAGCAGATAAGTCCAATATTATTTAGACTGTTTCAGACTTTTTAAAAAGGGGATTTTTTTCTAATTATTTTAATAAAGCAAGTAGAACATTAATACCCAAATGTTAGAAAGATCTCACACGGAAAAGAGAACCATAGTCACTTATGAAAAGCAGTGCAAAAAAATCATAAATAAATCTTAAGTTAACCAAATCTAACAGCACATTGCATAATGACCAAATGGGGTTCATTTCATGAATCTACAGATTGTTCAATATTAGGAAATATACGAATATAGCTCATCATAGCAATAGATCTAAGGAGAAAACTTACGTTAACGTCTTCATAGACACCAAAAGGCATTTGAAAAGACTTGGCATTCATTTTTGATAGAAATACTTCATAAAAAAGGGATGGGTAGATTCTTCCTTAACATGATAAAGAACATCTGTCTTGGCACAAGAGTCAGCATCAAGCTTAATGAGGAAACACTGAAATATCCCCGCTAAAATCAGGAGCAAGACAAAAATATCTGCCGTCATACTGTTATTAAATGTTGAGCTAAAGGTACCAGCCAATAGAAAGAGATTAAAGGGATTTCAAAAAATGGGACATGGAAGTCAAACACTATTTGCAGATGATATGTTCGTCTATCCAGAAAACACAAGGGAATCAAATTTAAAACTACTATAAACAGCAGGAGAATTCAACAAGGTAGTGGGATGCAATTTGATATGTGGAAGTTAACTTTTTATATACGAAAACAAGTTAGAAGATATAATGGAAAAAAAGTCCTCATTTATAACAGCAGAAAAAAATTCAGCAATAAATTTATCAAGAAATTTATACAACCTGTGAGAAAACACTTCTGAAGGACCTGAAGAAGACTTGAACTAGTGGAAAAAATATATAGTGTTCTTGGATAGGAAGACAGAGCATCATAAAAAAAGTAATTTCTCCCCAAGTTAATTTATAAATTTATTTATTTATTTATTTTGGGTTGTGTTGGGTCTTTGTTGCTGCGCGCAGGCTTTCTCTAGTTGCGGCGAGCGGGGGCTACTCTTCGTTGCGGTGCGCGGGCTTCTCATTGCAGTGGCTTCTCTATGTTGCAGAGCGTGGGCTCTAGGTGCACAGGCTTCAGTAGTTGTGGCATGTGGGCCCAGTAGTTGTGGCTTGCGGGCTCTAGAGCTCAGGCTCAGTAGTTGTGGCACACGGGCTTAGTTGCTCCGAGGCATGTGGGATCTTCCCGAACCAGGGCTTGAACCCGTGTCCCCTGCATTGGCAGGCAGATTCTTATCCACTGCGCCACCAGGGAAGCCCTCCCCAAGTTAATTTATAAATTTAAGGCAAGCCTAATTAAAATGTCAGTGTGGTTTAAAAAAGAAAAACTAGACAAGCTGATTTTAAAATTCACATGAAAAACAAAAGTAAGAATAATGAGGGGGTACTAACCCTATAGCAGTTAAAGTCCCCCACAACTAAAACAAAGCTATTCTGGTACCTGAAGAGATAGGCAGGACAATAGATGAGAAAACAAACTCTAGAATACAGTATGTTAGTACAAGTTAAAGGAGCCATCTCCAGTAGGGATGTGTGAAGTTAAACTGATAAACACAGCCCTAGTAGGAGACTTCATCAAACCACTCTCAGTATTTTACTTCTCAAATTGACAGGAAAAAAAAAAAAAAAGCCCAGAAAAGAACAAGCATGGGCAAGGATGTGATAAAATTGGAACCCTTGTGCCCCGTTGGTTAGGAATGTAAAATAGTGCAGCCGTTATGTAAAACAGTATGGCAGTTCCTCAAAAAATTAAAAACAGAATTACCATATGATCCAGCAATCCCACTTCTGGGTGTATATCCAAAAGAATTGAGAAAAGGATCTTGAAGAGATATTTGCACGCTTGTTCATAACAACATTATTGACAATAGCCAAGAGGTGGAAGCAACCTAAATGTCTATTGACAGGTGAGTGATAAACAAAGTGTGGCAAATACATACAGTGGAATACTATTCAACCATAAAAAGGAAGGAAATTCTGACACATGCCACAACATGGATGAGCCTTGAGGACATTATGCTAAATGAAATAAGCCAGTCACAAAAAGACAAATACCATATAATTCAACTTATATAAGGTACCTAGAGTACTCAAATTCAGAGACACAAAGTAGAATGGTAGTTGCCAGGGCCTGGAGGGGAAGGGGTAAATGAGAAGTTGTTGTTTAATGGATACAGAGTTTCAGTTTTGCATGATGGAAAAGTTCTGGAGATCTGTTGCACAACAACAGATATACTCAGCATACTGAACTGTGCATATAAAAAGGGTTAAGGTTTTTTTTTTTACTATATGTTTCTATATGTTTTACTATATGTTTACTATATGTTTTTTAAAATGATACAAAATTTTGAATTGTTAATGGAGCATAGCAATAAAATATATAAAATATATATAAATATATAAAATATATTTAAGATCACTTTAGTACATTAATCTTGTATTAAGCAATTTTGCTCAATCCTTCTATATACTTCTATATAGTTTGTATATAGACTCTATTGGATTTTTTTAATGTAGATAATCATATCACCTACAATTTTTTTTCTTTCAGTCTTTATTTTGTTTCTTGTCTTGTGTGATCCATAACTTCTAATACATTGTTAAATAAAATTGTAATAAAGGTTATCTTTGCCTCATACCTGATTTTGAAGGAAATGCTTCTAACATTTCACCATTAAGTAGAATGTTTGCCATAGGTTTTTGGTACCCCCTCTGTATCTTCTCTATTCTTTTTTTGTAAAGAGTATTTCCCCTCATGAATGGTATTGAACTTTATCAAATGCTTTTTTATAGATATATTAAAATCACTTTATGGTTTTTCTCTGTTCATTTGTTAATGTAGTAAATTACATAGATTTTCTCATCGTAAATTAAAGTTTAAATCCAACTTTGTCATTTTTTATACAGTGCTGGATTTTGTCTTAATATTTCATTTGGGACTTTTGCTTCTATGTTCATGAGATAAAGTCCTCTTTTCTTTTATCATACTATCATTTTTTGTTTGTTTTTTAATTAAGACATTGCCAGCCTCCTTGAAAGAGTTGGAAAACAGTATCTCTTCTGTTCTTTGAGTAGTTTCTTTAAGACTAGTGTGATTGTTAATTTTTTTTTCATCTTTATTGGAGTATAATTGCTTTACAATGGTGTGTTAGTTTCTGCTTTATAACAGAGTGAATCAGTTATACATATACATATGTTCCCATATCTCTTCCCTCTTGCATCTCCCTCCCTCCCACCCTCCCTATCCCATCCCTCTAGGTGGTCACAAAGCACCGAGCTGATCTCCCTGTGCTATGCGGCTGCTTCCCACTAGCTATCTATTTTACGTTTGGTAGTGTATATGTGTCCATGCCACTCTCTCGCTTTGTCACAACTTTCCCTTCCCCGTCCCCATATCCTCAAGTCCATTCTCTAGAGGGTCTGTGTCTTTATTCCTGTCTTACCCCTATGTTCTTCATGACATTTTTTTTTCTTAACTTCCATATATATGTGTTAGCATACGGTATTTGTCTTTTTCTTTCTGACTTACTTCACTCTGTATGATAGACTCTAGGTCCATCCACCTCATTACAAACAGCTCAATTTCGTTTCTTTTTATGACTGAGTAATATTCCATTGTATATATGTGCCACATCTTCTTTATCCATTCATCTGATGATGGACACTTAGGTTGTTTCCATCTCCTGGCTATTGTAAATGAGCTGCAATGAACATTTTGGGACATGACTCTTTTTGAATTTTGGTTTTCTCAGGGTATATGCCCAGTAGTGGGATTGCTGGGTCATATGGTAGTTCTAGTTGTAGTTTTTTAAGGAACCTCCACACTGTTCTCCATAGTGGCTGTACCAGTTCACATTCCCACCAGCAGTGCAAGAGTGTTCCCTTTTCTCCACACCCTCTCCAGCATTTATTGTTTCTAGATTTTTTGATGATGGCCATTCTGACTGGTGTGAGATGATATCTCATTGTAGTTTTGATTTGCATTTCTCTAATGATTAATGATGTTGAGCATTCTTTCATGTGTTTGTTGGCAGTCTGTATATCTTCTTTGGAGAAATGTCTATTTAGGTCTTCTGCCCATTTTTGGATTGGATTGTTTGTTTTTTTGTTATTGAGCTGCATGAGCTGCTTGTAAATTTTGGAGATTAATCCTTTGTCAGTTGCTTCATTTGCAAATACTTTCTCCCATTCTGAGGGTTGTCTTTTCGTCTTGTTTATGGTTTCCTTTGCTGTGCAAAAGCTTTGAAGTTACATTAGGTCCCATTTGTTTATTTTTGTTTTTATTTCCATTTCTCTAGGAGGTGGGTCAAAAAGGATCTTGCTGTGATTTATGTCATAGAGTGTTCTGCCTATGTTTTCCTCTAAGAGTTTGATAGTGTCTGGCCTTACATTTAGGTCTTTAATCCATTTTGAGCTTATTTTTGTGTATGGTGTTAGGGAATGATTTAATGTCATACTTACAGGTACCTGTCCAGTTTTCCCAGCACCACTTATTGAAGAGGCTGTCCTTTCTCCACTGTACATTCCTGCCTCCTTTATCAAAGATAAGGTGACCATATGTGCATGGGTTTATCTCTGGGCTTTCTATCCTGTTCCATTGATCCTTCTTTCTGTTTTTGTGCCAGTACCATACTGTCTTGATTACTGTAGCTTTGTAGTATAGTCTGAAGTCAGGGAGCCTGATTCCTCCAGCTCCGTTTTTCGTTTTCAAGATTGCTTTGGCTCTTCGGGGTCTTTTGTGTTTCCATACAAATTGTGAAATTTTTTGTTCTAGTTCTGTGAAAAATGCCAGTGGTAGTTTGATAGGGATTGCATTGAATCTGTAGATTGCTTTGGGTAGTAGAGTCATTTTCACAATGTTGATTCTTCCAATCCAAGAACGTGGTATATCTCTCCATCTATTTGTATCATCTTTAATTTCTTCCATCAGTGTCTTATAATTTTCTGCATACAGGTCCTTTGTCTCTTTAGGTAGGTTTATTCCTAGGTATTTTATTCTTTTTGTTGCAATGGTAAATGGGAGTGTTCCCTTAATTTCTCTTTCATATTTTTCATCATTCGTGTATAGGAATGCCAGGGATCTGTGCATTAATTTTGTATCCTGCTACTTTACCAAATTCATTGATTAACTCTAGTAGTTTTCTGGTAGCATCTTTAGGATTCTCTGTGTATAGTATCATGTCATCTGCCAACAGTGACAGCTTTACTTCTTCTTTTCCGATTTGGATTCCTTTTATTTCCTTTTCTTCTCTGATTTCTGTGGCTAAAACTTCCAAAACTATGTTGAATAAGAGTGGTGAGAGTGGGCAACCTTGTCTTGTTCCTGATCTTAGTGGAAATGCTTTCAGTTTTTCACCATTGAGGACCATGTTGGCTGTGGGTTTGTCATATATGGCCTTTATTATGTTGAGGAAAGTTCCCTCTATGCCTACTTTCTGCAGGGTTTTTATCATAAATGGGTGTTGAATTTTGTCGAAAGCTTTCTCTGCATCTATTGAGATGATCATATGGTTTTTCTCCTTCAATTGATTGTTAATTTTATGTGTCAACTTGACTGGGCCATGGTGTGGTCAAGCATTATTCTAGGTGTATCTGTGGGGAGTATTTTGGATGAGATTAACATTTGAACTGGTAGACTGAATAAACCAGATTGCTCTCCCTGATGCAGGTGGGCCTCATCCAATCAGCTGAAGGCCTAAATAGAACAAAAAGGCTTACCTTTCTTCAAGTAAGAGGGAGCTCCTTTTGCCTGACTGCCTTTAACTGGGATATTGTTTTTTTCCCACCTTTGGTCTCAGACTTAAACATTACCTCTTTCCAGGTCTCAAGCCTGCCAGCATTTGGATTAGAATTACACCATCACTTCTCCTGAATCTCAGCTTGCCAACATACGCACACGTATACATATTTCCTATTGTTTCTGTTTCTCTGGTGAACCCTGACTAATACAACTTTGATTATCTGTTCATTGAATGTTTGGTAGAAGTTGACTATTACCATCTGGGCCTGGTGGGCTTTTTGGATGGAAGAGTGGTAGATTTTACATTAATGATTCAATTCTTTAATGATTATAGGTCTCTTTAGAGTTTCTAATTCTTCTTAGGACAATTTTGATAAGTTATATTTTCTTGGAAATTGGCTATCTGTGACTAGGCTTTAAATTTTATTGGCATAAATTTGTTCAAAACATGATTTTTAGAATTACTATTTTCTCTGTGTTTCTTTTCTTTAATTTTTAATATCACTTATTTGTGCCTTCTCTTTTTCTTAACTAGTTTTTAATTTTATGATTTTATTGTTGCTCGGTTTTAAATTTAATTATTTTCTGCTCATTATTATCTCCTTCATTTTTCTTTCTTTAGTTTACTCTGTTATTCTTTATCTAATTTCTTAAGTTGTGTGCTTAGTTTATTAATTTTCATTCTCTCTTCTCGCCTAATATAAAGCTAAACCTGGCCCTCCAAGTACTACTTTGGCTGCATCCCAGAAGTTTTGATATGTACTATTTGAAATATCCAGTTCTTTCTTTGTTCCATAAGTTATTTACAGCTGTGCTGTAACATGGAGCGTCATTGCTAATCTTCTTATTAGTTTTAATTTAATTGCATTGTGGTCAGAAAATATGATTTGTATGCTAGCAACTCTCTGGAATTTGTTGAGATTTTGCTTTATGGCCTGATATCTGTCATTTCTGCAAACATCTATTATGTGCTTGAAAAAATAGGTTTTCTATAATTGTTTGTTGCCGGGTTCTATGTTTGTTCATTATATCAAGCAAGTTAATTGTCTTATTCAAATGCCCTAGTCCCTTACAAAATTTTTGTCTGCTTCATCTATAAATTACTGAGTCTGTTTAAAATTTTCCATTACGATATAGTGGGTTTTTTTCAATTAAAAAATAATCTATTACATATTTGCTTTATATATTTTATGTGACCATGGTGTTAGGTGCATATATAACACAATTATTATATATAAGGTGAGGTGGTCCATTATCATTATGTACTGTTGATATTCTTTATACCTAATGGTGTTTTCTGTCTTAGAGTCTAGTTTTTTTCCCCTGATATTAATATAGCTACCCCAACATTTATTTAATATTTAGTTGATATAATTATTCTATCTCTATACTTTCAATTTTTTGTCCACAAATGACTAGACTTTGATTTTTAAAATTCAATCTGAAAATCTGATTTTTAACTGGATACAGTTTAGTCCATTTACATTTATTATAAGCTGCCAATTGGTCCGTATTTAGTTCTAGTACAATTATTTTGCACTTTTATTTTTACCATAATTTTATTTGCTTATTTTCTTATCTTTTGGATTGATTGAATTTATACTCATTTTCTTCTTTCTACATTCTATTTCTAGTCTTAGAGTGGTTACCTGTACATTTTTTTTAAAATAAACTTTGTTTGTTTGTTTTTGCGGTACGCGGGCCTCTCACTGTTGTGGCCTCTCCCGTTGCGGAGCACAGGCTCCGGACGCGCAGGCTCAGCGGCCATGGCTCACGGGCCCAGCCGCTCCGCGGCATGTGGGATCTTCCCGGACCGGGGCACGAACCCGTGTCCCCTGCATTGGCAGGCGGACTCTCAACCACTGCGCCACCAGGGAAGCCCAAAAATAAACTTTTAATTTTAGAATAGTTTTAAATTTACAGAAAAGTTGTGACGATAGAACAGAGGTTCTTATATGCCTCACACTCAATTCTCCCTATTTTTAACACCTTATGTTAGTATGATTTGTTTGTTACAGTGAATGAACCAATATCAGTACATTGTTATTACCTGAAGTATATATTGTATTCATATTGCCTTAGATTTTACCCAGAATTCTTTATCCCAGAATCTCATTCAAGTTACCATATTCCATTTATGTCTCCTTAGGTTCCTCTTGGCTGTGGCAGTTTCTCAGAATTTCCTTGGTTTCAGTGACAATTTTAAGGAGTACTGGGCAGTTATTTTGTAGAAAATCCAACTGGGATTTGTCTGGTGTTTGTTTTTTTGGTTTGTTTTTCACGATTAGACTCAGGTTATGGATTTGGAGGAGAAAATCACAGACTTAATGAGCCCTTTTTGCTTTGCATCTCATCAAGGGTATCAACGTGACTTATCCCCATTGGTGTTAATCTTGATCACCCGGCTGAGGTAGCATTTGTCAAGTTTCTCCTGTGTAAAGTTACTCTTTTTCTCCATCTCCATATTTTATCTGCTCTTTGGAAGAGATTCGTTATGTGAACAAATTCACTATGTTCAGCCCACATTTTAAGGAATGAGGAGTTATACTCCACTTTTCTGAAGGCAGAGAATCTACTTTGTCTCTGTGAATTCGACGACTTTAGGCATCTTATATAAGTGGAATCATACAATATTTGTCTTTTTGTGTCTGGCTTATTTCACTTAGCATAATATCCTCAGAGCTCATCCATGTTGTGGCATGTGTCAGAATTTCCTTCCTTTTTAAAGCTGAATAGTATTCCATTGTATATATTTGCCACATTTTGTTCATTTATTTTATCTGTCAATGAACATTTGGATTGCTTCCACCTCTTGGCTATTGTGAATCATGCTGCAATAAGCAGGGGGTATACAAATATCTCTTTGAGATCCTGTTTTCAGTTATTTTGGATGTATACCCAGAAGTGGGATAGCTGGATCATGTGGTAATTCTGTTTTTAAGTTTTTGAGGAATTGCCATACTGTTTTCCATAATGGCTGCACTGTTTTACATTCCCATCGACAGGGCACAGGGTTCCAGTTTTATCACATCCTTGCCAATGCTTGTTATTTTCTGTTTTTTTGGTTTTGTTTTGTTTGTTTGTTTTGCTAGTAAGCCATCTTAATAGGTGTGAGTTGGTGTCGCAATGTGATTTTGATTTGCATTTCTCTAATGATCAGTGATGTTGAGCATCTTTTCATGTGCTTATTAGTGACTTTTGAGTATTTTTAATCTCAGTCATTCTCTCCTTGAATGATATTTGTCTCATTCTCTTTATTCCCTCTTTCCCCTGCCTGTTCCAGAGCGCAGATTTTCTTTTTCAAGTCCACCCTTCCCTGGGAGCACAGCCCCTGCGGTTGGTAGGTCCAAACTTCTCTCCCAACTCAGACCCAAAGCCTTGTCTCCTGTCCCCATGTGAGCATCACCTCCTCTCACCCCTCTCCCTGGCCACCTGCTGTGACAGCTCCTGTGCTTACCTCTCTGGTTTCCAGTTCCCACTTTATTTCTTGCTACTGGAAAAGTCCTCTATGTTTCTGTAAGCTCAACTGTTTGTTACATTGTATTGAGCATTTCTAGGTGTTTATGGCAGGAAGATTTGGGGGATATCTGGTCCACGGTATTCCCAGAACGAGAAGCCCTTCCAACTCATTTACAAAGCTAAATAAACCCGACAAAAGATAGCACAAAGAAGAAGGCTACAGGCTAATCTCATTTACAAACATAGATGCAAACATCTTAAATGAAATATTAGCAAATTGAATCTAGCAATATATAAAATGAATATTCCACAATGACCAGGTAGGGTATATTATTGGAAAGCAAGGACAGTTCTATTTTAGGAACTCTATTAATATAATTCATCATATTAATAGGCCAAAAGGGAAAAACCAAGGATGATAAAAAGGCATTTGATAACATTCAGCATCCATTTTATAGAAAAACCTCTCTTGGCAAAATAAAAATGGAAGGATTCATCTTTAACATGGTAAGAAAGGCTTACAGAAACCTCCCATCCTTCAAGGGGAAGGCAGCACAGCCTGGGGACCTTCTGGAGTCAGAAAGTGTCCCCTCCAGTCAACTGTCTCTTCTGCCCCAAGTTGAGAGTAAATCCCCATGTCCCTACTTCTCTGACTGAGTTGAGGGAAAACATTCCACTCACCCTGAGAAGCCCTAGATATTTTGCTTTCCAAGCTCACACTTTGGACCCAGATAGACTAGGATGGCTGTATTGTGTTGGACAGGCTGCTGCCACTTGTTGAGCTTCTCTGATCCTCAATTTTCTCATCTGTGAAATGGGGTTAAGATTCTCTGTTCCATGCGAACACAGCAAAGGCTCGAAGCGTATTTCTTTTTTAAATTGAAATATAGTTGATTTACAATGTTGTGTTAGTTTCTGGTATACAGCAAAGTGATTCAGTTATTCATATATATAATTATTTTCCATTATAGGTTATTACAAGATATTGAAGATAGTCCCTGTGCTATACAGTAAGACCTCATTATTTATCTCTTTTATATATAGTAGTTTGTATCTGCTAATCCCAAACTGCTAATTTATCCCTCCTCCCCTTTCCCCTTTGGTGACCATATGTTTGTTATGTCTGTGAGTCTATTTCTGTTTTGTAAATAAGTTCATTTGTATCATTTTTTTAGATTCCACATATAAGTGATAGCATATGGTATTTGTCTTTCTCTGACTTACTTCACTTAGTATGATAATATCTAGATCCATCCATGTTGCTGCAAATGGCATTATTTCATTCTTTTTTATGGCTGAGTAGTATTCCATTGTGTATATATATATATATATATATATATATATATATACATATATATATATGTATATATATGTCTTGGCTATTGTAAATCATGCTGCCATGAACATTGGGGTGCGTGGATCTCAAAGAATATTTCTTACTAAGCACTTCCCTCCTCCCCAGCTCTCCCTTTGTTCTTTCTCCTCATCTTCCCATCCCTGAATCTCCTCTCCTTTTTCATCCCTCCATACTCCCACGTCTGGCCTGCTTAGTCTCCTTACCCCAACTAAGGCCGCTAGGTAGAGGAATTTGGGGAGACCTCAGAGTTAGCACCCAAGGACAGGAAAGTAGCTGCATGGGGCCTGACTGGGTGCTGGCTTGGGGGACTCCCAGAGGTCAGTGAGTCCTGGAGCTCTGGAGGCCATGAGGTCCATCTGGACAGCTCGTCTCATTTTGGGAGGTTTCCATACTCTGGCCTAACACGGGGGTGGGGGTGGCCCAGGGTGAGCAGACACCAGCTTGGAGAAGAGAACTGTGCTTCTCTGGGAAATCAGCCTCCTGCTAATTTCTTCTTCCTTCTGGGTTCCTCCCTCGGGGACACAGTCTGGAGTTGCTGTCCCATAGCCTCTCAGAGGAAGAACAAAGCCGGATCTTGGCCTCCAGGCCTCCACCCTCAGGTCCCCGCCGCTACACCCTGCCTTGTTTTCCACCGGGACCCTAAGCTCCATCATTCTGCTCTCTTCGCCACCTTATGCCTCCCCCTCCTTCACACCTCTGCCCACGCTGTGCCCATCAGAGTTAGCATTTAGTCCTTTCCCTGCTAGAACATCACAATAATCCCCTGTATTAGTCAGTGTATTAACCATGGCTGTTATTTTCTATATCCCGATGCTTTGACATCTTGGGGCCTTGCTGGCTCTGGAGGGACTGCCCCCCTCCCAGGGTTAGCTAATTCCTAGAGGCAGTCAATGACTTGCCAGGGAGCACGCCTTTCAAATGCAAACCAACAACCCAGAGCCCACACCCTAGCTGCCTCCTTTATGGGGCTCTGACCCTCTGGACCACCATCTGCCTGCCCTAATCACCCCAGGGCAGGTACCAGACATAGGGAGAACCCCTAGGCCTCAGAGCCTGCTGGAATATTCAAGCCAGCCTGTCTTAAACCTGCTTACCCTGCCTTGCCCTTTCTTCTTCTCGTGGAAGCCAATAAAGACTTGGGTCCACATTTCTACTTGCTCCTACCTCCTGACCGACGCTGGTGCTTTCCTGTGTGGCCCCTCATGGTGTGATGCACCGCCTCCTCTTGGGATCTGTGAATATAACAGACTGTCTTTTTAGCAGCAATCATCTCCTGATCTGTTGGCCTCACCTTACCTGAATAATAATAAACCTACATTTTAAAACAGTGAGGGTAGGCTTGGTTATGCTGAGATAACAACCAGACCTCCAAGTCAGTGGCTTTACCCACAAAGCTTGTTGTTGGTCTAGGCGACTCCCCAGGGCACTGTCCTCCGTGCATTGACTTGTGATCCAGGCTGCCCGAGGCTCTAGCCTCCTGTAGCTGCTCATTTGGGGGACACACATCTGCGGTCACTGTGGAGGGCAGGAAAGTGCGACAGAAAACCAGCACGTAAATGCTTCAGCCCTGAAGTAACACACACCCCCTTATGCTCACAACCCCCTGGGCAGAACAAGTGATGTCACAGGCCCGCCGACTGCAGGGGGCTAGGGGGTGGAATCCTCCAGGGTGTGTAAAAGGAGAAAATAGAAGAGTGCACTCTAGAAACCTCTGCCACACCTGTCTTCTGTGTTTCCCTGTCAAGAAACATCCCAGTGTGGGATGTTCCCTCTCATACTCACCCCAAAACTGCACTGGTTGGGAGAAGTCGTATACCTGATGAGATACGATTTGGAGGGACTGCGTGCAGCAGGAAATTGGGCTTGTTGCGGGAAGCCCTGATTTTATCGTCTCCCTCAGAGTAGCCCAGCCTGAGTTTGCCATTATCTAGAACTTTAAAAAAATTAAAAATTTAAAAAGGAGGGTGAGAAAGAGAGAGAGACAAACAAATCCAATCCCAACCGGGCAGAGACACAAATAGCGACTTTTAATTATATAATCTGCTTTTGATGAATTTATTTCTGACAGTTTTATAGGTTGACGAGAGAGTGCATTTTAGATGCAAAAAAAAAAACCCCATTATTCATTCTGGGCTCTTTGAGCATAAAAATTGTCAAATGATTTTAATACAGTTTTAAGTTTTATATTTATTGTCAAGGGGAAAAAAAGTCCACAGCAATTACTGAGTCACATGCCCCTTAAATCTTTATGTTTCTGACAGCAAGAACAATAAAATATGTTTTTGCCCAAACCTTTTACCGCTCAGATTGACGTGGCTTCAGCGACAGCTGCTTTTCTTCCATCTGAGAACCGTTTATGAGAAAGCTAACTTAGAACCACTTCCTCTGTGGGGAGCAGGGAGGGGTGTCTCGGCTGCTCTGCAGAACAGATGTTCCTTTGCAGAGAAGTCCAGACCTCAGGATGCAGGCGCAGAAAGGGAGATGGGAATTGGGCAGATCTGTGCTTTTCCACCGGCCGCATGGCACCCTGTTGACTTGCAGGGGACCTGGGAAGGCACACCTTGCCAGGTGGTAACCACTTGCTTCAGCACTAGTGTGAATGCCGCGGGCACGTGGCTGAGGCACTGGCACGCCTACCACATCTGCCAACCTAAACCCACGGAGAAGATGCCTGCCGTTCAAGTCACGGGAGCCAATCAGGTACTGCCCATCAAGCCGGCAGCCCAGGTGTGGCCATCCCTTCATTCTGAGCCCCTGTGGACACATGCTGTGTCTCTGCTTTGTGCCCCATGCCGACCTCGTTGCTGAATTCACCTCCTCCGTGAGCCCCCAGATAAAAGCACTAGTCAATAATGTTTACTGTCCATCTTTCGGGACTGTGGAGGAGGATGATACACCGTATTCTCCGTGCTGAACCCCAAGCCCCTCCTCAGTGGTTCCTCACTGGCGGAATCCTTTTTTTTTTTTAAAGCTAACCCCTATTATGGAGATTTTATTTTATTTTTCTTAAAAATTTTTTAAAAATTTATTTATTTATGGCTGCATTGGGAATTCGTTGCTGTGCACGCGCTTTCTCTAGTTGCGGTGAGCAGGGTCTACTTTTCGTTGCAGCGCGTGGGCTTCCAATTGTGGTGGCTTCTCTTGTTGCAGAGCACGGACTCTAGGTGCACGGGCTCAGTAGTTGTGCCTCGAGGGCTCTAGAGCACAGGCTCGGTAGTTGCGGTGCACGGGCTTAGTTGCTCTGCGGCATGTGAGATCTTCCCGGACCAGGGCTCGGACCCGTGTCCGCTGCATTGGCAGGCAGATTCTTAAGCACTGCGCCACCAGGGAAGTCCCCTGCTGGGGGATCCCTGTTCTCCTTCCTTCTCCCAGCGGCCAGCTTGGTGTCGTTCTCTCAGTCAATTCCACCTCACCGCGAACTTCAGGCTTCTCTGCCCTCTAGGACATAGCATAGTTCAGCTCGCCCAGTTTCTGTCTCCGGCCTTGTTATTTTCACACTCACCCTGTGCTCGAAAGAGCCGAGGGCCCTCTGGTTAGCAGCGCCCAGCCTCTTTAGAAGGCAAAATTAGCACGACCTTCTTTTTGCTGATCACCCCCACTCCAAAGGGCTCATCCAGGTGGTTATAGTCAATGCACCACATTCTAGGGAGATGGAGTTATTTCCATTAGTGGCATAGACAGCCCTCTGGGCCCCAAAGGTTGTGGAGGTTTTGGTCAAGAATCCCCCATCCCAACCATGCTGGTGTGATGTGGGGTGAGGGGCACTAGCCAGGTGGTACTGTGGTCAGGCCTTGGCCCAAGGCAGGTCAGCAGGACCCAGTTCCTTAGGAGATCTGTTTAAATCTTCAGGGTTGAAGGCTATGGCTGACCTGAGATCCAACTACCAAGAGTGGCCTGAATCCCAGCTCCACAGGCTTGCAGTCTGGATGGAGTCGAGAATGGAGCTGGTCCAGGGTAGCATCCTGTCCAATGGTGACCTCAGAGGGGCAAGCCTATGGAGTGGGAGCAGTGTCCAGGAGGAGTGAGGTATGGAGGCTGCAGGGAGAGCCCTCCCTGGGGTTCTGGGGAGGAACCTCCTATAGCATCACACCTAGGCAGGCCTGGGAAAGCAATGATCCCCACCATGAGCAGGAACAAAGCATCTCAGAGCCTTCACATGTGCCATTTTCTTTGCCTAGAAAACTCTCATGCAACCCATTCAACTAACTCCTACTCATCCTTCAGAACTCAGTGTAAAAGTCACTTCTTCGGGGAAGCCCTCCTGGATTCCTCAGTCTTTCTAACGCCCCAAGTGTCAAATGCTGCCATGGCCCCCTGTGCTTCTTAGTAGCACTTATTACAATTTTACTGCGAATAAATGTATGTCGTTACTGTGACTTTATGCTTCTCTTTCCCTCTGGGTTCTGAACTTTACAGGGACAATGTCACGGTCTGTTTCATTCACTGCTCTGTCCAAAAGACGACACAGTATGCATCAGACTGCAGATTTCATTACATTTTCAATGGATAAATGAATGGATGGGTGGATGGATGGGATCGGCTTCACTGCTTGTGGCACTTAACAAGAGCCACTTCCCTTTCCTCCACATTCCCAGTCTCCCTTGCAAGCAGACACGGCCAGGTAACTGAGTCTGGCCAAATGTGGCTGGAAGCGAGGTAGGTACGCCTGGAAGTGAGGTTCTTCCAGGGCTAATCTGCACAGCCTTCTGTGTTCCTCCTCCGTCTGCTGCCAGGTGGAGAAGATCCCACAGAGAACTTCGAGGCCCCAGGGGACAGCAGAGCCCCAGATGCAAGGTTCCTGGCTCACTGAACGACGGTGTGGGGCAGCACATAGCCCTCCCATGCCAGTGGTCTTGATCGCTTTACCCAAGTGGGAAATAGGAAATACACCTGTACTGCGTGAAGCCGCTGAGATGCTTGTTACAGCAGTGAGTGTGACTTACCCTTGCTAATATATCCCCTGTGATGGAGGCCCCAGAGGAACCAGGTCGGATCCTGTCTCTGCTTTCAGAGTCTCTCTCTGGTTGCCACCCTCCATTAGAATGGGCTAGAGCAGTGTCTGGGGGAAGAGGCAGGAGGCTGTGTTCAAGCATTAGCTCCCTAGACCCGCCCTCTCTTGGGAAGGTGCGAGGGACCTGAGGACCCGGAGGTTCTGGAGCAGTGACCACGCAGTAGAGACAGTGCATAGGAGTTGGGACTCTGAAGATGCGCAGCTGTGTGTGTCTGTGACCTCTGGATGGTCATTGTCATTTCTGATAATAAAGCCTCTGTCGGGGAGCTGTGTGATCACTCAGAGAGCTGGAGGTGAAGCGCTTAGCAGAGCGCTTGGCACCCAGTAAACACTCCCTGAAAGGGAGTTATAATGATTATTCTTCTCCTCAGGTCTCTGTTGAAGGAAGCCCTGAATTGAAAGCCCTTTGTCTCGTTCCATTTCCAAGCCAGATGGCCCCATTTTTCTCCCAGTTCCTGCAGTTCTTGAGTGCCCCGGTGCCTATTACACAAACCCCAATGCATCTTTGAAGTTAGCAGCTAATTATGTTCCAGGAAGTTATAGATCTGGAGTTTTCCGTGTGCCAGAGGCGATGGCCTGCTCCGGCGCTCAGGCTCTCATTTCTCGCTGCAGCCTTCCAAGCCCTGATTGAGGTTGTAATTGGGAGCCCCCTCCCCTGGCCCCAGGGGCCTTCTGGGGCCATCTCCTGAGTCCTAGGAGTCAGGCTGCCCCTTCCCTCTCCCACCTCCTAGCCTTTGCCTGCTCTGGGCCTCCCTCTGCCACCGCTGACAGGATGGGGAGAGGGTGGGCTGGGAGGTGGGGGGAGGATCTCTGAGATGCCCCAGTGCCAGGGAGCCCATGAGAACTCGCTCCCTCCAGGGAAGGCACATCTGGTCCTGCATGATTACGAGTAATAGTAGTTTTTGCTGCTGAATGACTGAGCGACTTGTGTCTGTTTGAAAGATAAGCGCTTTGTCCCCCTCTCCACCCCGCTGCCTGCCCAGCTGCCTCTCTACCCCTGACCTCATCTCCACCTCCCTGCTGCAGCCAGCTGAGCACGCCTGCCAGGACTTGGCCCCTGCCACCAGGCCGTCCCCAGGAGAGCCAATTCCTCCTTCCGTGGCAGCATCCCCAGCCCTGGGCTGGGACTAGGGCGAGGCTAGTGGTGCCGAAGGTGCAGAGTTTAAGAGGGCACTGACTCTTCAGTGCTGATGGTGCACCTGCATGCCCCCGAGAATGAACACCTCCTTAACTTAGGTGCCTCACTCGGGGACTAGAGCCCCTCCTCATCTCTGGGCGACGAACTAGCCTGGACACAGCCCAGCGAAGCCTTCCAGCTCCTCCCCCTGCCAATTTCAGCTGAGCTGCGCGCTTTGTGGGGGCGGAGCCGAGGCCGTCCGGCTCACCGTTGTCTTCCCATCCTTAGCTCATGGCCGGGCACACGGTGGGTCCCAGTAAACGCTGGTGAATAAAAGGAGTGAAACACTCCTGATGCTGAGATGAAATTTAGCAAGAGATCATGTTGGTAAGGCACCGAGCTGGATTCTGAGCGCGCAGGAGGGGGTCTGTAAACGTGAGGGACATTAACAGCGCCAGGAGGGCAGCGCAAGGGTGAGTCTGTGATCCAGTTCATGAGATGAAGATCTGGGCGTTTAAGTGGAGCTCAAATCCAGTGCGTGCCTGAAGTGTGACACACCCTGAGAAGGGCGCTCCCTAATACGTGCCAGGCACTGAGCTGGGCGCCTCTGCACTATCGCGTTTATTTTATCAGCAGTTGTTTCTGCAGCATGAACGTCCCATGCTTGTTTGGGCTTTGAATCTCGGTTGGCTCTGAATGTGTCTGAGCGATTCTTGAAACCTCCAGTACAATCTTGCATAACATGGTGGCAGACACATTACGGAGCACCTCCACATATGTTAGATCATTTGACCTCTGATGTCAGGTTGTATTAATAGATGTATAGAGTCTAGAATAAAAGAAGCGGGTCATTCCTGCAGTAGTGGGAATTTACCCAGAGTGTTCCCAGAGTGATTCCTGCTCAGGGAGTCCCACTATGAGAAATATCTTGATAATTGTGAGTGGGCTCAGAACCACCCAGATGCAGAGAGGCTCCATGTAATGAGGAGAACAGGCTGTAGGACACATTATCTGTGGATAAGTAACTGCCTTTAGCTGTATTATCTAACTTATTTCATGAAGGATTAAACTTCATGGTGGGCACCTCCCTAGGGAAGCAGGGACTCACCAGTGAGAGCCATCCAGCCATGGAATGGGCTGCCTGGCTAGGTAGTGAGTTCCCATCACCCGAGGTGAGCAGATCAAAATGGAATATCCAGGAAAAGAATCTAGAAAGAGTTGGTATAGGTATATATATAACTGATTCACTTTGCTGTACAGCAGAAACTAACGGAATATTTTAAAGCAACTATATGCCAATAAAAATTTAAAAAATAAATTTAAAAATTTCTTCTTTATTAAAAAAAAAGAAATGGGGACCTCCATGCAGCAGAAATAACTGTACAGAAGAGATAAACTTCTAAACTCTTTCAGATGTGAGACTAGGAGCCTCTCTGAGCTACAGACACGTCAGTCATCCATCCATCCATCCATCATCCATCCTCCATCCATCCATTCCCATAACTAGTTACTGGGCCCCAGCCACGTGCAAGACACCATGTCAAGGGCTGGAGGAAAAATGGTGAGGAATACAGCCACGGTCCCTGCCCTTGTCACGTTTCCATTCTAAGGGAGGAAAACAATAAAGCCTAACGAGCCTTCTGACAGGAAAAGGACCAACTCCCAGGACTGGTCTGCTCTGTGGCCTGGGGATTAGCTCATCGGTTCAGTGATCTGCCAGTGCCCTGAAGGACAGCCAGTTCACTGATAAAGACATGAACAGGATACATTGCAACCTGTCCCCCATCCTCGATTGGCCTGTGGGTGTGCTGAGACCCCTTGGGAACACTTGCTTTTTGCACGCCGCTTGGCAGGGAGGAGGAACTCATAAAAATTTAGGGGACTAAAGAGGTGAAAGGATGGATAGAAGGATGGATGGACGGATGGACTGACAGATGAACTAGGCCAGGGCGCTGTGGCCCGTCATGACTGCAGTGGATCGCAGAGCCCACCTTCTCCCCGGCCAGGCATCAGGCACCTCCGAGGTGCTCTGTAGTCTGCTGGTCCAGAGCTTGGGCAGCCCGAGCTCAGGGCAGTGTTCACAGTGCTGCCAGCCGCCTCGCTGAGCTGGACCCCCAGTTCCCTCTAACACCGTCCGCCCGCCCCTTTCTAATGGGAGGATCGATCTCCTCGTTGGAGGAGGTGGAATCAATAGAGGAGTTGATTAGTTCTGCATTCTCTCCGCCGTCCGTTAGCAGGAGATGGTGTCACGGAAAGGGCACAGGCCTGGGGTCGGGCAGGCACTTGGAGCAAATCTCATCCCCCCTCTGGACCTCGTCTTTCTCACCTTTAAAATGGGGGTGATACTCACGGGTCTGCTATAAGAGTTGGTGGGGATTGGAAGAGCCAGGAAGGTGGGTGCAGTAAAGGCAAGGTGGTCTTGGGTGAGGCCTGTCTGTTTTCGCAATGTCTGTTTTTCGAACTCCGGGGAAGGCAGCAAAAGAACCCGTGACATTCTGCCCCACGTTGGTGTCAGCGTACCTAGAAACGGCCTTGAACTTGGCTTCAGACGCTTTGGGAGCCTGCTTGGCCGGAACAGGTGGATCTAATTTGTACACATGCCAGGGACACCCTCCACCACCGAGATGGGGTCAGGGCCTCTGGGGCTCCACATGTATCCCTGAACCTAAGGACAGCCTTGAGCCCCTGGGACGCAAACTGAGGAGGGGGGAGCCCCCAGGCTCAATGGTCACGCACCCAACCTCTCTGAGAATTTTAGGATGCAATTTTTTTCTTATCTATTTTAAAGCAAATTTGTTGCTTTTTTTCTGGTATTGGGCTTGACAAATACCAAAAAGAACAAGAGGAAAACAAAAATCTTCCTCAATCCCATCACCTAGAGATAACTGCACTTAACATAAATCCTTCTTTCCTTTCTTTCTTCTAACTGATAATAATAAAAATAGCCACTCTCCTTTCTTTCTCGTCAGATGATCACACCTGCCTTATCTGGTCCATGAAACAGGAACTCTCTTGCTAGCATAAAGCGCGGGGTCAGAGAGATGAAGTACATTGCCAAGGTCACTCAGCTTGAATGGCAAATGATTTATCCATTCAACAAGTACTAGAGTGACGGGCAAGATGAACAGAAATCTCTGCCCTCGGGGAGCTTATGTTCAGGTGGACGGATGTCACCCAGATCTGTCAGACCCAGACCTAGTGTTCTCTGCTACGCCCTATGCGTCTCTGGGAGATTTGCAGCCACCTTTTTAAGTGTGTGCACGCAGCGGGGGCTTGGATGTGTCATCCTGTAGATGCTTTCCTGTGAGCTCTGCCCTGCCATCCAATATTCTCAAATAAGGAGGTCGCTTTTAAGGTCATGGAGCAGTGTGTCAGGTAAACGGGTCTGAAGACTTCTTGGCGAATGGAAGCACAGGGGTCCGTCTTGGGGCCCCAACGTGCTGTGGCTGCCCTGTGACCAAGCCCTCTGAGGTTGGCCAGAGCCCTAGGAGCCCAGGACGGGCTCATTCTTTCAGGTGCAGTGCCCACACAGGATCTCGGCTCTCCTCACAACTCTGTGAGCCTGTCTGCCAAATAAGGAAAGCGGCTCAGAGAGATGCCGTCACTTGCTCAAGGTCACACAGCCATGGAGGCGAGAGTCTCCACTGGCAGCTCAGGTGGGGGCTTTAGTCGACCCTCAGCTGTAGGTGATCCTTAACCTGGGCGTGTCGGGAGGTGAGGGGGGCCATGCCAGGCACGATGCTGTAAATGGGGGGTGCTTGGCAAATGGTGGTGATGGGGGTCTTTCTGGGGCTTCACTGCCCTGTGTGCTAATGGAGGATGGATTCACAGTAACCATAAAAATCAAAAAAGGTTTCTACTTCCTCCTGCATGTGCCTGGACTGGAGACGGGGAGCCCTTGGCGTGGTCCTGCCTCGCCAGCGGCCATAGTCTCACACACATACCCCCTTCCCGTACAGTGAGTGGCCTTTGCTCACACTTGCTTTCTGTTGCTTGTGTCTGTTTGCCCATCTCTCTTCTCTCTGGGTCTTTGGCTCTCGCCTCCCCTCATCTTTTATTTGTCTTTATTTCTTCCGCTCTTTCCCTTCCTCCCTCCCGTGTCCCTTTCTCCCTCTTTCTCTCCGTTTCTCTGTCTCCTTCCGTTCTCCTCTCTTTGCTCTACGTCTCTTTCTTCCGTCTCCCCCTCCCACCCCAGCCTGAGATCTCTCCTCCTTGACCGGTCCTGGCCACGCCCCACCCCCCGCACCCGTCCCTGCCCCCGTCTCCTGGGCGTGGAGAGGTGGTGGGGCTGGTGGGGACCAGGCTGTGGGGCGGCGGGGGGGGGCCTCACCCCACCCTCCCCCTCCGGGAACTCAGAAAGGTGGTTCTCTCCGCTCTGCCTGGCGTGGGTGCCGGTGATTTCATCTGCCTTTAGATATGAAGCTCAAATTGCACATCAAAAAGGATAATGCATCTTTAAGCTGTTACAACGACTTCTCAATTTTTCATTTCCTGTCAGGGCGGGGGCCGCAGGAGGCAGGGGCTGCCGCGGAGCCTGTCTCCTGCCAGCGAAGTGTCTGCCTGCATTTGAGCAGTAGGAAACCCAGGGGTGATAAATCGCTATTTCTAAGTAAATTTCATGCATTTGCCCTTTGGTTAAAGTCTCCCCTCTCAGCACTTTCCCTGTGCACACAGCCCGACTAATAATGCGCCGTGCAAGCTCTCTCCGCTGTGACAACTGATTGCACTTTGAAGTAATAATGGCTGATTTAATAATTGGTATAATTTTTCACTAGTACCTGAATGTCATCGACGTACAAAATAAGCTACCTGGACCCATGGCTGCAGCACTTTCCCTTCTTGGGGAAATCAATAATGCATTCAACCCCCAACCCAGGATCCTGAGAGGCCAGGCCTGGGTGAAGCTGTTATGGGGTGTTGGGGGCTGGGTCACCCCATGGAGCCTTGAGAGCAGGGAGGCTGGGCAGAGACCTTTGGACGGCTTGGGTCCCTAAGCCTAGCCAGGCAGGAGAAGCAGTGACAGAGAGGCACGAGCCCCCCCAAGACCCAGCCTGCCCTCCAGTTTCCACCAGCAAAGGTCCAAGCCCATTAGGGGCTGCAGCAACTTACCCACCCCTCCACCTGCCTCAGCTGCCATGCGCACAGATCACGTGTACGTGTGTCTGTCTATGTGCACGTGTGTGGGAATTGCGGTCAACTTCATCATTATCTATAGGGTCCCACTATGAGCCAGGACAGAGTACTGGGGACAGAGTGGTGAGCAAGCCCCACGTGGTCCCTGTCCCCACGGAGTTTTCAGTGTCTTAGAGCACATGTGAGCGTGGGTGCTGGCACACGCGTCTAGGTTGCGTGCGTTGTGTCTGTGTATGTATAAATGTGTGTGTCAGTCTAGGTCTACATGTTTGGGTGACGTGTGAGTGTGTCTGCGTGATGATTAGGGTGTAGGTACCTGTAGGTACCCTGCCTCACTTGGTTTTGAGGGTGTGTCTCTTCCCTGGCCGAAGGGCAGGGCTGCTTCTCCACACTGAGTGGGACCAGGGCCAGTGTGTCCTCTTTGCTGCCCAGAATCTGCCTCCCGAGGGTCCCGACTGCCCACCCCTCCTCAACATTCCCTGAGCCCCGCCTTTTGTACCCCACTGCCCCGCCCCTGCCCAGGCCACCTGCCTGGGTGGAATATTTCCCCTGGCAAAGGGCACAGAGTCCACAGGCACATCTGAATCCCATCCTTGGAAGAGTCATTCATCTCTGAGCCCATTTTCCCATCTGGAAGGAGGGCATAAGAATCCCCAATTCACAAGTTCTGTGAGGATGTAGTAGGTTTATAAAGGCAGCATCTTTGGTCCAGGCCTCCATCAACGTTAGCTCCTAACTCTCCCTCCTGGTCCCAGCCAACTCTCACGAGTTCCTTGAGGACAGGGAACGGGTTTCATTCAAGTCTGGACGTCTGGTGACTAGGACAAGCCAGGACACATAGTAGGTACACAGCAAACGTCTGCTAAATAGATGTGTCTGTTCATTCTGTAACATAAGATACGGGTACATGGAGAAACCAAAGGCTTTCTTCATGCCTACTTTTCAGGTTATGGGGTGGAGGTTGTCTCCCACCCAGAATATAGTTTGCCAGCGTTATGCAAGGACCACGAGGCCAGGTGGATGCCAGGTGGATGTCTTGGCCAGATCCGGGGCCCAGCCAGGCCTGGGCGACCTGCCACCCCCAGCCCTCTCCCCTCCCACCCGCTGTTGTCTGGCTGTGAACTGGGAAATCGATTTCAACTTCATCTCATCTCAAGATCAAACATCTTAAGTGAGATTATTCACGTTCCTCCATTGTTTCTAACTCATTTCCTATTTTCCAGTTGAAAAACCCTGCCAGAAGCATTCTGTGGCAGAGATTAAAACAATTTCGGAAGCAGGCACCCAGTTCTTCTCTTTGGATGGTAAGCAAATTGGATGCCTGGTGAGAAGCAGGCAAATTTTATTATGAACACACAGTTTGCTACTTAACTATCCTTAAGACCCCGGGTGCTTTCAGTTCTCAGCAGGAGGGCTCCAGAGGGGGCAAGATGAAGGGTGGGGAGGGCGTAGAGGTGGAACAGACCCCAAGCTGGGCTCCCAGCCATTTCTTGCACAGCGGGAAGCAATCAGATCCTCGTGCACTGCCCGGGTCAATGAAGTCCCCAGTCTCCTGGAGTAAAGGGAGGGAGTCACACTTGCTGGTGCCCCCTAGGTCCCAGGCACCATGCCAGGCAATTCTAATGAATGATGTCTCTGAATTGTCACTAAACTCTTGGGGGAGGAGTAATTTGCTTTGAGCATTTTTGGGGGGTGAAGAAATAGAGAGTAAGAGAAGGAAAGTAACTTGCCCAGTGTCACCCAGCGAGTGGTGGTGAGTCAGAATTTGAGTCCAACCCATGTTCTTAATTGCCACCATGGTAGATTGGTGGCAAAAATGGCCCCAGTTCTTCACGCCTCCCTGTGTCCCAGAGTGTAGGGTCCAGTCTCCACCCCTTGAGTCTGGCCTGGCCTTGTGACTTGTGCAGTGGAATGTGATGGAAGAGATCCCGTGCTGGTTCCAAGCCCAGGCCTCAAAGGGTCTGTGCACACTTCTGTGCTACCCTCCTCCCCCATTTAGCTGAGGTGCTCATCCCAATTTAACTGATAACCCTATGGGTCACTGTAACCTTTGTGGCATCACACATGTCTTCCTGTAGGGTTATGGCCTGGGGTTCTGGAACCCCTTGGGCACCAGAGGACCCTTGGAAGGCAGCGTTTCTCTTCCCCTGTTTCCTTCCAAGCTCTTTTGCTCCAGGGATCCTTTATCTGAGGGACATTTCTCTGGTCATTACTGTTGGTAATAGTCATCAACATGGCCCTGTCCTGCTACTGAGTACCCTGACCTGGGCATGGTCGGCGGAGGCCGGGTCTCTTTCCTCCAGGGACCAAAGCCTGACTGGGGAGACTGGATGAATCACTGGGCCCCTCCCAAAGCCCGTGGCTGCTGGAGGTGGGCTGACTTCACCTCCACAAGAGGCTCTTCCCAGGCGGTTCCCTTAGCAACAGCGCTTGCTTTGACAGCCAACGTCAGAGACTGTCTGCTTTCCGGGAGGCTCCTTCCCCAGCCCCATCCATGTTTCAGGTGGAGATCTTTGCAGGGGGTTGAAGCCAGGCCCTGCAGCAGTCTTCCTCACCCTTGGGGAGTCAGGCTGCCCCCAGACCCCGCAGCTTTCTTGGACTGTTCACGAATGTCCCGGTGACTGGTCCTCCCATTCCCCCAGCTTCCTGCTGCCTCCCGCTGCAAATCCGAATTAATCTAATCTTGCTTTTCTCTCTCCCCCCGCCCAACCCTGCTCTGCCTCTTCCTTGCTTTCTTCTGCCTCCTGACTGCTCTCTTCCCTCCAACACACCTGCGCTCCACCTGCCTTTCACCCTCACATTAGCAGTTAAAGTGTCTGCACTGACATTTAACGTTCTTAATATAGGCCTTGGTGACAGAGGAAAGGGGGCACAGAGTTCCCACACTGCCGGGGAGGGAGCGCTTCAACCCCACCCGTGAGTACGGGGACCCTCCCTCCCCCAGTCATAGACAAGGGGGCAGCTTTCATCGGGTCCACAAACCTGCACACACTTGCAGGCTTCTCTGTCTGTCTCTTCTCGAGACCCCTTTTCTCTGGCTTCTCCAGGCAACCAATAATGATGCTAAGAACCTGCTGCCATGTACTGAGTTCTTTCAGCCTGTCAGGCACTGTGCAGGGAGCCTCTGTCCCCACAGTGTCACTGACTCCTAATAACAACCGGCAAGGTACTCAGATTCGTATTCCCGTTTCACAGGTTAGAAAATGGAGCTTCCCAGAGGTTAGCTAACTTACTCAAGGACATCAGTTAACAATGAGGGATGTCAATTACAACAGAAAATGAAATCCTTTTTTTTCTCTGAGCTCTTAACCCAGTGGAAATGCTGGGACTCCCCATTCTCCAACACGACCCTTATCAGAGCTTGCCCAGGAGGGAGTTTGAGCACAGGGTCCACCTTGCCCACAGCAGTGTCCTCAGGGAGCCAGTTTGGGGTGTGAGAGCAGGCCCAGGGCATAGCTGCCATTGCATGGTTTGCTGAGGCCCCTGCTGCCCCCAGCGCTGATCCTGCAGCTTCTCCACCATGTCGTTTCTCTCTCGACTGCTGTCACTGATGTGGCGGCAAGAGGCTTCTCCCATCAGGACCCTAAAACGTGGCCTGCGGGCAGCAGTGAAATGGGGTCAGTTCCCGGGTGATGAGTCAGAGAACAGTGGAGTGTCATCTTTGGATCACACCCCAGAGAAACTCTTTCCACCAACCCGCAGTCTTAGGGTGAAGGCTGTGGGTGGCGGGGGCCCTGCTCTTGCTCCAGAGCCATAATCTCATTGTTTTAGACTTTGGCTGACCGTCCCAGTGACCGTGCCACCATTATTATCACAATTATTTCTCCCCAGAGGCCCACCAAGTGCCATTTTCAAGTATCTGGCCTGGGCTTGGAGTCCAGAGCACAGAGGTGGAGATGGACGTTAAGGAAGACGAAGTGTAGGTCAATGGGGAAGGGAGACCAGGCAGGATCCTGAGGGATGTCCAGAGGGCTGGAAAAGGAACCAGCAAAAGAGCCCAGTAGTGTGAGAGATGGGAAGAAATCCAGGAGTGCGAAATCACCACCCCCAGCAGCACCGTTTCCCAGGGGAGGGAGCCGTGAGTGGAGCCAAAAGCTGCCTCGATGTCAGGAAGATGAGGGCAAAGGGGCATGTATTGGATTTCACAGCAGTAGCATCATTGGTGACGCTGATGGGGGTTGTTTCTGTAGAGAGGTGGGAGAAGAAGCCAGTGGTCAAGAAATCAGTGGGAGAAAAGAGAGAGCAGAGCAGACAGTTCTCTGGGGAATATTGTCCGTGAAGTACAGAAGAGAGATGCAGAGGTGTTGAAGGTGTTTGCTTGTCTTTTAGGATTAGGGAGACTTGAGCATGTTTAAATGTTGATGACAAAGCTCTAGTTGAGGGGGAAGGAATGGGGTAATCCGTGGGCTGGACCCTCAGAGATGGAAGCGGCCAGGGGCTAGAGCACCGGTACTGGCGTGGGATGAGTTTCTGTAGGAGGAAACCTCAGGCCCCTCCGTCATCCAGGAGGGAAGGAGGCAATGACAGATGCTGATGGAGATCAGCGAGTAGATTCAATGGGGAGAAGCTGATACATCACCAGGTAAGGGGGAGGGGAGGGTGATGAGGTGAGTGAGCAGTTTGAGGAAAGTGGAGAAAGTTGGCAAGAGTGGAGACTCAGAGGGTTCTGGCCAGGGAAACAGGGAAGAATTGATGTGCAACCATCTGTGATTGGAGGCCAGGAATTTATCATGGCCTCAAGGGAGGTGTGCATCCCTTCCCGACATGTCCAATGACATCACATTGGTAGCTTGAAATTGCCCATGGTGGGAATATTTACACCATGGAAATTGGCAAATGGTACAAATCACAGGGTTATTTTCCGTGGACAGCTGGTTGTTAAACATTTACTAGCTCACGTTGGAAATCTTACACTCGTCCATACGAAAGAAAATGAAAGAAAAACAAACGAACGGTAAACCTGCAAGAAAGAAGGGAGAGAAATTATTATATTTTTCATGTATTATATGCTTATTTACCTAGGAAATCCAAAAGATCAACTAAAAGCCATTACAATTAATCAGGGAATTCAGTAAGATGCTGACTTAAAAGAAATATTCAAAAAATCAATACCTTTCCTATGTAGCAGCATTAATCATCTAGAATATATGATAGAAAAAAGATGACATTCACAATGGCGACAAAAATATAAAATACTTAGCGACAAACTTAGCAATAAATGTGTGAGACTAAACTTAACATAAAAATAAGAATTGACTGTATGGAAACTCCTGCTGTGTTCATGGAAAAGAAGATTAAAAATTGTCAATTCCATTAAGATTAATCCATACGTTTAATTCAGTGCCAGTTAAACCCCAAATGTATTTTATTACTTGCCAGCATCAGTTCACTGGGAGTTATAAATAAGCAAGAATGCCTAAGAACAACTTAGTAAATAAAATTGATGGAGGTGGGAACCACTTCCAAGGTCAGGTATTAACATGCAAGTACCGTGGGGGTAATGTTGCCCACTGCTTCCACAATTGTCCACTATTGCTTCTAGAACAGCACGTGGTCCACAGAACTACTCGATACATATTTGTTGAATAAGTAAGTGACTGAGTGCATGAATGAAAATGTATTGTAAAGGTATAACCATTCACAACTGTACGAATTAGCACAAATAAATGAGCCAACGTAGGAAAATAACTCAAGTATATATGACTATTTATTATATGCTAAAGATGGCATTTTTGAATTAGAAGAAAAAAACATGAATTATTTTAAAATAGTGCTGGGATAATTGGTTAACTATTTGAAAAAATAGACTCAGACAATTGGACATATACTAATAACAGGATCAGTTAAGCAAATTACGTTGCATCAATCTGATGGAATGCTGTGAACACATAAAACAATGTTATGGATACTACCTGTTGGCGTGGGTCACTTAATTGCTATGAGGAGAAGAGAAAGGAAACAAACTAACAATGTGGTTATTTGATTCCCAATTCAGCTCTATGACTTTAGCTGTGTGACCCTAAGCTGTGTATCATCTGTATCTCAGTTTCCTCTTTGATAAAGAGCAATAATAAAAGCACCTACCCTCATTCGTTATTGTGAAAGATAAATATGAGAAAATGCATGTCAAGTGCTTGGCATTGTGTCTGGTGCATAGTAGGTGCTTCATAAATGTTCGCTGTTATCATAACTTTTACTGAGCATCTCCAGCGAGCCCTGGAGGTAAAGTGATTCGTGGGATACCGTCTTTGCCTTGGAGGTGCTCGCGGGCTGGGAGGGAATGAGGGAGAGGTGGTCGCTGGCTGTGAGCAGATGATATCTGCTTAGTGGGGTAGGTTCTCTAGCAGGGGAAGTACATGGCGTTCTGGGGACAGAGGAGGCACCAGGCCAGCCAGCAGGTAAGAGAAGTTTCCCGGCAAAGCTGCCCCATCCCCACCCTGAGCTCTGAAGGATTGTCAGTCATTAGCCAGAGAACAAGGGAGCGAAGGGTGTTCCAGACCAGGGGCACAGTGTGGGCCAGTGATGAGTGGGTCAGTTGTGCAGGAGTGGAGATGGTGTTAAGGTAGAGGTAGGAGGTGAGGATGGAGAGAAAGGAGAAAGCAACAGTGCCAAATTGAGGCGTTTGAGATCCTCTAGCATTGCAGGCAGGTGGCCGCGGGGTCAGGTGGGCAGTTTACAATCACCACCCTGGCTGCTGTGTAGAGAATGGTTTGAATGGAAGAAGGTCAGGTCAAGGAGACAGTGGGGAGGCTGGAGCAGACACCCAGGCAGATGATGGAAGTGGCAACGTCAGGGTGGTGACACAGAGGTGGATAAAGCACCTGAAGCCAGCATTGGGGAGCTAGCTTCCCAGGATCCAGGAGCAGATGGGGTGTCACAGATGAAGGGTGGAAAGGGCCCAGGACCACCTACAGGATTCAGCCTCATGCCTCCAGGCAGTTGGTGATGCCACTCACTGAGGCGGAGGAAGAGGGACAAGGGCTTAGGGGGAGGTGAACACATGAGTTTGGAACAGTTGATGAGATGCACAGCTGACCTGCACATGGAGATGCCCAGAAGAAGTAGAAGGACACACAGCTCTGAGTCGCCATGAAGCCACGTCTGCTGGAGAGGCACACCTAGGACCCCAGCCTCCAATGACTGACCACTGTTGATGCTGACCTTAGTCACCTGACTCACCAGGGAGAATGTGGGAGAAGAGGGGCCGGGAGGTATCCCTGGAGGACTATGGGACAGGTGCGGCGTGGAGGCCGGAAAAGGATGCACAGGAGTGATGGCCACAGTAGTAGTAAGCGGCCCGGGAGCAGTCCGTGACATGGCCGAATCTAGAGGAGGGAAGTCAGGAAGGCACGAGCTGGGAGCAGAGCCAAACACAGAAGATCATGAAGGTGAACAGAAGGGCTCCACGGACTGGCAAGGAAGGTGTCGGTGGAGAGTTATTATGAGCGCTTTCAATGGAGCTGGGAAGCAGGGGTGGAGGGGGGAGAGGAACCAGCTCACAGAGGGCCCAGAGGCCTCCAATCATGTTTCTAGTAAATGTTTTATTTAGAATAGTCTTAGATTCACAGAAAAATTGAGGAGAGAGTCCTGAGAGTTCCCACATACTGCATACCCAGTTCCCCCTATTATTAGCATCCTACATTAATATGGTATATTTGTCACAATTAACGAACCAGTATTGATCCATAATTATTAACTGAAGTCCATGCTTCGTTCAGACTTCCTTGGTTTGTACATAATGCCCTTTTGCCTGTTCCAGGATCCCACATTACATTTAGTTGTCGTGTCTCTTTAGGTTTCTTTCGGCTTTGACAGTTTCTCGGATTTTCCTTGGTTCTGATGACCTTGACAGTCTGGAGAAGCGCTGCTCAGGTATTGTGCAGAACGTCCCTCTCGGGATTTGTCGGGTGTTTTCCTCATGGTTAGACTGGGCTTATGGGTTTTGGAGAGGAAGAGCTTGGAGGTCAAGTGCCATTTTTGCATCACATCCTATCGAGGGCACATACTGTCAACATGACTGATCAATGTTGATGTTGACCTTGGTCACCTGGTTGGGGGGTGACTGTCAGGTTTCTCCATTGCAGTTACCCTTCTTCCCCCTTCCCACACTGTCCCCTTGGGAAGGAAGTCACTCTGCACAGCCCACACCTAAGGAGGGGGGAGTTTTGCTCCACCTCCTTGAGGGCGGGGTATCTATAAAAATTGTTTGGAATTTTTCTCTATGGGAGATTTGTCTCTTCTCCCCCATTTATTTATTAATTCAATCATTTATTTATATCAGAATGGGCTCATGGATCTTTACTGTACACTTTGGGTTATAGTCCAATACTACTTTATTTTGTTGCTCAGATTCTTCCAGCTTTGGCCCTGGGGAGCTCTCTTTCAGGTGGTCTAGGAGGCAATTTTGGAGAGGCTTTTGTGAAAGTCGACCATCAGTGAATGTGGCATCCAGTCCCTTGGTTTTGGGGTCTTGATGGAAGAGAGGAGGGAAGGATTCTGTGGCTTCTGGGTGAGGATCACTGAGGGGTCGGTGGAGGCTACTGGACTGAGGAGCAGTGAAAACCAGGTTTGCGGCGCCGTTGCCTGGGCTGTGTTTGGAGGAAGACAAAGTGTCTTGCTTGAAAGATGTGAGCCTGACCCCGCACACATGTCAGTGGGCCTCACAGGCAGGTTTCAAGTCTGAGAATCAGTGATGTGATGGGAAGTAGGGCCTGGGGGTGCCCAGCGCTCTGCAGGCTGAATGCTGCCCCTGGAGCAGCACCGCTATGCCCTTGCTGGGGGTACACGGCCCTGGACCTTGGCCTTGGCTAACATGACTGGCCCCTCAGGGCTGGGGCCTCGGGGGCAGTGTTTGGCAGAGGCCAGCAAAGGCAGGGACATCTAGGAGAGGGAACGGGAAAGGCCTTCGTGCAAAGGCAATGTCCCTGGGCGAGAGCTTAGCCGTGGGTAGGAGGCAGGCTTGCCGGGGCCGGGAAGGGGCTGGGCGGGCCGGGCTGCTGACAGCCCTCCCTGGGCCTTCAAGTCCCTTCCCTGGGCTGCTCGCCTCTTTTGTCTACCTAAGAGTTGTTGCTGCAAACGTAATAAACCCCTGTGCATTCCACATGCACACTTGCTCCCCAGAACCATGTGGCCAAAAGGAGCACTTAATAGGCTAATGAGGGGACCGTTTGCTCTGAGCCAGAAGGTGTGAGGGGCCACCATGAGCAGGTGCACAGGCAGCTGATCAGGGGCAGGGCCCAGCCAGCCCCAGCGTTAGCTAGGTGAGAGCAGAAGCGAGGCTGCCGCCCTCCACCGAAGGGCGGAGAAGTCCCCCCACCCCACCCCCGCCTCGCCATTCTGCAGCCATGCCAGGGCGAAGGGGCAGCTTCTGCAGGGCTCCCTGGCCTTTGTGTCAGCCTCAGGCCTTGCTAACCTCCGTGGGGACTTCCAGAGGAGAGCCCTGGGCTGAGGCCAGGAGATCTGATGCCCTGAGTAACCTCGCGTCAAACACTCCATCAGCTCGTGGTTAGTGGATTAGCCAGCCATGTGTTGGCTCTGTGCTGGCCTGGCCAGGGGAGCAGGAAGGAGCCTGAGTCCGTCCCAGTTGGCCTATTGTGCACCTGGGGACTCTGGGCAAGCCGGGTAATCAGCCTGAGCCTCAGCTTTCTCAGTTGTAAGATGGGCATCATAATGCCTCCCCAAAGGGCTTTTGAGAGATTAAATGAGATGATGCGGCCAAAGCTCTTAATGTGGACCTGGGCATTGAGTGAATGCTCAAAAAGTGGTGACTGTTGTGTTCAGGTTGTGTCAGCCCTTGACCTCCCAGCCCACCTGCTTAGCCAGCCCAGCCCGACTCAGGCTAGCCCACTGTCTTCGTTCCTTCCAGCTGCTCTGACAGAACAGTATAGACTGGGTGGCTTGTGAACAGCAGACAGTTCTAGAGGCTGGAGTCCAAGATCAGGTGCCAGCATGGTCGGGCTCTGCAGAAGGCCCTCTTCCGGGTTGTAGACTGCCAGCCCCTCCACGGGTTCTCACATGGTAGAAGAAGCAAGGGGAATTTCTTGGGCTGCTTTTATTGATATAAGGGCACTAATCCCATTCATGAGGGCACTATCCTCATGACCTAATCACCTCCCAAAGGCTCCACCTCCTAATGCCATCACCTTGGGGGCTAGGTTTCAACATATGAATTTTGCGGGGACACATACATTCAGACCATCGCACCCAGCTAGCGCAGCCCACCCAGGCCAGCCATAGCACTCTCCTGCCCCTCCCCACCCCTTATCTTACCCTAACCAGTCTGGGGAACAATGATCACCCTTCAAGCTCCCAGTGCATCTGGTGAGACGCGCTGGCCTGCACATTCCCAGCAGGGTCTCAGCCTTCAGCCCACCTAGGCTCCATCACCATGAGATGCCTTCTGCTTCAATTTCCCTGCTCAGTACTCTTGTCCCCCCCAAACAGAGACATGAGAGCTCAGAGACTATAGCATGGGATTCTGAAATTGAAGATTTGAGGAGTTTGGGTGGCTAGCCGAATGTAATTCTGACTATAAAGCTATAATAACCCTCAAGGCTATACACTCATTTAGGGAAGCATCAGTACATTGTATAAACGCCTCTTGAACCATACTGGCTGGACTCAACTCCTGGTCCCACCACTTACAAGCTCTGCAACCTTGGACAAGTTGTTAATTTCTCTGTGTCTGTGTTTCCTCATCATAAAATGAGGATGTTTATAATAGTAGTTCCTTCCTCATAAGGTTTTTTGATGATGGTTAAATGAACTGGTACTTGTAAAATGCTCAGAATAGTGCTGGACATGTCTAAGTGCTGTATAAGAATTACGTAACTGTGATAATGACTATCTTTATTTATTGAGCTCTTGACCACTTGCCAGGCCCCAGGTCTAGCACTGCATCTGCTGTATCTCACTGAATCCTCTCACAAACTCTGGGATGTTTGTACTACTGTACCCATTTCACAGGGTAGTAACTGGGCCCAGGCTCACCAGGGTCTCCTGCCTCACTCACCCCATTCTCTCTTCTGCATTTCATTCTGATTTCTTTCTGCCCAGATACACAGAGCCACATATTTCTCCCAGGCCCCAGACCCCTCCTGATGGTCATTTCATTTATTTAGTTGTACATTTGTTTATCACTTCAAGCCTTTATTTTAAAATATAATTTTGGACTTCCCTGGTGGTGCAGTGGTTAAGAATCTGCCTGCCAATGCAGGGTTCGAGCCCTGGTCCGGAATATCCCACATGCCGCGGAGCAACTAAGCCCACGCGCCTCAACTACTGAGCCTGTGTGCCACACTACTGAAGCCTGCACGCCTAGAGCCTGTGCTCCACAACAGAGACAAGCCACCACAATGAGAAGCCCGAGCACCGCAACGAACGGTAGCCCCCGCTCGCTGTAACTAGAGAAAGCCTGCGTGCAGCAGCGAAGACCCAACGCAGCCAAAAATAAATAAATAAATTTATTTTTAAAAATATATATATATATAATTTCACATTTATAGAAAAATTGCAAGAATAATACAAAGAATACCTATATACCTTTTGCTCTGATTTACCCATTCTTATTTTGCCTCATTTCCCTTATTATTATCATTGTGCTCTCTGTCTCTCTAAATGGTTTAAACCATTTTAAAGGGGTTTTAAGTATATTCACCATGTTGTACAACCATCCCCACTATCTAGTTCCAGAACATTTTCATCACCTCCAAAAGAAACCCTGTATCCATTAAGCAGTCACTCCCTATTCTCCCTCCCCCCAGATCCTGGCAACCACTATTCTGTTTACTGTCTGTATGGATTTTCTTTTCTGAACATTCCATATAAATGGGATCATACAATACATGGTTTTTTTGCTTCTGGGCTCTTACACATAGCATAATGTTTTCAAGGTTCATCCCAGTTGTAGCATGTATCAGTATTCCATTCCTTTTTTTTTTTTTGCGGTACGCGGGCCTTTCACTGTTGTGGCCTCTCCCGTTGCGGAGCACAGGCTCCGGACGCGCAGGCTCAGCGGCCATGGCTCACCGGCGCAGCCGCTCCGCGGCATGTGGGATCTTCCCGGACCGGGGCACGAACCCGCGTCCCCTGCATCGGCAGGCGGACTCTCAACCACTGCGCCACCAGGGAAGCCCTGCATTCCTTTTTATGGCTGAATAACATTCTATTGTATGGATGCACCACAATTTGTTTATCTGAATGTCAGTTGATGGATATTTGGGTTGTTTTTACCTTTGGCCATTATGAATATTGCTACCGTGAACATTTGTGTATACATTTGTGTGTGAACATATGTTTTCTGTTCTCTTTGGCTCACATCTAAAAGTGGAACTGCTGGGTCACATGGTAACTCTATGCTTAATTTTTTTAAGAACTGACAAACTTTTTTCCACAGTGGCTCTACCATTTTTCATTCCCACTCGCAATGTAATAGAGTTCTACTTACTCCACGTCCTTGCCAGCACTTGTTATTTTCTGTTAAAAAAAAATATCATTATAGCCATCCCAGTGAGTGTGAAGTGGTATCTCACTGGAGTTGGTTTTTTTAAATTATTTATTTATATATATTTTTCATTTTTGGCTGCGGTGGGTCTTCGTTACTGTGAGTGGGCTTTCTCTAGTTGTGGCGAGTGGGTTTCTCATTGCGGTGGGCTCTTTTGTTGTGGAGCATGGGCTCTAGAGCGCAGGCTCAGTAGTTGTGGCGCACGGGCCCAGTAGCTCCTTGGCATGTGGGATCTTCCCGGACCAGGGCTCGAACCCATGTTCCCTGCATTGGCAGGTGGATTCCCAACCACTGCGCCACCTGGGAACCCCTCACTGGAGTTTTGATTTTCATCTCCCCAGTGATTAATGATGTTGAGTATCTTTTCCTGGGCTTATTGGCCATTTGTTTATCTTTTTTGGAGAAATATCTCTTCAAGTCCTTTGCCTATTTTTTAATTGGATTTTCATCTTTTTGTTTGTTGAATTATGAGAGTTCTTTATGTATTCTGGACACTAAACCTCTTTCAGATATATGAAGTGTAAATATTTTCCCCCATTCTGTGGGTTTTCTTTTCACTTTCTTGATAATGTCCTTTGATGCACAAAAATTTTTAATTTTGGTGAGGTCCAGGTTATCTATTTTTTCTTTTGTGTGTGCTTTTGTGTCATATTTAAGAAACCATTGCCTAATCCATGAAGTCTTGACGATTTACATCAATATTTTCTTCTAAGACTTTTGTCACTTTAGCTATTACATTTAGATCTTTAACGTATTTTCAGTTAATTTTCATATACAGGCATACCTCAAAGATATTGCAGACCACAACAATAAAGCAAATATCACAGTAAAGCAAGGCATATGAATTTTATGGTTTTCCAGTGCATGTAAAAGTTATATTTACACTATACTTACAGTCTATTAAGTGTGTTAATAGCATTGTGTCTAAAAAAACAATGTGCATACCATAACTTGAAATACTTTGTAGCTAAAAAATATTATCATCTGAGCCTTCAGCAAATCATAATCTTTTTGCAACAGTAACATCAAAGATCACTCATCATTGATCACCATAACATACAATAATAATGAAAAAGTTTGAAATATTGCAAGAATCACCAAGATGTGACACAGAGACACGAAGTGTGCAAATGCTGTGGAAAAAGATGGTGCCAGTAGACTTGATTGGTGCAGGCTTGCCACAAACCCTCAATTTGTAAAAAGCCCAATATCTGTGAAGCCCAATAAAGCAAAGTGCAATGAAATGAGGTATGCCTGTGTAGTGTGGATTAAGGGCCTAATTTCATTCTTTTGCTGTTGTCCCAATACCATTTGTTGGAGGAATCATTCTCTCACCCATTGAACGGCCTTGATATTCTTAACTTCTCCTTCAGGTTTGAAGCGTAGTTTTGCTGAATATAGAACCTTGGCTGATATTTGTTTCCTCAGAACTTTAAATACTTCATCCCACTGCCTTCTGACTTCCATGGTTTCTAATGAGAAATGACTGTTAATGTTATTGAGGATCCTGTGTATGTGAGTAGTCACTTCTCTCTTGCTGCTCTCAGGATTCTCCCTTTGTCTTTGTTTTTCTACAGTTTGATTATGTGTCTCTGTGTGGATCTCTTCATTGTTGTTTTTTTTAAGTGTAGTTAATTTACAGTGTTGTGTTAATTTCTGCTGTACAGCAAAGTGATTCAGATATATATATATATATATATATATATATTCTTTATTAATATTCTTTTCCATTATGGTTTATCACAGGATATTGAATATAGTTCCCTATGCTATACAATAGGGAACTTCAGTTAGTATGATAATGTCTAGTTCAGTTAGTATGTATGATAGTTAGTAGTTAGAAGTTAGTTAGTATGATAATGTCTAGTTCCAACCATGTTGCTGCAAATGGCATTATTTCGTTCTTTTTTATGGCTGAGTAGTATTCCATTGTGTGTATATGTGTGTGTGTGTGTGTGTGTGTGTGTGTGTATATATATATATATATATATATATATATATATATATATATATATGCATGTGTGGATCTCTTTGGATTTATCCAAATTGAAGTTTTGTGATTTCTTGGATGTGTAGATTCATGTTTTTCATTAGATTGAGGAAGTTTTTAGCCATTATTTCTTCAAATACTTTTTCTGCCCTTATGTCTCTGTCCTCTCCTTCTGGACTCCTTCATGCATATGTGGGTATTCTTGATGGTGTCTCACACATCTCCTAGGCTCTCGTCATTTATCTTCATTCTCTTTTCTTTCTTTTCCTCAGAATGAATAATCTCAATTGACCTATCTTCAGATTTGCTTATTCTTGCTTTTGCCTGCTCAGATCTGCTATTGATCCCCTGTACTGAGTTTTTCATTTCAGTTATAATACTTTTCAACTCCAGAATTTCTATTTGATTCCTTTTTGTGTCTTCACTGGTATTTTCCATTTGGTAAGATATTCTCATGATTTCCTTTAGTTCTTTGGACATGGTTTCCTTGAGCTCTTTGGCCATATCTAAAATAGCTGATTGGAATTCTTTGTGTAGTAAGTCCAATGTCTGGGTTTCCACAGGGACAGTTTCTGTTAATTGCTTTTTCTCCCTGTGTATGGGCCCTACTTTCTTGGTTTTTTGCATGCCTCTTCCTTTGCTTTCTGTGCTCAATTTGCCCAACCTTCAGCAAACTACACTTCTTCCCTCCTCAGAACCTTTGCACATGCTTATCCCTCTGCTGGGATGAATGAACCCACCACCACTCAATGCCTCCTTATCCCTTAGAGCCTCTTTCACATTAAAAACTTATCTATTTGTTGTGCATATATCAGTTCTAAAATGGTAGTATTCAATAAACAAAACTGTCTTTTTTCTTTCTTTCTTTGCTTTTTTCTGTATGTCTGGGTCATTCCTGATCCTGACCTCTCAATCCATGGGCTATGTGGAAGGGAAAGGAAAATCCCATGGTTTTCACTCCCACCCTTGCCTCCTTCTGGATGGTGCCTAGAGTATGAGAAACCTCACCTTACCCCACACAGCTGCCTTGCTGGGCTCCCTTTGTCTTTCCACTATTGATGAAGCCCATCCCCTTCCACTCTGGCCCATAGGCCTCTGTCCCTCTCTCTTCTCTCCTCCCTCCAGCTGGTAATCTCTTCTTCATGTGAGAAAACTGGTTCTCCGTTCATATTTCTGGCCAAGACCCTTTGTCTATGCCTTATGCCTACACCTGACAACCAGTACCAGCTGGGGTTAGACAACTGGCGAATGAGATGAAGACATTGTCCCTCCAAGTAAACAAAATTGACACTGTTCCTGGATACTCACAGAAAAGAAGAATCAGGGATACCTCTTATCTCTCCCCTTGGAATTTTGAGGTTCTTAAACTATGTCTGATGGACTGGGGTGGACTGAAGGGGTCCAGGTGGCAGACAAAGCCAACAGGACCTGAGGGGAGACTTTTCCTGGGAACAGGGTCAGGGAGCCTGTCTGGTAGCCTAGATTCAGCCCCAGGACTGGGCAGTGAGAGGGGAGAGGGGTTCTGGGCAGGGGTCCCTGCTGACAGCATCTTCTCACACAACCACCTCAATGCCATTTGCGAGGGAGAAAGAATGAGTGGACTTGGGGCCCGGGCCACATCTGGGTGCTGCGGCGATGGTGAGGAGTGACCATTCGTGAGGCATGCGGACATCCATGGTGACCAGGGCAGCACATGGGCTTCCCGGAGGAGGCGAGAGTAACCAGGACTGACTCTGGCTTCGGGGACTAGGGGACATATGGGATGTGGAACTGGGTGGGTGGTGACTAGGAGGTCAATGTAGAAACAGGACCTCTTGGGGACCTGGCAGCTGAGCTTAGAGTTATTATTCACGAGATGATGGGGAAACTTGACTTTGTTTCATGGCTTTGGGCTGGTGAGCGTTGAGGACATTTGGACTCCATTTAGAAAATGAACAAGGAGGAAAGAGAAAAGGGAGAGATCAAAAAGATAGGGAGGTCGGGTCAGGCCGAGGAGAAGACTTGGGAGAAGGATAAGGATGGACAAAGCCTAAGAGAGGAGGAGAGAGAGAAAGGGAGGGAAAAACAGTTAGCAATGGATCCAAGTTGGAAGTGAAAGGCATCTGGCAACCTTGCATTGCCTATGAAATGATATTAACATTTTATTATTGTAAGGTGAGCTTTCTAAAACGGAATTTTAAATGTTACCCTGCTGTTCGGGAACACAAAAACCTTTAATTTTATGCAAATGAACAGCGAGGAGCTGAGTGCTTAATGTAAACGAACACTTTCTTTGTAGGAGAGGTTGGAAGAGAGGAAAAAAATTCCCCAGGATTCTTTAATTGCTGTCTGAAATTATGTAAATCCCAGCACCAGGCAGAACACAATTACCCCGCGGCCCTCCCTGCCAGTGCTGCTAATGTCTAACAAAATATCGGTGGGTGACATTTAGATGAGGTAATGCAAATGAGAATTAATTTTTTTCCAAGACAAAGGGCAGCTGAAAGGTCACCTCATTCATATACAGGAGCGGAGGAAAGCCCGCAAATGCCGTGGGTGGGGTGGGGGGGACAGGGGGCCCTGGGCAGGGTGTCTCCCTCAGCTGGGCCCAGATCCCGGGATTTTTGGCCTCTGGGAGCCTTAGATCACCAACTCTCTGGCTGTAGTTCCCAAGTAGTTCTTCATGGACATCGGGTTAACACATGTAAACAGCCATAAAATAAAAACACTCCTGCACGTGGAGGTGATCCAGCCTCAGCTACAAGGTGCTTTCACAAACTCGCTCATGTTGCGTGCTCATGACAGCCCTGCAGGCTGTAACATGAGCTGCTCCGATATTTTGAGAGGAAAATTGAGGCTCGGAGAAGTCTGGTCCCCTGGCCAAAGGCACACAGTTAAATCTGATGACAAGGGCTTCCCTGGTGGCGCAGTGGTTGAGAGTCCGCCTGCCGATGCAGGGGACACGGGTTCGTGCCCCGGTCCGGGAGGATACCACATGCTGCGGAGCGGCTGCGCCCGTGAGCCGTGGCCGCTGAGCCTGCGTGTCCGGAGCCTGTGCTCCGCAACGGGGGAGGCCACAACAGTGAGAGGCCCGCGTACTGCAAAAAAAAAAAAAAAAAAACTGATGGCAAGAACACTAAGGAAGGGAGGGTGTTGTTGGCATTTAACCTTCTTTTTCCCTCTCTCTCTCTTGCTCTTCTTCCTTCCTTCTTTCCTTCCCTCCTTCCTCTTTCTGTCTTCCTACCTCCCTTCACCCTTCACTCTCTCCTTTCCTTTCCTTCCTTCCTAGTCTTCTCCCTTAAGAAGATGTTTTTCATTTTAAAAAACATTTTAATACAGAGGGCTTGCAGCGAGGAAACCGGGACTCCATTTAACATCCACCTACACACACACACACACATGCACACACACACCACCGAGTTCTTGTTTCTCCTTGCAATAACCTTCATACACATAACCCAGCTTGGTCAGCTCCTGCCCATCCTTAAGTTTCAGCATAAATGTTATATTCTTAAGGAGGCCTTCCTTGACCTGCCCCCCAACCCCAGCGCCCGGGACTTTGACTGCCAAGCACCTACCAAAAATTGCAGTAACACGGTCAAGTTCTCTTTTCCCTGTGAGATCGTAAATTCCACGAGGGCAGGGGCAGGGTCTGTGGTGGTTGTCACCACAGCCCCGGTGTCTAGAACATTGCCCGGCACTGCCTTTGCTCAGTAAATGTTTAATGAATTCATGAATAAATTAATGATATAAAAGGAGGTTGTGTACTGGTCAAAGTTAGCATGATGGTTTATGCATATAAAAAGGTGAAGCAAGAGTAAATTGTACATTCTTGACAATTAGTCCTGGAATTCTAGAAATACATTTAGCAGTTGGAGGTGTGAGAGGAAATGTTTTAGAGAGAAGAGAACAACTGTGCAGGTTAAGAGAACTCTCTCCTATTAGCTTAGTCTCAATGCCAATGCAATTCACATCTTAAATTCCATAGACACTGTGACTTAGTTGAGTCAACACCTGATTGTCTGTATGAGTCTTTAATGCCAGTTTTTAATCCTGAGACAATCCCTCTAGTCACTATGAAAGACTCTTTGGGCTTAAGCCAAATATAGAGGCAGGTAAATCTACTGTTAAAAGCAAAACAATAAACCTCTATAGGTATTTTGTATTATCTACCTTAAAAGACATTACCTGTGGGCTTCCCTGGTGGCGCAGTGGTTGAGAGTCCACCTGCCGATGCAGGGGACACGGGTTCGTGCCCCGGTCCGGGAAGCTCCCACATGCCGCGGAGCGGCTGGGCCCGTGAGCCATGGCCGCTGAGCCTGCGCATCCAGAGCCTGTGCTCCGCAACGGGAGAGGCCACAACAGTGAGAGGCCCGCGTACCGCAAAAAAAAAAAAAAAAAAGTATTCCAAAAAGAAGAAAAATGACTGTAAGAGAAAAGTTTGAGATGTAGGTAGGAAGTATGAGCAAAGGAAATGGTGAACATATGGGTATATCTAAATAAACATTTATTATATAAAACAATAGAAAGAATAATATCAGATGTGGGAGGATTACAAAAGGATAGAAGAAAATGCTGGATAAAAATAACATGTGAGTCAGGAGGGGTTATCTGAGTTAGTATTTTAAGTTCCTTGTATTGTTTGGGAGTAGGGTAAAGATATTGATTAATTTCAGAATCTATTCAGCAAAATATGCCTGTTAATTTTAATAGTCGTGAAGAAATAAGTTGGTGTTTGTTTGAAGCCATTAGTTTCTGGGTTGTTTATTATACAACAGTATATAACTGATACATTTGTCCTACCTTACATTAAAAATGCATTTTAAAGCTACAGTCTTAAAGCAGTTTGGGGTCAATGCATAAATAGACACACAAAATAATAGAAGAGACTAGAGTCTAAAAATGGACCCAAATAGTTCAAAAATGATTCAACAAGTGGCATTGGGACAATTAGCCAGCCATTTATTCACTTTCCAGTGCTTAGGACGTTGATTTTTGTACCAAATTTATCATTATTACCTGTGTATGGGTAAGTCCAGTAGGAGTGAAACTCTCCAGGATTTTACTTTTACCATTTCCCATTCGTAATGACTGGAAACTATAAAAGTAAAACCATAAAGTGCTAGGTTTCAACATACTTACGGCATAGTGGCAGTAAGCGCATATCAATGTCATGGGCGTCTCTATATTTCATACCCTCCTTCACAGTCAGGTTGGAGCCACGTGGTGCTTCCTGTGGACAACATGGCTCTTGCCTACCCAATATCCAGCCTCCCCTGTGGAAGGCTAATTTTGAGGGGAGCAGTAACTAGGGGAATAACTGACAAAAGTATAGTGACCTGTGAGGCAATCAGAAAAAGAAAGATAAACACAAGACAAGACAATAGAGAAAAGTGAACTAATGAAAAGGTATTTGTGAGGGAAAAAGAACTGTGTAATGACACGTACCAAAAAGCTATCATCTCTCAGTTGTTAAAGCTTAGTGATTTTTGTTTTCCTCTTCATACTATTCTGCATTTTCCTAGTGTTCTACAAGTGTGATTATATTTTTGCTAGAAAAAAATAAATGACTGGGATACTTCAGAATTGTTATCAGTTTATTCAAAATAGCACGTTGTTTCCTGTGATCTTATGAAGTGTCTCGTCATTCATGAATTATGGGCTCAGGTCCAGTTTTTTTTATTGGGGGTCTTAATTTTCCCCTAATGAATCCATATCATAACATATCATAAGGATAGTAAGCCTTTCTGATTCTTTCCTTAGTTTGTTGTTTGCCTTTTAATTTTGTCAATGGGATTTTTAACTTATAGAATTGAATTATTTGACTCTAGTGAAATTTATCAATATGTTCCTTTGATACTTATTCCTTTGCTTATGCTTGGAAAGCCCTTTCAGTGAGGTTAAGTATGCTCTTTATTTGCATATATATTCTAGTTTTCCTACTGGACTTTTAATTCTATAAATCATATGGACATTATATTGGTATTTGGTATAAGATAAACATTTAAGTGGAGTATTCTTTTTTTTTTTAATGAAAACATATTAGACAATTTCTCTAACCTCATTAGCCAAATACTCGTTCCTTCCTATCCTTCCATCTCACAACCATCTGGATGTTTTCTGTGGCAGACGTTGCTGCTTATCTACAACACAACATTTTTTTTTTAAATTTTACTGAAGTCTAGTGGATATACAATGTTGTGTTAATTTCTGCTGTACAGCAAAGTGATTCGGATATATATAGATAGATAGATATACTTTTTCATAGTGTTTTCCATTATGGTTTATCACAGGATATTGAATATAGTTCCCTGTGCTGTACAAGTAGAACCTTGTTGTTTATCCAGCACATATATAATAGTTTGCATCTACCAATCCAAAATTCCCAGTCCAACCCTCTCCCATGGCTCTCCCCCTTGGCAACCACAAGTCTGTTCTCTACGTCTGTGAGTTTTTTTCTGTTTCATAGATAAGTTCATTTGTGTCGTATTTTAGATTCCACATATAAGTGATATCATGTGATATTTGTCTTTCTCTTTCTGACTTACTTTGCTTAATATGATCATCTCTAGTTCCATCCGTGTTGCCGCAAAGGGCATTGTTTTGTTCTTTTTTATGACAGTAATATTCCATTGTATGTATGTACCACATCTTCTTTATCCATTCACCTATCGATGGACGCTTAGGTTGCTTGCATGTCTTGGCAATTGTAAATAGCAACACAACATTTCTTATCAACAGAATCTTAATTTTATTTGGGAAAGTATTGTGCCCACCTATTTTTTAAAAGTATTTCTCTCAGCTTCCCTCACAGTTCAGGGCAACAGCATGACTCCATTTGTCAATGGGATATAAGTGGATGTCTGCTGGAAACTTCTAGGGGGAATTCTGTTTCTCGGTACAGATACTGATATAGGTATTGTTCCTTCCTTCTTTCTTCTCTCCTTCCCTCCTTCCCTTCGCCCCCCTTCCCTCCCTCCTTTCCTTTCTTCCTTCTTTACTCTGTCTGTAATGTGGATGGGATATCTCAAGGTGGAGCGGCCATTTTTGCAACCTCAGGGTACAAGATCACGGCAGGCAGGGCAGAGGAAGAAGGAAGAAACTCTACTCCTGATGTAGGTGCATCATCCTTGACCTGTCCACCTCTGGCCAGCTTGTTTCATAAGAGAAACAATGCTCTCAGGCAGCAGTTAAACACCAAGAGTCAGGTTTCTCTTATATGCAACCAAATGCAACTTACATGTTAATGGGACTTATATGTTAATGCAACATCTTATATGTAAGTTCTTATAAAGTCTGTTTCCACGTTGTTTATCATGTTCATTTGAGGTGTCTGTCAAATACAGTAACAGTGACACTTTTTAAATTATTACTGTGCAATAAGTTTTGTTATTGGATGGGGCTAGGGCCCCTTCATTACCTCACTTTTTCCAAAATATCCTATCTATACTCAAAATTTTATTCTTTCTGATGAACTCTAGAATTACTTCTCAAGTTGGTCGAACCCATTTTGTCTTTTGAATGGAACTGTATTAAACCCATATAGTAATTTGGGAAGAATTCATATCTTCACAACATTTCACCTTCCCATTCTTGGGCATGGTATAACTTTCTGTTTCTCCAATGCTCTGTATCTGTGAATAAAAGTTTGTAGCATTCTTCACATATACTTTCTGTATAATTCTTTTTATGGTTACTGCTAAATACTTTATGCTTTTACTGCTATTGTAAATAGAATTTTCTATTATATCTTATAACTGGTTATTGCTAGGATATGGGAGAAATTGATTTTCAAATATTTATCTTGTATTTGACTGCTCATTTATCCTAAGAGCTTTTCAGTTGATGCTTTTTTGTTTTCTAGGTATATAATTGTATCATCTGTAAATAATGATGATTTCATCTTCTCCTTTCTAATAGTTAGACCTCTTATCTCTGTTTACATATTTTATTGCCTGGAGCAGAAAGATACTGAATAAAAATGCTTATGTTGCTCTTAATTTTATAGGACATCTATTGTGTCCCCATAAATACCATTCTATTGTTTTAAGATAAGTATTCTTCAAGTCAATGAATATTCTCCTATTCCTGATTTTTAAAGAGTTTATATAAATTAGTAATGAGTGTCAAATTTTATTGTCTTTTCTGCATTGATTGAGGTTCTCTCTCTCTTTTCTTTAATTGTTCCTTCTGATAGAGTGCATTATGTTATTGGGTTCCTTACATACAAGTAATCTTTGAAATTCTGGGATAAATCAGACTTGGTTGTGAAAGGTGATTTTAGGAATATCATTGCTGGTTTTAATTTACTAATTTTAAAGGATTTTTCCTGTCTAAATTCATAACTAGATTCATCTTCAGTGTTGGCTTCAGGTTTCACTAGCTCTATAAAACGAAATAGGTAAGGTAACTTGAATTAGATTGAATTTTGGACCCAAATCTTTACTCATCTGTGGTACCGTTAGACGTGTCCTTGTCATGGGCAGAATTTAGTTCTTGCTCTTTGGCATTGGGTTCAGCCATTTGACTTGCTTTGGCCAATGGAATGTGAGTGGGTGTTTTAAGAGCAGAAGCGTGAAATGTGCTGTGCAGTGTGCTTGCCTCACATGATTCTGACATTGCCCTGAGAAAAACACACCCCAGTTAGTCTGCTGGTCCAAAAGATGAGAGACACAGGGAGCACACCTGGGCCCTAGTTGCAGCTTGGACCCAAGCTCATCCAAGCCAAGATGAGATCACTTGATGCCCAGGTGACCTACAGACGTGTAAGCAAGAATGGATGACTGTTGTTTTAAACCATGTAGTTTGGGGGTGGTTTGTTACATAAGATTATTGAGACAATAGCTGGCTGATGTACTACTTCCCACCTTTTCCAGCTTATATTATTTTCCTTCTTGCTAAAGAACTTCTTTTAACCTTTCTTGCAAGGCAGGTCACTGGCAACAAATTCCCTCAATTTTTGGTTGTCTGAGAAATTCTTTATTTCTCCTTCACTTTAAAAACAATTTTTTAATTGAAGTATAGTTGCTGTACAGTATTATATAAGTTACATGTATACAGTATAGTGATTCACAATTTTTAAAGGTTATACTCCATTTATAGTTATTATAAAATATTGGCTATATTTCCTGCGTAGTACAATATATCCTTGTAGCTTATTTTATACCTAGTAGTTTGTACCTCTTAATCCCTTACCCCTATGTTGCCCCTTCTCCTTCCCCTCACCCCACTGGTAACCACTAGTTTGTTCTCTATATCTGTGAGTCTGCAAATCAAAACCACAATAAGATATCACCTCACACCTGCCAGAATGACTATCATCAAAAAGAATACAAGTAACAAATGTTGGCGAGGATGTGGAGAAAAGGGCAGCCTCCCTCATACACTGTTGGTGGGAATGTGAATTGGTGCCGCCACTGTGGAAAACAGTATGGAGGTTTCTCAAAAATCTAAAACTAGAACTGCCATATGACCCAGCATTTCCATTCCTGGGTATATACGGTATATATCCAAAAAACGAAAAACAAAAACCAAAAAAACCCCACTATTTCTCCTTCACTTTTAAAGGACAATTTCAAAGGGTATGTAATTCTATATTGGTGATTATTTTTTCTCTTAACACTTTAAATATTTCACAGCTTTCTCTTCTTGCTGGCATGATTTCTGAGAGAAGTTGGATATAATTATTTTTGTAAGGTGTTTTCTCCCTCTGGCTTCTTTCAGGCTTTTTTTTTTTAATAGATCTTTATTAGAGTATAATTGCTTCACAATACTGTGTTAGTTTCTGTTATACACCAAAGTGAATCAGCCATATGCATAGATATGTCTCCATATCCCCTCCCTCTTGAGCCTCCCTTCCATCCTCCCTATCCCAGCCCTCTAGGTCATTGCAAAGCACCGAGCTGATCTCCCTGTGCTATGCTGCTGCTTCCCACCAGCCAACTATTTTACATTCCATAGTGTATATATGTCGATGCTACTCTCACTTTGTCCCAGCTTCCCCCTCCCACCCCATGTCCTCAAGTCCATTCTCTATGTCTACATCTTTATTCCTGCCCTGCAACTAGGTTGCAACTAGGTTCATCAGTACCATTTTTTTTTTTTAGATTCCATGTATGTGCATTAGCGTACGGTATTTATTTTTCTCTTTCTGACTTACTTCTCTCTGTATGACAGACTCTAGGTCCATCCACCTCACTACAAATAACTCAATTTCGTTTCTTTTTATGGTTGAGTAATATTCCATTGTATATATGTGCCACATCTTCTTTATCCATTCATCTGTCGATGGACATTTAGGTTGGTTCCATGTCTTGGCTATTGTAAATAGTGCTGCAAAGAACATTGTGGTACATGACTCTTTTTGAATTATGGTTTTCTCAGGGTATATGCCCAGTAGTGGGATTGCTGGGTCATATGGTCATTCTATTTTTAGTTTTTAAGGAACCTCCATACTGTTTTCCATAGTGGTTGTATCAATTTACATTCCCACCAACAGTGCAGGAGAGTTCCCTTTCCACCACACCCTTTCCAGCATTTACTGTTTCTAGATTTTTTGATGATGGCCATGCTGACTGGCATGAGGTGATACCTCACTGTAGTTTTGATTTGCATTTCTCTAATAATTAGTGATGTTGAACAGCTTTTCATGTGCTTCTTGGCCATCTGTATGTCTTCCTTGGTGAAATGTCTATTTAGGTCTTCTGCCCATTTTTTAATTGGATTGTTTGTTTTTTCTATATTGAACTCCATGGGCTGTTCGTATATTTTGGAGATTAATCCTTTGTCTATTGTTTCATTTGCAAATATTTTTCTCCCATTCTGAGGGTTATCTTTTTGTCTTGTTTATGGTTTCCTTTGCTGTGCAGAAGCTTTTAAGTTTATAAGTTCCATTTGTTTATTTTTGTTTTTATTTCCATTACTCTAGGAAGTGAGTCAAAAAAGATCTTCCTGTGGTTTATGTCATAGAGTGTTCTGCCTATGTTTTCCTCTAAGGGTTTTATAGTGTCTGGTCTTACATTTAGATCTTTATTCCATTTGGAGTTTATTTTTGTTTATGGTGTTAGGAAATGTTCTAATTTCATTCTTTTACATGTAGCTGTCCAGTTTTCCCAGCACCACTTATTGAAGAGGCTGCCTTTCCCCATTGTATGTTCTTGCCTCCTTTGTCATAAATTACGTGCCCATATGTGTGTGGGTTTATCTCTGAGCATTCTTTCCCGTACCATTGATCTATATTTCTCTTTTTGTGCCAGTACCATACTGTCTTGATTATTGTAGCTTTGTGCTATAGTTTGAAGTCAGGGACCCTGATTCCTCCAACCCCATTTTTCTTTCTCAAGATTGCTTTGGCTATTCGGGGTCTTTTGTGTTTCCATATGAATTGTAAAATTTATTGTTCTGATTTTGTGAAGAATGCTATTGGTAGTTTGATAGGGATTGCATTAAATCTGCAGATTGCTTTGGGTAGTATAGTCATTTTCACAATATTGATTCATCCAATCCAAGAACATGGTATACCTGTTTGTTTGTGTCATCTTTGATTTCTTTCATCAGTGTTTTATAGTTTTCTGAGTACAAGTTTTTCACCTCCTTAGGCAGGTTTATTCCTAGGTATTTTTGTTTGTTTGTTTCAGTGGTAAATGGGAGTGTTTTCTTAATTTCTGTTTCAGATATTTCATCATTAGTGTATAGGAAGGGCAGAGATTTCTGTGCATTAATTTTGGATCCTGCAACCTTACCAAATTCATTGATTAGTTTCTAGGAGTTTTCTGGTGGCATCTTTAGGATTTTCTATGTATAGCATCCTGTTATCAGCAAACAGTGACAGTTTTTCTTCTTCTTTTCTAATTTGTATTCCTTTTATTTCCTTTTCTTCTCTGATTGCTGTGGCTAGGGCTTCCAAAATTATGTTGAATAAGAGTGATGAGAGCGGACATCCTTGTCTTTTTCCTGATCTTAGTGAAAATGCTTTCAGTTTTTCACCATTGAGTATGATGCTTGCTGTGGGTTTGTCATATACAGTCTTTATTATGTTGAGGTAGGTTCCCTCTATGCCCATTTTCTGGAGAGTTTTTATCATAAATTAGTGTTGAATTTTGTCAAAAGCTTTTTCTGCATCTATTGAGATAATCATATGTTTTTTCTTCTTTAATTTGTTAATGTGGTGTATCACATTGATTGATTTGTGTATATTGAAGAATCCTTGCATCCCTGGGATAAATCCCACTTGATCATGGTGTATGATCCTTTTAATGTGTTGTTGGATGCTAGAATTTAGTTCAGGATTTTTGCATCTATGTTCATCAGGGATATTGGTCTATAATTTTCTTTTTCTGTGATATCTTTTTCTGATTTTGGTATCGGGGTGATGGTGGCTTCATAGAATGAATTTGGGAGTGTTTCTCCCACTACAATTTTTTGGAAGAGTTTGAGAAGGATTGGTGTTAGCTCTTCTTTAAATGGTTGATTCAATTTGCCTGTGAAGCCATCTGGTCCTGGACTTCTGTTTGTTGGAAGATTTTAAATTATGGTTTCAATTTCATTACTTGTGATAAGTCTGTTAATATTTTCTAATTCTTCCTGGTTCAGTCTTGGAAAATTGTACCTTTCCAAGAATTTGTCCATTTCTTTGTGGTTGTCCATTTTATTAGTATATAGTTGCTTGTAGTAGTCTCTTATAATCCTTTGTATTTTGCGGTGTCAGTTGTGATCTCTCCTTTTTCATTTCTAATTTTATTGATTTGCGTCCTCTCCCTTCTTTTCTTGATGAATCTGGCTAAGTGTTTATCAGTTTTGTTTATCTTCTCAAAGAACCAGTTTTTAGTTATATTGATCTTTGCTATTGTTTTCTTCATTTTTATTTCATTTATTTTTGCTCTGATCTTTATGATTTCTTTCCTTCTACTGACTTTGGGGTTTCTTTCTTCTTCTTTCTCTAGTTGTTTTAAGTGTAGGGTTAGTTTGCTTATTTGAGATTTTTCTTGTTTCTTGTGGTGAGATGGAATTGCTATAAACTTCCCTCTTAGAACTGCTTTTGCTGCATAACATAGGTTTTGGATCATCCTGTTTTCATTGTCATTTGTTTCTATGTATGTTTTAATTTCTTCTTTGATTTCTTCAGTGATCTCTTGGTTATTTAGTAGCACACTGTTTAACTTCCATGTATTTGTGTTTTTTACAGTTTTTTTTCCTGTAATTGATTTCCAGTCCCATAGCGTTGTGGTCAGAAAAGATGCTTGATATGATTTCAATTTTCTTAAATTTTCTGAGGCTTGATTTGTGACCCAAGATGTGATCTATATTGGAGAATGTTCCATGTGCACTTGAGAAGAAAGTGTATTCTGCCACTTTTGGGTGGAATGTTCTATTAATATCAATTAAATCTATCTGGTCTATTGTGTCATTTAAAGCTTGTGTTTCCTTATTTATTTGGATGTTTGGATGATCTGTCCATTGGTGTAAGTGGGGTGTTAAAGTCCCCTACTGTTATTGTGTTACTGTCAATTTCTCCTTTCATGGTTGTTAGTATTTGCCTTATATACTGAGGTGCTCCTACATTGGGTGCATAAACATTTATAATTGTTATATCTTCTTCTTGGATTGATCCTTGGATCATTATGTAGTATCTCTCCTTATCTCTTGTTACAGTCTTTATTTTAAAGTCTATTTTATCTGATGTGAGTATTGCTACTCCAGCTTTCTTTTGATTTCCATTTGCATGGAATATCTTTTTTCAACCCTCACTTTCAGTCTGTATGTGTCCCTCAGTCTGAAGTGGGTCTCTTTTAGACAGCATATATATGGGTCTTGTTTTTGTATCCATTCAGCCAGTCTGTGTTTTTATGGTTGGGGCATTTAATCCATTTACAAGGTTATTATCAATATGTATGTTCCTATTACCATTTTCTTAATTGTTTTGGGTTTGTTTTTGTGGGTCTTTTTCTTCTCTTGTGTTTCCCGCCTAGAGAAGTTTCTTTAGCATTTGTTGTAAAGCTGGTTTTGGTGGTGCTGAATTCTCTTAGCTTTTGCTTGTCTGAAAAGCTTTTGATTTCTCCATCGAATCTGAATGAGATCCTTGCTGGGTAGAGTCATCTTGGTTGTAGGTTTTTCTCTTTCATCACTTTATGTATATCCTGCCACTCCCTTCTGGTCTGCAGAGTTTCTACTGAAAAGTCAGCTGATAACCTTATGGGGATTCCTTTGTATGTTACTTTTTGTTTTGCCCTTGCTGCTTTTAATATTTTTTCTTTGAATTTAATTTTTGTTTTGTTTGATTAATATGTGTCTTGGTCAGGCTTTCTTTTTATCTTTGATTCTCTGTAGTTTGAAAGTGATATGCCTACATATAGTCTTTTTGGCATTTATCACACTTGGTGTTCTCTGGGCTTCCTGGATCTGTGGTTTGGTGCCTGACATTAAGGAAAGTCTTAGTCATTATTATTTCAAATGTTTCTTCTGGTCCTTTCTCTCTTTCTTTTCTGTCTGGTATTCCCATTGTGTGTACGTTATGCCTCTTGTAGTCATTCCACATTCCTTGGATATTCTCTTCTGCTTTTTTTCAATCTTTGTTCTCTTTGCTTTTCAGTTTCAGAGGTTTCTATTTATATATCCTCAAGCTCAGAGATTCTTTCCTCAGCTGCGTCTGCTCTACTTATAAGCCCATCAAAGGTATTCTTTTTTTTCAGTTATAGTGTTTTTGATCTCTAGCATTTCTTTTTGGTTCTTTGTTAGAATTTTCATCTCTCTGCTTACGTTGCCTGTCTGTTATTGAATGCTGTTGAGTTTATCCATTAGAGCCCTGAGCATATTAATCAGAGTTGTTTTAAATTCCTGGTCTGCCCATCTCAACCTTCTTGTAATGTCTGGTTCTGATGTTCACTCTGTCTCTTCAAACTGTGTTTTTGGTCTTTTAGTATGCCTGGTGATTTTTTTTTTCTTGATAGCCAGACATCATGTACTGGGTAAAAGAAACTGCTGTAAATAGACCTTTAGTGATGTGGTGGTGAGGAGTGGGGGGAGGGGAAGTGTTCTTTAGTCCTACCATCAGGTCTCAGTCTTTTACTGAGCCTGTGCTTCTGGTTTGTGAGTTTCATGAGTGTTTCTCAATTTCTTTCTCCTGCTTAGGTGAGACAGAGTGGCTGGAGTGGGCTGGAATTGGGTATTTCCCTTCCACTGGACCAGTTAGGCTCTGGTTAACTACTTGCTCCTGAGGAAGGGCAGGCCTTGTTAAGAAGATCAGAGAACTCCGGCGTGTTTCCAAATGGTTCCTCTTCTCTTTCCCCTGCCAGAAGGAAGAGGGGATTCGTCCCTGTTCTTGACTGTGAGAACCTGGTCGACCTTGTGGAGTCTACAGAACTGTGGGGGTCCCCCATGACTGGGTCCCCCTGGAGGTTTCGTCTCTAAGACTTGTCCACATGGAGTCTCCAGCAATTCATCAATTACAGTCCAGGATTTCCTCCTCGGCCCTGGTTCCTGCAGTGGCTTCCACGTGGATCTCTGCTCTGGTAAGCTGTGACTCCCTACATCCACCTCTCTCTCCCTCTAATCTTAGGGGCAGTGGTTTCCCCTGTATCCTCACCCCTCTTACAGATTCAAGGAAAGTTGTTGATTTTTCAGTGTGTTCAGCTTTTTTGCTTTGTCGTTAGGACATAGTGGCAACTGGCCATGGGGCAAGAACAGAAAAACTGGCTGATTAATCAAGTAGAGTCCAGCAATTTATCCTGTAAGAAATGAGACTTTAACATATGATAAAGGCAGCATTTCTTATCAAAGAGGGAAAATGAGTATTTAATAAATGGCATTGAGACAACTGGGCAACCATCTGGAAAAAAGTTAGCTTGGATCCCTACCTTACTCCTTACATCAAAATAAATTCCACACATCTCAAATGTTTAAATATAAAAAATTGAAAAATATAAAAGTTATTATGAAAAGTGACTTCAAAAGAATAGTCTTATCTTAAGAGAGCTCTCTAAACAATACACAAAACCCAGAAGCCATACAAGAGATTATTAGGTTAAAATAAAGAAAAAACTTTCAATGTACAAGGAAAAAATAGTGTGGGAAGACAAATAACATACTAGAAGTATTTGTAACATATTGATCAATAAATGACTAATTTTCAGTATAAAGAAAGCCTAAAAATAAGATTTAAAAAACCCAACAACTAACTAGAAGAGCTAAGGGCAAAAGGCTTTAAGAGGCAGTTTTCTAAAAAGACAAATTCAAATGCCTCTTAAACAAATGAAAAGATACTCAATCCTATTCATAATAACAGAAATAGAATCTATGGCAAAATACCCTTTTTCATGTTTCGGATTGTCTAACATCAAAATCTTAATAGCATACAGTGTTGACACAGGTGCAAGAAAACATGTAAATGAATAAAATATCTATGGGGAGTAATTTGGCAAAATCTTTCAAAGTTAAAAATGTACATACCTGCTCATACATTGTCAGGGAAATACAAATTAAAAACAGTGAAATACCACCATACACCTATTAGAATGGCCAAAATCTGGGACATTGACAACACCAAATGCTGGCAGTGATCTGGAGCAACAGGAACTCTCATTCATTGCTGGTAGGAATGCAAAATGCTACAGCCACTTTGTAAGACAGTTTGGTGGTTCCTTACAAAAATAAACGTACTCTTACCATACGATCCAGCAATCACACTCCTCAGTATTTACTCAAAGGAGCTGAAACTTTATGTCCACACAAAAACCTGCACATGGATGTTTACAGCAGCTTTAATCATAATTGCCAAAACATGGAAGCAACTATGATGTCCTTCAGCAGGTGAATGGCTAAATAAACTGTGGTATATCCAGACAATGGAGTACTATTCAGTAATAAAAAGAAATGAGGTATCAAGCCATGCAAAGACTTGAAGGAATATTAAATGCATGTGACTAAGTGAAAGAGGCCAATCTAAAAAGCCACATCTGTATGATTCCAACTATATGACATGTGGAAAAGGCAAATTTATAGAGACTGTAAAAAGATCAGTGGTTGCCAGGGGTAGGAGTTGGGGGATGGATAAATGGGCAGAGTGCAGAGGAATTCTAGGGCATACTCTGTATGATACTATAACAGTGGACACATGTCATTATACATTTGTCCAAACCCACAGAATGTACAACACCAAGATTGAACCCTAATGTAAACCATGGAGTTTGGGTGATTGTAATGTATCAGCGTAGGTTCATCAGTGGTAACAAATGGACCACTCTGGTGGAGAAGGTTGATAATGGGGCAGGCTACACATGTGTGAGGGCAGGGGTATGTGGGAAATCTCTGTACCTTCCTCTCAGTTTTATAACTGCTCTAAGAAATAATTCTTTTTTTAAAAAAAAGTACATACCCTTTGACCTAGAAACTTAACTTTTAGGAGTTTATTCTACAGAAATACTAGCCAAATTTCAACTTAAAATAAGCTTATTTATTTATTTTTGGCTGACTTGGGTCTTTGTTGCTGCACGTGGGCTTTCTCTAGTTGCGGCGAGCAGGGGCTACTCTTCGTTTTGGTGTGCAGGCTTCTCATTGCGGTGGCTTCTCTTGTTGCAGAGCACAGGCTCTAGGTGCGCAGGCTTCAGTAGTTGTGGCTTGCGGGCTCTAGAGTTTAGGCTCAGTAGTTGTGGTGCACTAAGCCAAACTAAGTTGTGGCTTAGTTGCTCCACAGCATGTGGGATCTTCCTGGACCAGGGCTTGAACCCGTGTCCCCTGCATTGGCAGGTGGATTCTTAACCACTGAGCCACCAGGGAAGCCCTTTAACATAGTTTTATTCAACAGTTATTGATAGAGCATCTACTATTGTCCAGGCACCATAATAGGCACAAAGGATACAGAGATGAATGGAACACAGCCCCATCATAAAGTCACCTTATAATCTTATGGCTTGAGTTGAAATTGAAGTACTTCATTCAATAGGTGAGAACAGTGAGGTTCAGAGAGGTGAACGGGAACTTGACCTTGCTTGGCTCTAATGAAACACTAGGTGTATGGATCAAACATTTCTACCCAAGTGGCCCTCAAGCACAAAAGAATAGAGAATATTTCCAAAAGGTCTGGGAGCACAGCCTCCAGTGGCCTATTGCAAGCAAGGGAATACTGACTATTTGTTTCTAAAAAGTCACTCACGTTTTGCATTCTATTTCATCTGTCTCTCTATTTAAACACACACATACATATGTTTAATATAAAAGCAATGTTTTAGAAATTACTTCATGACTTACCAATTAAATTAAAACTTTTTTTCCCTGAAAATCTTTAAGTATGTAATAGGTACATGAGGAAAAATGTTCATGTTTATCTGTGGCTTCTCTCCCTTCCCCCACCCCAAAAATATTCCCAAAAGGAGAAACACAGCTAAACCAAGCTACTTCTTTTTTCTTCTTTCTTCAAGTGTAGTTGATTTACAATATTGTGTTAGTTTCAGGTGTACAGCAAACTAATTCAGTTATATATGTCTTTTTTTTTTCAGATTCTTTTCCATTATGTTAGACAAAATATTGAATATATCAGTAGTTTCCTGTGATATACAGTAAATCCTTGTTGTTTATCTTTTTTATATATACCAGTGTATTTGTTAATCCCATACTCCTAATTTATCCCTCCCCCACCCTTTCCCCTTTGGTAACCATAAGTTTGTTTTTTATGTCTGTGAGTCTCTTTCTGTTTTGTAAGTAAATTCATTTGTATTATTTTTTAGATTCCACTATAAGTGATATCATATAATATTGGTCATTTACTGTCTGACTTACTTCACTCAATATGATCATGTCTAGGTCAATCTATGTTGCTGCAAATGGCAATATTTCATTCTTTTTTATGCCTGAGTAGTATTCCGTTGTATATATGTACCACATATTCTTTATGCATTCATTTGTTGATGGACACTTAGGTTGCTTCCATATCTTGGCAATTGTAAATAATGCTGCTATGAACATTGAGGTGCATGTATCTTTTTGAATTAGACTTTTCACCTTTTCCAGGTATCTGCCCAGGAGTGGGATTGCTGGATCACATGGTAATTCTAATTTAGTTTGTTATGGACTCTCCATAGTGTTCTCCATAGTGGCTGCACCAATTTACATTCCCACGAACTGTGTAGGAGGGTTCCCTTTTCTCCACACCCTCTGCAGCATTTATTATTTGTAGACTTTTGATGGCCATTCTGACCACTGTGAGGTGACATTTGATTTGCATTTCTCTAATATTTAGCAATGTCGAGCATTTTTTCATATGCCTATTGGGTATCTGTATGTCTTCTTTGGAGAAATGTCTAATTTTGATTGGGTTGTTTGAGTTTTTTGATATCGAGCTGTTTGTTTATTTTGGAAATTAATCCCTTGTCAGTTGCATCATTTGCAACTATTTTCTCCCATTCCGTAGTTTTTCTTTTTGTTTTGTTTATAGTTTCCTTCGCTTTGCAAAAGCTTTTCAACCCCTGGCACACGAGGAAGGCCTGGGGTCAGGTGCACACCGCACAGTGTCTCAGGTGGGGCAGGGCAGTGGCTGTCCCCTCCACCCCTGGCTGACAGCACCAGGGCACATTCAGCAGGTGGCTTGGCATGGGTCTCTTGCCCACCCCTGCTCCAAATACCAAGTGAATCTGGCACAGAAGTTGTGATCCCTTGGAGGGTTGCCCAAACACTGTAGGTAGGGGCTACAGGAAGGAGATATTGACCTCTGTGTCCTAGCTGCGCCCAGCACTGGACCTTGACATGTATTTATCAATCCCCTCCCCCTCCCCCATGGTTGTCATGGCAGCTCTGAGTCCACTGAGGGGGAGCAGTAATGGGGAATGATAATGGGGGTGAGGGTGGAAGGGAGAGGGGGACGGGACCATGGGAGCTTCTAATATAGTGATGTGGCCAAATGTTGGGGGCCTGGTCACTTTCTGTTGGAATGACACCTGATGGGTAAAGCAGGGCCAAAGCAGGGTCTGGAAAGTTTGGAAGTTTAGAGGGTGAGATTTAGTGAGATTGCAAAAGTGCCTCCAGTTCTATCCTTCACCTCTCAGTGTATCCACACTCTTTGGCATGTGGCCTGGCAGCTCCTTGCATTAGGAGGTGGCTCTGCCTGCCTGCTCATTGAATCCAGGCTGGACTGTGACTTGCTTTAGCCAGTAGAATGCGGGGGAACCTGTGCCGTACCAGTTCCCCATCACCACTGACAGCAGTTGACAGCAGCTGCAGCAGACATGTCCAAGGCTGCCTCAGCCCCCCAGTCAACCTGCACACTTCTGATTGGAGATGTGGGAAGGAAGCCAGCCTAGATCAGCCAAGCCTGGGCCACCTGTAGATGACGATGCAACAGTAAATGGTGGTATTTTAAGTGACTAAGATTTGGGGTGATTTGTCACATAGCATAGCTAACTGATACACAGAGGTGCTGAGGGGTGCCTCAGGCTGCTTTCCCGCTGTATTGCTAGAGGCTGGCTCATGCTTGATGCCGGGAGGAGGCTCGGGGGCAGGAAGAGGGAATGGTCTGCAGTTCAGAGCTGCTGTATAACGAGTCCCGGATCCCCGCTGGCTCTGGGGCTGACCTGCAGGAGGCTACTCACCAGAATGGGGCCTGCATGTGAGGCCCACTGATCAGGGGAATCGGAGGGAGCTGTGAGTGGGTGGCCCAAGCCCAGGGTGAAGCATGGGTCTAGAGGACTCAGAAACGAGGCTACCTTTGTCTCTGACTGTTGATAAGGAGGAAAGATGGGAGACAAGGACATTTCCTTCTAGAAAAAGAGACAGGGATGTGGATAGAGCAGAAAGTTGGGTGGGACTTGTAGGGGGGCAGGCATGTGGGTAAATAAACCTTAGGAGAAGACACCATCTGGTGGACGGTGCAGCTCTGCTCTTTCCCTGCCCTCCCTGTCGGCTCAGGACCCCGAGACGACAGCCCTCCCCCAGCTCCGGGGCCCTGCGTGTTGTAGGGTGAGCCTGGATAGCCTTGCCCAGAAGATGGCTCAGCTTAACCTGGGTCAATTGTTCTCAAACTTGAGTGGGTCCTAAAATCACCCCCAGAGTTCTGATGCAGGAGGTCTGGAGAAGGACATGAGCATTTGCATTTCTACCAAGTTCCCAGATGGCACTGATGCTGAGCTGGCACCATTCCTCAATCCAGGACTTAACTGAAGGGATTTGGCACACGGACTCCAAAGTGCTAATCTGATCCATCGTTTATGTCTGTGTGACCCTGGGCAAGTCATATAACATCTCTGTCTAAGCCTTGACTTTCTTATCAATGAATGGGGATGATTATCATCTCCCTTTCAGACTTATTCTGGGAGTTATGTGAGAGGATGCATTTCATGTACTTAGCATCTGGGGAGCCCTCAGAAGTTTATGAGCGATTGTTGTCGATCTCCGGGGACTTTGGCATCCATGGGGGAGGCTTTAGTCTGGACGTGACTGACCTTGGGGGGTGACAGAAGTGGAGATAATTGGTCTGGCCTGGAGGTGGGGATGGGGATGGAAGGATGGATTGGTGGCTGTGTCTTGAATTCCACCTTCCAACCCCAGCTCCCTGCAGTCAGGGGAGGGAGTCTAGAAGCCCCATCTTCCCAGTTCCCACCAACAGAAGCTAGAGAGACACATACGAGACACACAGATCCCCAGGGAACAGCTGCTTCCATTGCTAGAGCCGGGAGGCCTGGATTCTGGTTCCAGCCCTTACTCACTTCTTGGGCACATTTGGAAACGCTTCTGGGCCTCCCCCCTTTACCTGTAGCAGGGAGAACAATAGCAGTTCTGTTGGCGAGGTGTTGTGGGTTCCCAAGGCCGTGTTGCAGAGCGCACAGAGCACAGCCACAAAGGGGCTCAGAACTCGTGCCTGGTACGAAGTGGGTGCTCTGTCAAAATCCGTCCAGCGAGTAAAGGGGAGCCTAGTTCTTCTTCCCCTCGGCCTCTTTCTCGATCTCCATGCCACCCTGACCCCACACAGGGACAGGGCCAAGCTGAGCAGACCTGCCGGGGCCCCCAGCCCCTCAGCTTCCTTTACCACTCCCAGCACACGGGCTCCCGGAGCGTCCAGTCCTGACAGCAACCCTTGTCAGCCTCCAGAATCCTGGGAGCCAATTCCTTAAAATCAGCCTCTGTCGGTTCTGTTTCTCTGCAGAGCCCTGACTAGCAGTTGCCCTCTGTGGGACTTCGCTCACTGTCACAGCTGGCTTGGTCCCCTCCCTTCCTGCCTCACTGTGTCCTGTGCCCCATTTTCCATCCTAATGCAGCTCCCTCATGGGAATCCTCATTTCCCCTTCTTACTCTCTCCCTTTCAGGCTCACACACTTAACCCCCACTCCACTCCCAGACCCGCGACCCTGGCGTGCTGCCTCTTGGTCCCTCAAACACTCCCACCCGTCACTCGCTGTCACACTCACGCCTCCCCTCAGGCCAGAGCTGACCTGGTCCCAAGAGGGGCAAGGGCAAGGCTGCTGCGGGGAGCCCTGCCCCAAACTCCAGCCTGACCAGGGAGTGAGAAGGGGCTGTCTCCCTTTCCTGCACCTACTGGCCAAGTGGCCAAACACTTGCAAAGGGACTCACCCCACCATCTGCCCTAGGGAAGAGCTGCTAGACCCACTGCGTGCACGTGTGTGTGTGTGTGTGTGTGTGTGTGTGTGTGTGTGCGCGCGCGCGTGCGCTGAGGGGCAGCTGCTGACCTCTTCACCTCCAGCCCCATCCCCCTCCACCCTCCCCAGCCGGCTGGTGGGTTGCGGATGCTTCAGGAGCCGGCTGCTGGCTGCCCTCATTAATATTTATGACAAGGAGAGGAAGTTGCATAAATCTTCTCTGATACTTAATTAAACCAAACTTCTTTTGATTTCCCCTCTTTCCGCCTCACCGAGTGTGGCCAGCATGCCTGTTAGATGTCCTTCCTCCCCGAGTGGCCTGGAGTGGACAGAACCCCCCGGGACTCTGCACACCCAGTTCCTCCAGCCATCAACCTGGGAGCTTGGGGCAGCCAGGTGACCCCGACACGACCTCAGAAGACTGTGCGTGGGGCTTAGGGCAGAGGCTCCTTGCAGCCTCTGGGGAGTAGCAACGATCTGGGAAGACACTGACTGCACCCTCAAAACATGCCCCTTCCAGACGGGGAAGATGGAGGTGTTGAGGAGTAGCTGGGGAGAAGCTGCCACCTGCCCCGCTTCCTACAGCTCAGACAGGGAAGATGGACTTAGTCCCAAAGCCCATGAGGAGTAGCTGAGTTCCATGCAGAAGCCAGCTCTGGCTGTGTCCCCTCACCCGCTCCCCATTTACCAACTGGCAACCCAGCCCGAGGACCCCAGCGTGAACCTGGTCAGGGCTTGGTCTTTCCCTGCATTCAGGGAGCTAGTTAGCACCCGGCTGACATATCTTTGATATGGAATCATATACAGGAAGCAGCTTGACCCCTGAAGGCCCCTCTTAGCGTGGGATTGACACCAAGCATTGACTTTGCTTCAGGCTTATCCACAAATCTCAGCCAATTTTATTAAAGAGCTGCGTGTGGTGTGGAACATGCCAGGGAGACAACTTTATTTATAGATCTTGATCGGCAGAGAGGAGCCCACGCTTGATTCCGTTGGCGCCCTGGCCTCAGGTGGGAGGGGGTGATTGGCAGGTGTGGCTCCTCACCATCCCCACCGCCCCCCACGGCTGCATGAAGAGACACAAACACATGTGCAGACAGACACATGGGCATTAACCCAGGACAGACACATATACATTCACATAGGCAAACAAACACACACACACACACACACAACCAGTCCCACATTGCTATGGACTGAATTGTGTCCCCCCTCAAATTCATATGTTAAAGTCTGAACCCCCAATGTAGCTACATTTGGACATAACACCTTTAGGGAGGTAATTAAGGTCAAATGAGGTCATAAGGATGGGGTCCTGATCTTATAGGACTGGTGCCCTTATAAGAAAAGGAAGACACCAGATCTCTCCCTCTCTCTCTGCATGCACAGAGGAAAGGCCACGTGAGGACACAGTGAGAAGGTGGCCGTCTACAAGCCAGGAAGAGTGTTCTCACCAGAAACCAAATTTGCTAGCACCTCAATCACGGACTTCTAGCCTCTAGAATTGTGAGAAAATAAATGTCTGCTGTTTAATCCATTCAGCCCATGGAATTTTGTTATGGCAGCCCAAGCAGACTCAAAGACACATGGACACACTCATGCACAGAAACAAAGACACATGGAGACATCACTGCAGACAGGCACTCCCAGCCATATACCCATTCTCACACACCCTGAGACACAGGTACACAGAGACATACTGACCTCGTTAGACCCAGGCAGCATCTCCCCTAGTACACCTCTAGCCCTAAGGAGATGCTCAGTGATAGGCTGGTGACCTAGGGAGGGAGAGAGGGCAAGCGGATGTAGATGTGAGTGTGCACTATGGGTACATAAACCTGCAGATGTGTGTATGCGGACTTTCATACCCTGAAGTCCCACAGACAGCGTGTATAGAGTTCTACAATCAATAATAATGATAAATAATGCCTCCAAGGCCAGCTCACCCTAAATAGATGCAGTTGGCACTTACTGAGTTGATTATGAGCCAGGCACTCTGCCAGATGTCTCACACACATCGTCTCAGTTTTGCCTTCACAACTCTGAAAAGCACGGACATTCCACAGAGGGAACCGAGAGGCATCAGGAAAGGCACACGAGGTGACACAGCTGAAGACACCTGGCTGAGCCCAAGCCCCACCCTTAGCCACTGACTGGGCCTTGCCTACTGCATGGGGCATTCACAGTAATGCTGATAACTGTCACTAAGCGCCAAGCATCAGAAATCCTGGGCAGATGGGACTTCCCTGGTGGCACAGTGGTTAAGACTCCACGCTTCCAATGCAGGGGGCCCGGGTTCAATCCCTGGTCAGGGAACTAGATTTCACATGCATGCCGCAACTAAGAGTTCACATGCTACATCTAAGGAGCCCATGTGCCGCAACTAAGGAGCCCTCGAGCCACAACTAGGGAGCCTGACTGCCACAACTAAGACCTGGTGCAACCAAATAAATAGATAAAATAAATAAATTAAAAAAAAAGAAATCCTGGCAGGCATTCCTCTCCCAACCTGCGACCTTGTTGACACAGACCCTACACAAGCCAGACCTGGCTGCCTCAGCCGGGAAGGGAAGGGCAAAGAGACCCCCGTCAGCCATGCTGTCATCAAGCCTGCAAGTGGGAGAGGTCCTCTGGTCTCCTCATCGTTGATTTCAGGCTGCTGTGTGGCCATTAAAGTGGACTAAATCCAGACATGAGCAGGAGACCCATCTGGGGGTTGTCACACAGCGTTTCTCTCTGGCTGCAGCAAGGTCAGACTGAAGATGATTTGGCTCCAGGAGCCTCTCTCTGTGGAGGCAAAGGGTTCTAAAGGGACACATGGATTGCTGCCCCATGTGTATGGTCAAGTAGATGGACTTGTGCTGAGCCCCAGCAGAAGGCTCAGGGCCCACCCGCAGCCACTGATGCTGAGGAGCTCTGGGTAACAGGATATCACAGGGCTGAGAGCCATCCCCTCGCACAGTGGAACCCCCGAGGGGGGCTGTGCAGGACCACAGGACCACAGGTCAAGAAGGGAGGTTAGATGCTGGGCTGCGGGACCAGGACTGGAAAAAGTGGCCTCTGTGCTCCAAGCTGTGTGGCCTGAGGGAGCCTCCAACTCCTCATTTTAATCTGGAGGTGGCAGTAAGGGCAGAGAGCCTGGAATCTGCTTAGGCAAGACTCCTTGCATGAAAGGGCAGTGTTGGTCTGGGTAGGAAACTGAGGCAGGCAACTAGCAGGACAGGGCAGCAGGGAAGGGCTCCAAGCTACAGGGCTCATGCAGGAAGCAGGACTGAGCCAGGGGCAGGGCTTCTTCCCCCCTCTGGTGAGGTGACCGGCCTGGGCAAGGCTGCTGGGGAGCATCAGAGAAGGGCCTGAGGCAGGCAGTGGAGACAGGGTTCCTCCTGCCTTCACCCTGATGGCAGCAGGGCCACCAGCAAAGATGGAGTTGCCAGCATGGCTGAGAGGGGGTGATTAAGAGCATGGGCAGGGGGAAATCGGAGGGACTGCTTAATGGACGTGGGGTTTTATTCTGGGGTGATGACATGTTTGGGAACTAGATAAAGTTGGTGGTTGTACAGCACTGTGAATGTACTAAATGCCACTGAACTGTGTACTTTTAAGTGGTTGGTTTTATGTTATGTGGATTTCACTTATATTCAAAGAGAGGGAAAGAGAAACTTAGAGAAGGAATGGGCGTTTTGTTTTATGTACCTACCCTTGAATCCCAGATGTCACTCACTAGGTGGGTGACCTTGGAAACATTTTTATAACCTCTCTGAGTTTCACTGTTCCTGTCTGTAAAATAGGATAATAGTAGTACTTACGTAACATATTGTTCTGGATAAAATGGTGAGATGGATTTAAGAGTACCTAAAACATAATAGAAACTCTATCGGTTTGTAAAATAAGCCAGAGGACTTTCTGGATAGGCCTTATAGTCACCTACCATCCCAAATCTGACACAGAATAGAAAGGCAACTTTCAACAGTGCTTGGGACCAGGGCTCCTGTTCAAACATCTGCCAGCCCATGGGCAAGATTTCCAGTAGCCAATACAAGGAATCCTCCCCTTCCCCTGTATCATTCTCCCATCTCCAAAATTAAGACCTTCCTGAAGTACATTTCCCAGCAGTGAAGTGCTGCTGGGTGCTACCGATGTGGGGTTGAGAGGCTCTTGAGGAAACAGAACAGAGGGCGAGGAGAGAAGAGGTGCATTCTGGGGATTGTAGTTGTTCATTAATTATTTCCTGCAAGGAGGGAACTACAGAGGTTCAGAGTACCCAGGAATACACTGTACTCCTCATGACCTGGCAGCTCCACCAGGAGAGTCCTTCTCAAGTCACAACATCCACACTAGATAATGAAATTAAGAAAGAAGAATCCATCAGAATGATCCCCGTTCACAGGCACCAGCCTTCCTGTGTGAGATCTGCCAGGAAGCAAGGAGCTGCCTCCAGCTTGTCTGTTCACGGTAAAGTCAACAGTAAACACGAGTAACCAAGGAAAGTGGGGGCTGCACTGGGTTATGAAAGGGCTCTGCACTGTGACATGTGGAGTCTGTCCGGGAAGCACCCATTTTAAGAGAAACTTTACCATACGAAGCAAAAGTAAATTTTACAAAGTATTTGTTTTGCTCTCTCAAAAAAAAAAAAAGTGAGGAAAAACATGAACATTACAAAAACAGAAGATAAGACCAAGGATGGAGTTGCGAAGGAATCTAACAATGAGGTTAGCAGAAATAAAAGTAGAGTAGCATCAGATCTAGAAATATTGTAAAAGGAAATAAAAATAAAATCACATAGTTAATATCAACATTAGAAATAGTGATTTAAAAAAAAAACAACACTGAAGAAAATGGAATCTGTGTTGTAGAGGAAAACCTGAGAAGCTTTTCTGAAAGCCAGGGAAAGGAAAACAGTTTTTAAAAATGATTGATAGAAATGACAGAGAAGAGAGACCTCATTAAACAATAATCAATAATTACTTAATAGGTATTGCTGAATTAATTGATATTCTTGAATAAGTGAGAAGAAAATGAACCAGAAGTAATATTAAAGATATAATGGAAGAAAACTTTTCAAAAATGAAGAAATTGGTAAACTCACAGATGAAAACGCACAAATTAGTTTTTAGAGATAATACACGTAGACATGTTCCATGTTTTTTATTGTAAGAATAAAACCCCATAGGGATATAGGCAGATAAAAAAGTTGTCTCTGAGGAACCAAAATTAGCCTTGCTCAGACTGGTCCAAAATGCTAAAGACAGAACAATGAAGCAAAGCCTACACAGTTATGAAGAAAAGATTTTGTGGCAAAGGATTTTACACCTGTGTTTTCCAGCATGAAAGAAGCTGACGTGCTTTCACAGATAGGAAAAGACCTGGCAAGTCTATACCCCTAGGCTCATCCTGAAAAAAATACTTCAAGAAAATTTCCAGCTCAGTTCTTCCTAACCTTTTTCCTGTGATGGTACAAAACTAAGGTGATAATATTTGTACCATGCACTGGTTGAAGAAGGTTTGCACTCACTGAGATCGACAGGAGTGTGATTTGGGCTTTGAGAAGATCATTCTGGATGTGAAAGTAGAAAGGATGGGGGAACAAGCCTGGAAGCACAAAGCAGTTAGGCAGATGTCTTAGTAAAGCAGTGAGCAGCTGTGAAGTGGGAGGAAAACCAGGAGAGTGTGCTGTCCTGGAGCCAAGTGAAGAACATGTTTCCAAGGGGATGAACAACTGTGCTGAACACTGCTGAGAGGCCAGGGAAAGTGAGGACCAAGAACTGACCCCCAGAATTAGCAGCATGGAGGTCACTGATGGCTTGTATGTGAGTGGTTTCCAAGGAATGGGGGTTTAGGAGAGACTGGAAGGGGAAAAGCAGAGAAAGTGGGTATAGACAACACTTTTGGGCATTTTGCTGCAAAAGGGAGTTGAGAAATAGGGCAGTAGCTGGGGTGGGGGATGGAATCAATAGTAGTTTTTTGTAAGATGGGAGAAATGTCAGCATGTTCATGGGATGATGGGAATGATCGACTGGGAGGGAAATTTGGTGATGTAGGAGAGAGGGGGGAGAATTACTGGGCAATTCCCTTCAGTAGCAAGAAGGGCAGAATCTAAGGCTCAAGTGGAGGGTTGGAGAGTTGATTTAGAGTGATGGCAAGGAAGCCGGAGGGTAGATGGGTACGTATTCTGGGGGGTGGATAGATGTGATGGTGTGTTCTGAGAGAGAGAGGATGGCAGATGAGGTGTTAGAGGGATGTGGAAATTGGAGAAGGTTTGAAAGGTTCTAGGAGGTGGGAAAAGGAATGGACTGGGGGAAATATAGTACAATTGCTGGGCCACATCAAGGACCATTGCAACTCATAATTGTAAAGTAAGAGCAGTGGTCATCGTGGTGTGTTTTTCTCCAGTTACATCGAGCTGATTGGAAGCAGGACAGGCATTGGGTTTAGCAATGATTGGTAGTCTCTCTGGGGTCAATGGATAGTTGGAGATGAGGCACTAGAAGGAATGTGCTGCAGAGTCAGAACTGATGTTCAGAGAGTGAGGTTCATGAAATGGAAATTACAGATGGGCTACTGGTAATGAAAAGTCTGGAGTATGACCGTAGGGTAGAGTGGCTGGGGTAGGGTGGAGGGGATCATAGGAGGAAAAGAACTTGGACACTGAGAGCCCAGACGTTAGAAGGATTATCTTTGGGCATATGGAAATCACCAAGAATAAGACATAAGTAATGCTGAAGAGAGTCACGGTAAGCCTGGAGCTAAGATCAATGAGAAATGAGGAGTGACTCAGCATCAGTAGATTGCAGCAACAATCAGAGGCAGAGGGTAGATTAGTGTTGTGTTGACTCGCGATTCAAAGCAGGGTTTTTTCAGGGATGAGGGAGTGAGGGAGATTGATTATGGCCTCAGTTTTTTCCACTTTCCAGCGCCTATGCTCATTGCAATGTGACTTTGCAGAAACTCCTATCAAGAGGACAAGTCTGTTTTCCACCCCTTGAGTCTGGGCTGGGCCTTTTGACTTGCTTTGGTCAACAGAATGCAGCAGAAGCAATGGTGTTCCAGTTGCTCAAGAGGCCTAGCAGCTCGCACTCTCTCTCAGAACCCTGTCCAGCTGTCGTATGAACAAACAGGGGCCTGTCTGCTAGAGGCTGAGAGACCACATGAGGCAAAACCCAGTCACCCCAGCTGAGGCCATCCAAGATCAGCCTATAGCCCTGATCCGCAGAGCTGCCTACCCAACCCACAGCTGATAGAGACAATTCAGTGAGTCCAGCTAAGACTAGAAGAACCATCCAGCAGATGGTTGTTAAAGTTCACTTTGGATTGTTAAAATTCACTGACTTTTATGTCTCTATCACTATTCAAAAGAAGACCTTTTGAATATTCTTTTTCACATGGCCAAATACTTCAGGTGTACTGCCCATTCTCTGTTGGAACAGCTGCTCTCAAGCCTCTCTTGTGTCCTAGACCCTGAGGCTTCCTCCTTCCTTCTTCACTTCCGCTATTTCATAAAGTCCATCCTTCGGTAATATCCTGAAAATTGTGTATGGGAAGACTTGACTTTTCTGAACACGTTTTATTCCTCTCTCAACTGATTACTATTTGGGCTGCATATAGACTTCTGGATTAAAAATCATTTCCCCTCAGAACTATGATGACATTTCCTCTGTTGTCTTCTGGTTTCACTGTTACTGTTGAGAACTTTGATGCCATTCTTTGTGTGTGGTTGGTTTCTGGATTGATTTTGGGGGGTTTAATGCTCTAAAATTTCACAAGGATGGGTCTGACGGTAGGGCTTTTTCATTCACTGCTCCCCATCTTTAGTGGACCTTTCAGTTTGTGAGCTCCTCTATTGTTTTCTTGGTAATTTCCTCCCTGCTGTGTGCTCTGTTTTCCTTTTTTGGAACCCCTGTTAGTGAGATGTTAAATCTCCTCAATTGATCCTCTAAGTTTTTAATCTTTTCCCCCTTTTTTTCATTTCTGCTCCTTTGAGGAAATGAGCACCTACCTGGGAGATTTCTTCCATTTTATGTCTGAATTCGTCTATTTAATTTTTAAATTTCTTTTAGCACGTATGGCAGAAGTCTGTCTTTTCCTTCTTTCTCTCTGTAGCATGCAGTTCCTGGTTGCAGTATCTTCTCTCATCCCTCTGAGGCGTTTAATTATTGCTTTTCAGGTTTTCTTCTGCTCCCTCCATTGTCTCTGGTCCCTTTGCTTCTGTTGGTTTGAGCCTCTGTATTGCACCTTGAGGACTGTCCACACCATATTAAATACCAGAAGGCGATGTGTGGTGAGCTTTTTCATTTTCTTTCATATTTAAGAGTAGGGATTGAAAAAGCAATTTAGAAGCCCTGTGTGCGTGAGTGGGGTCTGCTGACCGGTGGGCTTCACCAGGCGGTGAGCAGCTGGGACTGTGGCCATTTCACTGGGGATTCCCAAATGTTCGTATCCATAAGTCTTTTCTCTAGGACCTTACATTTCTCAAAAACAAAACAAATGAAGCAAAACAAAAACAAGCTCAAAACTCCTCCATGTCTCCTCCTGGGGATAGACTCCTGGCTGCTGGAGACTATGGAGGCAAGTGGCACGAGGGGCTGGGTAGGGATGGAGGCTCACCATTTAGCATGCAGGCTTTGGTTTCGTTCCATTTTCAGCATAGGGCCTCTCTCTCACCCTCCTCTTGGCCAGGGTCCCTGGGTCTGAGCTTTTCTGGTTTGTCCATACAACAAACATCTAGTCTCCTGCTGGGTAGGGGAGGGATACTTGCTGTGTGGGTTGGAAAAATAGGCCAGGAAGGGGGTGGGAGATCTAACCGCTCCTTCTACAGACTCTCAACCAAATCCACCTGACACAGTGCAGCCTCAGGGCCTTTACACTTGCTATTCCCTCTGATGGAAGCATTCTTTCCTCAGCTTTCTGAATGACTCACTCCCTTTCTTCCTACAAGTCTTTACTCACACGTAACCTTCTTAGGGAGGTCTCCTGGTCACTCTCTCTAAAATTGCACCCCTCCCCATGTAATATTCCCATCATTTTCTCTCCCTCATTTTTTTTTTTCCTGAGCTCTTTTCACTGTCTAATATCCCGTTTCGCTGATTCATGGTCTATCTATCTCCCCAACTAGAATGCAGGCTCCATGAAAGCGGAAATCTAGTATACCAAACCCCCAGCATTTGTTGAATGAGTGCCTGAACAGACCCTCCTGCTTCAGCCCTGCACCTCAGCTCTGTCTTCCTTGAAGGCTGATAGCCCTAGTCACCGCATCTTTCTGGGGGTGCTGTGCTGTGCTTTGGGGAGCTCTTTGTTGGCATCCTCTCTGCTGACTCATGATGTTCATCTTTTCCACCTTTTCTAACTCCTCATCCTCACTCCATTTCCCAAAAGCGTACCGACATCTCTCATCTTCTCTTACATTTACTTTGTCCTCGCGGTTTATGTCATTTTCATGCCTTTTATTTTAGTGGGGTTTCAGGAGGAAGTAGAAATAAAAACATTTGTTTTCAACCTCCCACATTTAGCCAGAAGTCCCAACATAATATTTTGGGAACAAATCTTTACCCTTGATTGTATAGGGTATTTGTCCATCTCTCTCTCTCTCTGTGTGTGTGTGTGTGTGTGTGTGTTTTCTCTCACTGTAATTGGCTGGTTGTGTGGGATTTTGCCATATAGACAGACCATAACTTATTACACTAATTCCCAACACTGGACTATTAAAGTTGTTTCTAATTTTTTGTTATGATAAAACACTACAGTTCACATGGTTATATCTTCTCGCATCTGTGTGATTATTTAAATTCTAAAAACTAGATTTTCAGAGGCCGAGAGGCATGCATATTTTTAAACATATTGCTAAATTAGCCTGCCAAAAAGTATTCCAATTTACCCTCCTCCCAGCAACAATTGTTTGGGAAAGCCGGTTTCAACGTGCGTACACCAGCAGTGGGTATTGTTATGTTACACCTTTCTTTAACAATGCGATAGGTGAACATTTATATCTCGCTGTTATTGTCATTTGTATTTTCCTTAATTACTACTGAGGTTGAGCATCTTTTCATATTTATTAGCCTTTTGTATTTCTTCATCTGCTCATGACATATTGCAAAAGATAAAAGCAGGTTACAAAACATTATATATAATATGATCCTAAGTTTGTAAAAATAAAGATTATCTGTGCATAGAAAAATAAGACGGGCAGAAAATAAGACAAATATGGGCTATGCTGATGTCTGAGCAGCAGATAGGCTGAGTCTTTCTTTTTTGAATTTTCCAAACTTTACACAAGGAACGTGCATTATTTGTGCACCAAAAAATGTGATTTTAAAAAGTAACAACTATAATAATAATATTAAAATTGCCCAGAGTTTTAAGAATAGAGTTGGGTAGCCACAGCAGACCACGGGATCATTAAAAAAGCACACTCTGACCAAAGCCCAAGGACATCAAAGATTAGCTTCCTTACTAGTGCAGAAAACCCATGTGTGATATATTCTGCCTTCCAGAAAGGGCAAAGGTGGGTTCTGGGGGCGGGGCAGCCGGCTCCGGATGTGGCTGGTGGGTACCAGGCGCTCACAGGCATCAGTGGGTAATTACATCTCCTTTTAACGCATGCAAATTGTATCAGTATTATTTATATATTCAAAGCCACGGATGAATAATATATGCATTTATGCAGAGGTAATTGCCTTAGCCAGGTTCTTCCTGGGATTTTTATTGTCTCCCCAGATACTGAATATTCAGCTCCCCTCTCCGACCGAGGAGCCGGGGGTGCAGGGATAATGTCCAAGGAAGGGGAGAAGCCCGAGCAGGGGAAGGAGGCCCCGAATTGGTGGCTGTGGGCAGTGAGGGCTGGGGGCTAGGGCGCTGGACTTGCAAGTCTAGCTGATTCCTCTGTGGCGCATTTGGGGACAGGGACACTGGGGCTCAGGTTCAGGGCTTGGCTCTGAATCCCTGAATGTGGCTCAAGGCTGACACTCAGCTTCTTTCTTTGGTACAAACTGTCAGTCCTGCACGTGCTTCAGTTAAACCTGGACGTTCAGCCTTATCCATGTACCACATAAAAGGCCTCCACCTCCTTTGTCCCTCTGACAGCCTTATTTCTGAACCTCTAACCTTGACCCAGGCCTTTTTTCAGCTTACTCTAGCCAGACTCCAGGCTTTGGCTGTGACTGTGGTGGGCTTCTGGTCTCTGTCGGGGCATCCTAGGTAAACACTGCCACCCCCCTCATCTTGTCCAGCCTTCTCTCTTTGCTGCAGTGGCCCACCCCCCATCTCTGGCCATTCCTTGAGGGGATACAAGGGAAACAAGGAGGCAGCTTTCTAGATGTCTTCATGTGGCAGTGGAAATCACAGTCAGATTGCAGTGGGCGAAAGACACAGCAGGGTGCCAGGATCCACAATTGGGGGAGCAGACCCCACTGAGGTGGGCATCACCCTTTGGCACCTTGTCTATGCATCTCAAGGCTTAAAAGGTGCCCCTGTGTGAGAATGAACTCAGGGGCAGCATCTGCACCCCCTGCTGCACCCCACACGTACCCCTGACCAGGAGGTGAGCCCACAAGGGTATCTTATGTAGACTATTTTAAGAAAACTGACAGAGAAAGGAAGTTGAGAACTTTGATGGAAAGAGAAATATGCTCAAGGGAAACATTTTTAAGATAGTACAGACTGGAGCGTAATGTTTAGTGCTGGGACACGCCAGTGAGCAGAGAGGGTGGATGGGGACACCAGGAAAGGAGGGATGTTCGTGCAATGAGGCCTCGAGAAGGCGAGATGGAATAGGGTCCGGGTCACAGGTGCAGGCACCGCCCTCGCAGGAGGGATACAGGGAGGAGCAGGTAAGGGCAAGAGATCGTGCGGGTTTGATAGATGGAAGCTGTGGGGATCTGACGCGAGGGAGACAGGATGGATTCCTGGAGTGAGTGGAGGGGCGAGGAAGCCGGAGGCTTGAGGACATAGTAAAAAGTTGGACTAAGCACTGAGGGAGTGGGCGAGGAGTCCAACGTTCTCTCTTGGACCCACTCTTACTGGGCTTTCACTCCGCCATGTCCCCAAAGCAGCTTTGTCAAGGTGGCCTGGGACCGCCATGTTGCCCAGTCCAAAGCCAGTTCTCCATCCTCTCAGACGCTCTTGCCAGCATCTGACTCTCTTCACTTGGCTTCCAAGATGCTCTTGGTTCTTCTCTCCGGCCACTCCTCCTAGGTCTCCTTTGCTGATTCCCTGTCTTCTCATCCTAAAACATTTGCATGGTCCAGGTTCAGGACTCAGATACCTTCTCTAGGGACACTCATTCTTCAAGTGACCTTCTGGCCTTAGAGCTTTAAATCCCACCGTATGCATGATGCCCAGAAGGCAGCCCAGTCCTGACCTCTCCCTGCACTCCGGGCTCACGTATCCGACCATCAGCTCTACGTGATTGCGTATCAGGCACCGCAAAACTAACATCCTCAACCACGGTCCTGACTTGGCCGCCCCGAACCTGCTCTTCCCCCGTCTCCCCGTGTGATACATGGCAACTTCACTGTACCAGTTGCTCAGGCTGAAACCCTTGGACTCATTCCTGACGCCTCCCTCTTTCTCTCCACCCACATGCAATCCACGAGGAAACTTGCCGGCAATACTTTCAAAATATATCCCGAACCAGACCACTTTTGACCACCTTCACGGCCTCCATCCTGGGGCGAGCGCACAGCATCTCTACCTGGATTACTGCAGTGGCTTCCTAACCTGTCTGTCTGCTTCCATCGGGCTCCTCCAGACAGTTCACTCAGCAGCCAGAGGCGTCCTTTCAAAACAAAGACCAGAAAATGTCCCTTCTTGGCTCCATGCCCTTCTCCAGGGGCCCCACCTCAGAGTCAGGCCCTGGCCTGGAAAGCCCTGCGCGATCTGCTCCCCACGCCCGTCCCTGCTCACGTCGCTAACACCGCCCCCGACATGGCTCCCTGCTCACGCTGCCCAGCCTCCCTGGCTGTCACCGCTTCGGGCTGGCCTGGGGCCCTGCTTTGGGTTGTGGGTGGCAGCTGTTGTAGTTCAATCATCTTAAAACTCATTTGAGGGGACGTGGAAACCCACCTGCCAGCACCACATCAGGAGAGGCCCAGATACGGCCAACTGCACAGCCAGGTCACGCTCCCACCGGGCCAGCGTCTGCGCCACGATGCTCAGGCCGTACAGGAGTGGGGCAGCCACTGGGGACGCTGCAGATGGCAGAGGGGCTGTCATTAGCCAGAGAGCAGCAGGGTCCAGGCCCTGGTGTGGGGAAAACCATGGGGGAGGGGCTGCCTCACTGGAGAGGGTGTATTTTTTAAATTTTTACCATAAAAAGTGGCAAACATTCAAAATTGCGAAGTATGATGAACACACTGTACTGATCACCCAGTTTCAACAGTTATCGACTCATGACCAGTTTTGTTTCATCTACGTTACCATTCTTCGCTCCCCTTCAAATATTTTGAAGCAAATCCCAGACATAATAACATTTTAACTTTAAGTATCTTAATGACATACTGGGTTTCAATTTCATCCGGAGCTGCCCCCATGGACTAGGCAATGACTCTTGTTTCTTTACTCCCAGAGCCAGCGTGGGCTCTAAGCTTCAGGCTCTGGGCTCCAAGTCCAGGCACCAGGCCGGGTTTGGGGTTCTGGGCCCTTGGACACCCCAGCCTTCACCCTCTGGGCTGGGTTTCCAATAAAAGGCAAGGTCTTGTGTGGAATGCTAATCATTCAGGAAATGAGGCTGGCAAAGAGAGCAGCTGAGGGTGACTGCTCAGGGGCGGGGACTTTCAGAACGCCACACCTGGAGCTTGGGCTGAACGAGCCGGGTAGGACACAGAAGCCAGGAGTGGGGGGCCAGGTGGCCTCCTGAGACCCTTTCCAAAGTGACTTACAGAAAAACTCAGATCCCAATCAAAATCCCAGCAGGCTTTCTACTAGAAACTGACAAATGCATTCGAAAATATTTACGGAAAAGCAAAGGAACTACAATAGTCCAAACAATCTTGTAAAAGGAAGACAAGTGGGAGGATTTATTATACCTGATTTTAAAACTAACTATGAAGGTTTAGTAATCAAGACACTGAGAGCTGGCAAAGGATAGATTAAATGGATCTGTAGAACCAGAGTCCAGGAACAGACCCACGCCTATAGAGATTGATTTTTTTTTTTTTTTTTGTGGTACGCGGGCCTCTCACTGTTGTGGTCTCTCCCGTTGCGGAGCACAGGCTCCGGACGCGCAGGCTCAGTGGCCATGGCTCACGGGCCCAGCCGCTCCACGGCATGTGGGATCTTCCTGGACCGGGGCACGAACCCGTGTCCCCTGCATCGGCAGGCGGACTCTCAACCACTGCGCCACCAGGGAAGCCCTGATTTTTTTTTTTTTTTTTTTGACAAAGGCAGCAAGGCTATTCAGTGTGAATAGGAAAAGTCTCTTCAACACATAGCACTGAAACAACTGGACAAATGTATAGGGAAAAAACCCTCAACCCCTACCTCATATCACACACAAAGATTAATTCAAGATAGATCATAAAAGCTTACAACTATAAAGAAAATATAGGGAAAATACATTTACAACTTTAGGGTAGGCAAAGATTTATTAGAGAAGACACAAAAAGCATGAACTATAAAAGAAAAAGTTGATAAATTGGATATTATCAAAGTTAAAAATGTATCAAGAGACGCTGATAAGAAAATGAAAAGTCAAAGCAGATTGGGAGAAAATATTAACAATACATATGTCTAGCAGAGGACTTGTATCCTTAATATATAAATGTCCTACAAATCAATAATAATAAAAAACTAAATAAAATTGAGCAAAATATTTAAACACTTTACAAAAGAAAATATATAAATGGCCAATAATCACATGAAAATGTGATCAATAATAGCATTAGTCATAAGGAAATGCAAATTAAAATGACAATGAGATGCTACTACACCCAACAGAACGGTGAAAATTAGAAAGACTGACAATATCAAGAGGTGGCAAGGATGTGGAGCAACCAAAAACTCTAACCTTGCTGGAGAGAGTGTACAATAGTATAACCTTAGGAAAACAGTTTGACAGTTACTTAAAAAGGTAAACATACACGTATCATTCTACTTAGCAATTTCGCTCCTAAGTATTTACTCAAGAGAAATTAAAATGTATTTCTGCAAAAAGATTTGTGTACAAATGTTCAAAGAGGCTATTATTCATATAAGCCACTGGAAACAACCCCAATGATGAACAGATGGAGACGCAAACTAGGGTACAGCCAGTCATACAACAGAGTATTATTCAGCAATAAAAATGCACAAACTACCGATACAAACCGCAAGAGTCCATACTATAGGATTCCACTGATACGAAGTTCAAGAAGAAATAAAACTAATTTGTGGCAAAAGAAATCAGAGCATTGGTTACCTTTGAAAGTAGAGGGAGGGAGCTGGCTGCAAAGGAGCCAGAAAATTTTAAAAATTTTCCCGGGTAATGAAAGTGTTTTGTATCTTCATGCAGGTGGTGATTTCATGGGTATATACATTTATCAATATTCAAGGATTGTACGGTATACAAGGATTGTACTTAAGATCTGTGCACTGTATGTAATCACCTCTTCCTCCCAAAAGCTGGGAAACTTTCAGAATATTCATTCCAACCTCCAGATTTAGAGGGATCCCCAAGACCCAGAGAAGGCAAGGGACCCGCCTAAGGTCACACAGCAAGGTGGGGCAGGAGGAAGAGCTAGAACCCAGCCTCCTCCCAATCTGTCCAACTGCTCTACCCTCAGAGGTCCCCGACCTGGGAACGAGAAGAGGGGAGGAAGACAGAAAGAAGGGATGCAGTAAAAGAGCAACACCCACCCCCACCCCCTACCCCTACCCCTACCCCATCCCGCATGGCTGTCCACAAAGCTGCAGACAGGCCTCTGCACGCTGGACTTGGGCATCTTGGGACCTTCCCCCTACCATTAAAGAGAATCGAAGGTGACTTCGGGGTCCAGACGGGGCTGAAGGGCGGTGGTCTCAGCCCTCCCCCTCCCCTGCATGGGCCGGAGGATGCGCCTGCGCAGTGTGGGCTGGGGAGGGGGGAGGCGCGTAAAGGCTAGAGTGGGGAGCACGGGGGTGGGCGGCACGAGAAGGAGGGGAATCCGTGATGGGGAGAGGCGGCCACGCTGGAGCCTCGGCAGACAGCTCGCCCCTAAATCACGCGGCCGCATTAATAATAAATAAGGACCGCTCGGATCCTTAATAGTAGTCGCATGTCTTATTAAACTAATATTTCACAAACTTTTATTCTCCCTGTGGTTGGAGGTTGGGAACAAAGCGCCGCCCCTCCCGGGCCTGCGGCGGGGACTGGGGAGCTGGGGGCGGACCCGGCGGCAGGAGCTCAGCCCGCGCCCCCCAGAGGGCCTAGAGGGGACCCGTCCGTCTCTCGTTTGTTCATTGTTTCAGCACGTGTGCACAGGGTTCCTCCCCCCGCCGGGCCCTGCGCGCTGGGACACGGAGATTGGTGGGACCCTGTTCCTGCCCTGAGGGTCCCCCGGGGAACGGGATGGGGGAGACAGACCCCTAAACAAACCGGTTTCTTTGGGAGTGACCGGTGCAGGAAAAAGTGATGCATAAAGGGCCGAGCTGCTCGGAGGAGCGAGGCTGGGAAGGCTTCGCAGGAGAGACCTTGTCTCTAAGTCCTCCTGCATCCCTGGGGATGAGCATGGCGAGCCCTTCCAGGTAGAAGGGACTGTAGGCGTAGGGCACCCCAGGGTCAGCCGGACCTGGTGAAACCTACCTCAGCCACCAGCCACATGACCTTAGGGCTGTTTCCTCGCTGTCGCTGGTCCGGAGAAGACAAGGGACAGGCCGGGAGAGGAGCTCTCTGTGCAGGAAGGGTAGGGGGGGGCAGTGTGGGGGACCAAGAAGGCTCATCCAGGAGCAGAAAGGGCAAGGAACCTGTGGAACTGAGGCCCGGGGTAGGGGCCCAGCTGTGTCCATCCCTTTCTCTCAGCCAAGTTCTGGACTCAAACCCCCCATCTATAAACGTAGAGTCGTAGACTGTGTCCACAGTCTCCAACAACTCGCAGGGTTGTTGAGGGAACATTCTGAGATACAGTTACACAGTGGGAGCTTAATCAGTGTCTGCTCCCGTCACTTCCCCTTGCAACCACAGTCTTCTGGTGCATCCCTTCCACCCACCCACCACCCACCCCAAGGCTCCAATGGATGCCCACTGGGTACCAGTCTAGGGTGTCCCACCCCAACTGCACCACTGGCTGCAGCTCTCCCTTCTCTGGCCCCTCTGACTCCTCAGCTCCATTGCTGCATCCTCCGTGCCTCGCCACCTGATGCCAGGCTGTGCTGAGCTCCAGGGCTCTGGGCTGGGTGGAGACGAGGATCTCTGCCCTGAAGAGCTCCCCAGTCTTGTGGGGGAGGCACAGGGCACCGGGGATGCCGAGCGGGCACAGGTTCTGCCGGCATCTCATTCCCTCCAGCAGCTCGGACCACCAGCCCTTCTCCGCCATATTTCTAGCCCAGACCACTCCCCTGAGCATCAGACCCCGTCTCCAAGGGCCCCCCGGACATGACGTCTCCCAGGCCCTTCAACTCCACAGGGTCAGCATTGAACTTCCCACCTGCCCCTTGGCCTTTAGTCTCAATCACACTGCTTTCTCCTTATGCTGGGCAGCATCACCCCTCCATTGATGGGATCAGATCGTGTGACTTCTCCCTCTCCCGCCCCCCAACCCCATCCACACAGCTGAAACTCAGCCAGTCCCGCCTCTGACCTGGCTCTCAAATCTTTCCTCTCCTTTCCACCTGCTCTCACTGCCCTGGCATTGACCTCTCCTCTCTGTCACTTGGCCTATTTCCCCAGACCCTTCACAGGTCTTCCTGCGTCTGCTCTGCCCCAGCCTCATTCATCTTACATCCACCGTGAGATTAATCTGCCAACCACTCAGGTGTAACCACAGACGGCTTCCATGGCTCTCCATTGCCCACTAAATAAAACTCAGGCTCGGTAACTTGACATTCAATGCCCTCCCCACCCAACAGCTGGTCCTGACCCTTTATTCTAAAGATAGTTCCTTCTGCACCCACCCCAAGTGCGCGCGCGTGCGCACGCGCGCACACACACACACACACACACACACACACACACACACACTGGCCTGGTCACCCATCTTCAGCTGTGTCCCATGAGTATAATTTTTTTAAGGCAGAAGGAGGTGGAATTAGAAGAGTACAGACCAATAAAGTGCATTTCTTGGAATGGGTTGTTTAACCTTTCTGCGCTTCCTCATCTATACAATGGGAAAACAACAACAATTAATTAACTAGCTGCTATTTTCTTTTTTAAAACATTTTTCTTTTTTGGCTGCTTCGGGTCCTCGTTGCCGTGCACGGGCTTTCTCTATCTGCGGTGAGCAGGGGCTACTCTTCTTCATTGCGGTGCGTGGGCTTCTCATTGCGGTGGCTTCTCTTGGTGCGGAGCACGGGCTGTAGGTGCACAGGCTTCAGTAGTTGTGGCGCCTGGGCTCGGTAGTTGTGGCTCATGGGCTCTAGAGCGCAGGCTCAGCAGTTGTGGTGCACGGGCTTTGTTGCTCCGGAGCATGTGGGATCTTCCTGGACCAGGGCTCGAGCCCGTGTCCCCTGCATTGGTAGGCGGATTCCTATCCACTGCACCACCAGTGCAGTGGATAAGAATATAAATTTTTAATTTAATTTTTATTTTATATTGGGGTATAGTTGATTAACAATGTTGTGTTAGTTTCAGGTGTACAGCAAAGTGGTTCAGTTTTACATATACATATATCTATTCTTTTTCAGATTCTTTTCCCATATAGGTTATTATAGAATATTGAGTAGAGTTCCCTGTGCTATACAGTTGGTCTTTGTATGATTATCTATTTCATATATAGCAGTGTGTATATGTTAATCCCAACCTCCTTGTTTATCCTTCCCCGCCACGTTTCCCCTTTGGTAACCATAAGTTTGTTTTTGAAGTCTGTGAGTCTGTTTCTTTTTTGTAAATAAGTTCATTCCATTAATAGTAGTTTCGTATGAGTTTCAACGTCTCAGTTAAGATTCTAGAATGGAATATAAAGGGATGATCTGTGAGGACCTAAGAGGAGGAAGTGTGTAAACCCAGGAGAGTGATGGGTTTGCTAAGAAATGGCCACATCTGATTGGCCCACGTTCTTGTCTATAGGATAGCTGGTCCAGTAGGCTAGAGAAGGGAGGCTGAGAGAATGCATCTAGATTCCTAGAAGGTGGGTGATGAGGTCTCTTGGGACATACTTGTAGAAGAGATGGGGAAACATGGGATGGACAAGAACCAAGTGAATGACTGCCAATATGGCAGGCTATGTCCACACAGGGTGTCTCTGGCGGCGTGCCCCAGGGCTCAGTCCTGTTCAGCTGTGGTCTCAGTCCCTTGTGCGTGAAGGTAGAGGTGGCTTTGCTGGGGGAAGAGAGCTATGCCGGCTCCAGAACCAGGGCAAAGCCATGTCAAGATGCATGTGCCAGGATCCCATGGGAGCACTTATATTTGGAAATGACTTAAAGGAGAGAGTCCCAGCCTACGCACTGTGCGTGGAGAAGGTGGGGGGGGGGGAGGGAGGATGATAATAACAGCAGTGATCACTAACGGGGCTTTTCTCTGGTATTAAATCTCTTATACACAGGCTCTGTGACACTGGAGGAAACTGGGGCTCCGGCAATTCAAAGGGCCTAGCAAGGTCATCTGGTCACAGGGCGGCAGGACCAGGACTTAAACGCAGGACACACTGCGTTAGCACCCGCTGCTCTAAACTGCTTCCCGTTGGGGCGGCAGCCTCAACAGCCTGTAGCTGAGGGTTTTTCACACTTTGTATCACATGGGACAAATCACAGAGAAAGTGGAAGAGGAGAGGCAGCCCCTGGCGCCTCTCCAAGAAACCTCAGAGCAGGCTCGGAACACTGTCATCAAGGGTAAGTTCCAGACCACTCTGTCCTGCCGAGCACAGAGCTTGGCTCAGCCCCCAGAGGCCTGCTGGGCTGGAGCGCCCAGGAGTGCAGCCGGCACCAGGAGGGGACTGGCCGGCCGGCCCAGGAGGAGTATTTGGAGTAGCTGAAAGTGCTGGCACCTGAGGATCAGAAAGTGGGGTGGGGTGGGGTGCTGGGAATAGCTCCCAGTTGCTGACTACAAACCTCTGGGGAGCTGAACTGGGGTGGGCGAGGGGGTGGGCAGAGTGGGGGCAGCACATGAAGGCTGATTTTGAAGAAGGACCTTCTCAGAGTTCCCCAGGGATGGTAATGAGTCCCCCGTTCCTGGAGGTAGCCAAGTTAAAGCTGGGTGGTGACACTGAGGGAGATATTCTGGAGGGAATGCAGGTGTCAGAGGGTGCTCTAGGCCATCAAGGGTCCTTTCAACCTTGAAATTTGTGATGTTTTTACATAAACTGTCACCTGAAATACTTTGCCTTCTAATTCCACCTCAAGGCCCAAATCAAACCCTACGTCTTGCAGAAAGTCTCACCAAAGCTTCTCAGTCAGACTGAATCTCATTTTTCCTGATTTACTCGTTGTAAACTAGATACCCCATAAAATGGAAGAGAATCAAATCAAACGGAATTGCGTGAAAGTGACAGGAGCCAGGACAAACATGCTTTTGGAGCGCCCACTAGTGCCAGGCACTGGTCCCCAAGGGCACAGATGTTGACTTGTTTCATCCTTTCTCCACCGCCATTGGCATAGGCATGTTGGCTCCATGTTTCAGATGGGGGCACTGGGCACTGAGAGTGAAGGGACCTGCCCAGGGTCATGCAGCTGAGGCCAGGGGGAGAGCTGGGATTTGAACCCAGGCCGGCTGGCTCTGGAGCCCCTGCTCTGAATCACTCCTTGGGGCTGCCAGGACGAGGCGACGAGAGTCCAGAGCAGAGCCGGCACGTAGGAGGCGCTCAACACAGCTGGCTTTTCGTACCGCAGCCGTGGCTCTTTGTCACGGTCCCTGTATCTCCCTGTTGCTGTCCCTACCCTGCCGGGCTCTGTTCTCTCCTTTTCTCAGTCTCTCTGGCTTTGTGTGTCTTTTCCCCTCTCTCCCTGCCTGTCTCTGTGTCCTCACATCCACCTTCTCTCTCCTCTGCCTTGTCTCTCAGTCTGTGTCCCTGTTCTTGTCTGTCATTCTGTCCTTCTCTCTGTGAATCCTGGCCCTTTCCCACCAGCCCCACTGCATGGCCCCCACTGCCCTGTGCTTCCGCTCCTCCTGTCTTCCTGGCGCCTCTCACCACCAACGTGTCCTTTGTCTTTATGGCCAGCTCGGGGTCTCTCTCGCTCTCTCCTTCCATTTATGAGCCTGTGTGTTAGTGCACAGGGCAGCGGGCTGGAGGCCACTCACTAGTGACCCGTCTCTGCGATCACCTCATTATTTATCACCAGGGACGCCAGTGTTTCCATAAATTACCCCGACCCAGAGCCGCCTGCGCCAGAATCAATAGTCGCCTCTCGCCTAATACGCAATTATTAATAACCACGGGGGAAGGATGGCCAGACGTGGCACCCTGGGCCCTTGCCTGGCAGGGGGAAGGGAGGCCTGGGAGGGAGCTGGCACCCATAGCGTGAAATGCCTGCTCAGGGCAAGAGGTGGGGCCCGGAGAAGGAGCCAGGGTGTCCAGATCCTCTCCAGGGCTGGGCCAGAGAATCCGACGTGGTCCACCCTGAGGTCAGAGGGAGAGGCAGAGCCCCGTCTCCAGGCGCCTCTCGTCTGAGGATGGAGACCCGCCGTACCCTGAAGTCTGTTCCTTTAGGACCCACCTGGGACCTAGAGATGAGGTGTGGCTTCCCAGGGAGGGTAGCTGTGGCAGGACCTCATGCTGCCCAGCTGCAGGCAGACCGGACTTGGTTCCAGTGGGGTAAGGGGGTCAGGAGGCGATTTGGGCCCTGCTGGTGCATCTGATGGATATCTGAACCTCCGGGAGCTGGTGTTTGGTGGCGGAGGCTCCAAAGAGAAAGCTGTAAGGGCTGGGGTTGGGGGGGCGGGGAAGGGGAAGGGCACTTCAAGGGGGTGCCCAAGGGTCTGAGGGGTCAGAATCAGAGCAGCTGTCCATGCAGGAAACAGGACATGGGGCCACAGGAGGGGGAGACGGAGTCCCAGGAGCACATGACCTTGGTGTATCCTGGCACCCGGACACACACACACACCTCAACTGCTGGCTCTCTCCTCGTTGTGCCCAGAGGCCCAGGGAAACACACACACACACACACACACACACAGCCCTCAGATCAAAACAGTCACAAAGCAAAGACAGACACACTAAGAAACAGAAGTGCACAGAGGCAGAAAGAGACCATACACAGTCAGACACACACCCTGTTAGGTACAAAGATATGCACACACAGGGATACCTGTGCAAAGCCAGAGACTCAAAGACACCCAATGAACATGGCTGCTCACAGGCACAAACGCCCCCCATACAAAAATACTAGTACAGGTTTGTACCTATGTACCCAGACCCCCCAGACACGTTGACACAAGCGCACACTAGCAGCCCACCCTGCACACCCCGCCTTTGGGCGACTCAGCCTCTAAGGGCATCTTGCAGGAGACAGGCTGAGGCTCCCGTGGCTCTGGAGCCCAGTTGGTGCCAACACTGCCACCGTGTGGCTGCAGGGGCACGGTGCACAGGCCACAAGGCTGGAAGGCTGGCTGGTGGGGCTGGGACTGGGGAAGCACAGCACCGAAGTCTTGCCCCCAAACCTGGGCCTCTTCGTCTAGATGAGCCCAACTGCCATCTTGGCCACTTCCCAGTGAAACCAGACATGGCCCTGGAGAACTGGGGTCAGATAGTGTGGCAGCTGGAGCCAGCTACTGCGGGGCCTGGGCTGCTTCCCTTGCTTGGCCTGTGTCTCTGAGACCTGTGACTAGTGCCAGGCGGTGGGCAGGCAGCCCCCATGCTAGTGTAGGCTGGATGCTAAGTTACTCACACTCTCCCAGAGAGACTGCGGCTCAGTCCCCTCCTGCAGTTTCATTATTCATTCATTTACCAAAATTTATTGAGGTTCTATTCTGTGTCCAAGTACAATGCTGGGGTGATAAAATGGTGAGCCCTGTATCGACGGTGAGCATTTCCTAAGTGCCACGGAGCTTGACGTTGAAGAGATAACACAATAAATATTTATTAGGCCGAACCATAGGAAATTACCATTAGTGTCGGTCTAAATGGTCAACTATTGGCAATTTCCTATGATCCACCCTAAAGATGATAAGCATATGTGTTACAAAATAGGACAGAATGGGAATGTTATGGAAGGCTTCCTTGAGAAGGTGAATCTAAGCTGAACTTGAAAGGATGAGTAGCTATTAAGTAGCTAAAGGCAGTGGAGGAGCTGTACAAAGCCCCTGAGGTAGGAGAGAGCTTGTATATTGTGAAAACCAAGCACTTAGAGCGGAGAACTAAGAGGTAGGTGGTGTGAGTGAAGCTGGAGGGGTTTGGGGAACCAGACTTTCCATGCAGGACCCTGGACATGCCATGTTTAGGACTTTGGACATTTTCCCAAGGGCCCTGGGGAGACACTCACTGAAGAAGTTCATAAGCAGAGGAATGTCACAATTAGCTCGTTGTAGAAGGACTGAGCAGTGGGTCAGGGAGTGGCGGTGAGAGGTGGTGGTGGGAGAAGTGGGCAGAGTTGAGAGTTTAGTCCAGTCACTCTCCAAGTCCTCTGTAAAGTAGGGCTGTAATTTCCACCTTGCAAAAAGGGTGCAATAAGAAAATGAATATAAAGCACGTAGCTGGTGCTTGACACGTAATGAGTAGTCTCCAAATAGCAGCTGTGAGCCCTTACCTTCTCCTTAGAAACTCAAAGGACCCCTCCCCCACCCCCACTGCAGTGTCCCGTGGGCTGTGCCACTTGGGGCCAAGCTCACTGATGGAGCCCAGCGCCCACTGAGGCACAGATGTTCTCACTCTGGTTCTCAGAGGCCCTGGAACCCTCAGGCACCACCCCTCCCTATCCTACCTAATGCTCTAGATCTCCCCAGGGGTGGGCTCCCTTGGAGAGCAGTGCCTGGGAGGGCCATGCACAGGCTTTCCATCCTCTGAGTTGCTGTGCAGAGGTAGGGCAGACACCCAGGCACGCAGGCCCTCAAGGAGGTGGCATTATCTCCCTTGTACAGATGGGGACACTGAGGGTCCCAGATGAAGTTACACTTAGTAGCCGTGCTGGGGTTTGAAACCATGGTTGACCCCCAAAACCATGCTTTTTATTTTTTTGAATCTCAGGTGCAGAATGTTGAGTTAATCACTTATCAATTCCAGGCAGGGTATTCATGTGAGGTCTGTCTCCTGACCTGTTATTACTAGGAAATTGATATATGTTGACTATTCCCAGGGCCCCGTTATGACAAGACCCCATGCTGGAGGACCCACGGGTGGTTCAGGGGCAGTTCCTGTCCTTGGGGAGCACACGGCTTGTGGCAGCCAAGTCCTGGGCAAAGAGCTTCAACTCTCCTGCCCAGAAGTGCTGATTGGAGGAATTTGTCTTTAAGGCAAATAATAACAAGGGTCTACAAATGTGTCAGAATAATAAAAAAAATTCATGCCCTTCGGTGAGGAATAAATATATTATCATTTAATGGAATACTCTGCAGCCATTAAAACTAATTGTATGGGTATCAATTAATTGATGTGAAGAGCTGGCCAAGCTTTGTTGTTCAGATTTATTTTTTTAATTTTTGAATTTTATTTATACAGCAGGTTCTTATTAGTCATCCATTTTATACACATCAGTGGATACATCCCAATCCCAATCTCCCAATTCATCCCACCCCCCCCCCCCCCCCCGCCGCTTTCCCCCCTTGGTGTCCATACGTTTGTTCTCTACATCTGTGTCTAACTTCTGCCCTGCAAACCGGTCCATCTGTACCATTTTTCTAGGTTCCACATATATGCGTTAATATACGATATTTGTTTTTCTCTTTCTGACTTACTTCACTCTGTATGACAGTCTCTAGATCCATCCACGTCTCTACAAATGACCCAATTTTGTGCTCAGATTTTTTTTAAAGTAGGCCATAAAATAGTATTCATAGAGATTCCCATTTTTGAAGAACATAGGTATATGCTTATATCATATTTTCTTGACTCTAGGATGTATGTATTTTTCACATTTTAACATTTCTGAAATCAGTGTGTGCATGACAATATATATGTTTAATGAAGTAGTTTTTTCCATAAAAGCTGTGTAACTAAATGCTAGAATCAAGAAAAATACACACACACACATTCACACACATACATATACACATATGAAAAATTCCAGAAAGCTATAAACCAAAATGTTGTCATTAACTCTAGGTGATTTTCACTTACTTTTTTAAACTTTCTGTACTGTCTGAACATTATAAACTGAGCACAACTTATTTTTATAATCAGGAAAAATATATTATTTCTGTATTAGAAAACAGAACAAAGGCACAGCTCAAAAACGCCAAGGCTTCTCAGACACAGCAGACCAGGATAACCGCGAACCAGAGCCCCCAGCTGTAGGAACTCAAAGGAAAAAGAGGGGAAATCAGGGAGGCTCTGGCAGCGATGGTGAAGGAGCTGAGCCGCCTAGACAGAAAGGATTTGGGTAGATGGGCGACAGCTTTGCGTGAAGCAGGCCGAGGAGACAGCCTAAGAGGAGGCCTGGCAGTCCTGGGGCTGGAGGGAAGGAGTGTGTGTGACTTGAGGCCACACAGATGACAGTGGTGGCTGTAGGGATGGTAGTTGGAATAACAACACAGCTACCATTAATTGAGTGCTTATTCTGTGTGAGGTCCTTTTCTAAGTATTTCCTGTGTATTGACTTATTGTTACAGGCTAAATTGATAAAATGAGGTCCTTAGGGTGGGCCCTAATCTAGTATGACTGGTATCCTTAGAAGAAGGGTAGAATAGGACACAGATGTACAGAGGAAGACCCCAGGACTACACAGGGGGGAGGAGGAGACGGCCATCTACAAGCCAACGAGAGAAGTTTTAAAAGGAACCAACCCTACTGACACCTTGATCTCAGATTTCCAGCCTCAAGAATTGGGGGAGAATCAAGTTCTGTTGTTTAAGCCACCCAGTCCGTGGTGTTTTGTTAGGGCAGCCCCAGCAAACTAATACACTCATCTACTCCACAGCAACCCTACAGGGGTAGGTGTTTCCATTATCTTTTGCTGTGTAACAAGTTGTCCTAAAACTTAGTGGCTTAAAATAACATTTATCATTTACTTTGCTCTAGGGCTTGGCAGGGTCAGCTCAACTCAGCTCCACCTGGTATCAGCTGGGGCAGGGGGCTTTCAGGATGGCTCGTTGCTTAGTGCTGACTGTCAACCAGAACACCTCCAGTGGCCTCTCCTGGTGACTCCTTGGCTTCCTCACAGCATGGCGGCCAGATTCTGAGAGTGAGCATCCCAAGAGAACAAGACAGAAGAAGTTGGTGTTTTTATGACCTAGCCCTGGGAGTCATGTAGCATCACTTTTGCCATATCCGTCTAGGTAGTGATAAAAGTACACTCAAGTTCAAGGGAAGGGAACATCATTCCTACCATCCCCTGGGAAGAGTCAATAGTTCTTATAAAAAGAGCTTGTTGGATGGGATATGTGTTGTGGCTGATATCTTTGGAAAATGTAACCTAGGTACTATAATTATCCCCATTTTACAGCTGAGGAAACACAGGTAGAGAAAGAATTTAAGTGACAGGCCAAGATCAACCTCCTGAATGGTGGCATTGGGTAGGTTAGTGCTGGATCGTGAAAGGCGCTGAATGCCAAGTTCAAGGTTTAGGTTTGAAGTAGGTGGACAATGGGGAACCACTGAATTTTTGAAGCAGAGGGTGACATTTGTGTTTCCATTATCTTTTGCTGTGTAACAAGTTGTCCTAAACTTAGATTTGTGCTTAAGGAAAATCGTTCTGGCTGCAGAATAGAAAGAGGGAGGGACGAGGCGGGTCAGAGGCTATGAGGAGGCGGTGACCACAGTCTTGCTGAGAGTGGAGGCAGCCCAACCCAGGGCAGAGCTTGGCGGATGAAGGGAAGGGCCCAGCCGCTGCTCCTCTGCAGGAGAGCCTCTGGGCGGTGGACAATGCCCGTCCCACCCTTCCACGATCCAGGTGTTTCCCTGGTTCCTCCAAGATCCACTGCCTCACAAGATACCTTGTGGAGGTATCCAGAGGAGGCTCTGCCAGCCTCTCCGCCTTCAGGGCCTCTGGCTGGGGCCCTGCCACCCCTCTCACTGGCTCTCACCACCTGCTGATTTGATCTCACTGCACATAGTGCGTCCTTAGTTTTGCTCAATGAACAAATGAATGAGTTAATGAATGAATGGGAGACAAGTCATAAAAGAAAACGTCCCAATAAACTGAGTTTTAAAAAAGGGGGAAATATACCTTAAACATAAAACTGCACATAATCGCGTATTGGGGGTTTCTAACCAGAAACCCTGGCAGGAATGGTGAGCCAGGAGGAATTTGAGGGGCCTCCAGAAGTGGGTGGAACAAGGAATAAAACAAAAACAGAAAATCCTGAGCAGGGACGGCGCTGAATTCTGATTGGATGTAGTGGGTGTCAATCACGGCTGCTCTGTCAGTGAGCCAATCAGCTGGTCCAGAATGACGAGGTGAAAATACCAGAAGCTTCTCCTGTTCGAATCCCTCCCTCCTCCACGACTGTTTACCGCGAGATCTCCAGCGCTGTAGTTCGTCTGCAGATGCAGTTTTCTCAGCTGCGAAGTGGGAATGAGAGCGGCGCCTTTCGGCCGGTGTTGCTTCACCGGCTCAGCTGCGGGAAAAGCACCAGAACCGGGTCCAGCTGGACGTAGGGGCTCGGTAAGTGAATACCCATCACCTGGGACTTTGGGCCTGAGACCTGCACCCGCAGAGTGAACGTTTGTTTGTTTTTTTGTTTTTGTTTTGTTTTTTGCGGTACGCGGGCCTCTCACCGCTGTGGCCTCTTCCGTTGTGGAGCACAGGCTCCGGACGCGCAGGCTCAGCGGCCATGGCTCACGGGCCCAGCCGCTCCGCGGCACGTGGGATCTTCCTGGACCGGGGCACGAACCCGCGTCCCCTGCATCGGCAGGCGAACCCTCAACCACTGCGCCACCAGGGAAGCCCCTGAACGTGTGTTTGGAGTGACTGCTCACATTTCTTCTCTTCCACCACCCCACTCTTAAGGGCAGGGCCTGTGTCCCAGGGCTCAGCCCGGGCCTGGCTGGAGGAGGGCTGGGGAAGGGCCGGGGAGTTAGCTGCTGCGAACTGTTAAGATTCCCTACTGGGCTTTCCACGGAGGGAAGGCGGGGTTGTGCATGGGCAGAAAGGCAGCGCCATCTTATGCAGACCCTTCTGGATGCCAGGGGCCACGGAGACCACGCCGCAGAGCCACCCAGGCCCACGGGATTCGGGGGAGGGGTGAATCAGGGACTCCCAGCGGCCCGGAACCAGAGAGAGGAGGCAGGGAGGGGACACCTGAGTTGACAGAACGCCTACGATGTGCCAGGAACCACAACGCTAAGAGCTTCCAAGGAGTCTGCCACCTCATGTCCCCGTTTTACAGATGGGCAAACAGAGGCTCAAAAACATTACAGCTGCTTCGAACCCAGGCCTGTGTGATTACAAAACTGTGCTCTTTATCCTACATGCCCTGCCTCTGGAGAGACGTTGAGGAGGGAGGCGTGGACAGGTTAGCAAGGTGGACCCCAGCAATGGCATCTTGGAGCCAGAGGAAGGCCAGGTGCCCTCTCCTAGTTCCCTGTGCCACAGGCACCTCTGCTTGGGCTCCTCCTGAGCTGGTCTCCATAAGTTTCCCCTGAACCTCCAAGGAGTATTCCTGTTGGATTCACCACTCCAGCCAGCCTAGACTGAGGGGGAAAGCCAAGAGAAAGTAGATTTCTCTTCTGTGTGCCCGAAAGGCTGGGACAGCTGAGTGTCACTGGCTCAGCCAGCTGTGGCAGTGGGAAGCAGGTACCCTGGAGGATGAGGCCAGTGGAGAGACCCCTGCAGAGCAAACACAAATGAGGAAGGACCGCAGGACAGGCTGGTGACTCCTGGATACCCCACCTTCTCCCCGAGGTCAGAGTCACCTTTGGATTCCAGGGCCCAGCGCTGCCTGGAATGATGTTCCCATGTTCCCAGGAGTTCCCAGGGCTCTGGGCTGGACTTCGGGCTTCAAGCCGAACTCATCCCCATCTTCACCCATCCGGTGTCCCTGTTGGTCACCCCATGCTCCCTCGGCCGTCCTGATCAGGTCCGGAAGCTCATCTGGTGCCAGCCATGGGCACGAGAATTTGGCCACACCGCCTTAAGGCCATCAGCAGCCCCACGGGGCCCCAGCCTTGCCCGTACCCTCTCCAGCTGGCTCAGCTCAAGGCCAAGCTCTTACAGCCTTTTGGACACTGGTTTGAACAGCTCCCTGTGCAGCCAGCTGGCCTACAGCCAGTCCAGGTCCTAAAAGATGCCCCCTTAACTCCCCCAACCCAGCATGTCCAAAGCCCCCGTGCCCTGCCTTCTCCGAAAGCCGGCCTCTCCCCATTTCTGTTGGGTTTGACATTCGCCCTGTGGCCCAGACTCCCAGGACCCCCCGCAGTCCTGCCTGGGGACCCTGCCTGGGTTCCAGCTGGCTGGCGAGCCCAGCCAAGCATCACAGCTCCCGCGACATCCCTGAGTGACAGGAAACAACTCGCTCCTTCCAAGAGGCGAAGCTCTGACAAACACTCACTAGGAAATAATAAAGTGGCAAAATAATTCTGCATCGGACACACTTACCAGAGCAGAAAGCGTCTGTGGAGGAGACAACATCTTGTACCATCTATCTTCCTTAAATCCCCACGCTGTGACAAAGTGGAGGGCAAAATCATGATGAATGATCGGACACATTTAGCCAGTACCTGTGCTCTGTAACGAGCGCACCCGGGAAAGGGGCTCTAATGAAGATCTGTGCCCCCGCCCCAAACTATGCCTCATCAGAAACAAGTCTCTATTACGAAATTGGCGCCTGGTTTTCATATCAGAAAGGATGGAGGTGCGAGGTGTGACATGAATTAATGCCGGCACCTGCAGGGTCAGCCCAGCCCTTGCTGGCGGTACAGAGACAAACGGGTTCGGCTCCCGCCACCACCCTGTGTCTGGTTGACAAGGCGCCAGTCGCCTTCCGATTGTGCGGGAACATGCCTGGGTTTTGTTCCTACCCGGCCCGCCATCATTTATTCTGCTGCCTCATTTGAATATGATGAATACTGTAGTCTTTTATTTGTTCACAACAACCAAATAATTGTAGATCCGTGGGCTTCGGGGCAATTAATCACATTTTTTCCTCCACCAATCCACTATAAACATGACATTGAACAATAAAGTACATTAACCTCTGCTTTGCACAAAACTTTGCTTATTTAAACACCGCAAGGTTGTTTGTTTTCCTTCTTGCCAGGCCCCTGCCACAAGGGAAGGGTGGTAAGGAGAGAGGGCCCACCCCATTCCAGCCAAGCCACCCCGGTCCATCCTGGCCCCCAGCTCAGCCAGACATGGGGCAGGGGGCAAGCAGGTGGGGCCGCAGGTGTTGGAGTGAGCATCTCCGGGGCAGGCCCTGCGGCTGTGAGCATGTGTGTGTGTGCATTGGTGTGCCAGGTATGACTGTGGATGTACTTGTGTGAATGTGTCTGTACTACATGTGTACTCGTATGCACATGTATGTTTATCTAAGTCTGCTCTCAGAATAGCGGTTCTGAGGACAAGGCCTGTGTGTGTGTGTTTATGTATAGATATGTATTGTGTGTAAATGTATATATGTGTGTGTGTGTGTGTAAGCATTCCTGTGTGTGCAGATGTGTGAACATTTTAAAAAATGGTTGCAAGTTCTTTCACATTTCTCCCATCGGGAGGTGGGCTCTGTGTCCTCACCCCATGAATCTGGGTGGACTTGTGACCGCCTTGAGTAAATAGGATGACGGAGGTAATGCTATGTGACTCCAAGGCTGGGTCATAAAAGGCCATACAGCATCCCCCTTGCTCACCTTGAACACTCACTCTTGGAGTCCTGAGCTGCCATTTAAGAACCCCAACTATTCCCAGGCCACCACGCTAGAGAGGCCACGTGGCGAGACCACGTGGAGAGGCCATGAAACCTCAGGCAGAGAGAGAGATACCTGATGAGCACCCAGCCGTTTAAGTCATCCCAGTTCAGGTGTCAGAGATGTGAGTGAAGATGCTTCCAGTCATGGGATTCTTCCCAGCTGAGACCCTGGTCATGGTGGAGTAGAAACAAGCCATCCCCCTGTGAGCATAGTAAGATGGTTATTGCTTCATGCCACCAAGTTTCGGGTAGTTTGCTCTGCAACCATAGATACCGGAATAGTATGTATGTGGCACATGCGTGTACTGAATGTGTGCATGTATCCCAGTGTGTCTCAGAATAGGTGTTCCTAGAGCAGGGCTTGAAAGTCTAAGCATGTGTGTAGGGGGTGTGTCCGTGTGGGCATGTGTATAGGTGCAAGTCTACATGTGAACGTGTATGTATGTGAGTGGATATAAGTAAGTCTGTGTGAGTGCCTGTGTATATGTTTGGACGCGTTATGAGTTCAAATGGGTCGATGTGCTTTTCTGTGTCTCTGGATAAACATTTTTGTCCTTGAGAAGATCCTGAGTGGGTATCTACCTGTATGTGCACATCCTTGGAGGGACAGGGCTGGGGAGGCCAGCCTCCTGCCAAAGGGCTTGTCTTGGGCTGGGGGGGCTGGGGGGGTTGGGGGGGTTCAAGAAGCTCATGGAAGCAAGACTCCAGGGCAGAGAGAACCCGTTCATGCAGCATCGCAAGGAGAAGGAGATGCTGAAAGTGGTGGGCCTCCCATGGATGTGGGCTGAGCACCAGCTATACCAGGCGGTGCCCACATGTCAACAGCAGGAGCTTGGCCAATTGATTGGGATGAGATGGAATATGGGTTGCCTTCAAAAATGGCATCTTCAAGAAATAGGTAATTATTCTCCTCCAATAATGATAAATATAAAAGGCAGTTCTTCACAAAGGAAAGAGAAGCCATCAGATGCATAGTCCCTCAACTCAGCCACCCAACATCTTGGCTACAGGATCTGTACTCTCTTCTTTCCCAGCAGGTTGAACACAGGAGCTCCCCCTTCTCTTCTCTGAGGCAGCCTCTCCCAAAAGAATCTCATTCCACCTGTCAATCACTGTGGTCCTAATTGCAGCTGCCATGTTGCGGGGGGGGGGGGGGGGTGGGGGGGGTGGGGGGGTGGTATCATTGCTGGAGTGGGTTAATAAAGCCTCACGTGTATGGTGTGTGGCCATTGATTTGGTGAACTCATTCTTTCTATTCTGATCAGAAAAGAGGATCTGAAACAGAACAACCGTAGTTATTTGTAGTTTTGCCCCAGGACTCTATTAAATCTTCCATCCTCTATCATCAGATAGTCCAAGGAGATCCAGCCTGCTTCCATATTGCACAGAACATCCCATTGATCTGTTACATTAATGACATCATGATACAGACAATCAAGGAGTGGCTAGTTCACTGGAGGGTTTGGGAAGATGCGTGCATACCAGAGTGTGTGCATGTATTTATAATTTATGTAAGTGGTATTGTATCATATTACCATTCTCTTATTTTTCAAATTGGCACTGTTTTTTAAGATCTGTCCAAGTTGTCATCTGTACATATGCTCCTTTGCTTCCTAATAATAGTGAGGGCCAACCCAGATTGCTATTATCTCTCTTCCAAGGAACCTGCAGCAAACATCCTTGTAGATTTCCCATTGTGCACCTGTTAGAATTTTTTTGGGTCCTTGTGTGTGTGTGTGGGGGCATGCGTGTGCACGCATAATTTGTGTAAGTAGTTTGGGATTTCTTTCTAAAAAGGCTTTACCAATTTACACTCCCATCGGCCATGTGTGAGGGGTCCTATCTTCCACATTTCTGCCATTAATTGGTATTACCCAGGTTTGTAGTTTTTGCCAGTCTAAAGGTGTAAAGTGCTATCTCGTTTTAATTTGCATTTCTTTGACTACTAATGAGTTTGAGCATCGCTTCATGTGCTTATTAGCTTTTGGGGTTTCCTTTTCTGTAAATTGCCTGTCATATCATTTGCCCATTTTTCTATTGGAGTTGATGTCCTCTTCTTGTTGCTTTACAGAGTTCCTTGTAGATTCTAGATGTTAATCCCTTGTCAATTTCAGACTTTGAAAAAAATCTCAGTCCTATCATCTGACTCTTAATTGGCCCATGTTATATATATATTTTTATTAAACACAACCTCTTAATTTTGATGTAATCAAATTCAGCAAATTTGTGCAGTATGGTTTGTGCTTTTAAAATTTTGGAAAATAATCCTCTTTGCCTTTCCCTAACCCCAAAGGTATCCTCCTACATTTGTTTCTATTAACCCTACGATTTTTAACTTTCACACTGAGATCTTTAATTCACCTAGAGTCCTCTTTGCATGTGAGGCTAGACAGGGACCCTGTAATTTTCTTAGTCGACTGAGCTGGTTTTCACTGCCCTGTGTGCAAACAATCCATCCTTTTCCCACTAGTGTGCAGTGCCACCTCTTCTGTCCCTATTAACTTCCCATTGTACAGAGGTAGGTCTTTGAGGTCTCCATTTAGTTCCATTGATACACTTATCTATTCTTGTGCCAACGCTACAGTTATTTTATTATGGTGGCTTTATAGTAGGTCTTACTATTTGGAAGGAAAGTCACCTCCCTGTTTCCCCCCTTTTTTTTTCTTTTTAGAGTTGACCTAGTTCTTCATGTACCTTCCATTACTTCATGTAATTTTTGGACTGGATTTACCAAGTTTTCAAAGCAAATACACACACGCATATACACGTATACATATGTATATATATAATTGTACTTATGATTGGGATTGTAGTGAATTTATGAATTAATCTGGGGAAAGTTGACTTGAGTATAATGTTAAGTCTTACTATCCAAGTTGTCAATTATTCAAGATTTAAAGTTCAATTCGTAAGAAAGAAGGAAGACATGAAAAATACATACTGTATGGTTCCTGGGGGCTTGTGATCTTGATGCTGTCACTGCACTTAGAGGCCTTGACTTGGCGGATCCAGAAACCCAGTTTATTATTATTATTATACAAATTACCAAATTTACCCCAGAAGAGAAATACTAATAGACTGATTTTAATAGAGTAGAGATGTCAAAGAATTGCTCCCTCAAGAAGCACCAGATAGTCCTGCAGAAGAATTCTACCAAACATTTAAGGAACAGTTATCTAACTCTTCTAGAACATAGAAATAGAAGGAAATCTTCAAAATTCTTTTTATGAAGTGAACATAGCAATGATACCAAAGCCTGTCAAAGAAAGCAACACACACACACATGCACACACACATACACATCAACCCTACAAACCAGTCTCACTTATTAAAAAATCCTAAAAACTATATTAGCTGACGATTTCACCAGAAGAATAATACAAACGATCAAGTAGAATGTATTCTAAAGATGGTTTAATGTTTGGAAATTAAATGGTTTACTATCTGGAAATCTGTTACTATAACTCCATAGAAGGTAATCTATTAATAGAATAAAAGGTGAAATTTTCATATTAAAAAAAAGTTCAATTCATAGAGGTCTTGTAGGTTCTTGGATTAATTCTCAGATACTGTATAATTTTTGTTGCAGTTGTGATGTATTTCATATTACATTTTCTTACATTTATGATTTCATTACATATTACACTTATTACTTTTTTTGTATTTCATTTTTTATACTACATTTTCTAGTTGGCAATTGCTGGTGTAGAAAATTCTATTGATTTTTTTTTTGGTAGGTAAATCTTGTATCTGAGCAACCTTAACTGAATTTTCATATTAGTTCTAATAATTGGTCTGTTAATTCTGTTGGTACCTTAAATGGGTAATTATATCTACAAATAATGACAGTCTTATGGCTTCCCTTCCAAACCTCACAATCTTAGTTCCTTATAGTATTAATTAGAATTTTTAATACTATGTTAAATGCTATCAGTTATTAGGGACATCTTGTTCTTCTAGGACATAAAGATGTTATGTCTAAAGTTTCTCTTATGTATATTACTTGTTTGGGGATGTAAAAACTTTATCAAATTAAGTAGATATTTTTCTACTTCAAAGTGTTTTTTTTTTAAATTTTATTTATTTATTTATTTTTGGCTGCGTTGGGTCTTCGTTGCTGCGCGCGGGCTTTCTCTAGTTGCGGCGAGCAGGGGCTACTTTTTGTTGCGGTGCACGGACTTCTCATTGCGGTGGCTTCTCTCGTGGAGCATGGGCTCTAGGCACGCAGGCTTCAGTAGTTGTGGTGCACGGGCTTAGTTGCTCCATGGCACGTGGGATCTTCCTGGACCAGGGCTCAAACCCGTGTCCCCTGCATTGGCAGGCGGATTCTTAACCAGTGCACCACCAGGGAAGTCCCTCTACTCCAAGTTTTATGAGTTTTTTTTAATCATAAGAAGGTATTGTAAGTTATCAAATGTCTTTTCTGTATCATTTGAGATTATCATGTATTGTTTTTCTCCTTCTATTAATGTTGAATTAAATGGAAATTTTTTCTAGTGCTGAACTATCTTTGTATTCCTTGAATATGATTATTATTTTTAATAAGTTGCTGGATTCTGTTAGCAAATATTTTGTTTGGGTTTTTGCATCTGCTTATAAGAGAAATAGGCCTGTGATTTTCCTTTTTGCATTGTTCCTATCTGATTTTGGAAGCAGGATTATATTACCTCACAAAATGAGCTGGGCCAAGTTCTCTATTTTTCTTTCTTCTGGAACAACTTGAATAAAATAGAAGATATCAGTTTCTTAGAAGTTTAGGAGAATTCATATGTAGAGCCACTTAAAACCATCTGGGCTTAGGTTTTTTGTTGGGCGGAGGGGTAGAAAGAGAAGATATCTGACTACCAGTTCAATCTTCTTAATATGTATTTGTTCAGGTTTATTTATGTGTCTGTTCAGGTTTGCTTCCTTTTGCACAAATTTTGGCATTTTATGTTTTCCTATATGTTTAAGTAATTTATATAGGTTCTTGTATTTGTTAACATCTAGCTCTTCCTAATACTCTTTTATTATTACTAACTTCTCTATTTTAATTAGTTTTTTCTAGAACACACATTTTGGTTTTGTTAATCTCTATTTTTTTAACTATTTCATTGATTAGTATCTTTATTGTTTCTTTGTGCTGCCTTGTTCATTTTCATTTTCTTATTTCTTGATAAATAAATATATTTGATGCCATAAATTTCTCACTAACGGTTGTTGTTAGTTGTGTCCATAGTTATGACAAGCACTGTTTCCATTATCATTTAATTCTAAGCACTTCTTCAATCCTTTTAGGACTGTGTTACAGTTGGTAAAGTTCAGGGGCCCTGGAGCCTGTCTGCCTGGGTTTGAATCCCCCTCCCCTGCGCTACTCACTGGCTGTTTGACCTTGAGAAAATCACTTAACCTGTCTGTGCTTCACCTTTTTCATTTCTATAATGGTAATATTTAAGTGAGTACTAGCTCATGTAAAGGCCACCATAGAACATGCCTGCATATAGCAAGTGCTGTGTAAGTATCAGCTATTAAAGTTTCCAAGCATATGGACATTTTAGCCTTCCTTGAATTGTTAATTTCTAGTGAGATAGTCATCTTAGACGGGGGACGCTTCCCTGCTTCCTTTGAGAAAGAAGAGAGAAACTATGGACCCATATGAGGTTGGAGGTTTATCAGGGGCACAGTCTTTGTGGCTGTGACATCCTCCCCCAAAGGCTTTCTTGTTGAGGGTGAGCAGGAAGACGGCAGGTGGCTTCCAGGGTGGAAGACTGCAAGGTAGATGGAAAGGAAGGACAAATGGACAAGAATGCCAAGGACACTGACAAGAAAAGGTTCAAGAGGTGATTCATGAAAGAGCAAATTAAATGTGGGGGTTGAGGGAGCAGAGACAAGGATGATCCCAGCTTTCTACAACCAGGTAGATAGGAGTACTGGTTCCTGAGAAGGGAGAGCAGGAGGAGGTGAGTGCAGAACTGGGATCCGTTCCGGTTGGCCAGGGCCTGGAGTATGGGTGTGGGGCAGGAGAGGAAGAGATGAGAGAGGAGAAAAGTGGGCAGGCCCAGGTAACCCATCTTATTATGAATATAATCATGAGTGCCAAGAGAGCGATGGGAAGGGGGACGTTAAGGAGGAGCCAGATATGGTTAATTCTCTGTTTTAGGAATACCATTCACTCCAGTATGTCAGAAGAGAGAGCAGAGGAGGGAGATGAGTTGGAAGAAAGCTGGCCTTACCAGCCACTGGGGTCACCCAGGGATGGTTCCATGAGCGTGTAACTTGTGCAGTCACACAGGGCCCTGCGCTCTAAAGAGGCCCACATTTGACTTAATGCTCTGCTTTTGCTATCCTGAGATTCTTAATAATTTTGTCTTTGAACTTGCGTTTTGTAAGTCAGGTCTGATGAGACTCGAGCGTGTGCATGATCAAAGGAGATTTGCACCGTATACCTGTCTGCCACAGATCCTTATGATGCCCTATGAGCACAGAATCTTGGTGGACCCACAGTCCATGGGGTCTTGCACGTTCATAACTGTTTGGTTGGTGGTCTTTATATTTGAAGGAGAGTTCACCCAGATCTAAAGTCTTTGGCCCATTTTTCCCCTTAAATATCTTAAAAATATTCCTCCATTTTTAAAACATAAAATGTTACTATCTAGAATCTTGCTGCCATCCAGATTTTCTTTTCCTTAAAAGTAACTTGGACCTCTAACTTGAATATGTAAAAGATTTTTACTTTATCTTTAAGGAACAATAATATCACTGAGCTAAGTGTTGGTGTTGACCATTCTAGATTAATTCTCATAGGACAGAGTGTACCCTTTCAATATTTAGATTCAGTCCTCTTGTATTTTAGGAAATATTTTAATTCAGTTTTTAAATATTCTGTTTCATTGTTTAGGCTTTGCTTTTAGGGCCTTCAATTATGCATATGTTGGATCTCCTTATCACCTAGTTTTGTTGAAGAGAGTGCCTACGGATTTTTTTCCTTTTGCTGCTACATTGATTTTCAGGGAATGTTTGGGGTTATTGAAAAACTACACTGATACCACAATCTCCATATGACTAGAATTCTCTTATTTTCTATATTTAATTATTTAATTTATCTGGGATTTATTCTGATGAACAGCATGAATTGGGGAATCTAGCCTTATTTTTTCTTTTTTAAAAAAAGCAGCCATAAATAAATAAATAAATAAAATGCTCCCAATCTTTAAAAAAAAAAAAAGCAGTTCCACTTTTTCTTATTATAAAAGTTATATGTACATATTGAAGGAAACAGAATAGATGAGCAAAAGGGAAAAAAGCTAATTATAATCCTTCCAGAGAGAACCATTTTAACATTTTGATCTATATGCTTCTAGGCATTTTTAAGTTGGCTGACCTTGGGCAAATTACTTAATATCCTTGAGATTTAGTACCATAATCTATGAAACGGGAGAAATAACATATTTCATTGACACTAATATGACATCAATTGTAAGAATTACGTTTTTTGCCACTAAGAAAGAAAAAAAACACTGCCAATTAAACTATGACACATAAGCAATTAATTTTAGGTAATGTTGATATATAAAAATTTAATCTTAGAATCAATTGAAAATGGTAATAATGACTTTATAGGACTCTTATAGAGATAAGATGACATAATGTATATAAAGTACGATAAATGATAATTACTATCATTCCATCATGTTAATATAGTGAAATTTTATTTATCTAGCCTCCTATTGTTGAATATCTAGGTTTTCTGTATTATAAACATTAATATATAATTCATTAATAAATAACTGCAAATGATCATAAACTATTAAATCTTAATGCTAACTGAGAAAGGCAAGTCAAAACAGCAATACTATTTAGCACTTTTCAGATTACTAGGATTCTTTCACATTAAAGAAAAATTAGGAAAACCTCAATATCTGACAATACAATGTAACTAAATAAATTGTGATTCAGTGGTAGTCTCAGCCATAAAAATAGGTGATTTACAAAGGTGAGCAATTAATAATGTCAAACGCTACAATTTATAATGAAAAACACAGTTATATATATCCGTGCACTTAGCAACAGGAGATACAAGAAGAGACAAAGCCAGCCAAATTAGTAGTAGGAGGCTTTAATTCACCTCTTTAAGTTCATGACATTTACATTAAAAAGTAATAATATAAAATACCTAGAACATAATTAATGAGGTAAGTCTAAAACATAATCACACTGACTAATCATTAAAAACAGTGACTGCACATTCCTTTCAAATGGTCCTATCAGTTTACAAAATTGACCATATATTAATTCAAAAAGAAAACAAAGGTAGGAATAGTGAGACAACATTCTCTGATCACAATCAGTATAAACAAAAATTAGTAACAGTACTCAAATGCAAAAAATATTTTTCTGCCTATAAAATTTTAAACTTTCAAACAATTCTTGGGTCAGAGAGAAATCAAACTCCAAACTTCAAAGTGTTTAGAAAATTGTGATAGTGAAAATCCTAAGTATTAGACCTATGAAATAGAGATAGAACAGTGATCAGAAGAAAATTTAGTCTAAAAAAATGAGAAGGAAGGAATCATCAAGAGAAAAGACACCAATGAATTAGAAAAGAGGAAAAAATACAGCACTACTAAATCAGGTGCTAGTTCTTTAGGGCAAAAACAATAATATATCAACGGTTTGGTAACCTAATCAAAAAATGAGAAAGTAAAAATACACAAAATAATCATGACAAGTGGAAAATCAGTACAAATAAACAAATATAAGCATTGTAAGAGACACTTTGCTAAACTTTTTGCAAAAACATTTGACAACTAGAAGAAATGGATACTTTTATTAGGAAAAAATAATTTATCAAAACTGACCCCAGAAGAGAAAGAAAGAATAAACAGACAAATTGCCATAGAGGAAAGAGAAAATGCTGTTAAATATTTACTCACTTCCTTGAAAAATAACCCATCCCAAACAGTTTTACAGGGGAATTCTACCAGTGTTTTAAGGGACAGATAATTCTAATACTACTTAAACTATTCCAGTGCCTAAAAAAAATATTTTTAATGTTCAAATTGTTTTTGTGAAGCAGAGATACACAGATGTACATACTCATCACATGTACATACATCTATGAATATTGATATAAAGTCCAAATTAAAATAGCAGAAAACAAAATACAACAGTGCTTCAAAACAAAACTAATACACTATGACCAGGTGTTTAGTATAGTAATGTAAGAATGGTTCAGTATTGTAAAATCTAATAGAATTACTTGAAATCTATTAAAATCAATATTTAAAAATGTATTACCTATTATGTAATAAAGCAAGTGTAGTAATATGTTCATGGTAGAATGTAAGTGATATATGCTTGTTCACACTGTAAGATTCTTTAAACTTTGGTATATGCTTGAAAAATTTTGTAATAAAATGTTGGGAAAATATCTATTAATATAATTCATCATATTAATAGGTCTAAGGAGAAAGATCATAAGACTATCTCCATGAACACTGAAAGGCATTTGACAAAATTCAGTATCTATTCTTAATTTTTAAAACATTTAATAAAGTAGAAAAAGATAGTTATTTCTTTAACATATAGACTCATTTCACCCCATAAGCCGGCATTACGCTTAATGGGAAAAACACTAAAAGCATTCCCATTAAAGTCAGGATAAAACAAAAATGTTCAATATCATATTGAACTATTATTTAGCATTGTTCTGGAAGAAGTAACCAATGTAATTAAAGAAAGATATTAGAGGTATGAAAATAAGAAAATGGGACATTAAATTATCTTTATTTGCAGATGATACAATGAGGTGATATGACTGTATAGCTGTAAAACCCAAGAGACTAAACTGAAAAACTATTATAAAAATAATATAGTTCAGTAATATAGTTGGGTACAAAATTAAGAGTCAAGAGTGTGTGTGTGTGTTTGTGTACATTCTTGATACTTCAAATGCTTAATATTTTATCATAATGAGAAATACGTGATATATGTGTAAATAAAACTTTGAAATACCGATGATGACTTTAAAAATGGAAAGTTATTGGTAGAACACTCAAAATGTAGATGTCAGTTCTTTTAAAATTAATTTACCATGTGATGGGATCCCACTGAAATGCCAACCGTATTATTTAATGAAACCAGATGATTTTAAAGTTCAGATAAAAACAAACCAAAATAGGAAACCAATTTTTTGTGTGTCAAAAATTAGAGGGAAATAGGGCACCAGATAATAAAATATATTTTGAGGATACATTAAGTACAGCAGTGCAGTGATGGTACTTGCATGTATAAAGAGATCAGTGGTACAGACTAAAAATTCAGAATTAGACCCAGATATGCACGGTGGTTTAGTATATGATAGAGGTGGCATTTCAAGTCAGTGTGAGAAAGATTGATCATTCAGTAATAAATCCTGAGATAACTGGATAGTTACCTGGGGAAAAAAGTTAGATCCCTAGTTTGTACCTTACACCAAAATAAATTTTAGGTGGGTCAGAGATTTAAATATGGGAATTGAAAGCATAAGCCACAGATGAATGTTTTTATAATCTTGGAATGGCAAAGGCTTAGTAAGTATGACAAAAACCCAAAAGCCATAAGAAGATTGATAAATTCAACTACCTCTTAAAAAATCTGTAAGGCAAAAACCATCAGAAGCTAAATCTCAAGAAACTACAGACCGGTGGTGGGGGGAATTATTTCTAACTCATATCACAGAGAGCCAGGTTCTCTAACATATAAAGCATTCCTAAGGAATGGAAAGAATAAGAACAACCACCCCGTAGGGGGAAAATGTACAAGGGTTTTAAAGCATGCATTCTCAAGGAGTGTAATAGACCTTCAAGGGGGCAAAAATTGATTCGATTCTTGGGGGGTGAAATATCTTAGATATTACAATGGTTTGTGGCCATCCAGAGTCAACTCTAAGGAATAAATCTTATTCCTTAAAATAATTTTTAAATTAATAAAATTAATTAAAGTTTTCTCCTTATGAGGTTGATAATGAAAAACAGTTAAGAAATATGAATTTAATCAAATAGTTGGCAGAAAAGGAAATATAGATGGTTGTTGATCACATAAAAATATGCTCACACTAAAACTTTACAGAAGTGTTCGAAGCAGCATTATTCATAATAGCCAGATGGTTGAAACAGCCCAAATGTCCATCAACGGATGAATAAAGAAAATATGATATATTCATGCAATGGGATATTAGACAAAAGGAAGGAAGGAAGTACTGATACATGCTACATCATGGATGAACCTTGACAACACTATGCTAAGGGAAAGAAGCTGGTCACAACAGACCACATATTATATGATTTTATTTATGTGAACTGTCCAGAAAAGGCGAATCTATAGAGACAGAAAGTACATTGGTGGTTGTTTAGGGTTGCGGGTGATGGGGTTTTTGGGAGATGATAGCTAAAGGATACAGGGTTTCTTCTTGGGGTGATGGAATGTTCTAAAATTGTGGCAATGGTTGTACAACTCTGTGAATATACTAAAAGGCACTTTTAATGGGTGAATTTTATGGCATGTGAATTATATCCACTGAACCTGTTACCCCCCCGCCCCCAAAAATAGATCAGTAGTAGTGGTTCTTAGTCTTTCTTTGGAATGGGCCACTTTGGGATCTCTTAAAAGCTATGGATACCCTTCCAGAAAAATTCACACGTGCAGGAAAATTTGCATTTAATTTCAGTGAGTCTAAGGACCCCCTAGAGTCCCTAGGAGTCCTGGTGGCTCAGATTAAGAACTTCTGCTGCAAAATATCTAGTGATATGGAAATATATTTATTAATTGTCATTAAGTATACAATGCTGGTTCTTCAAGATAGAATGATTAGAATGAATTCATTTCTGTGTTGTGTGCATGCGTGCATTGAGGAGAATTAGCATCTGCAGAATATCAGCTCTTCCCAATCTGGAACATTTCTCATTTATTCTTATACGTTTCTCATTTATTCAGGTCTCCTTTTATGTAAAGTTTTATGGTTCTCTTCATATGTCTGCACATTTTTTTGGTTGTTTAATAATTTGGGTTGCTTTTTTGAATTGTACGTTTATTCCAATATTGCTTTATAAATTTTTATTGCTGCCACGTTTATTTTTTAAGCTGCTACCTTACCGAACTTTATTAGTTTTTTAACGTCTCTGTTTTTAAAAAATTTTCAAAACGTAAATATCATTATTTTTTTCTGAATACAAAAGTAATACATGTTCATCATTTAAAAATTCAGACAATTTAAAAGAAAGTGAAAGTACCTCAATAGTTCTACCCCTAGGAGTAACCACTTTTCTTAGTTCTAAGTATTTTTCAATTAATTTTTTCTGAGTTCTAAGAATTTTTCAGTTAATTATCCAGGATTTCCCAGATAGAAAAATCATATCATCTTTAATGTGTGATAAGGATAATGTTTTGAGGATATTAAACCAATGCTTTTTCTTTAAAAAAAAAAGGTCTTAATTATGAGATATTTCAAATTCACAAAAAATAACAGGAAATGATCTAACAGATATCCATTTTACCATCATCAGAGTTTTGGAGTCCCGCGCATCCTTTTCTTACCCTCCTTCCCCCAAGGACATCACTCTCCTTAAGTCGGTGGGCATCATTCTCATATGTTTACAACAAATAATATACAGAATTCTTTGGGGTATTTTAAGTTTACATGAATAGTAGCATATTGTCCATATCTTTTTAAAGCCCTATTTTGAGATTTACTCATGTTGATGTATATAGGTTTAGTTGTTTTTTGTTTGTTTGCGGTACGTGGGCCTCTCACTGTTGTGGCCTCTCCCGTTGTGGAGCACAGGCTCCGGACGCCCAGGCTCAGCGGCCATGGCTCACGGGCCCAGCTGCTCCGCGGCATGTGGGATCTTCCCGGACCAGGGCACGAACCCGTGTCCCCTGCATCGGCAGGCGGACTCTCAACCACTGCGCCACCAGGGAAGCCCTATAGGTTTAGTTTATTCATTTTATCTGCTTGCTAGTATTTCATTGTATGAATATTTTTCCATTTCCCTTCTAAGGTACAGTTGTTTCCATTTTTAAACTATTACATATAGTGCACGATAAACATTCTTACCCACGTCTTCTTAGATACATGGGAAAAAATTTATCTCGTGTATCTACATGGAAGTGGAATTGCTGAGTCACAAGGCATCTTTAACTCAACTAGGTCCAGTATTATCAAAATATCTCCAATGTGACTGGACCAGTTTACACTCCCACCAGCACTGTATAAGAGTGCTTATTTCCTTGCATCCTCTCCATCACCAGGTATCATCTGATTTTTAAGTTTTGCTGCTCAATGGATGTGAAATATATCTCATTGTTGCTTTAATTACATTTTCCTGGTTATCTGTGGGGTTACAGAGCTTTTTACGTACTTATTTACTATTTGGGTTTCCTCTTGGAATTGCCTGTTTCTAGCCTTTGCCAATTTCCCCATTTTCCCCTCATTGATTTGTAAAGGTTCATTATATATTGTGGACACTAATATTTTGTTGCAGATAGTTTCTCTCAGACTGTGGTTTGTCTTTCATTTTGTTTGTTATATCTTTTATTGTATACAAATATTTTATTTGTGTATACTGAAATTTATTAATGTTTGCCATTGTGGTTAGCACTTTTTCTGTCTTGCTTAGGAAATCCTTCCCACCCCAATGTCATAAACACTTGTTCCTATATTTATTTCCAAAAGTTTCAAGATTTTGCAACTTAGTAGTCTTTAATCCACCTGGAATTTATTTTTTTATATGATGTGAGGAAGGGATCTAATTTTATAATCTCTTCATAGGGATAACAAATCATCCCAGTGTTGTTTTTCCTCTTTATTTTAGAAAATTTCAAACATAAAAAATAGTACAGAGAATAGGATAATAAACCTCATGTACTCATCACCCAGCTTCAACAATAATCTAATCATGGCCAGTCTTGTTTCATCCATACCTTCAATCATTCTCTCTCCTAAATTATTTTGAAGCAAAGCCAGACGTCATATAATTTCATCTGTAAATATTTAAGCATGAATCTTTAAAAGATCAGATCTCTTTTTTTTTTTTTTGCGTTACGCGGGCCTCTCACTGTTGTGGCCTCTCCCGTCGCGGAGCACAGGCTCCGGACATACAGGCCCAGCAGCCATGGCCCACGGGCCCAGCCGCTCCGCGGGACCGGGGCACGAACCCGCGTCCCCTGCATTGGCGGGCGGACTCTCAGCCACTGCGCCACCAGGGAAGCCCCAAGATCAGGTCTCTTTTTAACCCCAATAACATGATTACATCTAAAAAAACCCCAATTTCCTCAACATCAGTAAGCAAATTTCTACAAATTATATCACAGTTTTCTTTTTGCAGTTGATTTGAAACAGGATCCAAATAGAGTCCATATATCAATATTACAGTTGGTTGAATGTTTCCTTACTCTATTTTAATATATATGTATCTCCTTCCTCTTTTCTTCCCCCTCAAAGTTATTTATTAAAGAAACTCGACTTGGTTCTGTACTGATTCCCACATTCTGGCTTTTTCTGATTGCATCTTTGTGGTTTCATTTAGCATGTTCTTCTGCCCCTGTGTTTCCTGTAAACAGTTAGAGACTCGATTAGATTCAGCTTTGACATTTGGTAAGAATACTTCATATAGGATCTTTGTACTTCCACTAGCAGGTACATAAAGTCTAACTTCAGATTTTTGGGATGTTAACAACCACTGATGTTCCTAGATCCGTTATTTCATTAGGGCTTGAAAAATGGCAATATTCTAATTCCATCACTCCTTTATCATTTATTATAGCATCATTTATTAAATAGTCCATCCTTTGGCCCCTCTTTCGTGCCAGTCCCTTATATGTGTGGGTCAGTTTCCAGGTTCTCTTTTCTGTTTGTCTGTCGTGGCACTAATGTCACATTATTTAAATTACTTCAGCTTCATAATAAGTCTTCATATCTGGCAGGAAAATACATCACTGAATAATCAGCTTATACACACATAACAAAAAAAGAGCTATTCTTGACTCTTTATGATTCCATATATATTTTGGGACCAGCTCACCAAGTTCCATGAAAAACTCTCTTGTTTTGGAATGGCACTGCATCAAATCTATACATAAAGTTAGGGAGAATTTCCATCTTTATGATAGTGAGTTTTAACATCTACTAATGTGACTTTTCTATCCATTTATTTAGGCTTTTTATATACTTCAATGAAGTTTTATAATTTTCTCTTTAAAGTTCTTGCAAATCTTATAGATTTTGTTATTGTGAGTGGTATCTTTAAAAATTACATTTTCTAGCTTTCTGTTGCTGGTGTGTAGGAATGCAGTCGACTTCTGTATATGGAATTTGTGTTTATCAGGCTTGCCTAACTATTCTGATAATTTGTTGGTAGATTTTCTTGGAATTTTTTCAAATGTAGCTGATGATTTTTTAAATCTGGCAATAATGACAATTCTATCATTTTCAATCCATATGCCTTTTTTCTCTTATTAATTGTATTTGTCTAGTATAACATTGAATATAAGTGGTGATAGCAGTCATTTTTTAGTTGTTTCTGAATTTAATAGAAATGCTTTTTGCTATTCAGCACTAATTATCATGTCTATTACAACTTTTCTATTGGGGGGGGCTTTATTTTTGTCCAGCTTTATTGAGATATAATTGATATGTAACACTGTGTAAATTTAAGGCGTACAATGTGATGATTTGAAGCATGTATATATTGCAAAATGATTATCACAGTAAAATTAGTTGACACATCACCTCACACAATTACCATTTTTGTTGTGGTGGTGGTGGTAATGAGTACATTTCAGATCAATTCTCTTAGCAACTTTCAAATATACCATACAGTGTTGTTAACTATAGTCATCATGTTGTACATTTGATCCCCAGATCTTATTCATCTTATAGCTGAAAGTTTGTACCCTTTGACCAATAAATACCCCTTATGAGACCAGGTAAGCTCCTCTTTGTTCTCTAGATAACTTTTCTTAGATTAGCATTCAGTATTATCACATGCTTTTCCCCACATTTGTTGAGATGATAATACAGTTTTTCTCCTTTAATATATTACTGGGCTAATTACATTAATATTTTAAATGCTAAACTATCCGTTCATTCCTCAAATAATCTCTACTTGTTATGTTTTTGCCTTGTTTTTCACTCATTATTCAATTTAATATTTTACTTAGGATTTTTGCATCTATACCCATAAGTAAGACTGTCTTTTAACATGCAGTCCTTGTAGCCTGCTTGTTTGTTTTAGTATTAATGTTGTACCAGGTTCCTAAAATGTGTAAAGGAGCTTTCTCTCTTTTTGTATTCATTAGAATATGTTGTAAAGAATTAAAATTTGCTATTCCTTGAAGTTTTGATAACTCCTGCTTATAAAATCATCTGTGCCTAATAATTTTGTTTTATTTTATTTTTGTGGGTAGAATCTAAAATACTGAAATAATTTTATTAATGATTAAAGATCTGTTCAGGTTTATCCTCTCTTCCTGGATCAGTTTTGTAAATTACACTTACCTATGAAATCATTCAATTTTTTAATATATTATAAAATTCTTTGTAGTATCTTCATATGATTTATTATATTTGAAATTGTCTCCCTCCTTTTCATTCTTAATATTGTTTATTTGTGCTTTTTCTCTTTTTTCTTGATAAATCATGCTAGAAATTTATATATTTTATTAAATTTTGCAAAGAACCAATTTATGGTCTTTTTAATTTCATTGTTATCAGAGTATATTGTCTGCATGATATTGGAGTTTCTAAGAGTAGTCTGATCTAGAAGTTGACTATTTTTATAACTGTTCCATAGATGCTTTAAAAATTGATTATTCTCTAAAATTTGAGTGCAGGGTTCTAAACAGCTTTTATAAGTTTGAGCTTGTTAACTGTGTTGTTCAAATCTTTATTACTAATTTTATTTTTCATCTGCTTGAAATATAAATAAGAGAGAGTACATTATCTCTGTTTGGGCTTCCCTGGTGGCGCAGTGGTTGAGGGTTCGCCTGCTGATGCAGGGGACGCGGGTTCGTGCCCCGGTCCGGGAAGATCGCACATGCCGCGGAGCGGCTGGGCCCGTGAGCCATGGCCGCTGAGCCTGCACATCCGGAGCCTGTGCTCCGCGACGGGAGGGGCCACGGCGGTGAGAGGCCCGCGTACCGCAAAAAAAAAAAAAAAAAAAAAAAACTCCCTGTTTGATTGTGGATGTGTCTGCAATTTCAGTATTTTGCTTTATGTATTTTGAGGTTGTTATTAGATGCAAACAGGTTTAGGATTCTTGAATCTTCATTGCTTCTTATCACTATACAACATCACTATTAGTGCTTTTGCCTCAAAGTCTATTTTGCCAGATCTTAATATAAGCTACACCAGCTCTTAAATTATTTTTATTATATTTCTCTAACATAACATTTCCTGTTTTTTTACTTTCAACCTTTCTGAGATGTAATCTTATACTGTGAATAGCTGTCTGCTCTCCCCATCTCCCACCCTGCCCCAATCTAAGCATCTTTGTCTTTTAACTGGCAGGGTTAGTCCATTTTTGTTTACTTTGAATACTAACATATATTTCTACCATCTTATTTTGTTCTCTCTCTTTGCCATATTTTTTCTTTATTTATTCTTTCCCCCCCAATTTTCTGCCCTCTATTTGATTGGTGAGATTTCTTTATTCCCTCCCTTCCTTTTTTGCAATGGTTTGTAACACTGTTTCTCTGCTCGGAAGTTATGCTGAAGTTTTTATGATGCATGCTTGAATTACCAAAGTCTAAAGTTAATGAATATCTATACCCTTGTCCCAAACTGTTCAGGGATCTGATAACCACTCCCACTATCACACATTGTCCATGTTATTCTTATCTAGAAATTTAATTCCCCATTTTTTTTTTCATTTTAAGCTAAAATGAAAGCTAAAACAGATTTATTTGGTAATCTAAAGTGGATTATATATTGCTACCAATTAATTTTTTAATTGAAATATAGTTAATTAATTTCACATTGTTTTAAATCTTCTCCAAATTAAGTCTCTATTTAATATCTAGACTCCTCACCTCAGGGCTACTGAACTTCAGTTTGTACAGCCCTGGCTTTTGAAAATAGCTCTATTTTTCACAACTTGACAGTCATTTATGTGTATTTGTGTGTATGGGCAGGGAATGAATAGGTCTGTATTTTGAAATATTGTAGAATATTTTATATAGGATTTCTAGGAAGATTCTAGGTGATAGCAGAAAGGGATACCACATCATCTCAGTTTGCCATATTAAATGGCACTCCAGATTTTTTTGGCATTTATATATGTCAACTTAGAGAAAATATAGTTTGTGGATTTTTTTTTAACACAAAGAATATCATATTATAATGAACATTGCGGTGCATGTGTCTTTTTGAATTATAGTTTTCTCAGGGTATATGCCCAGTAGTGGGATTGCTGGATCATATGGTAGTTCTATTTTTAGTTTTTTAAGGAACCTCCATACTGTTCTCCATAGTGGCTGTATCAATTTACATTCCCACCAACAGTGCAAGAGGGTTCCCTTTTCTCCGCACCCTCTCAATGTTCATTGCAGCACTATTTACAATAGCCAGGTCATGGAAGCAACCTAAATGCCCATCGAATGAATGGATAAAGAAGTTGTGGTACATATATACAATGGAATATTACTCAGCCATAAAAAGGAACGAAATTGAGTCATTTGTTGAGACGTAGATGGATCTAGAGACTGTCATACAGAGTGAAGTAAGTCAGAAAGAGAAAAACAAATATTGTATATTAATGCATGTATGTGGAACCTAGAAAAATGGTCCAGATGAGCCGGTTTGCAGGGCAGAAGTTGAGACACAGATGTAGAGAACAAACGTATGGACACCACGGGGGGAAAACTGCGGCAAGGTGGGAATGGTGGTGTGCTGAATTGGGCGATTGGGATTGACATGTATACACTGATGTGTATAAAATTGATGACTAATAACCTGCAGTATGAAAAAAAAAGAATATCATATTATATATACAATACTGTATCTTTCTTCTGTGGGTTATGAGCATCTTTCCCATCAATATCTCTACATCAAACTGATTCATTTTAACTATTGTGGTGTATTGTATAGTATGGATTTAGTATAATTTATTCAACCACATTCTGTTTGATGGACAATTAGCTTATTTCCAGGTTTTGCTTTCATAGGGAAAGCTGCAGTCAAAGTCACTTGCAGGCTCCCATGGAGTGTGTGCCAATATTTCTCCAAGGTAGAAGCAAAGATGTGGAATTGTCATGTTACAGGGTACATTTTTTATTTTTGGTCCTGCGCAAATGCCCTTCAAAGTGGGAATGGCATTTTATATACATTTTCATATATATTTACATATTCCTCTCATAAGGTATGAATTTATTATCCCCATCCTGCCAACACTTGTTATACTCTAACTTTAAAAAATTTGCTAGGGGGCTTTCCTGGCGGTGCAGTGGTTGAGAGTCCGCCTGCCGATGCAGGGGACATGGGTTCGTGCCCCGGTCCGGGAGGATCCCACATGCCATGAAGCGGCTGGGCCCGTGAGCCATGGCCGCTGAGCCTGCGCGTCCGGAGCCTGTGCTCCACAACAGGAGAGGCCACAGCAATGAGAGGCCCTCGTACCGCAAAAAAAAAAAAAAAAAAAAAAAAAAAATTGCTAAACTAATGAGTGAAAAATAGTATCTTTTTATTTTACTTTGCAATTAATCCCTTGATTACTAGTGAAATGAAACATCCTTTTAAATGTGATTACTGATGATTTATATGTTTTTTCCTGTGAATTGCCTGTTCATATCCTTTGTCCAGTTTCTATTGTTCATTTTTTTCTTGATGACTGGTAAGAATTCTTTATTCATTCTTGATCCTAGTCCTTTGTCTCTTAAATAGGTTGTCAGTATTTTTTAAAATAAATAAATTATTTATTTGGCTGCATTTATTTATTTATTTGTTCGTTGCTGCATGTGGGCTTTCTCTAGTTGTGGTGAGCGGGGCCTACTCTTCTTTGCGGTGTGTGAGCTTCTCATTGTGGTGGCTTCTCTTGTTGCACAGCACGGCCTCTAGGTGTGCAGGCTTCAGTAGTTGTGGCACGCGAGCTCAGTAGTTGTGGCTCGCGGGCTCTAGAGCGCAGGCTCAGTAATGGTGGTACACGGGCTCAGTTGCTCCGCGGCATGTGGGATCTTCCCAGAGCAGAGATCGAACCCATGTCCCCTACATTGGCAGGCGGATTCTTAACCACTGTGCCACCAGGGAAGTCCCACGTTATCAATATTTTTAACACATTTGTCACTGTTCAAAAACTTTTGTGGTGTCATCTGTCACACAGAATTATGGCTTATAATGTAGTCAATTTATTAAACTTTGCCTTTAGGTTTTGTGCTTTATCTAAGAAGCAGCACATACCCCAAGTTGATAATACATTCTCCTATATTTCTTCTAATACAGTTGTTTTGTGTTTATCTTTCAGGACTTTAATCCATTGGAACATTTTCCTTGTGGATAGCGTGAGGTAAGGATCTAATTTTATTTTTTCCAAATGTGAGGCAGTTTTCCCAGTATCATTTATTGAATGGCACATAATTTCTTTATGCATTTGACGTTAATCTAAATAAATCTATTTATTTAGATTAATAAACCAATGGACAAGATATACCTGAATTTTCTACTCAGTTCTGTTATCTGTCAATTTTTCTTTTCCTACTCCAATGTCATGCCACTTTAATTTCTATAATTTTACAAAATTATGAATCTTGTAGAACAAAAAATAGATTATGTTTAATATTTACCTTGCCAATTCATATACATTTGCTCTTCCGTATTAATTTTAGAATCAGCTTATAAAATTCCATGAAAATCCTATTGAGTTGCAATTGATATTACATTGACTTTTAAAAAATTTTATTGGAGTATAGTTGATTTACAATGTTGTGTTAGTTTCAGGTGTACAGCAAAGTGATTCGGTTATATATATACATATATTCATTCTTTTTCAGATTATTTTCTTATATAGGTTATCACAGAATATTGAGTAGGGTTCCCTATGCTATACAGTAGGTCCTTGTTGGTTATCTATCTTATATAGTAGTGTGTGTATATTAATCCCAAATTCCTGATTTATCCCTCCCCCCTCCATGTTTCCCCTTTGCTAACTGCAAGTTTGTTTCCATATCTGTAAGTCTGTTTCTGTTTTGTAAATAAGTTCATTTGTATCATTTTTTAAAATGAGATTCCACATATGAGTGATACCATATGATATTTGTCTTTCTCTGACTTACTTCACTTAGTATGATAATTTCTGGGTCCATCCATGTTGCTGCAAATGGCATTATTTCATTCTTTTTTATGGCTGAATAATATTCCATTGTTTATACATACCACATCTTCTTTATCCATTTCTCTGTCGATGGACATTTAGGTTACTTCCATGTCTTGGCTATTATTATAGTGCTGCAGTGAACATTGGGGTGCATGTATCTTTTCAAATTAAGGTTTTCTCCAGATATATGCCCAGGAGTGGGATTGCTGGATCATATGGTAGTTCTACTTTTATTTATTTATTTATTTATTTATTTATTTATTTATGGCTGCCTTGGGTCTTCGTTGCTGTGTGCGGGCTTTCTCTAGTTGCAGCGAGCGGGGGCTACTCTTCGTTGCATGCGCAGGCTTCTCATTGCGGTGGCTTCTCTTGTTGTGGAGCATGGGCTCTAGGCACACGGGCTTCAGTAGTTGTGGCACATGGGCTCAGTAGTTGTGGCTTGCGGGCTCTAGAGCACAGGCTCAGTAGTTGGGAAGCATGGGCTTAGTTGCTCTGTGGCATGTGGGATCTTCCCAGACCAGGGCTCAAACCAGTGTCCTCTGCACTGACAGGCAGATTCTTAACCACTGTACCATCAGGGAAGTCCCCTATTTTTAGATTTTTTTTTTTTTTTTTTTTAAAGGAACTTCAATACTGTTCTCCATAGTGTTTGTACCAATTTATATTACCTCAAACAGTGTAGGAGGGTTCCCTTTTTTCCACACCCTCTCCAGCTTATATCGTTTGTAGACTTTTTTTTTTTTGCGGTATGCGGGCCTCTCACTGTTGTGGCCTCTCCTGTTGCAGAGCACAGGTTCCAGACGGGCAGGCTCAGCGGCTATGACTCACGGGCCCAGCCGCTCCACGGCATGTGGGATCTTCCGGGACTGGGGCACGAACCCATGTCCCCTGCATCGGCAGATGGACACTCAACCACTGCGCCACCAGGGAAGCCCCATGTAGACTCTTTTTTTTTTTTTTTTTGGCTGTACGCGGGCCTCTCACTGCTGTGGCCTCTCCCGTTGCGAAGCACAGGCTCCGGACGCGCAGGCTCAGCGGCCATGGCTCACGGGCCCAGCCGCTCCGCAGCATGTGGGATCTTCCCGGACCGGGGCATGAACCTGCGTCCCCTGCATCGGCAGGCGGACTCTCAACCACTGCGCCACCAGGGAAGCCCCATGTAGACATTTTGATATGACCGTTCTGACTGGTGTGAGGTGATACCTCATTGTAGTTTTGATGTGCATTTCTCTGATAGTGACGTTGAGCAACTTTTCATGTGCTTTTTGGCCATCTGTATGTCTTCTTTGGAAAAATGTCTATTTAGATCTTCTGCCCATTTTTTGATTGGGTGGTTTGGTTTTTTGACATAGAGCTGCATGAGCTGTTTGTATATTTTGGAGATTAATGGCTTTGTTTGCAAATATTTTCTCCCATTCTGTGAGTTGCCTTTTCATTTTGTTTATGGTGTTCTTTGCTGTGCAGAAGCTTTTAAGTTTAATTAGGTCCCATTTGTTGATTTTTGTTTTTATTTTCATTACTCTAGGAGGCGGATCCCAAAAGATATTGCTGCGATTTATGTCAAAGAAAGAGTGTTCTGCCTCTCTTTTCCTCTAAGAGTTTTATAGTGTCTGGCCTTACATTAATATTACATTGACTTTAAATTGAGGGAGAATTTCTTTTATTTTGAATTTCTTTTATGCTTTGAGCTTTTTATTTGTTCAAACATTCACTGTAAACTTTTTATTTTATTGCATTTAAGTGAGAAAATGTAGCCTTCCAACAATAAATATTTAATGAGCACCTACATCATAGCAGCCACTGTGCCAGGCACTGAGGATCAGTGCAGACAAGACATTACATGTTCTCTACCCTCATGTGGCTTAAACTTCCTACCTTTTGAAAGGTATTAAGATTTCCTTTGTGGGCTAGAAAAATGCTTCACTTTTAAAAACGCTAAGTGGAATGTGTTAAAATTATGTATTCCATATATGTAGATTACATATTTGAAATATATCTAGTAAATAACCTTATTAATGAAATTATTCATATCGTCCATATTTTTATTTCTTTTTGCCTACTTGATTTGACAAAGACAAAGTGATGCAATAATATTAAGGTATCCCATTAAGACTGATTTTTCCAAATTCATCTTGGTATTTCTAATTGCTTTTGCTATGTATATTGCTTTTTAAAAAATACCATTTATTAGATTTTTTAATAAAGTAAATGTTAAAGAATATCCCATAGCCCCACCATCAACATAATCCTTAACAATTCCCAAAACACACTAAAACACACACACACGCGCGCGTGCACACACACACACACACACACACACACACACAGTTAAGAAATTCAAATTGTACAGAAAACAAAAACTCAAGTTTCCTGCTTCACTATCCCTCCTCCCAAAGGGAGCCAGTGTTGACAGTTTGGGAGATTTCGCTGAGATCACCTTCTTTCCCTCCAGTATTGTCCCACAGAGCCTTGTGTTTCTGGATCCCCAGTGATGAACTGAAAGTGGGCCCTCTCTAATGACACAGCCTCCATGGTGTCTTGGAGCAGGTGTTTTCAGAGCTGTGCCCAAGCTCCTGTTGCCAATGCCTCTTGCTTTGAAATTGCTTAGGCCTAGGATAGCTGCCTTCTAGAGTGGTGCTTCCCAGTCACTTGTGTGCACACAGATCCCTAGAGATACGGATAAAAAGCAGATTCTGATTCAGTGGGTTTAGGGGAAGACCTGAGACTCTGCATTTATAACAGGCTCCCGGGTAGCACCCTGTTGGTTCACAGGCCACACTTTGAGTAGCAAGACCCTATCATTAAACTTGGTTGCACTTTGGAATCCCCTGGGGAGTTTTATAAAATGTGGATGCCTTGGTACCACCCCCAGAAATTCTGATTTCAGTGGTTGGTTTGTGGTCTGTACATGGGGAAGTTTGAAAGCTCTCCAGGTAATGCTAATACTCAGCAAAGTGTGAGAAGCACTGTTCCAGAGAAGCTTTCTTCCTCACCTGCACACTTTGCTTTTCCTGTAAAATTACTCTCAGCAGATGCCTGAGCGGGAGCTGCGATTGAAGCTTCTGTAACCTGTTCCCCTGGGGTGCTAGTGAGATCCAGGATCTCTCCCTTGTGCTTTTCAGGGCACAGCCTTCACTTTGGGATGGCCCAGGCCTCGAGGAAACTTTTTACTTTATCTTTTTCTGCACTTGTGGGGGTCTGTCCCTACAGTTCCGTGCTCCTGTGTGTTTCCTTTCTCCTTTCAGTAAGGCACTGGTTTTGTCTTGTGGAATCTCCCAGAGTGAGAGATAATGAAATCAGAAAGTTCTGGCTATGCTAAAAGCATCCACTGAGCAAACAAATCTTGCCCCGTCTTTGCTTCCTAAATTGGGCAGTCCTGCCCAGGAGATGTTCTCCGCCAAGCAGCATCTAACCTAGGCCTGCCTCCATCTGTCATTGTCTCACCTGCCCCCTTTAGTTTGCCTTATCTCTGCAGTACCTTCCCTTAGAAAACGTGGTTCTCAAAGTGAGGTCCCCGGTGGCAGCCTCGGTATCACCTGGGAATTGGTTAGAAATTCAGAATTCTCAAACAACAGCTCCACCCTGAGGCTGGGGCACGGAAACCAGTGTTTTTTCAAGCCCTGCGGGGATTCTTATGTCTGCTCAAGCTTGAGAACCCTTGCCCAAGACCATCAGTGTCATGCTGGCTGATTTATTTCATCTGGGGTGGCGCTCAAGCCTCACTATGTGATTCTAATCCCAGGTGACTCTAATGTGCAGCCAGGACTGTGAACCCTGCTTCGGGGAGTCCTAATTCCTGAGATTTATCAGGCCATTCTCTCAGGGGCTAGGTAATAACTTGATCTCCAGCTACAGTGGTCCTGTGACCTTGAAATTCACCTTGTGATGCTTCTAGTATTTTGTGCCGATATTCTTCCTCTTCCCTCTGCAATTTGCATGGATTCTCTGTAACTCGTTGGTTTAGATGCCCCAGTGTCTAAGGGGAGAGGTCTTAATTGCTCCAGTGATATACTCTGTGTGTGTGTGTGTGTGTGAGTGTGTGTGTGTGTGTGAGTGTGTGTGTGTGTGTGTGTGTGTGAATAAGAGGCCATCTCCCAATGGTGTCCTGGATGTGATTCCCTTAGGGAGACTCGTCGTAGTCTCCCTCTGAGATCTTGCTTCTCTTCCTTTGGTAAGTTTCCTCAAGCACCATTTCTGGTGTAGCAACAGTGAAGACATGACCCCTTCTCTAATGCTGTGTTTACCTTTTCCTCTCATACTCGTCTATTCTGCCTTCAAGATCATATTTTCCATCTCATATCCATCCAGTCTGGTCCCAAGGTCTTAATCTTTCTCTTCCTCCAGCTTAGTGGAGCTGCTTTTAATTGTTTCCTTTTTTCCACTGCTCCTGATCCGGTAATTCATCTGAGGGATACTTTTCTCTGTATACCTTGATTTTCTGGACAACTTAATTCTTAGAGACAGAGTTCTCCAACAACAGGCATCTTTACCTCCTTCTGTAGGTTTTGGGTTTGCACTAACTTTATTGAGTTGTTCTCTATGAACCTAGGAAGATAACACCTCTCTTTATAAGACTCCCTTTTCCTTTTTATTTGTCCATTAATAAAATATGCTGTTCTTCTGAGAATAAATCCTCAGTTTGGATCTCTAAAGTTCAAGGCCATGATATTTCAGAGCTAACTCTAGACTACATGGTGGGGTACGTGACCCCTAAGAGCCTGTGGAGAAGCCACATAAATGCACTTGCTTTGGCCCTGAAGGTACCATAAGACAACATAAAAGGGCCTGGGGTTTCGGCAGCCTACTTATACTGTCTGTGTTAGCCTCATACTAACAATATAAAGTGAGGGCTCACACGTGTACGTTTGTGTAGCATGCATGGAACTTGGGTGCAGGATAAATTTTTCTTTTATTTTTATTTTTTAAATGGGATTTTTTAAAAAAAATTATATTTATTTATTTTTGGTTGCATTGGGTCTTCATTGCTGCACATGGGCTTTCTCTAGTTGCATTGAGCGGGGGCTACTCTTTGTTGCGGTGCATGGTCTTATTACGGTGGCTTCTCTTGCTGTAGAACACAGGCTCTAGGCATGCGGGCTTCGGTAGTTGGGGCTCGAGGGCTCTAGAGCGCAGGCTCAGTAGTTGTGGCACAAGGGCTTAGTTGCTCCGTGCCATGTGGGATCTTCCCGGACCAGGGAATCGAACCCATGTCCCCTGCATTGGCAGGCGGATTCTTAAACCACTGCGCCACCAGGGAAGTCCCGGGTGCAGGATAAATTTTATTTAAGAAACAATGAAAGCAAAAAGTAATTGTTCCTCCCCTTACTGTCTAAAAAGGTCAGCATGGTAGGCTGAATAATGCTATCCCAAGATGTTCATGTCTTAGTCTCCAGAACCTGTGACTGTGTTACCTTACATGGTAAAAGGGACATTGCAGACGTAATAAGTGAAGGATCTTGGGATGGGGAGATTAGACTAGATTATCCCAGTGGGTCCTAAATGCAATCCCAAGGGTCCTTATAAGAGGGACATTCAGGGTGAAGAAAAGTTGAGGTAACAACGGAAACAGAGGGAGAGAGATGCTAAGCTGCTGGTTTTGAAGAAGATGCTAAGCTGCTGGTTTTGAACATGGAAGAAGGGGTCAGTGAGCCAAGGAATGTAGAGGGTTTCTAGAAGCTGGAAAAGGCAAGGAAGCAAATTCTTCCCGGAGCCTCTGGAGGGAGCACAGTCCTCTCAACCCCTCAAGTTTTGGTCCAATGAAACTCATTTTGGACTTCTGATCTCCAGAACTATAAGACAATCGATTTGTATTGTCTTAAGACATTTAAGTTTGTGTTAATTTCTCAGAACAGCAATAAGAAACTAATACAGTGTATATATGGATAAATACACTTTTTCTCCTCTGTAGTAAAAGTGTTCCCCTGCTATGGCTATCCACTGCAGCCCCACAGCCTGGTGTGTGTGTGTGTGTGTGTGTGTAAAATATATGGCTATATCGATTGTGTGTATATATATATATATATATATATAAAAGCCAGGTATATCCTCACAGAAACCACAAGTGAGTCACAGTCTATTATTATCCTCCTTTTACAGATGAGGAAACTGAGGCTCATTTTGCCCAAGGTCACGTAACTAAAATGTGACAGAACTGGGATTCCATATTCCATGTCCGTATTCACCACTGCCTCTAAAATAAATGGCAGAAGGAACAGATGGAACGGAGCAGTCCACGTTCTTTGCAGAATAAATTGCTTCCAGATATAGCATAGGAGAATGCTGATTGACTAAAAGCACGTTTAGTCCTGTGTGTGAACCTGAGAGGGTACAGGCAGCCTACCTCTTAGCTCTGGTTGGCTGAATTGTAAAGTAACCTTGGGCAAGGGAAAAAAATAACTTTTTATAGTATATTGTAGTCGGTTGTCTTATATATGTGACATACATGCATATTTTTAAAGAAAACTGTTTCATAGACAGTTAACATTATGGGTGAATGAGCATTAAATGGGATATGATTTTATGCCAAGATTTTGGCTGTTTTTTAATGCACTTAGCAAAAAATGGACTCTTCTTGCCATGCCCCCACCCTCTGAAGGACTTCCTGGTAGCAGTCATTTTCCAAATGCTGCCTAGACACTCGGTCTTGGCCCAGACCCATTCACTGATGTGTTCTCATTTAGTGGAAGTATAATCAGTGTCTGACACTTTGCAGGATTTAAAAGAGTCCCCCCAAAAGAGAAAGCAAAACGACTGCAAGAAAAAACAAATCAGGCATGTGGCCACCAAAGAGAACAGTGGCCAAAATGTCTGTGTTGTTATATTGTGAATTAGCCCCTACCTTTCAAAACTTCATAGTAAGATATACAGTGATAAAATACCTTTATACTTCATGCTTTTTTAAAAAATGAGACTAGTAAAGTATACCAGCAGCTACTAAAATAATTCTGTGTTTCCAACCAACTCATTTAGCAGGAATCTGTTCACTGTGTTCTTGAGTTGACCCTACATGACCCCTCCTCCAGAAACAAGGGCAGCTTTGTGTTTGAGCTCTACTGAGCACTGGAGTAGGGGGTAGGGAGGTGGGCAGCTTTTCTTTCTGTATTTCCCATCTGCCTTCAGAATCATGGCCTGTGTGGTGCTTTGGAAGGCAGGAGGGCCCCAGACTGGGAGAGCTCATCTGAGAGCAAGCCGTCTCTCCATACTTGAATCTTGGATAATTCAGGATGAAGGTCAGCCCTAAACATTGCAACTGCAAACAAAGTCTTGTTTTAGAAAAACAGATCTCACACTGTGACTCTCCCACTGAAAATCCTTCTGTGGCTCCCCGTTGCTCTTGGGAAAAATTTCAACTGTGAAGGTGGTCTGTGAGACCTTGCTGGGTCTGGTGCCCATTCCCCTCATTTCAAGCCCCCTTCCAATTTCTTTTCAATTGAATTTAAAAATTTATATTAAAGTTCATGGACATGATTTAAAGAGTTGAATAGCAACATAAGTCTTATAACAAAAAACAATGGTCCCTGTTACATCCTGAGTTTCCCCTTCCCAAGAGACAACTTTCAACTTCTGGCGATCTCTTTTGCTATTTGATTTTGTACTTCGAAGCAACTGTGTACACTGCTAGTTCCACGTTGCTGAAGAAAAATCTATTGACTTTCTAGTAAGAAAGATGAAGATTTAGTGCTCTTAGATCATCCTTCCCCTCTTCCCATCCTTCCAAAATAGCTATAGCACAATTTTTGACAATTGAACATTCAATATTCATATAATTAGGACTATGCAAATATTGGTCACAGTTGAGCCATATAGTACTATTAATACATCCTTTTATTGTACAACTTTTGTTATTCCTGGAGTTAATAATTTCTTTGTTTGCTGTATTTGCCTAGTTTTCTATGATTCTTCACCACTTCAGCCTCAGACTTGCCCATGAACTGTAAAAAAAAAAAAAAAACCCTCCCAATATGGTCAAACTCATCAGGTAATATACCTTTTATTTCTTCACTGGACACAGTCCTCCTGTGGCTTTCCATATTCCCACTATAATCCAGGGTGACTTTTCTCTAGGCCTACCTGGTATACAGCTGTCATCCTGATACATTTCCTTCCCATCATTCCAAGTTTTCCTTTTGCCTTTCTGTTGGATCTCATTTCCTGTATCCCATGCTCTTGTCTTTCTTGGTTTTCTCCCTTATTTAGCTGTAGCATGTCTTCTAATAGCATCCTGAAAGGAAACGCAGAGAAGCTAATATTTTTTTTTAATCTTGCATGTTTGGAAATGTATTTATTCTTCTTTCACAGTTAGTTGATAACTAGGTGAGATTCAGAATTATTGGTTGGAAATTATTTTCCCTTATAATTTGTAAGTCTTTGTTCCATTTCTTCTAGCTTCCAGAGTTGCTTATTGGGAAGTTTGATTCTATTCTGGTTCCCAATTCTTTTGTATGCAATGTTCTTCCTTTCTGAAAGTTACTAGGGTCTCTCTTTATTTTTGGTGTTCTAAAATTTCACAATAACGTGCCTAATTATGTGTCTTTTTTCACTGGGCTGGAGTGTTCCCTTTCAATATGAAAATTCATGTCCTTCATTCTGGGAAATTTTTTTGTATTATTTCTTCAGTAATGCTCTCTTTTCTGTTTCTCTTCTCTTTTTCTAGAACACCTATTAGCATTATTCTAGATGTCCTGCATTGATTTTATTTCTCTCTTTCTTTTCTTTTTTTTTTTTTTTTTGGTGGTACGTGGGCCTCTCACTGTTGTAGCCTCTCCCGTTGCAGAGCACAGGCTCTGGACGCGCAGGCTCAGCAGCCATGGCTCACAGGCCCAGCCGCTCCGCAGCATGTGGGATCCTCCCGGACCGGGGCACGAACCCGTGTCCCATGCATCAGCAGGCGGACTCTCAACCACTGCGCCACCAGGGAAGCCCTATTTCTCTCTTTCTTGATCTCTGATTAGTTGTATGTTGGATCCCCTGGGTTGATCCTCTTATTTTCTCATATCGTATTTTCTATTTGAAAGAAACTCTCTTTATCTTTTATTCTAATTTCTGGGTTTATCTTCTAACCCTTTCATGTTCTCTCAACATTCCCTGTAAAAATATGTACATAGGGGCTTCCCTGGTGGCGCAGTGGTTGGGAGTCTGCCTGCCGATGCGGGGGACACGGCTTCGTGCCCCGGTCCGGGAGGATCCCACATGCCGCGGAGCGGCTGGGCCCGTGAGCCATGGCCGCTCAACCTGTGTGTCCGGAGCCTGTGCTCCGCAACGGGAGAGGCCACAGCAGCAACAGGCCCGCGTACTGCAAAAAAAAAAAAAAAAAAAAAAAAAAGGCATTCTAAACTTATTTTATAGCTGCAATGTCGTCTTCTATCTTTCAGAGGAAATTATTTATAGGTGTTTATTTAAATGTTTCCCTGCTCCCTGTACTATCTCTCTTTCTCCTAGTTGCTTTTTCCTGTTTCCCTGAAGCTTTGATCTCTGTCTTATATTCTAGAGTTTTCTACAAATATCTGATGATAGTTGACTGTCATTCATATTTCAAAGTGTTGCATAAAGAGCCGAGTGGGAGCTCTTTACACAAAGGTGAGGGTCACCCAAGGATCGTTAGGCAGACACTGGCTATTTCACTGGAGGGCCCTGAATGGTCTCTAGAGACCTATTCCCTTGTGCCATGCACTTTGCCCAGAAAAAAAGTTTTCTAACTGCCTGACCTGAAGGGAGAAGGAGGCATGGAGATAGCCCTCAGCCCACTTGCCAGCGTCCTGTCATGGGAGGACAGAGGTGCCAGTTTTAGTCTGGGCCTCACTCTTTGCTTAGCTAATGCCCCAAGTCCAGAGCATTCTCTGTCAACCTCTCAGAGGGTAAGCTTCTTATCTTCAGCTGTGGTGGGGGGTATGGTTGGTCCTACGGCTGAATGAGGCTTTCACCTGCCCTCTCATGTTACTCCCTCCCAGGCCCTTTGGAAGCACCCAGCTTCCCATCCCTGAGCCTTTCCCAGGCCCGTGGGACTAACTGGTTTGCCCCTAGTTGGTCCCCCTTCCTACAGGCTCCAATTTCAGCTTTCCCTGCTCTGCAAGTCAATTACTGTCATCCGTCTTCTTTCTAGCTTCCAAAATTTGGTCAGTAACCCTTGTCTGCTTTTGTCTCCTCTCCTGTTCTCTTTTTCCGGAGGATTCATACATCTTTAAATTCCATTAAAGTCCATTTTGGTAAGATTTCAGGAGTGAGTGGAGATAAACACATCCTCACCCAACCATTTTACCTATCTTTCTCTGTTACAGTTTTCTTTGCTTGAGCCGTCTCTCTCTCTGATTCTTAAATGTGCTAATAAGTTCCCTTCTGTGTCTGGGCCTTTGCACGTGCTGTTCCCTCCTGGAGCACTCTGCTCTTTCTCCTGCTCGTCCTCTGGCTACGTCCTCTGGCTAACTGTGGCTTATCAAACATGTCTCAACTTAAAAGTCACCCCTGCAGAGGGACTTCCCCAATCCTGGGCCTTCTGTCTACTTAAAGGAGCTCCAGTGGCTACCTCTGCACAAACCACAGCTGCTTCCTCTGGGTCTTCCCAGACCTCCTCCCTCTCAGACTCTTTTCAGAAAGAGGGAGAGAAGAAAGGAGGAGAGCTTCCTTCCCAGAGCCCCCTGCGGCCTGGCCACAGCCTCATCCATCCTCTGACCATATGTCTGCTGCCCTAAGTGGCTGAGCTGGTCCCTGGGATCCCTCCCAGCTGCCAGCCAAGAGCGCAGGTCAGCTGACACATGCTTCCCTTTGTTCTCTCAGCCTCCCTGTGATCAGGGACTTTTTACTACGCTCTCTCTCTGCTCTGTCACTCTCTCTGGGTCTCCGTCGCAGTGTCTCTCTCCCTTTCTCTCTCTGGCCCCTGTTCTCTCTCCACTGTTCTCTCCTCCTCCCCCTCGCCCATCCCGCCTTTTCTTTTCCTGTTCTCTCTCTCTTTCTGTCCACCCACCTCATTTTCCCTTTGTCTTTCTCCACATTCCTCCTGCGCCCCCTCTGGCTCCGGCTCTGAGAATGCCTCTCTCCCTGACGTCCACACACTCGAGTCCTTGTCCTGCCCCTCTTCCGGCGCCCGGTCGGCGGGGGCCTTCCTGCAGTGGCGCCCCAGGTGTGGCGTGGCCTGGTGGCCGGCCGGACCGCCTGCTGTCTAACACTCTTGTAAGGTTACTATTTATCTAGTGCAACCGAAGTTGGCACACACATCTGGCGCCTGGTACTTAGAGCAATTATTTATGATTTCCACCAAGATTTAAAAGCTCATCGCCGGCCTTGTAATGCAGTAACTGATTGCGCTGCTCATGTAATTAAGAAAAGATTATGATGTCCACGTGGCGTACCAGATGGTGGCATTCATAGTAATAGGCGTGCACAACTGGCAGACAACTGCGCAAGGGCAGCCGAGCGGAGGCAGCTGGAGACCCGTGTCTTCCTCCAGCCACTCAGGGAGGCGAGGAGGCTGCTGGGGGTGCTGGTCAGTGGAGCAGGGGGGTGGGGGGGGGGAGAAGCCTGGAGGGGCGAGGCGGGCTCCGTCTCCCCTGATCTGCTGCTCCGAAGTTGGCCTCTTTGTTATCACTCCCACCCCACACAGACTGAAAGTTTTGCCTGTGTATGTACACCTGAAGGCACACACGGACACAAATACGCACTCAGAATGCCATAAATGCGGGACTCTCTCCTTCATTTATTCAAAGATTTTGATCAAGCAGCTAGCTGGGCTAAGCCCTGGGCCTGTACTGGTAAAGCAGACGTGGTCCCCTTCCTTGTGGGGCTCAACAGACTAGGAAAGGAATAAGCATTGATCAAAGAACCGCAAGAATAAATGTAGAATTGAATTGCATTCCATGTTACACATCAGAGGCTGGTGGTATGATGAGGGCTTCCCCCAGGGCATTCGACTTGGTCAGGGAGTCCAGGGAAAGCTTCTCCAAGGAAGTGACAACTGAGGTGTGATCTGAAGAGGAAGAGCTAACCAGGTGATGAGAGGAGGGAAGAGTGTTTCAGCAGAAGGGACACATGCAAAGGCCCAGGGGTTAGAAGGGCCACGGCAAATACATGCATCTAAACGGAGGCCAGTGCCCAAGAATAGCCAAGGCAACTTGAAGAAGAGAAACGAAACTGGATGCCAAGAGTTTTAATGAAACTATAGTAATTAAGGGACTGTGGTGTCAGCACGAGGATAAACAGATTGACCAACGGAACAGAGGAGAGAGTCTGGAAACAGATCGGCACATACAGGATTACCATATTTCTGACAAAGATGACACCGTAGTCCAGTGGGAAAGGGATAGTCTTTTCAGTAAATGGTGCTGGGCCAATTCGATGTCCATATGAGAAAAAGTATATCTCGACTCCAGCCTCACATTATACACAAAAATCAATTCCAGACAATTTGCAGAGCTAAATGTGAAAGTTAAAACAATACAACTTTTAGAGGAACACCTTGGAATAGGCAAATATATCTTAAACAGGACACAAAAAGCCTAACTAAATAAGACAAATTATAAATCGAACATATTAAAACCAAGAAATTCTGTTTCTAAGAGATACCAGCAAGAGTGCCATTGTAACTGAAGGAGAGGGAGGAGACATCCACAATTCACATGTTTTACAAAGAACCTGGATTCAGAATATATATACTTTTTTAAACTTTTTTTTTTTAGCGGTACGCGGGCCTCTCACCGTTGTGGCCTCTCCCGTTGCGGAGCACAGGCTCCAGACGCGCAGGCTCAGCGGCCATGGCTCACGGGCCCAGCCGCTCCGCGGCATGTGGGATCTTCCCAGACCGGGGCACGAACCCGTGTCCCCCGCATCGGCAGGCAGACTCTCAACCACTGCGCCACCAGGGAAGCCCCTAGAATATATATTTTTAAATGCCTACAAATCAGTAGGAAAACAAAACCGGCAGTTCAACTTTTTTTTCGACTTTAACAGATTCCTCACAAAAGAAGATGTTCAAGAGACCAGTGAATATATGACAAGGTGTTGGGCTCCATTAGTCATCAGGGAAACAGGAGCTAAAATTACAGCGAGGTACCACTACCCACCCACCAGAATGGCTAAAATTAAGAAGATAAAATCTTAAGTATTGAAGAGGATGTGGAGAACAGGAACTTCACGCACTGCAGATGGGAATATAGATTGGTACTTTGGCAAATTGTTATTATCCAATAAAAACGGAATATATGTGCACCAGTGACCCAGCAGTTCCACTCTGGGATGAATGGATGTGAACCACACTAACTGTTTCCCAAAGACAGGTACTGCAATGTTCATCGGCGCACTACCTGTAAGAGTCAAAGCCTCAAAACTGCCTAAGTGCCCATAAATAGCAGAATGGATAAATTTATCAGAATAGGTAGATGGGGGTAGATTTATACCTTGGGATACTCTACAGAAAGGCAAATAAATAAGTGACTGCTGCGTGCAGCGTGGCTGAACCTCACAGATATATTTATGGGTGAAAGCAGACAGAACAAAAGCATAGATGCTAGATAATTACATCTATGCCAAGTCCAAAGACAGGCAAAACTAACCCATGGGGTTAGAAGTCAGGAGAATGTTTATCCTTGGGGAAGTAGTGCCTGGAAAGGACACAAAGGCAGCTTCTGGAGTTTGTGATTTTTCTGTTTCATGCCCTGTGTCCTGGTTACATTGGTCTTTTCATCTGGTTAAAATTCTTGGAGCTGTATACTTATATACTTATGTGCATTTTTATCTGTGTATGCTTTACTTCAATAAAGCGTTAAAAGGAAGCAGGGGGTAGGAGCTGATGTGGAGCTGAACAGGTGGAGAGAAGCAAGATGAGGCTGAAGAGATAAGTAGGGGAAAGCCAAGCAGAGCCCGGCAGGCCTCCTAAGGAGCAGTGGGGAATCCACGAAGGGGTTTAGACACAAGTTAGGGTGGAGGTGGAGGGTGGAAAGGTGGGGGCGTGGTCTGTTTTGCATTCACACATTTCACCCTGGATGACAGATTGAGCATGTGCGTTTATCTCCTTTTCCTCCTAAGATGCCACCAAAAGGGGTGGAAAGAAGTAAAAAGGAAACACCCTTACAGAGATGAAAGGAACCAGGAGAAGATATATCATGGGCCAAACCTTTCACCGAATTTCTGGAAGCCAAAAAGTGGGTGGGAGAGAGGTGCTGGTGGAGCTCTCAGGAGGAACTGCGGTTTCAGTGTAGTCCAAGTGGCTCTCCTTCCAAAAGGACTCGATCCCATAGCACTGGGGAGGGGCTCCAAGATGATGTGTGCAGAGGCAGATGGGAGGGACACGGGACGCTTAAAACAAGAGAATTAATTGAAAGGTGGCAGAAAAAGCCATCGATTTTTATACCTTCCAGCAGTACTCCTGCACACACAGAATGCATAGAACCATCAAATAATAAAGACTCTGAGAAATTAAACATTGAATTGTTCAAATGAAAAAGTCAATAGAATTAAAAGATGAATTCAATGAAATCTCCCAGAACGTAAGACCAAAGAAAAAGAGGCAGAAATGTGAGAAGAAAATAAGAAAATTAAAGGATTCGTTTAAGGCTTTCAATAACTGACTAATGGTAGTTCCAGAAAAAATTAATTAACAAAAAGGAGTTGGGAGGAAGAATTAACAAAGAAATAATACAGGAAATTTTCCCACAAATGAAGGACATGGGTTTCCAGAATAGGCCCACTGAATACAAAAATTATGCATAAAGATCCGTATATAGACACGATGTCTGGAAATGTCATAAGACCACAAATAGAAGCTATTAAAAGCTCCAAGAAAGAAAAATACATGCTACCTAGAAAGGACTGAGCACCAAAATGGCATCAGATTTCTCCTAGCAACATTCGATGCAATATTTCCAATATCCTCAAAATTTTGAGGGAAATGATTTTTGGCTATTATTTATATGCCCAGCCAAACTGTTGATCAGTGGGAAGCTAGAAGAAAAATAGTCTCAGAAAATTTACCTCCAGTGCACCCTTTAAAAAAAAACTACTGGAGAAGGTGCTCCAGCAGAATAACAGAATATATCAAGGAAAAGGATTACATAGTGTCCAAGAAACATTGGGCCAGTTCAGAAAGACAGTGGAGAAATTCCAGAAGAGAAGCAATGCAGCAGCTCTAAGGAGGGACAGTCCATGTTGGAGATGGAGTCTCCTGGAGAGGGAGAATGTAGCAAAACACAACTGGATGGGGAGGCTGGAAACAATGAAAATATGGTCATGGCAGACAGCACTAGTGGGAAGGGCAGGTGGAAATTCTGGTGGGGGAACAGTATTCAAAAAAGAAAATGCATATAAGAATAATACACTACTTGACTCTGCAGTGAAGAGCATTTCAGTGTTTTCTGTGAGCTAAACCTTTACCTGTCACAGCAGGAATTCAATGAATAATGTCTAAGATACATAAGAAACAGAAACGGAAGCATATTATTGGAAGGCATCAGGGCTACTGTAAATAGTAGTTAAAGGAGCTGGAAGTTTCCTCCAGGATGAGGGCTAGGGAATTGGGGTACATAGGGGGTGGTGATACATTGTTTTTAACCATGGCATACAATACTTGGATATCATTTTTTAAATTGCTTTTTCACTCTGGCTGCAGTGTGGAAATCTGATTGGAGGAGGTCAAGAGCAGACGCAGGGAGACCAGTTAGGAGAATAGTGCAGCAGTGCAGGTAGAAACAAAGGTTTATTAGACTAGATTGGTGGCAGTGGGGATGGGAAGAAGATGATGGATAAAAAAACGCGATTAGCTCCAAAATATATAAACAGCTCATGCGGCTCAATATTAAAAAAAACAAACAACCCAATCCAAAAATGGGCAGAAGACCTAAATAGACATTTCTCCAAAGAAGACATACAGATGGCCAAGAAGCACATGCAAAGCTGCTCAACATTACTAATTATTAGAGAAATGCAGATCAGAACTACAATGAGGTATCACCTCACACCAGTTAGAATGGGCATCATCAGAAAATCTGCAAACAACAAATGCTGGAGAGGGGGTGGAGAAAAGGGAGCCCTCTTGCACTGTTGGTGGGAATGTAAATTGATATAGTCACTATGGAGAACAGTATGGAGGTTCCTTAGAAAACTAAAAATAGAATTACCATATGATCCAGCAATCCCACTCGTGGGCATATACCCAGAGAAAACCATAATTCAAAAAGACACATGCACCCCGCAATGTTCATTGCAGCACTATTTACAATAGCCAGGTCATGGAAGCAACCTAAATGCCCATTGACCGACAAATGGATAAAGAAGCAGTGGTACATATATACAATGGAATATTACTCAGCCATAAAAAGGAACGAAACTGGGTCATTTGTTGAGATGTGGATGGATCTAGAGACTGTCATACAGAGTGAAGTAAGTCAGAAAGAGAAAAACAAGTATCGTATATTAACGCATATATGTGGAACCTAGAAAAATGGTACAGATGAACTGGTTTGCAGGGCAGAAATTGAGACACAGATGTAGAGAACAAACGTATGGACACCAAGGGGGGAAAGCAGTGGGGGTGTGCTGAATTGGGCAATTGGGATTGACATGTATACACTGATGTGTATAAAATTGATGACTACTAAGGACCTGCTGTATAAAGAAATAAAATTCAAAAAACAAAAACCCCAAAACGCAATTAGGTCGCATCGACAGGACTTGCAGTGGGTTGGATAAAGGGATATTGAGAAGGACAGGGATCCAGGGATGACATCTAGTTGCATGTGTCTATATTTGAGTGGACAGTGGAACCATCTGCTGAGAATCCTGGCCAAGAACCAGGTCATTAGGAGAGTGTAGTGAGTTCAGTTGGACACATGTTGAATCCGAGGTGCTTTGGGGACATCGAAGAGATGTTAGGTAGACAGTTGTAAATACATCTCTGAGCTCAGATCAAATACCCAGAGATAGGTAGTGACTGAAGCTGTTAATGCAGATGAGATCTCCTAGGGAGACAATAAGATCCAGTTGCACTGGAAAGATTGAGTAAACTGGAGAGAAGTAATTGATGGTGTAAGGTTGACATGAAGTCTCCCGTTAGATACATTCAACCCAGATGACACAGATATAAATATATCCACACAGGCATAGTGTCCTTACAGTCTCATAATAACCCAGAGGTTCAAAAATTACCCCTTACTTCACATTAAAATCAGATAGTTGAAGCTTCCATCCGGCATGCTGTGGAAGATCCCTCCATGGGTGTCCAGGCGGACTCTCCAGGGTCCATATGCACTGTAGCCACCTTCGCCACTATTCCCAGCCCCTAACTGTGGCTTTGACCTGCAGCTTTGGCCGTTCACACCCACTTCTATCCCGTTATTCTCCCCCAAACAGTATCAACAAAGGTTATTGTGTCAGCAGACTTACTGAAGGTTTGGGGCAGTTGGGGACAATTATAGCACACAGCAGGAAGCAAATTAAAACTCAGGATCAGACATCACCGTTCCTAGAAAACTAGCAGCTATACCTCACCATAGAAAATCCTGCACTGGCCTTGACCTTCCGTGGAATCCCTGCCTTGTTCCCTGTTGGGGTCCTCTTCCTGCTCACAGCCTTTCCCCCGCCTCCTTTCATCTTGTATCTGTGCCTCTCACCTGCTACCTCCCAGGCTGCCCCCAGAAATTCTGTTGAGAAATCCAGCTGCCTCTTTGTTGCATCCCTTGCCTTCCAGGCCTTTTGCGAAGCCACTTACAACACCCAAGGGGGCCAACAATATACTTTTCAAAAGAAAGAGCCTTCTCCCCTGGGATGAATTACGTTCATCACCTAGAATGGTAAACTGGCTGCCTTCAGTTCATTCTTTAAAAAGCTTGAACTCACGTGCAGACACGCACACTGACCATGACATTCATTCACGTACACAGATGCTTATGCTCTCACTGACAACCATACACTCATATGTGGATGTGAGCACACACTCACAACTGCATGTACACGCTGTGTGCGCCCACACATTCATACATGCTTGCACATGCAGATGCACTTGCAGGCTTTTTTTTTTTTAAATAATGTACTTTATTTAATCCAGTGTAACCAAAATAGTATCATTTCAACATGTACTCAGTATAAAAAAATTAGCAATGGGATTTTTAACATTCTTCTTAAATTCTTTTTTTAATTGAAGTATAGTTAATTTACAATATTATATCAGTTTCAGGTGTACAGCATAGTGTTGCAGTATTTTTGCAGATTATACTACATTATATGTTATCACGAGATAACAGTTATAATTTCCTGTTATATCCTTGTTGCTTACCAATTTTATACATAGTAGTTTGTATCTGTTAACCCAATACCCCTAATTAGTCTCTCCTCCCTTCCCCCTCCCCTTCAGTAACCACAAGTTTGTATTCTATATCTCTGAGTCTGTTTTTATTTTACATATACATTCATTTGTATTATTTTTTAGATTGCACATATAAGTGATATTATATAGTATTTGTCTTTCTCTGATTTATTTCACTAAGCATAATATTTTCTAGGTCCATCCATGTTGCTGCAAATGGCAGAATTTCATTCTCTTTTATGGCTTAGTAGTATTCCACTGTGTGTGTGTGTGTGTGTGTGTGTGTGTGTGTGTGTGTGTATATATATATATATATATATATATATATATACCACTTTTTTTTTTTTGCAGTACGCAGGCCTCTCACTGTTGTGGCATCTCCTGTTGCGGAGCACAGGCTCCGGACGCGCAGGCTCAGCGGCCATGGCTCACGGGCCTAGCCGCTCTGCGGCATGTGGGGTCTTCCCGGACCAGGGCACAAACCCGTGTCCCCTGCATCGGCAGGCGGACTCTCAATCACTGCGCCACCAGGGAAGCCCATTCCACGTATTTTTTTATCCATTCATCTGTTGATGGGCACTTAGGTTCACTTGCAGGCTTTTAACAACACCCAGGGTCAATCCTGAACCATTCCCTTAGGTTAACCCCACCCTCTATGTGTGTGCATGTGTCTGTGTGTGCACAGGTCTGCCCTTTGCCACTCGGGTCATTGAGCTGTCCTAAGGGAGTGTTCTATTCCTGGACTGGTGCCGTCACCTGGGGAAGAGGCATCTCCTTGGTCCAGAAACTAGAACTGAGCTAGTGAGTCTGAAGGTACTGGGACTGGGCTCTGAAACATGACCATGTCATAATGTCAAAAGTAGGCCCCATCCTGAGCACACAGCCAGGAACTGGCATCTGTGGTGGGTAGAAAAATGGTCCCCCAAAGATGTCCACATCCAAAACCTGTGGGTATATTACCTCACATGGCAAAGGGCCATTGCAGGTGTGATCAGGCTAAGGATCTTGAGGTGAGCTGGGTGGGCCCAATGTAACCACAATAGTTACAAGGGAAAGAGGGAGGCAGGAGAGTCAGAGAAGGAGATTGACAACAGAAGGAGAGGGCAAGGTGAGGTGATAATTGATTTTGAAGATGGAAGTGGGCCCCGAGGCAAGGAGTGCAGACAGCTTATAGATGCTGGAAAAGACAAGGAAAGGATTTACATTGCCTTGTAGATATTAAGCTATACAGTAAAGCTACTAGAATCTGACAGTATGGTAATGGCATAGGATTATTGGATTGACAGAAAACTTTAGAATAGAATAAAGAGTCCAGAACTATATCCCAGTGTATATAAGAATTTAATACCTAATAAATGTTTCACTCTCAGTAAGAAAAAATAAGTTTAATTGGTAAATAATGCTGGGAAAAAGCACCTATCCATTTGTAAGAAAATGAAGTTGGATCCTCACCTCACACCATATAATAAATTAAAATCCAATGCATTAATAAGACTTAAATGAAAAAATAAAATATAAAAGCCTTAAGAGGAATTTTAGATGAATATATGTATAATTCAGGTACTGTAGGCCAGTAGGGGTGAAGAGTGCATTTTTATCTGTGACAGGAAACCTAGAGTCTATTTAAAAGAAAGATGATCGGGCTTCCCTGGTGGCGCAGCAGTTGAGAGTCCGCCTGCCAATGAGGGGGACGTGGGTTCGAGCCATGGTCCGGGAGGATCCCACATGCCGCAGAGAGGCCAGGCCCGTGCACCGCAACTGCTGGGCCTGCGCTCTGGAGCCCGCGAGCCACAGCAGCTGAAGCCGGCGTGCCTGGAGCCCGTGCTCCACAACAGGAGAGGCAGCTGCAGTGAGAGGCCCACGCACTGCAACTAGAGAAAGCCCGTGCGCAGCAACAAAGACCCATCACAGCCAAAAATAAATAAATAAAATAAAATTTAAAAAAAAAGGTCTTAAAAAAATATGTATGATACATTTATGTATAAACATACCTACAAAAGCAGAGTAGCAGAAAGGTGTTCGAGGCACAACCATCAAAATGTGAATGATGAGGTTTCAGGGATTATGAATTTGTTCTTCATACACTTACATTTTAAAAAACCTTTTAATCACACAATAGAAAAATTAAAGCTATTTTGATCACAAATCAAAGATTTTTAAACTACAGAAGCTGATTTCTTCCCTAGGTGATGTTATCTAGCCCATGGCTTACCTGTACACTGATGACTTTGAATTTCCATCTCCATCTCTAATCATGGTCATGAGCTACAAGTTCATAGATCAGGATACCTATTCAACAGTTCCACCTGTATGGGGATTTCAAGCTGGAGAGATCCAGCGTGGATGGCTTTATTCCCTCCCTTCCATCGGGCTCTTGCACCAGTCTTTTCTATCTCAGTAAATGCTAACACCATTTAACAGGTTGATCAAGGCCCAGATCTGGAAGGTAGTCTTTTTTTTTTTTTTTTTTGCAGTACGCGGGCCTCTCACTGTTGTGGCCTCTCCCGTTGCGGAGCACAGGCTCCGGACGCGCAGGCTCAGCGGCCATGGCTCACGGGCCCAGCCGCTCCGCGGCATGTGGGATCTTCCCTGACCGGGGCACGAACCCATGTCCCCTGCATTGGCAGGCGGACTTTCAACCACTGCGCCACCAGGGAAGCCCTGGAAGTTAGTCTTGATTCTTCTCTCTTTGATCCCACATTCACTCCAAGGGCAGCCCCTGTCAGGTCTATGTTCAAAATATGTCCTACTATCCTCAGTGCTAAGTTTGACCCCTTGGTTAACGGGGTCTGCTGGCGTCTGCCTTTGTAAAGGAAACTTTTCCTACTTGACATATAAAATTAATCCATTGGATGATACTCTGAAATTATGTGAACGTTCTGTGTCCCCAAGATCTTCTCCAGTGGTTTTAGCATCCATTAGTGAATCTTGTTTGAATCAATTATTATATCGGTGATTGCAAAACAGTGATTTTTCTAATTTTATTATTTCCTCTATTTTTGTTCTACATTGTTGAGTACTAGTATAAATGCATGGATTATTGTTCAGGTTGATGTGCTATGATCATTATTGTCATTCTTTTTTATGCTCAAATTGTTCAAAATTGGGCCATCTCCATCAGCCTGTCTCCCGTATCCTTTTGACATGTCCCCCCCACTCTTTCAAGATACTCTTGTTTTCTGGCACAAGAGAATAAGCATAATTGGAGAAATTTAAATATAGACCTTATCTTAGATATGATCAGTGTTAAACTCTGAGGTGTGATCATGGTATTGTAGTTATGTAGGAGAATGTCCTTGCTCTTAGAAGATATTCTGAAGTCTCTCAGGGTGAAATGTTGTGATGTCTGCAGCTAATTCTCAAACGCAGGGAAGAAGGGAAGAAAACAGAAGTTGCAAAAATTTAACCATCGGTGAAGCTAGCTTATATTAAAACTATACCTTTCTTTCAACTTTTTGGTGGGGTTGAACTTTTTCAAAGTAAAAGTTGTGGGAAAGATAGGTTCTGTATCCAGTCACTGGTCACTCCCTCCACTGCTGTCGAGCTGATTCTCACCACTAAGGTGGCTCGCCTACACTCCTTATGGGTCCCGGCTTCTCCCCTCCCTGCAGAGTTCATTCTCACGGAGCTGCCAAAGCGAGTGTCTCAAGACTTAAATCAAAACTTGCCATTCCCTTGCCTGAAGCTCTCCTTGACTCCTGAAATAAAATCTAAATTCCACACTGAGGTCTCTAAGGCCTTCTAGGTCTGACCCTACCTGCCTGCTTTCCTCACTTCCACGCGTTGCCCACTCACTCTACTCCAGCCCTGGGTCCTTAACACAGGCTGTTCCCTCTGTCTGAACAGATTTTCATGACGTTTTCTTTTTCTCATCACTCGCACTTTTGCTCAATGCCGCCTCCATCTAAAAGTCCTGTCTGCCCTCTCTTACGTAAATAGCTTCTCCATTTCCACCCAGACTCTATCCTTGACGCAGCTTAATTTCCTTCTTGTTGCTTATTTGTTGTCTGTCTCCCCCGCTGGAATGAAACATGCTCCCAAAGCAGAGACTTTGTCTATTCCGCATTGTATCCTTAGTACCGAGAACAAAACTTAGCACATCGTAGGTGCACAATAAGCACTTCCTGAACAAAACGATGTAGTCACTCAATACAGGTACATATCCAGAGATCTGCTTGTACACACAAATGCACGCTCACACAAATGCTTCCTGAGGTACGTGTAGAGAAACAGAGTCACGTAGAAACATCCACGAACAGACAGACAGCTGTACAGTTCCTACAGACACGAAAACACACACGCAGAACGTTCAAAGACAGATACACTCACGCAATAACCCACACTTATCTTTAGACATTTATCCACTGGTCCGTATACATTCAAACATTGACCTACATAGGCACACACATGCTCACACCATCACAGGCACGCACAGAGATGCAGACATCTAGGCGCACCTACACACACTCCCGTACGTAAGTGTGCACGCACGCACTCGCCTTAGCCCGACCTGGCCTTTCACATCTTGCTAAGCCCAGCTTGGGTGGGTGTTGCTGGGCTACTCTACAGCCCTTGGCCGGGAGCGTCCCAAACCTCCTGGCGACACTCCCTTCCCAGGACAGACAATCTGGGAGGGGCCGGGGGCTGCTGGGCAGGCGCCCCCTGATTTGTGGCTGCTCCGAGGTCGCCATTTGCAGCGGCAGTGTCTCCGAGGCCGTTAGCTGTCTGGGCAGAGCTGTAAAACACGCCTGGCTCGGCGCCCCCTGCTCCAACCATACTCGCCTCTGTGGTGGCCTGCTTCCCTGGGCAGGACCCGAATGCCAGAGTCGGGGGCCTCTCGTAGCCACACACACAGGAGACCATGGCAGCAGGGAAAGGCTTCAGGCCTCTGAGGTGTCCACTTAACGTGGCTGGGCGGGGGGTGACCCTGTGGTGGGGTGCAGAGGGTAGCAGTTCTTAGCAGTTCCAGGCAAACTGGAATACTTTCTGCCCACATGCAGCTGGAGCAGGCAGGGCTGGGGGTGTGGAGAGGGCTACGGGTACCAGGGGAGGGGCTGAGATGGCACCTGCCCCCCCCCCAGGTAGGCTCTGCTGGTGCCAGGAGCTCCTGAGGTGCCCTCGATGCCGGACCTGGGTAGCATACCCTCTCCAGGGCTCAGGAGCTGGTGCAGCCCAGGCTGCCCAGGACTCCAGTCTGAGCTCAGGAAGTCTTCAGGGGGCTGCACATCTCTGTTACCCCAGACACCTGGGTGGGAGACCCTGGCGAAACTCCTGCGGCTCCTCTTCATATGGGACCTTTGGGTGACACCCTCTGCTGGGCTCAGGAAGCAGAGGGCAACTCCCCAAGGGTTCCCGACAATATGTTCAAAAGCCTAGAAGCTGGAGAGGATGTTCAGGGACTCCGTGACATAGCTGTGAACAAGGACCAGCGCAGTGGGGGGCTGAGGTAGGAGAGATGTGCCCAAGGCTTGAGAGAAACCCAGGCTAGCGGGGAGGGAGAGAGTGAGGAAGTGCGCGGTGGGACGGGAGGCCAAGGGGCAGGAGGTGCCCAAACCCTGCAGCCCCAAGACAAGGATTGGGGGTTTGAACCCAAAGTACTAGGGAGCCACAGATGGGCCTATAGCAGAACTGATGCGATCTGATTTGCCGCAGCATCCCTTGCCATCTCATACAGCGCATGCCTGTCATTTCATTATGGAAGGGCCGGGGTGGCCCAGGACAGGAAAAGGGGAGGAGGACATTTTACAGCGTGTCAGGGACTGCACCAGCCCCCTGCTTTTTGCCAGAAGAACAACTGCTTGCAACCAGTGTTCAAACAAAAGGCTGGGTTTCTTCCATTCATTCACGCATTCATGCACTTATCCATCATCATATCCATGCACTTATCCATCATATCCATCGTCATCATGCACTTATCCATCTCATCTTCATGGAGATGAGAAATAAACCAGGTCCTGCCATCCAGAGGTGTCCAGCCCAGTGGAGGAAGAGGAAAGGGAAGGGGCAGAAGCCGGGGTCAGCATTTATGGAGCGCCACTTGTATGTTGGACACCGAGTTGGGCAGCTGACATGCATGGTCTCCTTTGGCTTTATGATCACCCAGTGAGGCAGGTACCTCCCACCCCATTTTACAGACTAGAAAACTGAGACTCAGGGAATGAAGCCACCCTCCTCTAAGTCCTCACAAAGGGCTCTAGCCCCCGGCAGAAAGTCTGCAGAGAGTGATAGAGAACAGCCTGCGGTACTTCAAGGGTAATTTCCATCCTTGTCTTCAGGCCTGGCGAGGTTCTGAAGTTCCCGGAAAGGATGAGACCCTGGAGGATTCGACCAAGGGCCCAGCGCTGCCTCCCCCTTGGCCTGTGATTAATACCTGACAGTCCCTCCACTCGCAGGGAACTCATCAGACTAATATTTCCTGATACGAACTCCGTGTCGCCCTAGAATGAGAAATCCCAGCCCCCTCGCATTCCGTGCCCCAGATGAATGGGCTCCCGTCCTGGGGCCTGTGATGCGGCCTGTGGCTGCAGAGGGAGGTTGTTAAAGACCCTTCGTCAGCAGAACCGTGGCCTCTCTTGGCTGGCCAGCGGGCCCTGGTTCCCCTCACCCTGCTGCTCCCCTGGGGCTGGCCCTGGACTGCCCATCAGAGATGGGGAGGCAAGATCGGTGCTCAGCAGATGTGCAGGGGGCGCCTTGTGAACAGAGGGACAGGCCTTCTCCAGCCCTTCACAGGAGTCAGGGCCCTTGAGAATCAAAGGGAAGTGGCAGAGTCTGCCTACATTTCGCCTTGACTTTGAAGGTCGAAGGAGCCCAAAGGAGGGTATAAGCCTGTAGCCCAAGACCATGAGCAAATGCCTCCTTAAGGTAACCTAGGACCGGAAAGGAGCATCCCCCCCACTGTTGGAACCAAGTGATACTAGGAGCAGAAATACCAGTGCTTGTTGCTGTAGTAAGAAAAATAGAAATGATAACCATTTATAGAGTGCTTACCGTGTGCCAGGCATGGAGCCACACATTGGTGCACGTTACTGCGTTCAGTCCTCCCAGAGCCTCATGGAGAAGGTGGTATTATCCCATTTTACAGATGAGAAAAGTGAGGCCTAGGGCAGTTAAGTGATACTCTTAAGTAGTGGTGTCAGGGTTAAACCTTAGATTTCCCTACCTTGAAGCCTGTGCGTTTAGCCATTCATCATCCAGCTGTTCAACTGGTATTTGTGAAATGACGTCTTCATGTCAGGCATTGAGTGGGTGATGGGAACACACAGGACAGGCCCCCTCCCTGCCCCCGTGGAGCTTGCCGTCCCGTGAGAACCAACATCAGACAAGGTGACTGTGGTGCTTGGCTGAGAATGTGGCTGGGACGGGGTGCTCAGAAGGTCTTACTAAGAGAAGGGGCAGTGTCTTGTCTTGCCCTCTGACAAGGAGAAGCCAGTCCACCTCCCGAGGATAAGTCCTCCTTGAGGTGCCAAAGGTGGAAAGAATCCAGGGCTGGAGGTCAAAGCATTGAAGGCGAAGCCAGGGCAAAGAATGGTCCTCCCGGGTAGCAGGCACTAAGGGGCTGATAGCAGAAGGTGGGGTCAGGACGTGGATGACCGGAAGGAAGCAGGGGTGTCCCCTGTGAAGGCAGCAGCCATCATGCTCTGAACGGTGTGGTCCCTGGCTGGGTGGTGTTCGGCTTGCTTAAAGGTGGAGGTCGAGAAGGCCAGCTCTTCACACCTGAGAGGGGTATCTCCTCCTAAGGGTGTCCTTCAGCAGCAGGAGATACTTAGAGTCAGATACACAGCAGCACCAAAGGGGTCAGTTCTTGGGAGGTCCCCAGCCAGCAGCCAGAAGCTTGGGGAGCTGTTGTGACTTTGGGGGATGGGAGCCGGCATGGTTTATGCAGGGGTTTCAAGCCCCAGCCAAGCAGGGTGGGTTTGGGTGGGTTCAGGGAGGAATTCCAAGCCCAGCGGGAAAGCGGAGGTCGAGAGTGGAAGCCAGATCTGAGCCGATCCAGAGCCGTAAGACAAGTACCTGCGGCCACCTGCTGGTGGCGCTGTGGCTACCAACCTGCTTTCTGCTGTGTCACAGTGGGGAGGGGTGGAGAGGGCTCCACCTGGAGAGGCAGGGAGCCTGAGCCACCCCAGGCCTGGCGCTGCCAGGGGCTGGGAGGGTGGCAGCCTCAGTTGGGCTGCAAAGAGCTTGTCCTCCGTCTGCATGTTGTTAGTGCTTCAGCCCTGTGGCATGGGGTTCAGCTTCTCGAATTGCAAAGTTTGGGACCCTCAGAGCCTCTCACCCCCTCCCTCCCTGAGCCCCTCCTGCTCAAGGCTTCACCCTGTTGCCAGAACCTGCCCTGAGCCTGACCCTCAATTCACCCTTGACCCTTGCCCTGTCCTGACTCTCCACTCCCTGCTCCCCTGCCCCTGCCCCATTGGGTTCCCCCATCTCTGACTCCTGCTCCACCCCCACCATTTCACACCCATCCCAGATACTGCCCCCATCCTTCCCACCCACCCTGCCTCTGGAACGGGGTCAAGACCCCACGTGAGATTCCAGGAGGAGAGATGGGGGCATCTGTTGCTCATGTTCCTAACGAATTATTTTAAAGCTGAGAGGTCCCTGTTTTCTTCGGGGGCCAAAAATCGGTGGGAATTTCAAGATGACCTCATTAAAATGCTATGTACAAAATCAACCCACAGCTTGAGACATCAGAATAGTGGTCCCCCTTGTGGGAGATGGGGGGCAGAGGGTAGAGGGAGGGCACAGGGGGCCATCTGGGGGCTTCTGTTTCTTGCTCTGGGCGTTGGGTACACAGGTGTATTCAGTTGGGGAAGATAAATCAAGCAATACGATCTGTGTACTTTTCTGTATCTATGTTATGCTTCAACAGAAAGTTTTCTTTTAAATGCACTGTAGTCTGGGCCTTTGGGGCCCTCGGGGCAATGGAGCTGGCCACAGGCTCCCTGAGGCTGTTGGGACGTGACCATCTAGAAGGCTGGTTAGGCTGATTCTGCCTTAAATGGGCCCTTGGAAAAGCACAGTTAGGCTCTCAGTGTTTCCAGGACAAGCTTTCACCCCAACGGGATGCTGACACCCAGCCCCACCCCACCATGCACCCCCTGTCTGCTGGGACCCTGCCTCGGTGCCAGCTGCCTTTCCTAGCCTAACAGCTGTATTTTTCAGGTACAATATGACAGGCTCAATCTATCCCTGTTATATATTTCCCAGTAAATGGACAAGGTGAAAACAGTGTCAGTTCAAATCACCATCATGACACTTAATTCTGATTTACTGTACCTTTTGCTGCAATCTTGAAAGTGCCTGCGTCTGTGCTGAGCTGGATTGCCCAAGCCAGGCCCCACGGGGTCGACGTTAAGATCAGCTTCAATAAAAGAATTTAGGGTAAGGCAGCCCCCGGTGGGCAGGGGCCAAGCCGGGGCCCAGAGGACAAACCAGCAGAGACGCTGGAGCCCGGCTCTCCCGCGCCTCCCTCCCACCGACTCTGTGTCCCAGCCCTGTGTTTGCAGCAGCTGGGAAATTTACGGCGGCTCCATAAACGGGTTTTACAGACAGCTGTTAGAGCGTGCGGGGCAAGGCTTGGCTGTCGGGGGACCTAGTCGCAGGCTTACAGCCAAGACACTTAAATATTATGGCCCCACATAGATAAAAAGTGTGCTGTGCGCATTCTCTGCTACCTCCTTCCTCCTGACCCAGGAGCGTGGGATATGGCCAGAGAATAGCATCGTTCCTGGCCGCCGGCTTGCCAGAGACCAAATGCCTGCAAACTCTCGCTCAAGCCCCTGCCGCCCAGGCCAGGAGCCTCTGGCTGGGCTGGCAGCATGCATGCAGGGAGACTCATCCGAACAGCAGTGCCAGAGGAATGCCGGCCTCCTTCTGCCCTGTCCTCCTGACCCACTGTGCCCAGGCTCAGCTCACCAAGTTCTTTTAGCCTCAGGGCCTGGCTCCAGCTCTTTTCTCTGCCTTGAAAGCTCCCTCCCCACCCCCTCCCCCAAACTTTTCTTGCCCTGGCCAGTTCCTACCTACTCTTTCAGAACTCAGCTGAAATATTCCTTTCTCAGAGGCATCGCCCCTGCTTTCTAGAATCAGGTCCCGTGTTATAAATGCTCACATCCCCCTTGGACTTCTTCATAACATTTATAACAATTGTAATTAACTAATTATTGGTGTCATTATCTGTTTAATGTCTGTCTTCCCCACTGGACAATAAACTCTGTGAAAGCAGGGACTGTATTTGAATGTATCCCTAGTGCCTTGCACAGGGCCTGGCACTCAATAAATGTTGAATGAATGAATGAAAGAATAAATGAACAAATGAAGAGGCAGAGATGAATCACACACGACCCTCAGACATAGCACAAGGCAAAATGTGCTCAGATCCTAAGAGCAGGTGAAAGGTTTGTGAGGGTTCAGTAAAGAGAAACCACTTTGACAAAGGGGAAATCAGGGAAGGCTTCCTGGAAGAGGTGCAGTGGGACCTCCTGGTATAGTAAAGTGCTTTCATTCAGAAGTCCCAACTGTGAAGCTTAAGATGTGAGTCAGAGGGCTAGTTTCTTAGTCTCGTTGAGCCTCAGCTTCCCGGTCTTTAAAATGGGGCTAATGATAGTGATGCGGAAAGCTTGGCATCTCTGCACTGGTGCCTCATCAAATCTCACAGACAGAGGTTTGGGTGAAGTAGAAAAGAATAGCTTTATTGCTTTGCCAGGCAAAGGGGGACACAGCAGGCTCCTGCCCTGGAAAACTATGTGTCCTAACCCAGGAGAGTTCCGTGAGGAGTTTCACGGCAATGGTTCAAGGGTGGGGTTGCTTATAAGATTAGGGTGTGTGCAGGGCCTGCATTCCTTTAATCTCATCTCAGGTAATTTTAATGAGCTTGTCCTATTCCTTTAGTCTGGCCTCAGATGGTATTCTCCTATGAAGAATGCTGACATCTTCCATTTGCTGGGTTTTAATTCTATAAAGGGCTTAAAGTGATGTGTATCCCTTGAGGGGAACCAGGACCCTGCCCCAAGACTACACTATTGTTTCTTGGCAGCCCCTCCCTTGTCTTTGCATCCTATCGCTTCCCTTCCTGGATAAGCAGCTGTTCGAATCTGCCCTTCGGAACTCAGGGAAGGTCACAGAGGTCGGAGTCAAGAAACGTGGGACAGAAAGGCTTCCATGCTCAGGCGCCCCACAGAGCCCTGCTTGGTTTCAGTAGTGACTGCATCGTGTGTTTGCTGTGAAGCTTAACTGTATTTATAGCACAGCTCATGTAATGAGAGTTCCTTAAGGTACATTACTGCTGGATATAGCCAGAACTTGGTAATTCCAGGCAAAAGGAGCAGCATGTGTGAAGGTATTTTTGAAGGATAAAAGCCATTCCCCTTGATGTCTTGTGCCTCAGAAGCCATGTTTTGTATCTCATAACCTTAGCCTGAGCTACTTGACCAGGGGAGAGTGTCTGACCCAATAAGAGCCAGTCATAGGCTGGCCAGTGACCTAAGACCTATGGCTGGGCCAAACAGATTTCCTCTCGTGAGTGTTTGATTGAAGAGACATGGAAGAATAGGCAGGAGAGCCAAAGCTGAGAGTTCCATGATGAAAATATCATTGCACAGCAAAGTGAAAATTATAACTAAGCACAAGGAATTGGAAAGATGCCTCGGATGCCTCAGCTCCCAGCCATCTGTAGCCTTATGATAGAAGTTGTTTGTTTTTTTCTTCTTTTCTGTTTGAAGAGGCATTGTAGCAGTGCAATTAAATTTGACTTCTCACTGAAAGACATATTAGCTGTGTGACCTTGGACAGAGTACTTAACCTCTCTGAGCTTCAGTTTCTGTGTCTGTAAAATAGAGATCATAAAAGCATTTATCTCAGAAACTTGTGGTATGGATTCAATGAAATAATGAAGTAGATAGTGTTACTCTTCACTGATACGCTCCTCATTAAGAACACCAGCCTGGTGTAAAAGAGATTTTTGAAAAAGAGACTCCCCTGGTGGTGCAGTGGTTAAGAATCCGCTTGCTAATGCAGGAGACACGGGTTTGATCCCTGGTCACATGGGTTTGATCCCTGGTCCGGGAAGATCCCACATGCCGTGGAGCAACTAAGCCCTGTGCCACAACTACCGCATGCTGTAACTACTGAAGCCCACCCACCTAGAGCCCATGCTCCACAATGAGAGAAGCCACTGCAATGAGAAGCCCGTGCACCGCAACGAAGAGTAGCCCCCGCTCGCCGCAACCAGAGAGAGCCCGCACGCAGCAACGAAGACCCAACACAGCCAAAACTGAATAAATAAATAAATTTATATTTAAAAAAAGGCAACCACCTTTTGGGCTCCAGTCTTTCGTGGAAAGAAAAAAGGTGGAGAAATCTGCTCAGTCCCCGAACTGGGCATGTTCTCTAATGCTCTCATCGTATGTGGAAGAGGAAAGGTTGAGCCGTATGAAATTGTCAATATTCAGTTCAGTGTTTTATGGACATTTTGATCCATTAAAGTGGATTTCCGTATGGTTCAACTTCGGAAAAGAAAGGATTCCCCAAGAACCAAGAGCCACAGGGAATACTGGACCAGGGCATTCCTCCCAGGAGATGGAATTGGGGCGTAATCAAGGAACATTCCCGAGGCCCAGGGAATAGACCACTGGAAATGTGTGCCGACTGATTTCAGAATCTACAGAGCTGTGACTGCCATGTGCTCCCCTTCTTGTCTCTTCAGAGTGGAAGTGTTTCTCTGTGACTCCCCGTCTCATTTCACTACAACATATTGGGCCTGTGGGTGGCAGGTAGCTGGTCGTTTTGGTTCATAGATCTCTGAACCAAAGCAAGTCAGTTCTCTCTTCTCCCTGATGAAGAGAATTCCAGGCATCACACAGCAATCTTGGACTTTGAGCTTGAGCCAGTGTCTGGATGGAACTTTGGCTTGCTTCCCTACAGGTGAGCAGGTTCTACAAGTAGGGTGGGGGTGGGGAGATTGACTATATGATGACCAGAAGGGCAGGCTAGGGTAGATTATTGTGTTGGTTGCCGATGTCCCAGCCCCTTGAAGTCAGTCTTGGCCATGCAGCTTACTTCAGCTAATGAAATGTGAGTGAAAGTGACACGTCACTCTAGGCAGAAACTCTACGAGCTCGTTTGTGCTTTGCCACACTCTTTCTTGCTGAAACGACAACCACAGCCAGCAGTGTTCCAGATAGAAGAGGCTCCAGAAGCCTGGGTCCTGGAAGAAAGAAAATATGCTTCTAGGCCACAGCCAATGTACCTCATGCAGGTAGCGTGAGTGGGAAATAGACTTTGGCCATTATAAGACCCTGGCATTTTGGAGTTGCAACGTCCCTGGTCAGGGAACTAAGATCCCACATGCCGCGGGGCAACTAAGCCTGTGCGCCACAACTATCGAGCTCATCTGCCACAACTACTGAGTTCACCGTGCCTCAACTAGAGAGCCCACGTGCCACAACTACAGAGCCCATGTGCCCTGGAGCCTGCATGCTGCAACTAAGACCCAATGCAGACAAAATAAATAAATAAATAAATAAATAAGAAATAAATCTTAAAAAAAAGACTCATTTTTGAGTTCTGAAATACAATGTACAAAGTAAGCATTAACAAAAACAGAAAAACAAACAAAAAAACAAAGGGGACTTGTACTGTATTGTCAATATTTCTGTATTTTTTACAGACAAGAAAAAGAAGAAGGTACTTATGGACTGCTTGTGTGATTGAAAAGGAATTATTTATAAAGAGAAAAGCAGGGTGTCTGGCTTGTGAACCCCCTCCCCACTGGCATCACCACCACTGATGGGCAATTATTCTTTAGGCGCAAGGGGTGGAGCAGAAGCAGGAACTGTGGCTCAGTCGGGAGAAGGTCACTGCTGTAACTAACACCAACACCACCATCTCAGTGCCTTAACACAACAAAAATTAACTTCTCACTCATGTCACAATTCAACGTGCGTGGTGGGGGAGGGGAAGCTCTGTTCCACACAGTCACTCAGAGGCCCAGGCCCTGTTCATGTTCCAGTTGTATCATCTTGTGGTGACTTGTCTTCCTCTGCGATTGGCTGGTGAGTAGGATACCAGAGGCAGCAGGGAGGATTGCTTGAGAGACTTGTAGAGGCCAAGCTTGGAAGTGACCATACCTCACATGCTGTTAGGCAGAACTTAGTCATATGGTCCCACCTAACTGCCAGGGAGGCTGGGAACTCTTGTCTAGCTGTGTGCTTGGGAAGAGGAACTGGCTTGGTGGTCACAGAGCAGTCTCCGCTTCACAGCGGCTCCTATTTATATAGATGTTTTGGGACACGCCCTGGCCCACCTTCTGGCAGCATCTCCCCCACCTCCCTGCACCTCACACTGTCAGCTTAGGAGGGGTTTCCGACTTTCACCATCCTCTGAGCCTAGACCTGAGGCAGGAAATAGACGGACCCCAGGCTGAGCAGCTAGAGTTTGTCCCTTGTAGGGGGACAGGAGCAGAGAGGAGCTGAGCCCTGCCCAGATAGAAGATAAAGAGACCACATATTCCTCATTCTCGAAGTCAAGGAGACCTTCCCAACTACACATGTGCAGAAAGGCTCCTAGGAGGTCAGAAGGGAGGGGCGTCACTCCATAGTACGTGATGTCAACCTACCCACAGGCCTGTTTGCTAGAATCCATCTTGGCTAAGAGATGCAAGCGCACACATGGGAGGACCCTGAGATGAACTAAATATGGACTCAGAAGCAGGCAAACAAGATGATTGGCAGAGGAAACCTGGAAGAAATGCCCCATGTAAGTGATTCAAATTACCAGGAGGGCGTGACTCTCTCTCTGAGTCCACCCGTGTGAGTCTATTCACAGGTACCCTTTTTCCTCCTAATAAACACTTCGTTTCATTACTTTCCGTCTCTTTGTGGGAATTCATTTCCACAAAGCCAACGGGCCAGGGCCTTGTCACTGGCCACTGGTCTAGTGGCTAGGATTCGGCGCGCTCACTGCCTCGGCCTGACTTCAGTCTCTAGCTGGGGAGACAAAATCCTGCTTCAAGCCACTGCAGGCCAAGGCCAGCTGAGATCAGACGCACCCTCTGCCCTCACCTCAGTGTCTTGGCCCTGGAGAGCAGAAGAAATCCCTCCCCACCCCCATGTCCAAATGCCCATCCTATTTTTAGTCCAGTGGGATGATGAGGCACACATGAGCAGAGGAGACACGCACAATATTTACGTCCACTGTTCCTTGCCTCCCTGTTGATGTATAGTGTTTGCAGTGCCTCACAGGCACAGAATACCGATGGACCCACCATGTGTGGGAGCCCAGTGAGACTTCAAGCAACTAGAAGGTGCCCACAGCCCCAAGGGTCACACGTTCCCTTCAAATAAGAATTTGCTTGGAACGTAGAAAGAAGGCAATTGTATTCTAAGAAATATGAGCTACCAAGCACAACCCTATCACATCCTTTGCTCCTTTCCGGTATTAGCCAAGCACTTAGGTTGTAAACGGTGACACGAAGGAAAGGAAAGATAGAGCAACCGTAGTTCCTTTTCTTCTTGATACTTCCTTACTCCTCAGTAAGCTCAGGGTAGACAATGCTAAGAGAATGTGCACATCAAGAAGTAAATAAGAAATAAAAACAGTTGAGTTTGTTTTGTGCAGTGTTCCTATTATTCTGATAAGAAGAAATATATCGGTCTCTGTGAGCTACCAAATATGTATGTAATTTTGGTGATTCTGCATATGAGTTAAATGCTCTTATATATGCACTTAAAACTGGCATTACAAAATATAGAATACAATTCATGCTAATAATTTTAAATTATATTATTTCTTCACCTAGTGTGGCATTAACTAGCAAATAAAAATATTAAAAGTCAAGAGATATACCACTGAAGAAAGGAAAAAGCTTTGTATTTTAATTTTTTTTATTGCACTTTTCCCCTGCTTTTTGAACAAGGGGCCCATGTTTTCATTTTGCAGTGGGCCCTGCAAATTATTTTGCCAGACCTAAGCTCAGGGTTTTGCTTAGGGCCTCAAGACCCAGGGAAAGTCTGTGCTCTGGGGGGAGAGCATTTGGGCTCACGTGCTTCTTGAGCAGGCAGTCGAGTTCTTCTGTAATTTGGGCCTGTCTCTGATTGTGGTGGCAGATTGCCGTGTGGTTCAGAGCTAGGCTTGAGCCGGTCTGCTCCGATTCAAGCCCTAGCTCTGCTGCTTTTGCTGGCTGTGTGATCTCAGGCAAGTTACCTGATGTCTCTGAGCCCCAGTTTTGCTATCTCTTGAGCGGGGATTTTGATAACACTGCTCACCTCCAAGAATTGTTGAGACGGTTAGGCCAGTTAATACCTGCAAAGTGTTTGGGACAGCCCTTGGAACCTACAGTTGGGACTCAGTGTGTGTGAGCTATCATCCACATGGCCCACGAGGGAAGTCCCTGGGTGCCCTCTCCTCTTGCGTCTTGGTGATGCTGAAAGATGGGACCAAACTCAGTCCCTGTGTTTAGGAAGGGGCTGGGAGGAAGGGGGCTCACCCGCAGGAAGTGGGCTTCTGGTCTATGCGTGTGTGATGTGCTCACTGGGGATTCTGTGCAAGGCTGTGAAGGCAGCAGCGGGCCTGGGGTGATGTTTGGGGGACGTTGGCGGTCACGTGGTCTCCATGTCTGTTTCTAAGGCTGCCATAATGAAATACTACAGGCTGGGTAGCTTAAATGGCAGAAATTTATTTTCTCATAGTCTGGAGGCTGAATGTCTGAGATCAAGGTGTTGGCAGGATCCGTTCCTTCTGAGCCCTCTCCCCTTGGCTTGCAGACGGCTGTCTTCTCCCTGTGTCTTCACGCGGTCTTCCCTCTGTGTGCATCTGTGTTCAAATTTTCTCTTCTTATAAGGACACCAGTCAATATTGGATTAGGGCTCACCCAGTGACTTCATTTGACCTTAATTATCCCCTTCAAGCCCAGTCTCCAAATACAGTCCTGTTCTGAGGTACTGGGAATTAGGACTTCAACATGTGAATTTGCGGGGGAACACAATTAGCAGGAAATAATGTCTGTGAATGCATGGCTGGTCTGTGGGTCCCTCTGGTCGCATGACTGCACACCTGTGGTTCTCTGTCAGTGTCTGTGTCCGTCTGAGTGTCTGACCTTCAGAGACTGTGAGTCTGTGAGGCCAGGCTCCTGGGTCTCTCAGTGTGCCCGAATTGGTGGACTCTGACAGTGTTCTGTGTTAACCTGCTTGTGTCGTGTGTCCCTCAGTCGGACTGTAATCCAGGATGTTGTAAATCTGGGAGGTGGGGGGCCTGGGGAATGGGATCTGCTCACCTCTGGGTCTCTGTGCATGTGAGTCCTATCCTGTGTGTGTCTGTGATTCTGAAATCTGACCAGGCATGTGGCTGGCAGGCAGGATTTGAAAGGAGAGGGGAAGGAGCATATTGAGATTTGAAAGAAGACAGCGTGTTTACAACAGCGGGAGAACAGCGGGTTAAACATATGTTGGCGATGACGGTGAGAGGACGGCAGTTGAGGCCGGGCTGGCTCCGGTGTGAATTCTTTGGCATGCTGGTGTCTTTAAAACTGTCACGAAACCAGATACAGAAGGAAACAATGGGACTGAGCGGACTCATCCGGCGGGGGCGGGGAAAGGAGGAAGCGGTGTGTCTGGGAGGCGGAGTCATGGTGGAGGCTGCTTTGTCTCAGCGCCAGCCTGCACTCGGCAGGGGGAGGGGAGGGGGCGTGGGGCCCGCGGGCAACGGTGAACTTGGTTTCACTCTCCACCCCCTTCTTTCCAGGTGAAACAGGTCTGCACCCTGAGCCCTAGAGCAGTGGGGCAGTGGGGCAGTGGGGGCGGGTGGGACCCTCACGTCCAGAGCCCCTAATCAGTGCTGTGTTCTCTCCTCCTCCCTACTGGCCTGCAAGGGGGTATTATCTCCATCTAAGAGTTGAGGAAACTGAGACCCAGTGAGATGCACCGCCTTGGTCAAGGCTTTAGCAGCCAGGGTTTGAACTGAGGACTGTCTGATAGCTCTCAGGATTCCTGGATGGTGTTTGGTTAAGAAACAATGAATGAATGAATGAATACATGCTTGAGAGAGAGAAGGAAAGAAAGGAGGGAGGGAGGGAAGAAGGGATGGAGGAAGGAAGAAGGAAGGGAGGAAGGGAAGAAAGAATTGATAAGGAATCTAGGTCCAGGCACTAGTTAATACCCTGAAGTAGCCAACCCTTATTTTCTCCACCACACCCATTGTTCCTGTAATAAATGAGGTTAAGCACTTTGATCTGTTCCTTTTGAAAAATCAGTAGCGGTCAAGGGATAGTGGACACAGGTGTCTTCTAACTGAGGGAGCACACTTTTTCTTAGGAAACAAACAGGAAAGAGATGGTCAGGACAGAGATTCTTTTGTTCCCCACCCTTCCCCAACACACAGACACTAAGTGCCGGCCTTGGTTCCACTCAGCTGTGGATCTGGGCTTGAATACCAGCTCTACCACAAACTAGCCTCTCCGTTTTCCTTACTCTCCTGTTTGGCCTTATGCTTTCATGCCTCGCTTTATTTCACTGAGCAGGCTTAATGCACAGGGCCCTCAGGTTGCTTTCTCATCTCCAGGTCTTAAGGTACAAATGTCCCCCCTGGATAGATCCACTGGGTCTTCCTCTTGGTGACTTGTTTCCTTGTATGCTCTATAATTGTTGTCTGTGATCTCACACACTATGCTTGTTTCCCTTGGGGGTCTCGTGTGCCTTGGGTTGTAGCTACAGAGCAGGTTGAAGCTTGCCTCCACTGGGGATCGCAAGGTTTTTTCCTCTGGTCCTAGATGAGGTTGCTTATTAATTTTCCAGGATGAGTCTCCACAGCTCCAGGCTGGGAGCATGTTGTGGCCCTGGAATCCCATTTCCTTTTCCACTCCTGACACAGGTGGATGGTAAGGCTTTTTGTCTCTTTCATAGACCAGTGGGTGGAAATTTTCCCCTATAAGTTTTTTAAAAAGTTTTATTGAAGTATAGTTTGATTTACAGTGTTGTGTTAATTTCTTCTATACAGCAAAGTGACTCAGTTATAGATATGTGTGTTCTTTTTCATATTCTTTTCTATCATGGTTTATTACAGGATATTACATATAGTTCCCTGTGCTATACAGTAGGACCTTGTTGTTTATCCATCCTATTTATACTAGTTTGTATCTGCTAATCCCAAACTCCCAATCCATCCTCCCCCCTACCCCCGGGCAACCACAGTCTGTTCTCTATATCTATGACTGTTTCTGTTTCATAGCTATGTTCATTTGTGTCATATTTTAGATTCCACATATAAGTGATATCATATGGTATTTGTCTTTCTCTTTTTGACTTCTTTGCTTAGTATGATAATCTCTAAGTCCATCCATGTTGCTGCAAATGGCATTATTTCATTCTTTTTAATGGCTGAGTAATATTCCATTGTGTGTGTCTGTGTGTATATATACATGTACCACATCTTCTTTATCCATTCATCTGTTGATGGACATTTAGTTTGTTTCCGTGTCTTGGCTATTGTAAATAGTGCTGCTATGAACGTAGGGGTGCACCTGTAAGTTTTAATAGGTAGAGTTTCTGTCCTTGTTTATTATTATTATTTTTAATATTTATTTACTTAGGCTGTGCCAGGTCTTAGTTGCAGCATGCGGCATGCATGTGGGATCTAGTTCCCCGACAGGGCTCGAACCTGGGCCCCCTGCATTGGGAGTGCGGCGTCTTACCCACTGCGCCACCAGGGAAGCCCCAGTGTGGCACTTTCTTATTTCCATGACGACATCTTCTTGGACCCACATCATAATCTGGAAATGTCTTTGCAACTAGCTCCTTTCTTCCTTTCCAATTCCCTTGTTTATACTGTTGTCTTACCGAGTGATGTTATGTAGCTTTATTTGTTGCCTGATTCTTCCACCACAGATTTCTTTGAGGGTAAAATTTCCCTTCTAACCTTGGCTTTGGCTCTAATCTATGAGTTTTGATAAGGAGTGTTCTCCAACTCAAGGTATTCTAACGGCCGTTGCAATTTCATCTTTGATCTTTCCTGGATTTATAAGTGCTTTGTTTACTTCCCAAGGTTTCTTTTTTCTTCTTTATCTTTTGTCAGTTCTAACAGACTTTTAGAGTAGATACTAACTAGGACAACTTGAAATGGTTTATTTAAGTTGAATGTTTAAATAAATTGACAGTGCCTGATGGGACAGTACGCAGGAGGGGAATCTGGTGGCCAGGTTGAACCCCAGCTCCAGGCCTGACTTAGTCATGTCAGTTGGGTGATCCAGCTCCGCTAAAGGCCTCGGGGCCTCTGGCTGCTCATCAGGAATATGGTGGCAGAGAGCCCTGGGCAGAGTTGTCCTGGTGCCTCTTTCTCTTAGCAAATACTTGCTTGTGGCTCCTGGCTTTATGGACATGGCTCAGTTCCAGCCCATTGTGTTCACAGGGCCCAAAGTTCCCACTGGCCCCCCCTCCCCAGGGAGCCCCTCCCTGAGATGATGGACAGCAGGGAGTAAGAGCTGGCAGCAGAATATTCCAGGCAGAAAGAATTGCCAGTGGAACTGCCCTACGGTGGGAGTGAGCTTGGGGTGTTTGGGCATCACTCGAAGGCTGGCATGGTTAGAGCATAGTGAACATAGGAGCAGGAGAGGAATGTCAAGTGGGGTACGGGGCACAGCGTGTAGTGCTTTGTAGGCCAAGGCAAAGATTGCAGATTTTTTCCAAGAAGGTACTGGTAGGTATTTTAGCAAGGCGGTGTGTCAATAAGAGTAGGACAGGCTATGCTGCAGTAACAAATAAGCCCCCAAATCTCAGTGGCTTCCCCAACAATGGAAGTTTATTTTCCTCTTACATCACAGCCTGCAGTGTGTCTGCAGGATTTCCTCTATTTGGCAACTCAGAAGCTCAGGCTGCCTCCATCTTGTGGCTCCATCATCTTGTACCTTCAAGGTCATTGTGATGTCATCTACCTAGGGACAGGTAGAAGGAGAAGAGAGGGTGGGGAAGGCTCACCAGCTACTTATCTACCTTAACCTGGAAATAGTACAAATCACTTTGCTCACATCCTCCCATTGGCCAGAACTAGTTGCATGGCCAAGCTAACCACCAGGGAGGCTGGGAAACGTGAAAGAGTACACAGGTATATGAGAGCTCCCAACAGGCTCTACCACAGGTAGTAATAGAATCTGATTTATATTGCAAATTGGCACTCTGGTTACTGTAAAAAAAAAAAAAAAAAAGTGAATCATGAGTAGTGGGAAGCTGAGCTATGGTTAGGTTCTGAAATTGTAGCCTAACTTCTTTCCCTTTAAATTTGTCACTTGTGGCCTTAAATGCTGGGCAAATTTTACCTCCTGGAACAAAATCCACTGAAAGCTGTGTCCTGAAGGGATGCTCAGGTCAAAGCTGGAGTCAAGACCTCAAAACCAAATGTTTATCTCACACCAGTCAGAATGGACATCATCAGAATGCCTACAAATAACAAATGCTGGAGAGGGTGTGGAGAAAAAGGAACCCTCCTACACTGCTCGTAGGAATGTAAATTGGTGCAGCCGCTATGGAGAACAGTATGGAGGTTCCTTAAAAAACTAAAAATAGAGCTACCATATGATCCAGTAATCCCAGTCCTGGGCCTATATCTGGAGGAAACTATAATTCGAAAAGATATTATACATGCACCCTAGTGTTCACAGCAGCACTGTTACACTAGCCAAGATGTAGAAACAACCTAAGTGTCCAATGACAGATGAATGGATAAAGAAGATGTGGTATGTGTATACAATGGAATATTACTCAGCCATAAAGAAGAATGAAATAATGCCATTTGCAGCAACATGGATGGACCTAGAGATTATAAGTGAAGCAAGTCAGAAAAGAGAAAGACAAATATATGTTATCACTTATACATGGAACCTAAAAAAATAATACAAATGCACTTATTTACATAACAGAAACAGACTCACAGACATAGAAAACAAACTTACGGTTACCAGAGGGGAAAGGTCGGGGGGGAGGGATACATTAGAAGTTTAGGGTTAACAGATACACAGTACTGTATAAAAAATAGGTAAAAACAAGGACCTACTGTATAGCACAGGGAACTATATTCAATATCTTGTAGTAACCTATAATGGAAAAGAATCTGAAAAAAAAATATATATATATATAAAAACTAAATCACTTTGCTGTACACCTGAAACTAACACAACATTGTAAATCAACTATACTCCAATAAAAAACCAAAACAAACTCCAAGCGTTTAATTAGGGAGGCCCTGATTCCCAGACCTTGGGATCCTGGATTGGTGAATTCCAAAACTAATTTGGAAACCAACAGAGTTATTTTGCCTCATAAGTACATACTGTCACCATCATTTCACTTTCAAAAGGGCATCTTAATATTTATAAGTTGGAAGGAAATAATAGCACAGTATAGAACATTCCTAGAAAAGACAGTTGACAACTTTACACAGATCATACGTGCACACGCGTCACGCACAGGCATAGACACACTAGCCGAATACGCACAGACACTGTACGTTAGTGCTTCCTGAATTGCCCATGAGAATATTTTATCATCATTAAATAAGTGAGCTATTCGGAGTTGCCTGCGTGAGGAGCTGCTTGAGGCAGTTTACCACTTTTCATTCAAAGGATCATCCTCAAAACTTTTCAGTTTGGGAGTCACAATTGAAGTCACTGTAGGTCTTCTTTTACTGTGATACCTCAATCCTCACATCGTGTGCCCCTTGATGGGTCACGTGACAGGCCTCTAATTGTAATCACTGTTGGCCTGTTAGAGGCATCTTTCCCCTTAGGGCTCCCAGTGTGCATTTTGTGCTCACTGCGTAGCTTAACTTTTAAGCCAGAGCCTTCCAGACATTGTACTCACATTCGTTATGTCCAGCCATGTTCCTGTGATATGGTGACAAACAAGAGGAGATGAAATTCTGCTTATATAATGCCACATTGTCCTTACTTTTCTCAGTTCCTGTCCCATTGACAGGCACTGGCCCATGAACTGGTATTTGGAGGCTGGGTGAACAACAGAGGCCAAGGTCCAGAGCCAAACACAGAGGTTTGGGAACCAGGTTGCCAAGAGCCGAGGGCGGCCACGTAGGCGAAGGGCGGGAGTCTGGGTGAATACAGAACAGGCAAGCACATGCCTTGGTGATTGGCGACAGGCCACAGAAAGCCTGCAGGGTGAGCTGGGGGACCCAGAGAAGCCTTGTCAGGCCCTGCAGGAGCTGGCAGGACTCTACGTGCTTCTCCAGGCTTCCCTCCTCTGGCTGCTTGTAGTCTGACCGACCTCCCTCCTTCTCCTATTCCTGTGCCCTCTGTCCTTTGTGCCTGGTTGACCTTCCTGGGCTGCGACCCCACCATTTTCTGCCTGGCCAACTTGTATGCACCCTTCAGATGGAACATGCTCTGTCTTCTTCCACGAAAAAAAAAAAACCACAGAGGCAGACACAGGGAGAAGGAGTAATAGGAAGACACACGTGACTCTGGAAACCCCTGGAATTTTCCTGCCTTGTGATGGCTCCCGTGAGAATCCCCATTTGTTCCAGGACTCCCAGTGAGGGATTGAAGGAGCAACCGTTATCCATAGAGTAGCAGGCCTCTGTCCGTCAGAATGTTCTCCAGGACTCAGGGAATCCTGTTCCAGAGTTTTGTTCAGCGAAAAAGCATTTGATTTGGAGTTTTATGCCTCCAACCCACACTTATAAAAATAAACTTGGCATTCAGGAGAGGCACCTCCTTTAGTTCCCCGAGCCTTGAGGCTCACACAATAGATGTGAAGTAGAAGAGAGAAAGAGGGGGCAAAGATGGCTCCTGGGTTTCTGTCTGAGCACCTGGAAAGATGGAGTTTCCAGCAGTTGAGATGGGGAAGACTGAGGGAGGGGCGGGTTTGGAAGAGACCACCAGGAACTGAGTTCTACGTGTGATGCATCTGAGGTGCTGGCTAGACATTTAAATGGGCAAGTCGGGTAGGCTGTTGGATATGTGTGTGTGGAGTTCAAGGAAGAGGACGAGGCTAGGAACATAAATTTCAGAGTCATCAGCATAAGGCTGGTATTTAAGGTCATTTGGGGGATGAGATTATGTGGAATGTGGCTCCCAAAGGCCTTCAGCCAGGGACATCAGAGCCTTCTAGCTGGCCTTGGCCATCACTTAACCTCACTGTCTCCCCTCCAGCCGTGTGCCCTTCACAGCAGCTCCAGCAGCCCCTCACCCTTCCTCTGCACTCTGCGTGTGTCCACAGCTTCCCTCCTTCACCTGTCGCTGACTGCTTCTTATTCTTCAAAGACCAGGGTATCCGGCCTTTTTCTCTGTAGCTTCTTTCTGGAAGAATGAATATTTCTATTCTCACTATTACAACAGCACTCTGACTATATGTATTGAAACCCTGGGGCAAATTACTTCACACCATATTGTAATACCTGTGTCATTGGTAAATACTTTGAAATATTACCCAGTGCATTTTCTCCTTGGCAGTTCCTTCTAGCATCTCAACCTGAGGCTCTTCCCTCTCGAAAGCCTCTTCTCTGAGGCTTAGTACCTCAGGGAAGTAATAGTACAAAGTAAAATCAACAAACAGCAAAAACAAAGGATTAACTTCTTGGCTTTGAGTTTTCAAATTTCACTATTAAAAATCCATAGCATCAAGGGAATAAGAAGAGAAGCTGTAGATTGGGAGAAAATATTTGTGAGCAACGGTGCCTGACCCCCAGGTTATTGGGTCCAGAGTAGACCTGACCATTACTAGACCTTTCAGATTCCCCCCACTAAGACTGGAATTGGGGCTTAGAGATGCCTGTCTGTGTCTGCAGTTCTCTGGAACTGATGTGATATAGACAGGCTAACAGTACTATCACAGCAGCCCCAGTAGATTGTGAACAGGGAGAAGAGAAAGGTAGCCTGTTAGAAAGAATGAAGAACAGCAGCAGGGACTTCCCTGGTGGCACAGTGGTTAAGAATCTGCCTCCCAATGCAGGGGACACGTGTTCGATCCTTGGTCAGGGAACTAGATCCCACATGCATGCTGCAACTAAGAGTTCGCATGCCACAACTAAGGAGCCCTTGAGCCGCAACTAAGGAGCCCACCGGTCACAACTAAGGAGCACACGTGCCCCAACTAAAGGAGCCAACGAGCCACAGCTAAGGAGCCTTCAAGCTGCAACCAAGGAGCCCACCTGCCGCAACTAAGACCCGGCACAACCAAGGGAGAAGGAGTAATAGGAGGACACACGTGACTCTGGAAAAGCCCTGGAATTTTCCTGCCTTGTGATGGCTCCCATGAAAATCCCCATTTGTTCCATAGCTTCTCTTTTTTTGCCCAAGCTAACTTGAGTGCATTTCTGTTACTGATGATCAAATGGCTGTTGACCAACAGTAACTGAATCCCCTCCAGACTGTGAGCATCTTGGGAGCAAAACTGACTCTGTTCATCTCTCTAAATCCAAAAGGCTGGCCAGGACTCCCAGTGAGGGATTGAAGGTACAACTGTTACCCATAGAGTAGCAGGGCTCCGTCCATCAGAATGTTCTCCAGGACTCTGGGAATCCTGTTCCAGAGTTTTGTACAGTGAAGTTATAAGCATTTGATTTGGAGTTTGATGCCTCCGACCCCCACTTATTGAAGTGTGACTTAGGAAGCCCCAATTCCATAGCTGTAACATGGGAGTCCCAGTTTCTGCTTCACAGGGTCAATGTCAGTATTGAGTGAAATAATTTCTGCAGAAGGATCTAGCCCAGTGTCTGGCACAGAGGAAATGCCCTGTGAGTGGAAATCAGCATGATTTCTAACTGCTACTGAGAGCTGCCATTATTCATTCAAAAAATATTTGTTGAGTATCTACTGTGCCCTGGAGTGGTGAAAAGAGAGACAAGACTCCTCTGGTGCCTGCCCTCATGAAGATTACAATCGAAAGAAGAGGAAGCGGCTTTTCTCGATTGCCTTCTCTGTGCCGGCTCCCCGGGTCAAGCTCCTCTCGATTAGGGAGGGTATTGAAGGAATCACACTTTGGATCTGTCATGACGTGGTGCCTCTGTGTAATAAAAGCAGTTCTGCACGTGGTTATGGTTTCTTAGTTTCAACACCACCATTTGTGGTTATGCCATGTTTATTTTTCACATCCTTCCAGTCAAACTCTTGTGAAAGAGCGCCAGCCACATTTATACACCTGTCCCACAAATGTGTTCGTCCCACCTGCCTGCCTTCTGCTCCCACAAGCAACTGGGTTCAATCTGAGAGCACAGATCAGATTAAAAGCTGTGCAGATCAGGGTAAAGTTCTGTTTAGACAGCAAGACTGGTAACTGATGAGAGTTTACCCTCCCTCTCTCAAGGCAGTCAGTCTGTTGCTATCTAGTTACTACAGATCAATACCAGAGAACAGCCTTAGGGGCAATGATGTATTTATTGAGAGAGCCCTTAAGGAGAGCCAAAAAGGATAGACGTGATCAGTGGTGATCTCAGGTTCAGGATGCTGCTGGTCTTGCTTCCTGACCTGCGTGGGCTTGGACTGGCGAGCAGAGAGCTCCATGCTGTTCCCCGTACTCTGCCCACCTCTCTCAGAACAAGTCCTCTTTGTGGTATTGACCACCCTTTGGGATCTCATCGTGTCTGAAATACACTGACCTTTTTTTTCCCCTGACTATAAAGGTTATATACGTTCATTATTAAAATTTAAAAAAATCTTAATGGCCTTCCTCCCTAATAAGGAAACAGTGATTATTTTTATTTTTTTCACAGCTTTATTGAGATATAATTGACATATAACACTGTGTGTGTTTAAGGTGTAAAACATGATGATCTAATAGATGTATATATTGTGCAGTGATTACCACGATTACCATAGTAGCACGTCCATCACCTTACACAGTTATTTTGTGTGTTTGTGATGAGAACTTGTAAGGTCTGCTCTCTTAGTGTATAATACAGTATGGTTAACTGTAGTCACCATGCTGTATATTAGATCCCTAGAACTTATTGGTCTCATAACTGGAAGTTTGAACCCTTTGACCCCCTTCACCCATCCTCCCACCCTGCCCCTGGCAACCACCAATTCACTCTCTGTGTCTATGAGTTTGGTCTTTTTTAAATTTTTTAATATATATTTATGTATTTGGCTGCGCCGGGTCTTAGTTGCAGCATGCGGGATCTAGTTCCGTGACTGGAGATCGAACCTGGGCCCCCTGCATTGGGAACGTGGAGTCCTTACTGCTGGACCACGAGGGAAGTCCCCTGAGTTCAGTCTTTTTAGATTCCACCTATAGGTGAGCTCAGACAGTATTTGTCTTTCTCTCTCTGACTTACTTCACTGAGTGTGATGTCCTCAAGGTTCATCCATGTTGTCACAAGTGGTAGCATTTCCTTTTTTTTTATGGCTGAATAATGTTCCATTTTACATATCTATAACTATATCTGTCTCACACTTCCTTTATCCATTCGTCCATCACAGACACTTAGGTTTTTCCCATGTCTTGGCTCTGGTGAACAATGCTGCAATGAACATAAGAGTGCAGATACCTCTTTGAGACCCTGTTTTCATATCTTTTGGATATATATCCAGAAGTAGGATTGCTTATAATTCTATTTTCCATTTTCTGAGGAACCTCCATACTGTTTTCCAAGGGAACAGTGATTTTTATTGCCCTGGCGATATGGGCAGCCTCAGGCCATGACTGACAAAGCCAATTTCCTAGCCTCCTTTACAGTTAGGAGTGGCCAGGTGACCCATTTCTGGCCATGGGGTCAGTTTCTGGGAAAGATTTTGCTCCCCACCCCATCCCCCATCCTGCCATGAAAGAAGAGGCCATGACACCTGAAGCAGGAGGAGCCATCCTGTGCCCGTGAGGCAACAAACATGAGTGTAAGAGACAACCACCTGAGGAGGTCAACAAAGGATGCAAGGACATGTATTCTTAACGTCTTCATTTTCCTGTAACAAGAAGACTGGAAGTAGATGACTCCTGGCCAAATACATGCCTATTGTTCAAGCTACTGTTGGTTGGGTGTTCTGTTATTTGCATCCATATTCCTAAATATGCTATAATATAGATATACAGACGGTCCCTGACTTATGATGGTTCCACTTAACGATTTTTGACTTTACAATGATGCAAAAGCGATGCGCATTCAGTAGAAACCTTACTTCGAATTTTGAATTTTGCTCTTTTCTGGGGCTAGTGATGTGTGGTAGGATACTCCCTTGTGATGCTGGGCAGTTGCAGGGAGCTGCCACTCCTAGTCAGCCACAGGATTACAAGGGTAAACTACCAATATACTTACAACCGTACTGTAACCAGAGAACCATTCTGTTTTTCACTTTCAGTACAGCATTCAATAAATTACATGAGCTATTCAATGCTTTATTATAAAATGGGCTTTGTGCTAGATGATTTTGCCCAATTGTAGGCTAATGGAAATGTTCTGAGCCCTTTAAGGTAGGCTGGGCTAAGCTTTGATGTTCGGTGGTGTATTAAATGCATTTTTGACTTAATGATATTTTCAACTTATGACGGAATTATCAGGGTGTAATCGCGTCATAAGACAATGAGGTCTGTAGATACACTAAAAGTCTCTACCCTTTCCCCAAATACAGCCACTGTTAATGTTTGGTATACATTTTTCCAAGTATCGTATGCATATGTTAATACATATAAATAATCACAAATACATATAAAATTAATGGGCTCATAGAATAAATGCATTCTGTTCTATAAACTGCTTTTTTTACTTAACAAAATACCATGGTGTATTTCTGTGTCAGTACAACTTTTTTTTTTTAACAAGTTAATCTTGTATTGCTAGACATTTAGGATGTATTCAGTATTTTCTCATTATAAGCAATGCTGAAATAATTATCCTTGAACATACATCTGTGTGCACTTACCCGATTGTTTACTTTGGATAATTATTAGACATGGACGAAGGATATGCACATATTAAATGTTGACACATCTATCTATTAAACAAATGTTTCTTGAGGGCCTAGTATGTGTGGCACAGTTATGCTTGATGAACAGATACCTTGGTGGAGCTTTTAGTCTCGTGGGGAGACTGACAGTTGAACAGGTAAACAAATAGTACATAGTTACAAATTGTGATGAGTGATGAGCAGGAAATGAACTGATACAGTATGTAAACACTGGGGACATACTTAAATAGATGACCAGTGAAGGCCTCCAAGGAGGTGACACTTAAGGTCAGAGTTTAAGGATGAGAAGAGCCCAGGTCCTGTAAAGATGGAGAAGAGGAGTGCTCTGGGTGAAATCCCCCAAGGAAGAAAGAGCTTTGATGTTGAAGGATCTAAAAGGAAACAAGTGTGTGGCTGAAACAGCTGAGAAGTGGATGGAGGGTGAGGCAAGGTCTAGACAAGACAAGATCTTGTAGGTCATGTTGGAGCATTTGAATTTTATTTATTCTATGGACAGTCACTGGAGAGCTTTAAGCAAGGGAGTGACTTGCTACATTTTATTATTATTATTATTTAGTGACCATTCTTGTTGCTATCTTCCATTGTTTGGATGGAGGCAAAGCCAGATCAGTAAGGAATTTATTGAAGTGGTCTAAGCAAGATAATATGGTTTGGAGTGGGATATTAGAAATATTCAAATAGGTCAGTGGATAGAAGCAAAGCATTTATAAACAGGGAACTTATACTAGTGGCCCACAATTTTATTTACTGAAGTTTTACATTATATATTAATATGTTAGAACAATATTATTACTGCTCTAATAGATATTACACTATAATATAAAAGTTACTTTATATTGTATATTCATTATTGTTAATAATGTTCTTATAATAATAATAATTTAATATTATTATTCAGTTTAAAAATTTTCTTGGATATTTTCCCGTATTTATTTATTGGGATAAGTTTCAAAATAATTTTGTCATGTTCCATTGCACTCCACCGCCAAATTATATTGGCTCTTTGATTTGGATTCCACTAAATTTATAAGTTGAGTTGGGGAGATATGACATCTTTGCAATATTGAGACTTCCTGCCCAGGGATTTGTTATGTTTTTCCTTTACTAAGGACTTATTTTTTATGTCCTTCAGTAAGGTTTTATAGTTTTTTTCCTATGGGCCTTGACATTTCTTGTTAAGTTTATGCCTAGGTATTTTATAGTATTCATTGCTAATGGAATATAATCTTTTTAAAAAGTCATACTTTCTAAATGGAAATCACAGATATTTAGTGTTGTAATTAGGGAATCTTCTAAGTAATACTTCTCTTCCTCTTCTGAATGTGGAAGAAACTGAGGCATGGGTACAGAAAAGAGACATAGGAGATAAAAATACTACATTACTCATAAAGTTGACTGGAAAAATGTAGCTTTTAATCTGTAAGCAAGTAGGCTTGCTGTATTTCTCCCTGAACTGGATAGATTTACCTCCATAAAAGCAGGTAGTGCTGGACAATAGTATCTTTACCCCGGAAACAGGTCCAGTTACCACCTGGTGGAGAGCACATGAAAATATTTGCTCTCTGCAGTAAGCGAAAGCCAAAAAAGAGAACTCAGAGCATCTGTTCTTGTCTAGTTCCTTCTCCCACGCTCACTAGTGAGATAAACCATTCATTGTCCTCTAGGGTAGAGAAAGGTCACGAGTCTTTTTCTAATGGAAGTCCCTCTATATGGAAAAGAAGTCTTTTCCCTTAACATTTAGGAAAGCCATTGATTTTCATTTTTATCTTATAACTAGCCACTTTACCAAAGTCTCTAAGCTTTTTAGTTGATTTCCTTAAATTTTTATTTTTAGGCATGCATTTACATCATGAACAAATGACAATTTTGTCTCTTCCTTTCCATTATTTGTATTTCTTATTTATTTTTCTTATGTTATTGCATTGGCTTTAGTTTGTACCAATTTTAATGGGCATTCTTGTTTTGTTTCTGACTTAAATGAGAATACCCTTAGTGTCTTACCATTAAATATGTTTGTGGATGGCTTCTGATAAATAAACTTTGTCATGTTAAGAAACTTAAGTTTTCTTCCTAGTTCATTAAGAGTTTTTTAAGAAAATTGTAAGGTATTGGTGTTGAATTTATCAAATATTTTAGAAGTATTTCTCCTGTTGATAATATCCTGTGATTTACTTTTCTTTAACAATGAAATGAATTTACATACTCCCTAATGTTGAATCATCCTTGTACTTTTGGAATAAATCTTGCTTGATTATGGTGGATTTTGACTTGTTTTACAGCAAGTTGGATTCAAATTGGTAAAATTTTGCAACTACTCTATAGTTAAGCAGATTGGTCTATAAGAGTAATGATTCACATGTTAGAGATTAATTGGTGAACTTTGAACAGGTGGTCCTGGCTCATATGAGTTTGGGAAATGCCAGGTTAATCAGGTTTCTTTACTCTTGGACTTCACAGAGACCTTAATAATACTTATTGTGATTCTCCAAAAGATATAGACTAGAAATGGCATCCAGCACTAGCACTTTCTCAAGTTATTTGACTGCAGAACCTCTTTTTCAAAAAACACATTGAGTTCTCTGGAGACTAGTGTTCTATAACTGATCTGTAATTCTCCATTTTGGTGTTATCTCTGTCAGTTTTGTTATCAGAGTTATGCTAAACTCCGGAAGTGAAATGGAAAACTTTTTTTTTCTGTGTAACAGTTTAAATAACATAAGGATTATCTGTCCCTTAATGGTTTGATAGAACTTGCCTGTAAAGCCATCTGAAGTAGTGGCATTGCTGAGTGATACAGTTGCTCAGGAATGCACACACTAACAAGGCTTCCCCACAGGACATTTTTTCCCACCAGCCAATTCTTCCTGGCACCCTTTTCTTTAGGATCAAACAGCTATTTTAGAAAAGCCTAGAATGTGTGAAAATTACACTTGAGGCATTAGCAAAGTGAGGCTGATCAGTCCTGCAGGGTCCTCAGCTCTAACAAATAGCATGCTGGCTACTGCTCCGGGGTGCCTTGCTGGGGCTTGTACAGCATTTTTGGTTAAGGGTGCAGAGTTGACTCCCACCTTTCATAGTAGCCACTCTCGCTGAGGGCCAAGCTCTGGACCCCCTTCCTCATCCAGTTCCATTTTATCCTCTGGCTTGTACCTTTTCTAAAGTACTGTAGGGCAATAGGTGTGCTTAAACTTCTTCTACATGCTTCCTGGAGGCCAGCCCTCAATAGTTCTTGCTATAGACCTCTGTGGGTAGATCATTTGCCCAGCATAAGGGGAAGGCAGAGAATTGCTAGGAGATCCGGGTCAGTTTGAGAGGCCTGGTATTAGCAGTGGGGACTAGGGCCAAGCAAAGCTTATGTGGGGTCAGCTGGACCAGTGGGTCTCCTGAACTGTAATGAACTGAAGGATTGGCTTGGGGTTCAGTAGGGCTGGGTGTCCCTACAAGTGACGGGGGGCGGGTGGTGTGTGTGTGGCCTGGGGGCTTCTAGGGATCTAAGGCTGTGCTGAAGGGTTAGTCTAGGGTACAATGAGGCCTAGGAGAGCTGAGGAGGCTGCGGGTCCCTGGAAGAGGCCAACTTGGGGGAGGGGGGCAATTGGGGGCCCAGGCTCCGACAGGCCCGGGGCTCCCGTGGGTCTGGGCTGGGGCGGGGGCCGCCTGCGTACTCGGGGAGGCCAGGTCGGCGGCGCCGGGGCCCTGCCCGGGGCTAACGGGCCGGGCCGCGGGGAGGCGGGGTGCCGGCCAGGCGGCGGCGCGGGCTCCGGACGCGAGGGCTCCCGCTCCCTCCTCCCGCCCGAGCCAGCCTCGGGCGCCCGGCGCCTCCCACGGAGCCAGCGCCAGAGCCGGGAGGCCCCGGCCCGCCGCCGCGGCCCGCGGAAGGAGCCGCCGCTGTTGTTGCTGCCGCCGCCGCCGCCAGGCCGCGCCCCGCCCCTGCCGCTGCCGCTCCCCGGTGAGGCTCGCGCTCGACCTGCGGCGCCGGCCCCGCCGCCTGGGCCCCGGGCCCGGCCCCTTCCGCGCCGCCCGGGCGATGAGAAGCTGCTTCTGCGTGAGACGGAGCCGGGACCCGCCGCCGCCGCAGCCGCCGCCACCGCCGCCCCAGCGGGAAACAGTTAAGTGAGGCAGGGCGGGCAGGGCGCCGCGGAGGCTCGGCCAAGCCGCCCTTGCTGCCCCCGCGGGCGGGCGGGCGGGCCGGCGCAGGCCCCGGGCCGAGGGGCGGGTGGACGGGCGGAGCCGGGCCGCACCGAGGCCTGCGGGCTGTGTGCCCGGCCGGCCGCGGGGACAGGCCCGGCGGCCTCTGCTCGGCCCTGCGCGCGCCGCGGCTTCCCGTTCCCGGCTTGGCCTTGCGGCTTGGCGGAGCCGGAGGGAGCTCGGGGACCAGGGTGCGAGCAGCGTAACCTGGGCCGGGGCTGGTGAGGGCTCCCGAGAGCCACGTCCGCCCAAGTGAGAGGTGAAGCGGCCCACCTGTGCCGGGGCACGGCGGCCACCTGCACAGACCCGGACAGTGGTTTCACTGGCCGGGCCCGGGGGCCACTCTCTGTAGTCACGTGGGTGCCGAGCTGACTGCACCTGAGCCTCGGGCATGATCTAGGGTGCGGCCTCATCTGTGACCTGGGCAGAGCAGAGAGGACACCCAAACTCCAGGGCACCTGTGTGCAAGGTGAGGTGCCGGCTGGGGCACCCAAGACCCAGAGTACCCAGGCTCGAAGGATGGTGCGCCTGTCGATGGTCACCCCACGGGGACTCCAGCGCAAGTGAGGCTCAGGGGCGGGGGCCGGGTGAAGAAGGCAGACCCTTGAGCATCTTCGTCCTCTTTGTTACCAACACACAACTCTTCCTGAATCATCAGCCTTTCCGGCCATTAAAAATGACTCTTGTATTCCCTGCCCCTCTGCAGCCTCTTCAGCAAGGCACAGGGGAAGGCCACAGGAGGGCCAAAGGCAAATGGCTGTTGCTCCTTCTCTGCTCCCCGCCCCCACCCACGAACCAGCCCCCCGCTCAGTTTTCTGCCACAAAGCAGACAGCAGGCCAGAGTCTCTTTAGGGGCCTTTGTCTCCGTGATTCCTTCTCAGTATAATCTCATTGTACATTTCTCGACAGCTGGCTGGATCTCATCTCATTTTAACAGGGCAAGAAAATCTTATCAGCTGCACCAGAAAAGCCTTAGAAAAGTTAGGAGATAAGCTGTGTGGAAGCCTAGACTAACTCAAAAACTCAGTGTACTCAGAAGATTAGTACAGGAGACAGGTGACACCTTTCTTGCTTGTGGAAAATTGAACCAGGTATTTCAAGATATTGTGCCATGCATAGAATATTTAAATGGGGCCTCTTCTGGGACCTGGGCACCAAGACCCATGTGCAGCAGTTGACACAGCAATTACTGGTTCATTTGAGCTTAGGATCATCTTCTTTAATCCACATTTTTTATTCCTTCCTTTTAGCATTTAGGCCGCACTCCTGACTTATGCTGAAGGCATTTCCCTGCCCTGCCTCCTTCCCGCTGGTGGGCTTTTCCCCACTTTTAGCTGGAACAGTGCACCATGATTAAATGCAAGGACTTAGAATTAGGCCTCAGCTTAAGCCTTGGCTTTTCTACTTACTGTGTGTTCTTAGGGAAATTAGTGAACTTTTCTGAGCCTCAGTTTCCTCATCTGTAGAGTGAGGCTAATGACAATATCTATCTCATAGAATTATAGTAAGAAGTAAATGAAATATTAGAAGTGCTCAGCTCCATTCATGCCACAGGGCAAGTAGTTAATAGAAATTAGTGGTTATTGGGACTTCCCTGGCGGTCCACTGGTTAAGACTCTGCGATTCCACTGCAGGGGACACAGGTTTGATCCCTGGTTGGGGAACTAAGATCCTGTGTGCTGCATGGCGTGGTTAAAAAAATAAAATTAAAAAAATTAAAAATTAGTGGTTATTATTAAGGGTTTATTAACTAGTTAATCAGAAGAGTAGCTTCAGGTTTTTTTAGAGTGCCTTTCTGTTTGTGGTTATTGTTTAGGGCCACTAGGAAGGGATGGTAGAGTAGAAAGAACACTGGGCTTAGAATGTCAGTTTACCTCCTGGAACCCAGGAGACCCTAGGCAAGTCATGGAACCTCATGGGACCTTTCTGAATCCCCATTTCCTCATTTGTTAAAGGGGCCTAAGAATAAAAGCTACCCCGTAAGGCTGAATGGGCTAATGTGTATGAATGTGTGTGACACTGTGGAGGGCGTTGGTGGGTCCTCACTAAATGTAAGTGGGATCTAACGTCAGACCCCGGTTTTGTGGGTCTGCTGTTTTGACAGTTTGTTGTGGTGGGGGAGGACTATAAGAAAAACAATGCAAGAATGTCTTGTTTGTGTACAAGGATATCTTGGTGCTTTACAAAACCATACAACCGTGTGAACACATTGTGATCCCCTCTCAGGGCCTTGGAAGCGGGGAGTGGGCGCTGAAGGTTCATCTCTATCAGTTTCACAGCAGATTTGCTTGTGGAAGCATCAGAATCCAAGTGTCCCCGGCCCCGCTGCCTTAGCAGGTTGGAACTGCTCCATGCTTCGTGCTCAAAGAGCGACATCCTTGCCACACTGGAAAGTCATGATGGTGTTGGAGTCAAGAGTGGGAAATGTCAGAGGTGCTATTATGATGGTGAAAATAACAAATGACTACATGGTTGGATGTGGTGGGCTGAGAACACTGTATTTAGTTGGCTGTGGTTGAGTGAGCGGTCTCGGTTGCGCGTTGGCTTGTGGGAGGGGAGGCCTGGGTTCTTTGAATGAGCTGCCTCTCCCCAGGCTGTTCTCGCTCTCTCTGAGGCCCTCCCTGACCAGCGTTGCACTGGCCCCACTGGCTCTCCTTGGCTTTGTGCTCGCTGGGCCGCCCTTGGGAATTGTGGTTTCCCTGAATTGTCGGCACTGTTTGCAGCAGGGTTGCCTACCTCACATCTCTTCTCTCCAGCTGCATGGGAGGCAGGGTGTGCTTGACGTTGCCTTCTTGTTGGGGACATCCTGTGGGCAAGCGTTGGTTTACTTGACACACTTCTGGCGGGATGCAGAGCTTGTCTAGGCTGAAATGTGAGAGGCCCATGGGCCTAGAGCCCAGGGGTCACATACTAGAGCTTTGCAGCATCTCATACTCCCCTGAAGACCGGAGGGCCGTCTTGCTGGGCCTGTGGCTAGGATCAACACGGGATTGTTCTACACACACACACACACACACACTTTTTTTTTTCAAACAGATACTGATCAGCACAGCAAAATGTTCAAAAAAATATCCTTTAGGAGAGAGAAATAGATGAATTCTTAATGAACTAAGAAAGAACCCTTAGAATGTTTATTAAAATGCAGAACCCAGGGCCTCAAACCCAGATCTTGAATCAGAATATCTGGGGAAGGGGCCCCAGAATCTGCATGTTTAACAAGAATCTTGGGTTGTACTGATGCTTACTGAAATTTGAGAACCCCAATTATAGATGCTTTAAAAATATTGTGAAACACACAAAATAAAATTTACCATCCTAATTGTTTTTAAATGTATACATCAGTGGCATTATTCTGTTGTGTAGCGAATCTCCAGAACGTTTTCATCTTGCAAAACTAAAACCCTATACAGTTGACTCTTGAACAACATGGGTATGAACTGCGCAGGTCCACTTATACGTGGAATTGTTTCCATAGTAACTACTGCAGTACTACACCTCGGTCCGCGGTCGGTTGAGTCCCCAGATGCAGAACCACAGATACAGAGGAGCTCCGAATTTGGAGGGCCAACTCTAAGGTATATTCGGATTTTCGACTGCTGGAGGGTTTGGCACTCCTAACCCCTTCATTGTTCAAAGGTCAACTGTACTCATAAAACTCCTGTTTCCCTCTCCCCAGCCTCTGGCAACCACCATTCTACTTTCTAGGAATTTGACTACTCCAAGTACCTCATATAAATGGAATCATATTTGTGAGTATTTGTCTCTCTGTGACTGCCTTATGTCACTTAGCATAATGTCTTCAAGGTTCACCCACACTGCAACAAGTGTCAGAATTTCCTTCCTTTTTTAAGACTGAATAATACTACCTTGTATGTATAGACCACATTTTGCTTATGCATTTACCTGTCTGTGGACACTTGGGTTGCTTCCACCTTTTGGCTATCTCAAATAATGCTGCTGTGAGCATGTATGTACAAATATCTCTTTGAGACCCTGTATTCAGTTCTTTTGGGTATATATCCAGAAGTGGAATTGCCAGGTCATATAGTAATTCTATTTTTCATATCTTGAGGAATCACCACAGCGTTTTCCGTAGCTGCTGCATTTCCATTACCGCCAACAGTGCACCAGGTTTCCGATTTTTACACATCCTCACCAACACTAGTTTTCTGGGTTTTGGTAGCAGCCGTCCTAATGGGTATGAGATGATATCTCACTGTGGTTTTGGTTTGCATTTCCCTAATGAGGAATGACGTTGAACATCTTTTCAGGTGCTTGTTGGCCACTTGTATATCAGCTTTGGAGAAATGTCCTTTTTCAAGTTCTTTCCCCATTTTTTCATTGAGTTATTTGCTTTTTGTTATTGCTAAGTTGTAGGAGTTCTTAATAGATTTGGATTTTAACCTCTTATCAGGTGTATGATTTGCAAATATTTTCTCCCATTCTTTTGGATGTCTTTTCACTCTGTTGATTGTATCTTTTGATGTAAGTTCTGCAAGTTCTTTATGTACATTAAAACCTTGTAAAGAAAATATTATCATCCATTATTCCAATTTGAGGGGCGTGGAAACTTAGCCCAATTCAGTTGAATTGCTTGGGGTCACACAGCTGTGTCACAGCTGTGACTCAAGCCCTGGTCCCTCTGAGTCCCAAGTCTGCACCCTTTCCATTCCTCTGCTTTACCTCCCAATCCTTCCCTGAGCTAATAGCATGAAGAGGCCCTATAGGGTCTGCAGGAAGTGGCCTTGGCTTGAGAAGCATTCATTTACAGGAGAGGAAATAGGAACGCAAGACTTGGGAATCTCTTCCTTCTGACCACTGGGGCGCTCCTTCCTGTGGATCCACATCATTACTTAGACCTTAGAAATAGCAGAGAAGTGCAGACAGGTATTTAACGGTTTTGTTTATTTGTTTGTTTAAGCGTTTCATAAGCTTGTTTCAGAGCCCATCTGCTACTTACAGTTCCCCAGACAGTCTGGGACTGTTCACGCCACCGTTGGTGCCGTGTCTTTTGCCTGCACTCCTTGCAGTACTCTGCACCCTCCATCTTTCAGGAAGGCCAGCTCCCTGACTGCCCAGCAAAAGGGAGCATCGCCTCATTTGTGGTCCCTTTCTTTCGGGACATTTCCTCCAGCCCATGAGCCCTGCAGGCGGTACCCATGACTTATTCGTCGCTGTGTCACCCAGCACGGTGGCACTGCACCTGGGCTCTGCGTTCTCCAGTCTCTGACCCAGCCCAGATCAATTAGATCAGAACCTGGGGGTTGGAACAGGCAGCTGTAGTTTTTACAAACTCCTTAGGGGAGTCTTCGTGCAGCCTCCTGCCAGGCCCTCATCCAGCCTGCTCCAGCTGAGTCACACCCACTTCTGGAACCCCCTGGAGTGCCACAGTCCCACCTCCCTTCCTCGGCAGATGGCCCAGCCCTGGGATCGTGGTGTTTGTCCTGCGTGGAGCATCAGTGACCCCAGCGTGGCACTCTCACCATTGCCTCTGGTGCTTTATATGCCCCCCTTAATCCGATGAAACACTGGCGATTTTGAGAGGAGGACAGGAACTTCATTCATCCATCCTCCCGTCCATCCATCCATCCAACCATCTATCTATCCGTAATCCATTTATTGAGTTCTCATTGTGGGCTAGGCACTGTGGTGGACATATACCTTTGCATAACTGATGTTCTGCTAGGGAAAGTATTATAGCCTTCTGAGAGGCAAGACTGTGTGTAAGTGTGTATGTGCGTGCGTGCATGTGTGCACATGTATGTGCTAAGGCCATGTCCTTGGACAACATCAGGATTCTTAGTGACAGCACCTGTCTGGCTGGGCAGTGGGGAAGGTTTGGGGTGAATGGGAGATGTGACCCAGATTTTGAATGGTGGGATGGGTGCCATAGGGGAGGAACTGGGTGCTCTTGGGCAACCTGTGTTGGGGAGGGAAAGACTGGGGGACTTACTCTGAGGCTGTTCCCCATGGATGATGACCTTCAGGTTCCTTCCTCCCTCCCTCCCTTCCTTCCTTCATCAAACATCTAATGAGTACCTACTGCCTTGTAGTCAAAGTTTGGACTATGGACCTGCTGTTTCAGCATCACCTGGATCTTGTTAGAAATGTAGCTTCTGGGACTTCCCTGGTGGTGCAGTGGCTAAGAATCTCCCTGCCAATGCAGGGGACACGGGTTCGATCCCTGGTCCAGGAAGATCCTACATGCCGTGGAGCAACTAAGCCTGTGTGCCACAACTACTGAAGCCCACGCGCCTAGAGCCTGTGGTCCAGAACAAGAGAAGCCACCACAATGAAAAGACCGCGCACCGCAACAAAGAGTATCCCCCGCTCACTGCAACTATAGAAAGCCCGTGCACAGCAACGAAGACCCAACACAGCCAAAAATAAACATGAATTAAATAAAATAAATTTATAAAAAAGAAAAGAAATGCAGCTTCTCAGGCCCCACCCTAGACCTGTTGAATCAGTATCTCTGGGAGTGGGTTTAAGACTCTGTTTTAGGGAATTCTTCAGATGACTCATGCATGCTAGAGTTTGAGAACTCCTCATCCAGAATGTTGGGGTTTCCATCTTCACCATTGTGTCACGCTCAGCACAAGGGCTCTCTGTAAACATTTGTGGGCTGACTGTTACGCACCAGGTCCTGTTAGGTACCAGGAACGTGGGAGATGCTTCAGGTGGGAGGATGGCAAGGTCAGCCAGGTTTGAGGTATTAATGGGACACTTGGGTGACAATAGCCAGCAGGGTACTAGACACACTCGTCTGAGTCTCAGGAAAAGTCCGGGCCGTGGAGGTAATTTGGAAGTCATCAGCACACAGAATGATTATATGACCAGAGAAGCTCTGAAGACCCATGTGCAAGTCACAGAGTGGGTGGTCGTGATGGGAGGTGTCTGCTGACCTGAAGCCAGGTGTTCTCATGATTCTGGCCTGGGAGCCCATTTGCCCAGCGTTGAGGTGACATTTTTGCTCTGGACACTGTGGCCATCAAGCCAAGGCTGTGACCATTTTATGTCACCGAATATCAAGAGAACGTTGCTCTTGGGACCTCCTGGGGTGGGTTCATTTGTAGGGCATCTGCCTTCTGTCAGTGTCCTTCTTCCTTCTCTCCAGGCGACAGTATGACACTAGACCTGATGGGAGTGGGTGGGGACGACCTTCATTTGCAGTGATTGTGAGCGAGTTGCAGGTTGCGGTGGGGCTCACAGTGTACTGGAGAACGCCCCCTCCTCCTGGAGCCCGCACCAGGCTCCCTGGTTTTTCACATTCGGGCCCGTAGGGGCAGGCCTTTGGCCACGGCAGTGCTGTAGAACTTGATCCTGATTTATCTGGGGAGAGAGAACTCCAGGGTCTAGCACTGCGCTGTACGGGCTGCAGCAGCCCAAACCGCAGGCCCGCCTCACATGGTTTATGGAAAATGGGTTTGGTAATCCAATGGTTAATCTCAGTCTAAACATAGGTCTGATGGAATGGATGCATTTGTACACCAGATTCTCCTATTAGAAGTAACAGACCTTCACTGGAGAAAAAGGAAGTGCTTGCCATTGTTAGTTCCCTAGCTGGAAAGTTCTTTGTGATCTAGGGGAGCTTAGGAAAATATTTGCTTTAGTTCCCCAGTATCTTAGCAGCCTTCCCAGCAGCCTGTGGCCTGTTGCCACCAGGTCGTACTCAACAGCATTTGTCAGAACGATTTGGTTTCTGACTGGTCACTAGATAAGTGATCCAGGCCCAAGTACAGGTGGCGCCAGGATGCTATCCTGAGGTTCCGTAGTGGACGCCTCTTAGCCTGGGTCCCCCATGGGCAGCCCCCAGAGCCGGCTGGCCATGTGCCTGTTTGCCGCAGGGACTCTGGCCTCAGCCTGCAGTCTCCTTAGGAGGTAGGGCTCTGCACCAGGGCTGCCTGAGGTGGCCCAGTTTGTGTATGTGTGTGTGTTGTGGGTGCACTGGTGAAGCCTGGCCTCCCCTGTCCTCTGTCCCCTGCATAAGATTTGTTAGCAGGAAGGTGCCAGGAATCATGGAGCAACAGAGGAGGGCACGGGTTCCCCGCAGCCCACTGGTACCACTGCTGCTGCTGGGAAACAGGCAGAGAGCTGCCCCACGATGGCCAGAGCCGGAGCTTTTCCTGGGGGACGGCCGTTCCCAGTGGAGGCCCTGCTCTTCGGCCGTTTCCCACGGGGAGTGAACTATTTATCCACTGCTTTTCCTCAGCCCCACAAGCTGCTAGATGTGGGCAGACAGTTTGTCTTTTGTGCCCTTGACTTTGGATTTCAAACAATCTGATCACAAGTTCATCCTTCTGTAGGGACTTAATTAACTCACTGGTTTTGTCATTTCAACTGCAGTAGCCCGATTTAACCTGCTCCCCCCGCAGTACTTTGAAATTACTCTCCTCAGAAGTTGTGTGCGAGTCCCACCTTCAGCTCTGGTGGGCAGCGAGGGCTCCGCTTCTGAGTCGGCCTTCTCTCCTCACCCGGGGTCCCTGCTGCGCCTCCTTTGAAGGCAGCACCCCCTGCCCCCCGGCAGTTGTTGCCTCCCCCCGCCCCCGGGCGCAAAGTGCTTTAAACTCCTCGGCCTGCACCCCACCCTGCTGCTGGAAGGGCCTCCGTGGAGAGAGGTCTGAGCTCTGCTAGTTGGGTTTTGATTTCAGTACAGGAGCTGATAAAACGAGATAAACCCCAGGCTCACAGGGCCGGGGAAATTAAACAGAGATGATATCAAAGTTCCCCTGAGTTTTCAACTGTGATACAGTAGCTTAGTTTTCTCCCAGACTGGGGCCGGGAGGCACGCCTTTGATTCTGAAACAATGTTCAGCATCAGTTAAGCCCAGCACTGCTGACTTATAGGGATTAAGTACACTGTTGTAGTAATTCTTTGATCAGCTACAAGGGAGCCGTGTGCTGTCTGTATGAAGGGGCTTTATAGTTAAAGTTCATTTCTCTGTGAACCTGGGATGACAGCACTGGTGAGGTGCTGCAGTGCTGGGAGCTGGGGCCTCCCCCAGGCACTGTTTGCAGCATTGCAGGCTCACGTAGGAAGCTGTTCTCTTACCCAGTGTTATTGGATAGAACTCATTGAACACAGCATGGAAAAAATCCTGCTGGCCTGGAAATCACACCTCACCCTAACTGACCCCATCCAGCCTCTCTAGTCCCAGTATGTACAACACACACACACACACACACGCGCACACACACACACACACACACACACACACACTCTCTCTCTCTCTCTCTCTCTCTCTCTCTCTCTCTCTCTCTCTCTCTCATACACTCATTCTCTGTCTCTCTCCCCACCTTGCAGAGAAATCCTCTCGGGGCAGACACGGGCATGCCTGTCCAGAGCGAGGCTCTGTAGCCCCCAGCCTTGGCAGTGATCTGAGTGAGGCTGGCTGCACACTCGGGGTAGAGGTTGGGATAGGGACCAAATGACCTGCGAGGTCAAGCTAGGAGGACTAGGTCAAGGTCAGTGTCGCCAGTGTACCCTCTCCGTGCCCGAGGGCAGATGTGACTCCCAGGTGCTGCCACCGTCTTCATTCCTTACCTGGCGTTTACTGAGAACCGACTTAGCTTTAGGTTGGCTCAATCCTGTAGTTCTCAGAAATCTCAGCATCTGTTATCCTGGCCTCTAAAATACTGCATCAACTTTTGGCTTTTTCTGTGGAAGCCCTCCTTGCAGCCACAGCTGGGACGGTAGAAGTTTCCCCAATTGTACCTCCACCCCGGTTGGCCCTGTGACTTCCAGTTGGTAATGGAGCCCCCGTGTGCCGTGGATCGCACTCGCACCGTGCTATACATCAACCTGTTCGCTCCTGTGCAGGGCTCAGATCTCCCTCATTAGGTCTAAATTTACCTCCGTCGTACACAAACATGGCCTTAGCTCATTTTTATTGTTGTAAATTATTTATGAGGGAAGTGTTGAATCTTGAAACTGAGGTGTGGGGAAAATTAATCCCATGTTACTTCTATCTTTCTGTACTTTTCTCCCCCTTGCTTCAGTTACTGGGCTACAGCTAGAGAAAGAAGAGCGTTGGCATTTTAAAATATAATTGGTGTTCAAAGTGCTTTCTTGATGGGATATCGGATGGTAAGTCCGTCTGTCTATACACAGTGTATGGAAAGCAGACCAGACTGGGGAAGGAGGGCCAGAGGTCCCGTTGGGCTCTGCCCTCTGCCAGCTCTTGGTGTCTGAGAACTCCAGGCTTCCGTTTTCCTCCTCTAAAATAGGGATAATACGCCCCAGCCACCTTCTAGGTTTGGTGTGAGCATCGATTGAGAAGGAGCCCGAGAAAGCTTTTTGGTAATTGCAGGGTGCTGTTCGGATGTGGGGAGGTGTGTAGTGTGTTCTGTGTGCAGCTGGGATTTGGAGATAGAGGTGGGTGCTGGGTGGGCAGTGCTGAGGATGACACCAGCTGTTGCAAGTAGGCCTTCGCGTTTTCTGCTGTAGCCCAGCATCGCATCTTGCAAGACAGGTTAATGTTGGCCTTAAACACCCTGCCGCCCCCACCCCTCCCCGCGGCAGGTCTGCTCTGCAGCCCGGCATTAATGGCCTCTTCTCCCCCTCGCAGAGGCCTGGCCTATGACCCGGGCAGCCGCGGACACAGTGGTGCCATCCCTTGTGGCTGGAGGCTGCGCACAGCCCGGGGAGCACCGAGAGCTAGTTAATAAATGGCCTTTTGTTAGGAAGGTCAATTGAAGTGACGGTAGAGACGCTGTTAAGAGTAATTTGCAGTCAGAAAATATGTAATTCAGGGCAGGCTGCTTTGAGTGATTGCCTCTGCCGTGGATATCTTGGGCGTTTCTCATTAAAAGCTTCCTTTGCTGGTGGTGGTGCTTCCTCCACTGCGGAGCTCCGCGTGGCGAGGAGTCATTTGTCTGTATCTCACAAAGGCTGCTGGATCCCCAGGGCACAGTCACTGCGGGGGGGCGGGGGGGGGAGGAAAGAGGGAGGCGTGCATCCGAGATGCTCGGTGCTAATGCCCTGTCTGCCGCATCCTCCCAGCCTGCAGGCCGGGCCATGACCAGGCACGCGGGCCCGGCCGCCGGCTTCTTTGTCTGCTCGGGGAGGCCGCCCGCAGCCATCTTGGGGCCCGGTGCTGGGCTGCCCGGTGCATTGTGGGAGCAGCGGCGTCAGCCCCCTGCCCTTGCTCACGCTGCAGAGCAGAGGAGGGCCATTGTCATCAGTACGTGGCTGAGGATGTGGTGACCCGAGGACGGGCATCTCTCAGCTAAGAAAATGTTTCTTATTTATTCGCATGCTCACTTCCCCCCTCTCTCTCTCAGATAGTGGAAGCCCTACTATCTTAAAAAACAACAACACTCACCTCTGATGTTCTTTATTAAATTCACAGCACGATATTTTAGCACTGGCAGAACTGTACATTCTATTAATGAGTTGTTAATTGCAAGCATTTTGGTAACCAACAGCAGGTACCAATATTTTGCAAACTGCAGCAACGTTATTTCCATGTTACCAGGAATATGGGGTTTTCCAAGTGAAGTACTTTTTGATCAGTGTTTGGATTGGGCTGGTGCAGATATTTAATTCTAAACCTTTATTGGGGGCATGTATGCAGATTCCGTCAGTAAATATTTATTTAGTGCCTACTGTGTGCAGGAAGCATTAAACCCTGTTCTTTATGCAGGTAAAGCTGCCTGGTAAGTGAAATTTGAAAACAGAAAACGATGCAGTGATGTGGTTTGGTGTCCTGTCCCCCCTGCCCTGTGCTTCTAGAAGTTTATTTTCAGTAGAATTAAGTAAAGCAGAACTTAGTTTGGCTTTTGTCATAAACAGAAGCTGAGACTGTGGCTGCTGCCAGGCACTTCCTAGCCTTAACCCGAGACTTGGCTCCGTTGCACTGACAAGTCTGTTTCTGGAGCCTTTCGTGGGTTCCAGGGGACGCTGATTACACGGTAACTTGCATACAGCATTCTGGTTGTTTCTATTCAGGAGGCTGTAGTCAGTTTTAATAGCCTCTGCCTTTTCTGGTTCTAGGCTGAGAACTAAGAATATTCCTCCTGCCTGCCTGGTTAGGCAGGGCGTTTGGTTTACTTTAGAAGCAGTACCCAGCCTTGAGAGATCTGGCAGACCCACAGCCAGTGGAGTTCAATTGCTGCAGAAGGAGGTAGAATTTAACTTGCTCTTTTTCGCAGCTTGTCCTTTTAAAAGCACTAAAAGCCATTCACATAAGGTGTTAGGTTTTTCATTTGCTTTCTGGTGCGCTGCCACTCGAGCTGCCCAGACCCGGTGCTCTCTCTATATTCTGCTTGTCTCCTCTGGTCACATCAAGAGGCAATCAGCAGCAGAATAATAATTGCATTTCCCTCCCTTTCTCCCAAAGTGCCCAACAAGAATTATGGTCATTGTTAGTGTTTAGCCTTGAGTAAGTGCCCACATGACCTGCTGCATTAAACACAACAAAGGGACCCGCCGGTCCTCTTGGGAGCAGCACCAACCATGTTTCTGGCCAGTTACACTGGACCTTTGTATCCCGAACCCTCCAGTCTCATCTGCTTTTTGTTGAGCGCCTACTATGTGCCAGGGAACCTCTCCAGGCCCTTGATTTACGTGACTCCTTTAGTTCTCACAGCAGCTCTGCGACTGTCAGTGTCCTGACCTCTTGCTTGCCCGGTCACCAGCTAGTAAGTCACAGAGCCTGGACTCTACTGCCATGCCTTGACCTCCATGCCCAGAGCACTTTCTTCTGTGTGTTTGCAAAGCTCTGCCGCCCGAACAGTCCTCCCTTGGATGTGGTAGAGGCTGTGGATTTGGAAGGCTGCACTTCTGCAGGGAGGTATTGTGAGGGAGAGAGACGGAAGGTACTGTTAGATTTAGCCGTGTCTGATTCATCCTCAGAGAAGCTGGTGGTATCTGTTCAGAAGTCAGGCAGCTGGGCAGCAGAGTGTTCAAAGCTCACTTGAGAAGAGCAGGGGCTGGAGATGACTTGAATTCTTGATCGGAGGAAAGGGTCCAGGGCTCCCTTAGCCAGTCCAGGTACGTGGAGCTTAGTTCAGGATATTTGCCCCAAGACGCTGGTTCTGTCTGTGCGAGACTTGACATCGTTCACTTTAAATGCTCCGTTTGAATTGTACGCTTTCTTTTTCCTTTTTGGAACCAGGAGCAATCCGCCATGCCTGAAGTCAAAGACCTTTCAGAAGCCTTGCCAGAGACGTCAATGGATCCCATCACGGGAGTGGGGGTGGTGGCTTCTCGGAACCGAGCCCCGACAGGCTACGACGTAGTAAGTCAAGATTCGCTGATTCAGCAAATAGTTATCTCCTGTGTTCAAGGCCCTCTGAACCCTGTGTGTAAGATGTGCTTCTTCTCTCTAGGAACTTAAAACAGGGAGGGAAGACGTCACCAATGGGAAGGCGTGGGGAGCGTCCTGCTTTGGGAGTAGATGACCTGAGCCCGTCTGGGCCGTTTCATGGCCTTAGCTGGGTCACTTGACCTCTGTGATGGTCATCTTCACATTCCGTAAAATTACAGGGTTGGATTAGTTGATTTCCAAAGTCATTTCTAGCTGTGACATTTCATGAAAAGGATCCACGAGTCTGAAAGACCCTTGGTTTGCTGTCACAGATTGTCCTACATGTATAAATGTCATAAATGTATTGACGTTTGTTTATATAGCCCCTTACGGTTTACAAAGCAGTTTCCTACCCATGAACTCATTTGGCTCTCATGATTCCCTGGAGGCTGGGAGGGGAAGTTGCTTTCTCTCCACTGTGCTGATCAGGAGAACTCAAGCTCTGAGAAGGGAAGTGACGGAGCCCCAGCCCCTGGGAGTGGTGAATCAGGACCAGACCCCCTCCCAAGTCCAGGGCTCTCACTGACCACATCACCGCAGTATAGCAGAGAACTTGCTTTGCTTTTCAGCAGGCATCTGTGGTGGTGTTCAGTAGTACTGATGGCTGGAATTGGTTATTTTGTTTTTTCAGTAGGTAAATTCCGTTTTGGGTGAAGCTTAAAAAGTGCAGAGGAACTATTGGGAGGGTTTAGTTAACAGTGACTGTTGTCCTGTGTTCTGAGCTTCTGAGGTGGTCTTATTTTCACTTTCCTCATTTTGTTTATGATGACGTTTTATTCTTGCTCATTGAAAATGTGCACCAAGAATACATAAAAGAATACAAGTCTCATTAGCCAGCACTGAAAACCTGGCACAGTGATTAGATCAGTGTCTGATGTCCCAGGGGTGGGAGGGATGCCATGCCTAGTCCAGAAGAAGCCCAAAGGCAGGGTTTCTCAACCTCGGCACTACTGACATTTTGGGCCAGATGATCAGAAAATAGTGTGTAGTCGGGCAGCATCCCTGGCCTCTTCCTACTAGATGCCAACAGCACAGACCCCCGAGTTGTGACAACCAAAACTGCGTCCAGACCTTGCCAGATGTCCCCAGGCGGAGGAGGTGGGCAGGCGAAGTCAGCTCCCGTTGCGAACAGTGCGGTGCGTTTTGCGTCAGCCCATGCCGGGCCCCGTGTGAGAAGGGGAAGCCTGTTAAAATGCTCCACATCACTTTCCCAACTGTTTGAAAGCTTATAAACATTTTAAAAGTGAAAGAACGGGGGAATCTTTTTTGACAAAGATTTGAGTCTTACCTGCTGCCTGACTTCAGAGCACTGTTTGAATGTATAACTTGCCATAAAATAGAATCATTAGGTATGTCTTTGTGCCATAAAACTCCTGGGGAAGCTAATAAAAATGTTCCTGATTTGAGAAGCCCAAGTGTCTTTTGATGAATTAGATATGAAGCAGTGAGGCGTGAATCAGGTCGGGGGCTTGGTACATGCCATCTCTGGGAGGACTGGCTCCGCGGCGGCTCTCTGGGGGCGAGGGGGTGCCTGGGGTGTGGCCCAGGTCTTCTCGCTGTTCCCTCTTGCGGATCTGTGTCTTTAACATTCTGCTTGTACCTTCGGGGTCACCGTGAATGCTTGGCTAGTGGGCGACAGATGGCCTTTGATAGTCTGGTTTTCTGAAAGTCTTGGTAAGTCTGACAGGAGCAGAATCTATCCCTATCATTTTCTCCTAACATCTAGCTCAGGGCAGAAGAGCGCAGTGTCAAATGAGTAAGATTAATAAGCACATTTCATGATGAGGCTGTACCAGGCATTATCATGAAAGGTGAGCAGGGCAGGCGGCTCCAGAGGGTCAGCCCGGCAATTACCCAGCCCCTGCACGCCGAGGCAGAGCGTCCGAGCTCCCTCCGAAAGCCCTTTCAGGGAGGGAGGCGGGAGTCCTCTCTTTGGACTGACCGCTGGACTCTTCCCAGATAAGCATCTGCTTCCTCAGAGGTCTGACCCTGAGTTCGAGGGGAATGAGGGAAGGCACGGGGTGGGCAGGCAGGGAGGCACTCCCCATTCCTTTTATCCGGAGGAGTTTCGTGTGAGGTCAACATCCAAACCGAAGTGTGAGGCGTTGGGTGGTGGCCGGGCTGCAGAGATACTGAGACAGAAGTGCAGTGGCTGAGGAAGCTCTGCTGCGGACTGTGGCCAGGCCTCTCTCTGTCGCATCTGCTGGAGGATTAATCCCTCCCTGTGCACAGGGCGCGTTAAGTACCGTGACACGCAGCCCCAAGAGCTAGGCGCTAGATGGGCTGCTGACCCTCGATGCTACAACCACTTTAAAATGAGCAGAGGCCCTGTTGCTGCTTGAAGTAAAAGATGCCAAGTGTTTGTTTATAAAAATTTAATTTTGTAACTTCTCTGCAGGTCAGGGGAAGCGTCCTCGGCTGGGGGCTGGGGATTATCTGCTAAACTTCTCAATTTGTTGTCCCTATTTCTGCAGTCCCCTCTGAAACAGCCTGCACTTTCTGCCCCTCAGCCACGCTCTCAGACCTGGGAGTGACTGGGGTTCCCTGCCCTCAGAGGGCGGGTGGGTCTCATGTGTCCACGGTCCCTGGTAGGATGACTCTGTGTTGTAGATGCGTGGTAGCACGTGCTGTTTTATCATATGTGATGGGCAGTTTTCAATGAATCGTGATGCCACGGAAGCACTTCGTGCTAAAACTCCTCTGCACAAAATTAACCTTTGATTGCCAGGTCCCTCTGGGATGTTGCAGTGTCTAAGGGCATCAAGCTGGACATCACCGCTGACCACTGTTGGGTGTATTTCTGTGTACTTCCAGTGAAATACATCATACTTTTTACCTGCATTCTCTTGCCTTTCTCAGTGAGTGTTTACAACTCACAGACTAAAGCCACAACACGGTATTTGTGAGATGACTCTCTTTCCAAAAAGGAAATAGCTTCCTTTGATAATATACTTCTTGGTGACATAATTTCATATGGTGATGTACTTTTTTGGCAAAAACAAAAAGTCAACAATACAGAGAAAGAATAATCAAACACTCCAGAGTGTTTTAATTTTAAGTTGTTTATTTGTCCAACCTATATTTTTGGGTACCTACTATGTGCTCTCTGTCTAGGAGCTGGAGGTATAGTGGTGAATGAAAACACATCCTGCCTTCATGAAGCTTAAAGTCTAGATAGGGAGAAAGACAATTAAGTGATCATACAAGTAAATGTAAGATAAAATTGTGATAAGTGCTTTGAAGGGAAGTCCTAAGAGACTGTTCCATCTTTCAGATCTAGCTTTCCAGATCTCCCCATTTTTCTTGCTAAGTCCCGGATTGTGACAACACGACCCTCTCCAGCTTAACTTCTAGAAGTTGCTCCCTTTTTTCCATGCCTTGAGGCCTGCCCAGTGTCTCTCCTCCAACTTTTCCTGAGCATTTCCCAGCGCACCGGCTCAAGTGCGCTTGGGGTCCTTCGGCTCTGGCCTTCTCCCCTGCCACCACACGCTGCACCATTTTTGTTGGTGACATCTGTGAGGTCGCCCTTGTCTGGGTGCATCTCCCCCTGCTAACCTGGCAAGGCTGCTCCCCTCTTTCTGGCCTGAGTGGGGATGGACACTGCTTTTCCTTCCACTCCCTTGTTCTGTGACCTTCCATGGTTTCCCACAGAGTAGCTGAGACCAGAATTACTTTTCATGAGACTTTTCTGGAGCTCTGAGGATGATGGGAACAAGAGAGTGAGGCTCAGAGAATATTGCTGCTGAGACCCAGGTCCGTCCTCCGACCCCTCCCTGCCCGGCCTCTGCCTTGCTGTTGGCTACCTTAATTCTACCTAACAGCGTTTACAAGTGCCATGTGTAGGGGCCCCACCAAATTGAGTCTTGGCCTCAGGGAGCCTAGGAGGCTTTTTTTTTTCTTTTTCTTCGCTGCAATCTAAGACCTCCTTCATTCCCTTCCTGAGAAACCCCACCTGACACACAGGAGTCTTGGCACAGTGACTCTGAAGTGACAGATTATCCCCTAGTTCACGGACTGTTTCCAGATGTCCAGGTTGGGGATTCTCAAGCTTTCGTGGGCCTCATTCCTCTGGGGGACCCCACGCCCCAGATTCCTGCTGCAGTAGGTCTGGGGTGGGGCTGAGAGTTTGCCTTGTAACCAGTTGCCAGGTGATGTTGATGCCGCTGGCTCAGAGGCCACACTTTGAGAACTCCTGCTCTAAGTTAAGTCATTCTTAAATAATCTGTACACGTGGTCACCACAAGTCTATCTCAGGAAGTGCTGTGCTAGCTTTTCCTGTTATTCTTTGGCCTCTCCTGATTTAAAGTTTAGAAAGTCTCAGGGGATGTCGTGTTGTCACAATCCGGGACTTACGTTTGTGAGTTTTTTTTAAAAAAACATATTTTAAAAATACAAATGGGATGGTACTATTTATACTGTCATAACTTAAAAAAATATATTGTGGGCATAGCTCTATATCAGTCTATAGAGAGAGATCACATCCTCTTAACAATGCATATTTTATTGTCTGGCTGTACCAAAATTTGGCTAATAATCCCATATTGAAGGACATGAGTTTGTTTCCATCTTTTGTTTTTAACGTGATAAACAACATCCTTGTGTGTGTATTTTGGTGTGGTCACCCTGTTAGTGCCATAGAATAATTTCATAGGTTGGAATTACGGGGTCAGAGTGTTCACATTTTAAACTTGCTAAGTATTGCCAGTGCCTTCTAGAAGTGTTGTGACGTTTTGTCAGTTTCTATTCTCACTCAAGCAGGTGTTCAGTAAAGTGAAGTTTCGGGGCTGAAGGATGAATTGACCAAGTTGCCCCCCTCCCCCACCCCAGGCTCAGCACCCAGCTTCCTGTCACTGGCCCTCCTCTGGGCCAGGCAGACCTCTAGGGGTGAGGGCCTGGATGGTATGTTGTTTCCGTGGTAGCCATGGATCTTCTCCCCAAGAGCTTCCTCCTCTTGGGTAAACAGAGAAAGGACAGATATCCAAGTCCTTGAACTCAGCGCACGTGCTCTCAGTGTGTCTTCCTGTCTCACTTTCTTCTACTCACTTCTCCTCCAGCCTCACTGAACCTCTTACTTTCTCATATTCAGAATAAGGAGCAACTTTGTACCATCAAACCCTTGAACCCACTTTTCCCATATTTTCAAAATTCCTGTCCTCCCCCGCTTTTTGGATATAATTTTCCTAATCTTTCAGAACCCACTTTGAAAACTCCTTGGGGAAGCTTTTTCTGATGTTATGCGTTCATTTATTGCTTCACACAGTGGCTTCACAGATTTTTGTTGACCACCTACTATTGTGCAAGGCCCTGGGAATTCCAGTACCCTGGGAGGGGTTCCATCAGGTGAAAGGCGAGAGATGAGGAAGGGTGGGTAGATGAGGCTGGATCACCCCAGAATGTTGTAAGCTACACGAAGGCATTGGCCATGCTGAGGGTGGTAGGAGTCACGAAAGGACTTTAAGAAAAAGGTTCTTAGGTTTGTGTTTTTAAAAGTTTCCTTGGTGTGTACAGGAAGGGAAATCATTGGAGGGCGTAGGTACTGAGGCAAAGGGCTGAGTTTGGAGGCTCTGTATTGGTGTCGAGTGAGAGAGTGGAAGCCTAACCCATTAACAGTGGATCGATCTGAGGGACATGGAAACATGGGGCATGGGGACCCGAATACGTATTCTTTCACAGGAAAGAAATGGGTTGAATGTTGGGAGACGGGTGCAGAGGTGAGGAAAGGGAAGGACCAGAGTGACTCGAGGGTGTCTTACCGGGCAGCTGGGTGGATGTTGATGCTTTCTGTTGAGATAGGAACATAGACAGCTAGGTGGGTTGAGGGTGGAGGAGGACCGTTGGTTCGGTTTTGGACACACTGAGTTTGAGGTGCTTGTGTGACGTCTGGGTGGGGACATTGAGCGGCCCTGTGTCTGCAGGTCTGGGGAGATGCCTGAGTGTTACCATCACATGGCAGAGACCGTGGTGTCATGGAGATGGTCCTGTCGTATCAGACTCCTCGCCAGAGTCCCCTGGAGCATCAATGATGAGGGACGGTTGGGAAGGAGACACTCAAAAGAGGGCTGGGGCTGAGCATCCAGAAGGTAGATGGAAAATTAGTAAGAAACTGGAGGAAAATGAGTATCCCTAGAAGAAGAGGTGGTCAGTAATAGTCAGAGTTCACTAAGGGGTAAATAAAATGAGGCTGAAAGCTTACTCTTGGGTTCAGTAACAAGAAGGTGCTTGTGAACTTGGTGGTAGGCTCAGAAGCAAGATTGGAGTGGATTTGAAAGGTCCACCTGAAGTGGGAGGTGGGAGTGCAGATGGCCTTGAGGGAGGGTGGCAGCTGGAGGATGATACGGGATCAGGAGTCTTTTTTCCTTTGTTAAAGGTAGGCAGGTGTTGAGTATGTTTAGTTGCTGATGGGGAGGAACCAACAGTGAGGAGGGTTGACGATACAGGAGAGAGAGGGGCTGTCTGATGAAGCAAGGCCCCAGAGGGGGTAGAGGACTTGGTGTCCAGAGCCTGGTCAGAGAAAAGCCCAGGAAGTTGTGTTTGTGTTGCTCCTGTTCCTTGCCGGCGCTGCGTGCTGGAAAGCCAGCCTTGGTCGTGGCCTCTGACCAGCAAGTGGGCCTCCGAGGGCCACGCACGGACCAGGCATCCCCTAAGTCTCCACTTCCCATTTCTTCTGTGCTTCTTCTCCCCCCACCTCGTTTCTCTCAACACTCCTGTTTATTTCTGAAACTAATTAGACAGCAAAACATTTCTTAAAAACTGCTGGCCCTGGGCTTCCCTGGTGGCTCAGTGGTTGGGAGTCCGCCTGCCGATGCAGGGGACGCGGGTTCGTGCCCCGGTCCGGGAAGATCCCACGTGCTGCGGAGCGGCTGGGCCCGTGAGCCATGGCCGCTGAGCCTGCGCGTCCGGAGCCTGTGCTCCGCAACGGGAGAGGCCACAACGGTGAGAGGCCTGCTTACCGCAAAAACAAAAACAACCAAAAACAACAAAAAAAACTGCTGGTCCTGTGTAGTTTATATATTTGGGATTTCCTAAGTAATTGCAAGTTTCACATGCTTGAACTGCCAAATGAGAGGGTCTTTGGGGGCGCTAGGAGTGATCAGCTCCCCTCTGGGCCTGTGGGCTGTGTCTAGGGGCATAGAGAAGGATAAGTTTAAAATTCTAAACCCGCAAATGAGGTCCTGCCTACCAAAGTGGAGAAAGAAAAAAATAATCCACTAAATGCTGAAGCTGATTCAAGCAAGTTGGTATTTTTGTATAGAACTAAAGAAATTAAAAAAAAAAAATCAATGAAAAGTATGTGAAGATGGGAATGATATCTTATTAAAAATATATGGTAGATATCAAGCGGGAGTTGTAGGACATAACCATCTGTCCGGTCTGATCACAGCTGTCACATGAGTCTCCAGAAAGCTGAAGTTGTGTGGGAGGCCCGAGCCGGGCAGGGAGACCACCCTGATCCTGTGGCTGGAGGACGGGAGAGCCGCCCCTCCTGAAGCTCTGGTTCCATGAAGCAGATGCAGGAGCAGGTGTGACAGCCTCTTCCCGCTGCCCCTGGCTCCCTCCCCACGTGGCTTCGCTGTCCAGGGCCTGCTCCCAAGGGCGGAAATGACTGCAGACCGAGTCCCAACTCACCCACTGGTTTATTTTCAGAACCAGAGCTAATTTTGATAAAAGGCACCACGTGTTCCTCTCTTTTGTTTTGTGAGAAAATACATGCAACTGAGATTTACTGAAAATACGGAAAATGGTTTTATGACCAGCCCTTGGGCTTTTGTTTCCTGTGGCCTGGATTAGCAAGCGTCGGTAACAGCATTGTCCCTGCACCTTCCCCTGTGCCCTGCAGAGCCCTGGCCTCGGGCAGTGGAGCCACACTGGGCAGGACACACATGGACCACTTACACGTGCACATGCCTGGCTTCCCGGAGGGGTGCATGAGGCAAACATTGCTGCTGTCAGGATGACTCTGAGATCATGGCTTTAAATTGCCTCCTTCTAAGTGTCTCTGCCCCACCAACTATGAATTTTGATTTTGACCCAAAGACTTTACTCTCCCTAATGACTTGTTCCATGGTTGGTTCATTTGCAAAGGGGAGAGGACTTGGGGAGCACTGTAGTATTCTGGCACTCCCTCCTGTTCGCTGCAACCGCCCATTCACTATGAGAAAGGCTCCTGACAAAAAACCTCAAGTAGTGGATTAATGGGGAAGAGGAGGGACTTGCTTTAACCTTCCATTTTTTTCAGTTAAACTTTTTATTTTCAGATAATCATAGATTCACATGCAGTTGTAAGACATAATACAGGGAGATCTTGTTTGTACCTGTTTCCCCCCAATGGTAATATCTTAAAAACTCTAGTACAGCATCACAACCAGGATATTGACACGGATACAGTCAAGATACAGAACATTTCACTTTTAAAATGTACCTGGGATTTTATTTTTGTTCGGGTGTGGTGAGGCCTACAGATCAGGAGAAAACTGCCATTGAAAAGAGAGTTTGTTTTCACAGTCCAAGAGAAGTGGGCTTCCACGCTATGCAGGGCCACATGGGGACGCACCAGCGTTGGTCAGCAGGCGGAGGGAGCAAGGGGAAAGTGTGGGCAAGAGCCTTTATTGTGGTTTCTGTGGGAAAGACAAAGCAAGGAAGGGTAAGCAGATTTAGGATCGTCCTAATAATTTCAGCGTGCTCTGGGCTACAAGGGTGGCCTCTAGTTGTCAGATACCTGGCCTTGGGATGATTTAGGGCAGGAGGATAGTATTTCAGACTGAAGGAGCCTGAGAAAGGGGGCAGGTGGGCATATGGCCTCAGGATTGGTTGGTTTGCATATCAGAAGTGTGCAAATTGTGTTCTGTTTCTAGGAATTAACTAAACTTCTCCTTAACCACTGACAACCGCTAATTTGTTCTCCATTTATATAATTTTGTCTTTTCAGGAGTGTTATATGGATGGAATCATATAGCATGTAATCTTTTGGAATTGTTTTTTTCATTTTCAAAAACTCAGCATAATTCTCTGGAGATTCATCTAGAGAATCTATTGCATGTATCAATAGTTTGTTCCTTTTTATTGCTGAATAGTATTAATTGATACTACTGCACCGCAATTTGTTTAACCATTTACCCATTGAAGGACATCTTGGTTGTTTCCAGTTTGAAGCTATCATGATTAAAGCTGCTATAAATACTCGTTTACAGGTTTTGTGTTGACATAAGTTTTCATTCCTCCAGGATAAATGCCTAGGAGTGCAGTTGCCCGTCATATGGTAGTTGCATATTTAGTTTTTTAAGAAAATGCCAAACTACTAGCCTGTGTGGCTGGTAACATTTTACATTTCCACCATTACTCCGCATCTTTTCCAGCATCTGTTATTGTCAACACTTTCTTGTTTTAGCCATGCTGATAGGGTTTTAGTAATAACTCGTTTGGCTTTAATTATATTCCTTTAGTGGCTTATGATGTTGAACATCTTTTCATGTGCTTATTTGCCATCTTTATTTCTTCGGTGAAATGTTGCTTCATGTCTTGCTCATTTTCTAACTGGATTGTTGAGTTTTAAGAGTTCTTTGTATATTATAGATGTGAGTCTTGTTAGTTAAGTGGTTTGGAAACATTTTCTTCTAGTCTGTACTTGTCTTTTTACCTTAGCAGGATCTTTACACAGCAGAAGTTTTAAATTTTGATGAAGTCCAATTTGTCAGTTTTTCTATTTATCAATCATGTTTTTGGCGTCAAGTCCAAGAACTCTTAGCCTAGCCCCAAAACTCTTAGCCTAGCCCTAGATCCTGGAGATTTTCTCTCATTTTTTTCCTACAAGTTTTATAGTTTTACATTTCACATTTAACTCTGTGATACATCTTGACTTAATTTTTGTACAAGGTATGGATTTAGGTCAGAGTTATTTTTTTCCCCTTATGCATGAACAGCTGCTCCAGTACCATTTGTTGAAAGTTGTAACCTTTGTAAAAAATCAGTAGGGCCTATATGTGTGACTCTCTATTCAGTTTTATTCTGTGTGTCTAGCCCTCTGCCAATACCACACAGTATTGATTGTTGTAGCTTTACAATAAGTTTTGAAATTGGATTAAATGATTCCTCCGACTTTATTCTTCATTTAAGAAATTGTTTTAGCTATTCAAGTTCCTTTGTCTTTCCATGTAAATTTTAGAATAATCTTATTGGAATTTAGATGGGAAGTAATGTTTAAAAGGGACTGTGGGACTTCCCTGGTGGTGCAGTGGTTAAGAATCCGCCTGCCAATGCAGGGGACATGGGTTTGAGCCCTGGTCCGGGAAGATCCCACATGCCGTGGAGCAACTAAGCCCGTGTGCTACAGCTACTGAGCCTGCACTCTAGAGCCTAAGAGACACTACTGCTGAGCCCACATGCCACAACTACTGAAAGCCCGCGCACCTAGAGCCCGTGCTCCGCAACAAGAGAAGCCACCGCGATGAGAAGCCCACACACCGCAACAAAGAGTAGCCCCTGCTTGCCACAACTAGAGAAAGCCTGCACACAGCAACGAAAACCCAATGCAGCCATAAATAAATAAATAAATAAATCGACTGTGGACCAGCGTGGGGGTGGTTCCCTATACCAACAACAAGCAGTTCTCAGACACCAGCTGTAGGTGTCCTACAGTTCAACAGTTATGACACTGTCTACCTGGAGATAGCGTCAGAGTCCATAGGTTAAGGGCTCAGTCCCACAAGACTGCCCCCTCCCAACTTCAGGCACTGATCACCAGCCCAGGTTGTCACCTGTGTGTCTGACCAACTGGCTGTAGTTCGGGGGTTCCAATGACCCCCTCCTTAGGTTCAGTTAATTTGCTAGAGTGGCTCACAGAACTCAGAGAACATCTTACTTACTAGGTCTTTGGTTTATTATGAGAGGATATAACTCGGGAACAGCCAGATGGAAGAGATTTATAGAGCAAGGTGTATGGAAAGGGTGAGGAGCTTCCTTGCTGTCTCTCCCAGCATGCCACTCTCCCCAGATCTCATGTGTTCATCAACCTGGAAGCTCTCCAAACTTCATCCTTTGGGGTTTTTATGGATGCTTCATTACATGGGTATGATTGATTAAATTATTGGCCATGGGAAATTGAGTCAATCTCCAGCCCCTCTCCCCTCCCTGGAAATTAAGGGATAGGACTAAAAGTTCCAACCCTTTATTCATGGTTGGTTCTCCTGGCAACCAGTCTCCATCCTTATGTGCTTTCCAGAAGTCACCTCATTAACATAAACCCAGTTGTGGTGGAAAGGGGCTTGTTATGAATAACAAGACACCCATTTCACTTTTATGGCTCTGAAGTGATTTCAGGAACTAAGGACAAATATGACAAAAGATGCTCCCATTGCTCTTATCATTCAGGAGATTCCAAGGGTTTTGGGAGCTGTGAGCCAGGAACTGTGGGTAAAGACCAAATATGTATTCCTTATTGTAAATCATATTATCACAATGTTAAAATTGTACATCAATTTGAGGAGAATTCCCATGTTTATTACATTGTGTCTTCCGATTCATGAGCATAGTCTGTCTCTCCATTTATTTAGTACTTCTTTGATTACTTTCAGCAGCATTTTGTATGTTTCAGCAGACAAGCTTTATGCGTGTTTTGGTTGCTTTAAGCCTGAATGCTTTATTTTTTATTTTGAGCAATTGTAAATGGAATTGTATTTTTAATTTTTAAAAAAAATTTATTTAATTAATTTATTCTTTTGGCTGCGTTGGCTCTTTGTTGTTGCTCGCGAGCTTTCTCTAGTTGTGGTGAGCGGGGGCTACTCTTGTGATGGGCAGGCTTCTCATTGCGGTGGCTTCTCTTGTTGCGGAGCACAGGCTCTAGGCACGTGGGCTTCAGTAGTTGTGTCACACAGGCTCAGTAGTTGTGGCTCACGGGCTCTAGAGCGCAGGCTCAGTAGTTGTGGTGCACGGGCTTAGTTGCTCCGCGGCGTGTGGGACCTTCCCGGACCAGGGCTCAAACCCATGTCCCCTGCATTAGCAGGCGGATTCTTAACCACTGTGCCACCAGGGAAGCCCTGTATTTTTACTTTTGATGTCTGTGTGTCTATTGCTATTATATATAGAAATAAGACTGATTTTTGTATGTGTATCTTTGCTGATCTCACTTCTGTATGTTTATCTTTGCTGAATTTTGAGACCTTGCTGAACTCACTTATTGGTATATATTCCTTGGGATTTTCTATGTAGACTGTCATGTCATACTTTCTTCCTTTCAGGCCTGTATGCCTTTTATTTCCCTTTCTTGCCTTATTGTAATGGCTAGCACTTCTAGCACTGTGTTGTGTAAGAGTGGTGAGAGTAGACATCCTTGCCTTATTCCTGATCATAGATGGAAAGCATTCAGTCTTTCACCATTCAGTGTAACATTAGCTGTATGTTTCTTTATAGATGCTCTTTATCAAGTTGAGAAAGTTCCTTTGTTTTTGTTTTTCTAAGAATTTTTATTATGAATGGGTATTGAATTTTATCAAATGCCTTTTCTGCATTGATTGATATATCATGTGATTTTTTTTTTCTTTAGCCTGTTAACATGGTGAATTACATTGATTTTTGAGTAATGAACCAGCCTTGCATCCCTTGAATAAGTCCTACTTGGTCATGGTGTATAATTATTTTTCATATATTGCTGAATTTTCTTTGCTAATATATTTTTAAGAATTTTTGAGTCTGTATTCATGAGGGATATTGATCTGTAGTTTTCCTTTTTTTGTACAATTTTAATCTGGTTTGGTAATATTAGATTCATAAAATGAATTGGAAAGTGTTCCCTCTTCCATTTTCTGGAAGAGACTGTGTAGAGTTGGTGTTAATAAAATGTTAGCTAGGATATAAACGTTAGGTAGAATTCTCTAGTGAGATCGTCTGGACCTGGAGATTTATTTTTTGAAAGTTTTAAAGTGATGAATTCAATTTTCTTAGTAGTTATAGGGCTATTCAAATAATCTGTTTCATGTTGGGTAAGTTTTGATAGTTTGTGGTTTTCAAGGAATTGATCCATTTCAACTAAGTTGTCAAATTTATGTGTGTAGAATTGTTCGTAGCATTCCTTTATTATCCTTGTGATGTCTGTAAAGTCTATAATAATACTCTGTTTCTGATATTGATAATTTGTGTCTTCTCTCTTTTTTCTTTATCAGTCTTCCTAAAAGTTTGTCAATTTTATTAACATTTTAAGAAACTTTGTTTCATTGATTTTTCTGTATTATTGTGTTTTCAATTTCATTGATTTCTATTTTTATCTTTATTATTTCTTTTTTCTGCCTGCTTTGAGTTTATTTTTCTTCTTCTAGATTCTTGAGGTAGGAGCTTAGATTATTGATTTGAGAGTCTTCCTCATTTCTAATATATGCATTTAGTGCTATAAATTTCCCTCTCAGCACTGCTTTAGCTATGTCCCACAAATTTTCATGTGTTTTATTTTTCTTTTTGTTTTCGTTCTGTCCAGTGTATTTTTAAATTTCTCTTTAGATTTCTTTGACCCATGGATTATTTAGAATTGTGTTGTTTAGTTTCCAGACATTTAGAGATTTCACTGTGATCTTTCTGTTATTGATTTCTAGTTTGATTCCATTGTGATTGGAGTACACACTCTATATGATTTCAGTTCTTTTAAATTTGTTGAGGTTTGTTTCATAGCCCATGAAATGGTCTCTTTTGGCATGTATTCATGGTTACTTGAAAAGACTGTGTATTCTGCTATTACTGAGTGGAATTTTCTTTAAATATCAATTAGACCCTTTTGGTTGGTAGTGTTGTTGTGTTCCTCTGTATCCTTGCAGATTTTCTGTTAACTTATTCTGTTAATTTTTGAGAAAGGGAAGTCTCAACTGTGATTTTGGAATTGTCCTTTTTCCTTTCAGTTCTAACAGTTCTTGCTTCACATATATTTTTCAGCACTGTTGTTTGGTGCATACACATGTAGGGTTGCTATGTCTTTTTGGTATATTGACCATTTTATCATTACATAATGTGCCTTTCTGTCTGGTAATCTTCTTAGCTCTGAAGTCTATTTTGTCTCATATCAATATAGCTACTCCTGCTTCCTTTTAATTAATGTTTTTGTGAAATATCTTTTTCCATACTTTTACTTTCAACCTGCCTATAGAATTATATTTGAAATAAGTTTCTTGTAGACAGCACATAGTTAGATCATGTTTTTAAATCTACTCTGCCAATCTCTGTCTTTTAGTTGGTATATTTAGACCATTTGTATTTAATGTAATTATTGATATGTTAGGGCTTAAAGCTGCCATTTTATTTTTTATTTTCTAGGGTTTTTTTCTCCTGCCTTCCTGTGAGTTACCTGAACATTTGTTAGAATTCCATTTTTAGCTTATCTAAGTGTTTTTGAGTGTATTTCTCTGTATGGCTTTTTTAGAGGTTGCTCTAGGTATTACATTGTGTGTGTCTGTGTGTGTGTGTGTCTTATAACAGTCTCCTGGTAACATCATTTTACTAGTTCAAGTGAAGTGTAGAACCCTTACTCTCTTTTATATCCTTTTACCCTCCCTCATTTATAAATATAATTGTCTTAAATATTTCCTCTACATATATACAGAGCCATATCAGAAAGTGTTGTAATTTTTGCTTGTACCATCAAACATAATTTAAAAAATTCAAGAGGAGAGGAAAGTCTATTTTATTTACTTATATTTTTGCTTGCTGTTTGTTTCTTCCTTCCCAGTGTTTCAGAGTTCCTTCTTTTATCATTTCTTTTCTGTTTAGAGAACTCCCTTTCAGCCTTTATTTTAGAGTATGTCTGCTGGTGACACATTCTCTTAGTTTTTCTTTATCTGAGAATGTCTTTATTTCTTGTTCATTCCTGAAGGACAGTTCACTGGACATAGGATTCTGGGTTGACAGTTCTTTTAGCACTTGAAAAATGGTGTGCCATTTTCTTCCGGCCACTATGATTTCTAATGAGAAATCTGCAGCCATTCTAGTTGTTCTTCCCTTATAAGGAAAGTGTCATTTCTTTCTCAAATCTTTAAAATTTTTTCTTTGTCCTAGTTTTTCAGAAGTTTGACAATGATGTGTCTTGGTGTGGATTTATTTGGATTTATTCTGTCTGCAGTTTGCTTACCTTCTTGACTTTGTGGATTTATGCCTGTTGCTAAATTTAGGAAATTTTTAGCCATTATTTCAAATACTTTTTCAGCCTTAACCTCTTCCTCCTCTCCTGGAACTCTGATGACAGGAATGTTAGATCTTTTGTTACAGTCCCACAGGTCCCTGAGGCTCTGTTCATTTTTTGTTCAGTCTATTTTCTCTCTGTTGTTCATACTGGGTAATTTCTATTCTGTCTCCCAGTTCACTGATTCTTTCTTCCCTGTCTTCCATTCTGCTGTTGAGCCCATCCATTTGGTTGATTTCAGTTGTTGTATTTTTCAGTTCTAAAATTTCTCTTTGGTTCTTTTATTTTCTGTTTATTTGCGAGCCTTTCTATTTCTTTGCTGAGACTTTGTTTTTTCATTTGCATGTTTGTAATTGATCATGAAGCATTTTCATGATGGCTGCTTTAAAATTTTTTCAGATAATTCTGACATCTCTGTCATCCTGGCTTTGGCATATTGATTTTTTATTTTTATTCAGTTTGAGATCTTTCTGCTTCTTGGTGATTTTCTTTGATGAGTGAGTTTTGATTGAAAACTGGAAATTGGGGGTATTATGCTACATGAGTCTGGATTTTATTTAAACTTTCTATTTTAGCTAGCTTCTTTTGATACTGCTCCGATTCCTGCCAGCTAGGAGTAGTAGTCCAGTTTCCCCACTTGGTGACACCTAAGGAGGTGGGGCTCCTTGTTACTGCTGGATGGAGGTGGGAGCTCTAACTCCCTACTAGGTCTCACTTAAACCTTCCTGGTAGGAGTGCCTCATTACAGCTCCCCTTGTGGCCTCCACGGGCATCACAGGGTTGGGGAGGTGGCCTTGGTAGATATTATGGTGAAAGTCCTGACTCCCCACCAGGCCTCTTCAACATCACCCCACCACAGGGAGGGGTGCCTCATTACTCCCTGGCTGGGATGAAAGTCCTGGCTCCCTACTTGGCCTTCCCTGGCACCATCTTGAGGTGTTGGGATGTCTTGTTACAGCCCAGAGAGGGTGGAAGTCTGGGCTCCCTACCCTGGTTTTCCTGGCATGGGTCAGGGGGTGGGCACCGTATTTTATGTGGTGTTTGGCTGGAGTATATTTGTTACTGTCTAAAAGTTTCTGTCTTGCTAGGATTTTCCTTTGGCTAGAGAAAGCAGGCTTTTGGGGGGGCTTGTTTTGGTCTGTCTGTTGCTGTTTCTGGGTTGCTGGCTTCTCTAGCTCCAAGTCAGGGATATGTCAGGCAGAAAGAAACCCAGGAACTCACCACTATGTTGTTCCTTGGGTCCCAAGGTCCCTAGCTGCTTACCTCCTTCTTTCACCTTTCAGAGTCCACTTATGTTTGTTTCATATAATGTCCAGTGTTTTCAGTTGTACTTAGGAGGAATGGGGAAACGTATATCTACTCCATATTCCTGGAAGCGGAAGTCCTGGCTCGCTTTAATTTTATTGTTAATCCAGGGTTAACTAGAGAATCTGTTTGTTTCTAAACCTGTCAGAAATCTTTCCAAAACATTTATGTTCCAGCCTTATTACGTATATAGGCAGGAAATACGGTATTGCGCACTTGTAAAATACAAGCTAGTTGTTCCTTAAGGCCTGTGAGGCTTGAAGTGCGCAGGGCCACCTTTCTCAGTTTTTGTGGTCCACGTTTACAGTATTAAGAGGCTGTTTGTGTGAGGCTGATGTGTATCGGGAAGGGGAGATGTGACCGAAGTTGAGAACTGTGGGTGGTGAGCTATATTATTGAAAAATCAAGATCGCTAAAAGGGAGCGTCCGTGAGATGTCTCCAGAAAAGGGACGTGAGGCTAGGAGGAAGTATCTGCTTTGGTTCTTGAATAGGCAGACATCCAGGGGATCTGGCAGCCAGTTCCATTGATTAACTAGCTATTTGTAAAGTATTGTTTTGTCTTAATAACAAGAAACCATTGCTAACGGTTTGGTCTATATCCTTCCAATCCTTTTTCTTTGAATTTGCAAATGTCTAATATAGAGAGAGAGGCTGTATAGTTGTGGTCAAAAGTATAGACTCTTTAACCCTCCAACCTGGGTTCAGATCTTGGCTCCGCCACTTCCTGCTGTGTGACCTTTGTCAGGGTACTCTACCTCTTAGTGCCTGAGTTCTCATCTCTGAAGTGGGGATTAATAACAGAACTTTCCTCAGAGAATTGTGGTGAGGATTAAATGAGCTAATAATGTTCATAAAGTGCCTAAAACAGTGACTGGCATTAGCTTGAGGTATGTAGCTGTTAGTATGTTATTGTTATTATTTGTACAAATGCTATATATAATATTCTTTGACTTTCCTCTTTTCCTTAACAATATATATAGGAAATCTGTCCATGTTATGTCTGGACAAGTATATCAACCTCATTCTTTCTAATGGGTGTTTTCCACTGTGTAGTAAGTAACTTGTTAACCACTGCTCTGCTAATGAAAACTTCTTATTTTTGCCTTTGCAAAGCAGTGCTGTGATCAGTATCCCTGTACATACATCTCTGGGTGTGTGCTGATGGATCAAAAGATACGTACATTTAAACATTAGTTAAACATTAGTAAACATTAGTAAACATTAGTTACTACCAGTAGCTTTTCAGAAATGCTTTACCAGTTTATATATACTCCCAGTAAATGGTATACAAAATTTTCTGTTTACCCTCATCCTTACCATCATTGAGCACAGGCTCTGGACGCGCAGGCTCAGCGGCCATGGCTCACGGGCCCAGCCGCTCCGCGGCATGTGGGATCTTCCCGGACCGGGGCACGAACCCGTGTCCCCCGCATCGGCAGGCGGACTCTCAACCACTGCGCCACCAGGGAAGCCCAATAAATTCTTTATTATCAGTCTTCTTATTTTTATTTTTCCAAACTAGGAGCTTGTGGTGTAAATTTGCAGTTCTGTTACTAGTAATGAGGTTGAGCATTTTTTCATGTTTATTGGCGATTTGTGTTTTTTTAATTAATTTCCTGTCTTTACAGTTGACTCATGTGGTTGGCTTTTTCTTATTGATTGGTAGGATTCCTTCATCTCTTCTGTTTATTAATTCTTTGCCTATTATATTTGTTATGTATATTTTTCTCAGACCGTCATTGTCTTTCAACTTTGTTCATAGTATCAAACTTGGTTTGTTCATCTAATCAAAGTTTTTCACTTTATGTAGTCACATCTGTCAAATTTTTTCTTTTTGGACTTAATGGTTTAAAAGATCTGTCTAGATGCTAAAATTAGTAGGTAGAAGTTTTAGGAGAAACAGTATATTTACATAGTCTCAAAGTATCTCACAAAATACTAATTACAAAAGAATAAAAGTGGGGAAACCAAGCAGGTACCACCTTAAGCAAATGGTCCAAGTTAACATTACCAGTAAGGAGACAAATCAATATCATGTGCCTCTTGATGTGATTATAAATGTTACATATATATGTGTGAGAGAGAGAAGAAGCAAATACGGTAAAATGTTAACATTTTAGGGAATCTGGGCAACGGGTATACAGGAATCCTTTATATTATTTTTGTAACAACTCTAAATCTGAAATTATTTCAAAATAAAAATTAAAAAAAATAAAGACAGAAAAAGCCTGCCTATCCCAGGATTATAGAAATATTAGGCTTTATTTTTAGCCAATACTTCATCTTGTTTTGTTGATTTGGCTTTTTAAATACCCAGATTTTTATTTTGGAGTGTAGTATGAGGTGGGGTCTGACTTATTTTTTCCAGATGTGTAGCTGTGTTCTGAGCACCACCCTCTACCTCTGTGATGTGCTGCGGTTGTCGTAGGCTCCATCGCTGCATGTACTGCACAGGGCTGTGCTTTAGTCTGGCTAAAAGCTCATTTCCTGACCCAGAGGTGGAACTCAGCAGCTTCTTTTCCCTTAGGGGTAGGGCCCTTATGTAGACAACACAGTACATGAGGCAAACAAAAATAAGCTGCATTATGGTCTCCTCCTGACCTCTGCCGACCCTCAGCCAGACCACCAGGGTTGAGGGGGAGATAGCTGATCTGGGGGATCCACAAGGAATGCTGGGTAGGCCTTGCCTGTAGGGCTGGGATGTGAGTCCCATGTGCCTTTTCAGTAGGTATAACAACAGCTACACTGCAGCAGGCCCAGGGCCAGGGGTAGCACCCCAGTTTGGTCAGATTATACCACTGACAAACAGCAAATCATGCCCTTAACATTCAACCCTGGCTTTTGTGCTTAAATCCAAACTCCTGCATTATGACAGTGTTGCAGCATCTTGCTTATAACTGGAGGCCTGCAGCCATCAACTCGTTTAGGAAGCAGTTTGGTGATCAGTCTTGTTGCAGGATGACATTTACTTGAGCCCCAAAGAGGGGAATTTTCCAGACTATTTCTAGGCTCTCTTCCATTTCATTAATTTATTTAACCGCTTCTTCTACAATAACACACTGTTTTAGTTATTGAAATTTTATAGCATGTGGATTTTTTTGAAGTTAGCAATTCCTTGATTTTCTAAAAATTGAGGTGAAATTAACCATTTTAAAGTGAACAGCTCAGAGGCATTTAGTGCAATTACAGTCCCAGAACATTTTGTCACCCCAAAAGAAAACCATGTACCCCTTAAGAAGTCACTGGCCTCCCCGCTCCCAGTCCCTGGCAACCACCGTCTGGGTTCTGTCTCTCTGGATTTACCTGTCCTGGATATTCTGTATAAATGGAATCATACAATGTATGACCTTTTTTGTGTGGCTTCTTTCACCCAGCATAAGCTTGCAAGGTTTTCATAGCATGTGTGATATCTGATAGAGTGATTTCCTTCCTTTCTGTTTTCATTTTTCAGAATTTTTGGTTGTTACAACCTACTATCTGAAAGAACTTGAGAATCAACTTGTCAAATTCCACAAAATATTATGTTTTGACTCACAGTACAATGCACTGAGTTAAGTTGATTTGAGGGGAATCCATATATTTACAATATTGAATTTTCCCATCTAGGAACATGGTTTGCATTTCTATTTATTTAGGTCTTGTTTTATGTCCTTCAGTAAAGTTTTATAGTGTTCCTCGTATGTCATTTCATTTCTGTATGTGCTTTGTTTCCAATGTAAATGGGTTCTTTTTAAATACAGCTTTATTGAGATAAAATTGATCTGCAGTATACTGCATACATCTTAAGTGTTCAGTTTGATCAATTTTGACGTAGGTATGTATACATCTGTGAAACCATCATCACGGTCAAGGTGACGAGCGTGTCCGCCATTGCCACAGACCATTCCTAAGACACCACTGGTCTACTTTCTGTCACTGTAGACTAGGTTGCATTTTTTAGAATTTTAGGTAAATTCTTTTTTTTTTTTTTTTTTTTTTTTTGTGGTACGTGGGCCTCTTACTGTTGTGACCTCTCCCGTCGCGGAGCACAGGCTCCGGACGCGCAGGCTCAGCGGCCATGGCTCACGGGCCCAGCCGCTCCGCAGCATGTGGGATCTTCCCGGACCGGGGCACGAACCCGTGTCCCCTGCATTGGCAGGCGGACTCTCAACCACTGCGCCACCAGGGAAGCCCCAAGTTACCTACTCTTAAATGAGCTTTGGTAATCTGTGTCTGTCAAGGAATTTTTCCATTTAAGTTTTCCAATGCCTGGGCATAAAGTTGTTCGTAATATCTCCTTATCTTTTTAAATCTCTCTAGGATCTGTAGAATATCTTCTTCTTCATTCCCAATAATGATAATTGGTATCAGCTCTCTTTTTTTCTTCCTTGGGCTGCCTGGGTTTTATTAATCTTCTCAAGAAACTAGCTTTTTTGGTTTAATTGATTTTTCTGTATTATTTTTGTTTTCTATTTTATTATTTTTATTGCTTCTACTTTGGATTCAATATTTTTGTTTTTTATTTTTTTTAAATAAATTTTTTTTTTTTTTTGGCTGTGTTGGGTCTTTGTTGCTGTGCACAGGCTTTCTTTAGTTGCGGTGAGCGGGGGCTACTCTTCTTTGTTGCGATGCGTGGGCTTCTCATTGTGGTGGCTTCTCTTGTCGCGGAGCACTGGTTCTAGGCGCGCGGGCTTCAGTAGTTGTGGCACGCGGGCTCTATAGCACAGGCTCAGTATTTGTGGCACACGGACTTAGTTGCTCCACGGCACGTGGGATCTTCCTGGACCAGGCTCAAACCCGTGTCCCCTGCATTGGCAGGCGGATTTTTAACCACGGTGCCACCAGGGAAGTCCCCAAACTGTGGACATGTTTTGGTTTTTTTTTGGCTGTGCCGTGCGGTTTGTGGGATCTTAGTTCCCTGACCAGGGATTGAACCCACGACCCCTGCAGTGGAAGCTGGAGTCTTAACCAGTGGACTGCCAGGGAAGCCCCTTGGATTTTTTTTATAAATTTATTTATTTGTTTTTATTTTTGGCTCTGTTGGGTCTTCATGGCTGTTCATGGGCTTTCTCTAGTCGTGGCGAACAGGGGCTTCTCTTCGTTGTGGTGTGTTGGCTTCTCATTACGGTGGCTTCTCTTGTTGCGGAGCACGGGCGCCAGGCTCATGGGCTTCAGTAGTTGTGGCACGCAGGCTCAGTAGTTGTGGCACGTGGGTTTAGTTGCTCTGCGGCATGTGGGGTCTTCCCAGACCGGGGCTCGAACCTGTGTCCCTTGCATTGACAGGCGGATTCTTAACCACTGCGCCACCAGGGAAGCCCCACCCCCTTGTTTTTTAAAAGTAGAGGTTTGGGTCATTGATTGGAGAGCTTTCTTCATTTCCAACAAAAGCAATGTAATGCTGTGAATTTCCCTCTAACTCTGCATTAGCTGCATCCCTCAAATTTTGATACGTTGTGTTTAATTTTAATTCCATTCACAATACTGATTTCCCTTTTGATTTCTTCTTTGACCCATGGGTTGTTGAGGTGTGTGTTATCTTGCTTCCATATGTTTGAGGATTTTGTAGATATATCTTTGTTATTGACATCTTATTGAATTCTGTGTCATCAGAGAATAACTCAGTTTTATGACCTAGCATGAGTCAGCAAACTTTTCCTGTAAAGGTTCAGATAGTAAACATTTTAAGCTTTGTGGGCCACATATGGTCTCGATTGCATATTGATTTTTTTTTAACCCTTAACAAATAGAAAAACCATTTGTAACTCACAGGCTGTACACAGACAGGCTACAGGATGGATTGGCCTACATTGACCCCAAGCCTAGGCTACGATCCGTAAATGTTTCTTTTCTCCTGAAAGGAATGTATATTTTGCTGTTCTTGCAGTTGGAAAATTTCTGGTCATTATTAAAATAGTTCTTTATCTTTCTTTTCTCTGGGACTCTAATTACATGTATATAGACTACTTGATATTGTCCCACAGCTCAGGTTTCTTAGATGAACACATGGAAGGAAATAACATAGATATAATCATGATGTAAGAGAAAAGAGGGGAAAGTTGTTAATTGAGAATTGATTCTTTGTAAAAAGCATAATAGATAAACTTTTGGTAAATATAGTAAAAGGAAAGAAAATAAATATAAGCAGAATTTAGACTGCAAAGAGGAAAGTAAGAGTATAAGGACATTTGAAAATTATAAAAGAATATGATGTCTAGCTCTTATGTTCAGCCTGTGCAACTAAAATTGAAAATGTTGATGAGTTAGATCATTTCTACTGCTATTTAAGAAGAAATTTCATAACAAACCCATATCAAAGGAAGAAATTGGAAAAGTCATTAGAGATTTATTACCAACAAAAGCACTCAACTCTTTGAGTTGGCCCAACTCTTTTTAAGGCAGCAGTCTATAAAATTGTCAAGAACAGGTAATTCCCACATTCTGCAATCTATCTTAAAACTTTGAAAAAAGTTGGGAAGCTTCTCAGTTTGTATAGAGGAAAACTAATCTTTTAAAAATTTATCTTATGTCCAACAACCTCATTGAATTCTTCTGTTGTTTCTACTTCCCCACCCTGTTTGTTGGCTGTTCCATGACCCTTTGGATCATGTTTTAGGCTGACAAGTTTATTATGAGTTTTATGTGATAGGAAATTATGTGATTGCAAATTGCATGATGTTTGTGGAGGGGGCAGATGAGAGGGGAAGGGTTTAAGAAGGGGTTGACCTGTTGACTAAGCAAATGTCCAACAACTCTATATTCTCCACTGTTTTTGTAAGGCCTGTTGAATAGTCTCCCAGTGCCTCTCCCTAACTCCATTCTGACCTGTCTTTCCTACATTCTCTCCAGTGGAAACTTTCTAAAAGATCAGATTACTCACCTGCTTAGAATTGTCCTCCTCCGGCCTCTGATTTTAGATTCAAAAGCAAGTTCATTGTTTTACTCACTACTGAATGCTTCGCAGCTAGCACTCAGTAGGTGTTTATCAAATGGGTGGACCTCCCTGGAATCTAAGACCTTTCTGAAGTGCCCCTTCCCTGCATTTCTAGCCCTCCTCCTGCCCGTGGGAACTCTGTATAGTTCTCCAGATGTGCGGTTGCCATTCTTGCCTCTGCGCCTTTGTGCACGCACTCCGTTCCTCCCCCTGTGGAATTACGTTCGAGCTCTGTGTTACGATGGTGCCTTTGCTTTCCTCCATTGCAGCTCTTACCACTCTAGTTACAGAGGCCGGTTAGCGTGCCCCTTTCCCTGCAGCCAAGGCCCTGGAGGCCGTGCAGTGGTGTCTTTCATAGGCTCTCCCTCCAGCACGGTGCTTGGCTGCGTCCACGCTCCACCAGGCATGCAACGAGCGTTTATTGAAGTAGCTGACTCCTTTCTGTTTTGCCTTTCTGTGTCTGGGATATGGGATGCCAGCATCCAGCTAAGTTATGTTTGTGTTAAACATGAATTGAAATGCAATTACAGCTGGCAGTGTGGTTTGAGGGCTGAGTAATAGAGTAAATAAGAAGGGTGACTTAGTCACGAGTGCCAGTTCATCTCCTTTGCTTTCCCGCCTCCTGTCATTGAGTGTGACTCATGAGCCGCACGAGTTCAACTTGTCTTCTCTTAAATCCTATCACTTTCACTCCTCCTGTGCTCCTAGCCTTGTTGGGTCTCTTCCAGGGCGCCTTTGTTAAAACCGGTCAGAAGCCCACAGCCAGGCCTTTGCGGGCTGGTTGGTTCCCACAGCACCTCCACGGCCTGCTCCGGTGGTCTGTGCGGAGCCTGGGAAGGGGGGGGGCAGCGACCCAGGGCAGGGGGAGCCTGGGCCAGGGTGCAGCCAGCATCCTTCCTCAAGCCCCGGACGCCATGCACGGTCGCTGGGGTTTCTGCTGATCCCAGGATCACTAGTTTTCACTGTTTTCTTAGCCAGATCCTGCTAGTACCCTAGCTGAGGCAAAAATAGTGCCGTTTATCAAAGATATTGCCCTCTTATATTAGACCCGTTTTGTTTTTCTTAGCCTCGTTGAACTGCATTCAGGAATTATATCTTATAATTTGGTCTTACCTTGAAGTTAATTGATTTGGCTTGATGGAAAAGCTTCCTTCTTGTTCTGAAGAAGACACTTAGGTGTCTTGGGGTCTCCAGAATCTGTCAGCCCTGTGCCCTTGCTTGTTAATGAGCATTTCTGTAGTCTCCCTAAGTCAGCCTGCAGGCTCCTTCATAGAAGCGCACGCTCCTAGGTGCGGAGGAGGATTCCTTAAACTTCAGAGACGGAGCAGCTGAAGAGGGGAAGGACTCAGGTATTAGCAGTCATTTATCAAGCCCTCACCACGTGCAGGTCCTGCACTGGGCAATTGGGATTGTCAGGTGCAGTCCCTGCCCACAGGCAACTCACAGACCCAGACAGGAGGGGTAAAATGAGCAAAGACATGGAGCCCCTCTTCCTTCCCAAGATTGATCCCCCCATGAGAGGGGAGTTCTCACTTCCATGTCTTCCTGCCTTGGTTCTTGGTTGTAAACCCCTCTCGTGAAAATCTCTCTCCTTCTTTCCCTCTTCTCTCCCCCTTCCCTCTCCTCACAAACACGCTTCTGTCCGCTCTGTTCCTGAAATCGGACGCAGCTCACCCCGTGCTCCCTAAGTGTCCCGCTCAATAGCTTTTTCCTCATTTTTATTCTTCTTGATCTCATCTCAGCTTTGGGTGCTGTTGACCAGTTTCTTCCTTCCTTAATGTGTTCATTTTCTGAATATAGAACTAACGCACACTCATCGTAGACAATTTGCAAGATATAGAAAAGTACAAGGAAGAAAAAAAGTGGCTCATAATCCTATCACTCAGAGGAAAAATGCTGTTAACATTTTGACATACATCCTTTAGTTTTTTTCCCTCCGTGTGTGTGTTTTAGCAGTAGTGGGATTCTGTCATATATTCTATGTAATAACATGCTTATTATTGCATTGTATGTTACTATTATACTATCGTAGTGTTTTCTTGAGTCATCAAATATTCTTCTCCAGCCCTTCTTTCCTGAAGCACTCTTATCCCTTAAATGAGATTCCACCTCTCTCCTCCTTTGTTCTTCCCCGATTTCCCCTTTGCGTGGCATCTCTGCCACCCCCCCGCCCCCAGGCTCTGACCCAGTCTCCTTCACTGTATGCTCTCCTCCAGCCTGGGGCCAGCCACTCCCCACTCCTCACCCACCCCTGCTAGCCTCGCTCCTCAGCCAGGCCCACGTTTCCACCTGCCTGGAAGACAAGCCCACAGGTCGTGGCTGGCCGACACTCAGCCTGAATATTCCCATACTGAGCTGTCTTGTGTGTCCTCCCCAACTCCCCACCCAGGTCCCCAACCCACAACTGCCTGTGCTCTGAACTCCCTCCCACTTGGAGGCCAGACTCCTCCTGGGCCTCTTCCACCCAGCCCCCTGCCCCTCCCACACCGCATCTGGCAGTTTCTTGGATTCTCCACCCCCCCCCCCCCCCCCCCCCCCCCCGCCCCTTCAGCTTTTGCATCATCCTTTTCTGTCTCTACCACCCGAGGGCAGGACCTCACCATTCGTGTCCTGGATAGTCTCTTCCAGAGGACTCTGGTCCCTCCCTTCTCAGCTCTGGATTTTCTCCTTTAAGCATCACTCTTAGAATTTCTCCTCCCGCTCTGAGCTCTCCAGACACTCTCCCTCTTGCCCAGGGGCGAGCCCTGAGTCCTGGGCCTGCCCTGCTCCTGCACCCTGCCGTGTGTCTCCTCTCAGAGTCCCTCTATCCCAGCTCCTCGCAAGTGGGGCCTCTTAGGACCCAGGCCCCTGTCATTTCTGGTCCTGTCTTCTTTGGGGCCGTGCCTTCCCCTCTTCCTCTGCTTCATTCCTGCCTGTTGATGCTTTATGAGGCCCCCACCTAAAGCTGCCTTTGATTCTTCTCTCGCCCCACCCCCACCCTCCACACCCTGAGTATCCGTGCTGTGTCTGTCCCTGTGCTAGTTGCTTCCATAGATAGTATCTACTTCGCAGAGTGACCACATGAAGATACTATTATAATCTTATTTTACAAATAAGAAAACAACCTCAGAGAGCTCAAGGGCTCAAGATCACACAACAGGTGGGTCTCCTGCCTCTGAGTGTTGTGCCCTCTTGCTGATTCATCACATCTTCTGGCTTTCCTCTGAGGGAGGTTCCGCGTCTTACTCATACTTGTATATGCTGAAGCGCATGGTGCCATGCCTTGCGTATCATAAGTGCTTAGTAAATATTTGCTGAAAGAAAAGTAAAGACTTGTGGCCTGATGGGATGAATTGCAGCCTAGTGATGACTGTACCCATAGGTTGAAGTCTCTATTTAAAGCCAGGTCAGCCAGCACACCCCACTGCGGCACGGGAGGGACACAGTGCTTCTGACACAATGTGAGCAGCAATATTTACCACTGAGGAAGTGTTTTCTGTATGCTAGGTGCTCGGCAAGGCTCATAATTGCCTCTTTTAATTATTACTACAACTGCGTGAGATAGAACCTATTGTCTCCATTTACAGAGGCAGAAGCTGAGGCTCAGAGAGGTTGAGGAGCTCAGCCAAGGTCACACAGCTACTAAGTGGCAAAGCCAGGATTTGAATTCACATCTGTCCTGTACCAAAGCCCATGTTTTAAGCTGCTGTGTTCTGCCTCCCTGGCCCAGGAGAGTAGGTATTGGGCCGTGTGAGGCCTAGGTTGTTAGCTCATAGCCAGAAAGGGACTTTGGAACACTGTGCCATGGTTAGCCGGGACAGAGAGGGTGGTCTCCAGGGGCTGAGCTAGGCTTCAGCAGCAGCTTCTCTTTTGTTCTCTTTTCCTTCCTCTGCTTGGCAGACTCATCCTCCATAACGAAATTCTTACTCTCCGGATTCCGTGATAGAGAGAGAATCAGTGAACCCTGCCTTTTTTTTTGTAAATTAACAGTATCTTCATGACATTTTAAAAATTATAAAAGCTCATTTCAGAAAATCCAAATCATATAGAATTACAGAAATAAAGAGCAAAAATATTACCTTTTCTTCCCTGTAATTCTACACATATTATTAACAGTTTGGAAATATCCCGCTAGGCTTGTTTTTTCCTTTTGCAAGAAATTGTATTTATTTATTTATTTATTTATTTTGCGGTATGTGGGCCTCTCACTGCTGTGGCCTCTCCTGTTTGCAGAGCACAGGCTCCGGACGCCCAGGCTTAGCAGCCATGGCTCACGGGCCCAGCCGCTGCGCGGCATGTGGGATCTTCCCGGACCGGGGCATGAACCTGCATCCCCTGCATTGGCAGGCGGACTCTCAACCACTGCGCCACCAGGGAAGCCCCTGTATTTATTTTTAATAAAATAAGGAATACAAAAACTTCTTATTTTAGAAATATCAAACAACACAGCCAAAGCTCAAGCGTCTTTCGACCACAGCTCTGATTTCTATTAGCTGCTGTCATCCATTGGCTTTTTCTTCCTTCTCCCCTGCATTTGCACATGTCAATAACTTTCAGGACTACAGCTTCATAACTTGTCTTCTCAGTATGAATTAGATCATGCAGTGAGCTCTCGCTACATCTTTACCGAAGGACGCACGTGTCATTTAGCTCTTCCTAGATCAGCATTGTAGGTCACACACGTTCCCACTCCTCGTGTGTGGTGTCCGTGTAGGCTGAGCGCTCTGTGCAGGCATCCTCCCCCTGCTCAACTTTTAGTTTCATTCTGGTTTTTCACTAAACAAAGCCTTAGTACAGGCCTCCTCGTTTGGGTCGCCAGGCTTAGCAAATAAGAATAAGAGTACAGCGTACCCAGTTAAGTCTGAAAAAATTTGAAATTTTTTAAAATTTGAAAAAAAATGATTCATTGCTTACCTGAAACTCACATTTAAGCGGGTGTCCTTCCTGTGTCTCCTCTGGAAACATTCCTTCTTGTGCACATTTGCGAGTGTTTGCATGCCTCACTCCTTTATTTTTAAGGTCTCTATCGTCTGATTTTTTTTTAATTAAAAAATCGTGATACAGAACATTTCATATATATACAAAAGTATAGACAATAACGTAACAAAGACCCACATAACCGCCATGCATCTTTCGCAAGGCTTAACGTTTCACCAGGTTTATGTGAGGTTTTTTTTTAATAAAAGAAACAAAACGTTACTGGTGCCTGTGCACCCTCCAGGCCCACGTGTCCTTCCATGCGCCAGAGTAACCACTGAGTTCGGTATTTATCATTCCTATATGTTCTTTTCTGCTTTTATATAGATGCTATCATATGGAATCCATATCATACTGTACATATTTTCAACTTGGTTTTTTGCTTAGCATTGTTTTTGAGATTTATCCTTGGGGATATGTGTGGCTCCCGTTCATGTGTCTTCAAGGCTGTGTGGAATTCTGTTGCATGAATATACTGTGATGTATTTATGGACCCTTCTGTTGATGAAGATTTGGGTTGTCGCCAATAATTCACTACTATGAACGGTATTGCAAATAATATCCTCATATCGTTATGCTAAGAATTTCTTTTCTAGGGAACAATTTAGGAGCAGAATTGCTGGGTCATTTTCCCCTTACTGAACATAGTAAATGTGTTCTCCAAAGTGGCTGTGCCAGCTTGTGCCCCACTCATTTTGGTCAGATAGTTTTGGTTTAGTCAATGATTTACCGTGAATGGTAGAAAATTGTCATTTTTAATTTGTATTTTCCTAGAGTGGGTGAACATTTTCTCATATGGCTTCTACATATTCTATATAATTTTTCTTTTCACTTATTTCTTTTTCTCCTTGATTTGCAGGGGTTCTTTATTTATTTTGGATATTAATCCATTGTCAGTTATGCATTTCTCTCAGTGTGAGGCTTGTCTCTTCACTATTTGAGTGACCTTTGTAGTATCAAAGTTTTTTAATTTTAGGATAGTAAGATTCATCAGTCTTCTCTTTTATGGATTTTCTTATACACGTGTGTTTATTTCTTCAATAATTCCCTCTATTAAAATCATAAAGATAGTTTACATCTTCTTTGAAAAGTTTTAAAGTTTTGCTTTTCACATTTAATCTTTAATCCACCTAGAATTTGTTTTTATGTGAGGCAGAGCTCTAGTTTAATTTTTTGGTCCACAGTGATTACTAGGTATCTGTGTGCTATTGATTGAGTAGTTCATGCCTCGGCCACTGGTGTGTCATCCGCAGCTCTGTCACAGATTGAGTGCTCGTGGCTGAGAGGAACCCACCCTCCACCTGGGTGCCAGCCAGCCACGAGGGAACCTCTAGGCCACTGATGCTGCTCTCCGTGGGGTCTGTGGAGGTCCAGGGCTGTGTCCTGGCGTGGCTAGCTGCAGGTGGCAGAGGCAGGAGCATTTGTGACCCAGGTGCTCTCTCCTGACCACCAGGAATGCAGAGGAGATTCCCCCTTGATGCAGCCAAGTGCCCTGCCCCTATTTCCTTCCCATTTCCTGTCTCATGGGCCTCACAGTCCCCAGGAACTGATTTTCCTGTGTCTTCCCTTCCCCGTCAGCAGATACAGAAGCAGGGCTCCTGATTTCCAGGGGTGTCTCCAGGACCCTTTGCTTTCTTGCGCCCCGCCCAGCACCAGGAACTGGTCCCTTCTGTGCCTGCAGTTACCACGGCAGCTGCAAGGAGGGTGGAATAAAGAGAGGGCCGTTCCATGCAGCCCCTGATGTGCCCCCCTTCACTCCGTGTACATCTTTCACACTGTACATTCTTTTACTTGTTCATTCAGCCATCTGGCAGATATCTGATTGTGTCCTACCAGCAAGGCCCTGGGCTATGTACTCTGAAAAATGTAAGGAGCAGAAGTAATAATAAAGAGCTAACATTTTTGGAGTGTCTATCACGTGCCAGATCTTATGCTAAGAGTTTTTTTAAAAAACACAGCTTTATTGAAATATAATTCACATACCATAAAGTTCGTCCTTTAAAGTGTATAATTCAGTGGCTTTTCCTATAGTCAGAGTTGTGTAATCTTCACCACTGTCTAGTTTCAGAATATTTTCATCACCACAAAAAGAAACCTTATACTCGTTAGCAGTCACTCCCCATCTCCCCCTGCCTCCAGCCCCTGGCAACCACCAATCTACTTTCTGTCTCTGTGGATTTACCTCTTCTGGACATTTCATATAATTGTGCAGGATCTGGCCCTTTGTGATTGTCTTGTTTCACTCAGCATAACGTTGTCAAGGTTCATCCATGTTGTAGCATGTGTCGGTACCTCATTCCCTTTTTATGGCCAAATAGTATTCCATTGCATGGATAGATCACATTTTGTTTCTCTGTTCATCAGTTGATGGACATTTGGGGTGTTTCCACCTTTTGACTCCAAAAATCCAAGTTCTTTCCTCCATCTCATGGTTTTCTCCATATTAGAGAAGGTTTGATGCACGCAGCCGTCAGAAGGGAAGATCCTGGAAGAAAAGAGTTCGCTCCTGGCTAGTGTGGGCGGGGAGGCCTGGCAGGGTGGGACTCTGTCAGCCACCCCCTGAGTGATGAGAGGGAGCCCCGGGGGGAAAGCCGGGGAGGCAGGAGGTCACCGGGCAGATTAGGAAAGATGAGCTCAAAGAGGGAGAGCTCGGCCCGTGCTCTGGGACGTGAGTGCAGAGAACAGCCCGGAGGCTGAGGGAGTGGTGGCAGGCTCAGGACAGAGCCGCGCGTTCGTTTCTCTTGCTAAGAAATATCAGACACTTCAGCTGAAGACCCCTGGCAGACTTGAGTCTCCCATCAGGATTCAAAACAGTAAAATGACGCAAATAAATCAGAACCGAAAAGCAAGCATTCCTGGGCTCATCAGCAGATAAGTGAAAAGGCTCTTTTCACTTTATCGTTTTTTAGAAAGCATTTGGGCACACCTCCTGTTAGGGATCCAGAAGGCTGTTGTGCCCACACTGGTCTGAATAAGGGTTTAAGGGGCTCCACGGTTGGCCACTGTCTGACCTGGGCCAAGTGTGTGTGTTTCAGCAGAGGATGATCTAACACGTCAGGAGCCCTTTGAACGCCGCTCTTGTTTCTAGTGTCTGCCAGATGTTTCCTTTGGAATGTCTGCGGAATGTCCTGGCCCCTTTGATTGCTTTCTGTCTGGCAAGCACATCTTTGAATTGTGGGTGGGCTCTCTTAAAACACCAGGGTGTGAACAGATTGACAAAAACCGGTGGTTAGCTGTCTTTCAAGAGCTACTCTTTGGGCAAGAGTACTTGATACTGACATTGAAGGACCTCTGACAGTTTTAAGGATTTACTGCACAGACCCTCTCCAGGGGGCTTAGTTGGGGAGCTGATTTACAAAGTGTTTCTCAGGTTTAAATCCAGCGTATCTTTAGTTCTCATCCCATCAAATGAAGTCTTTTAAATTGTTGTTTTTCTTTTTTTTAATATAAATTTTTTTTTAATTTTTGTTTTTCTTAGCTATATAGAGTGAAAAGGTACAAACTTCCAGTTACAAAATAAATAAGTCATGGGATGTAATGAACAGCATGGTGACTGTAGTTAACGATACTGTATCACATATTTGAAAGCTGCTCAGCGAGAGTAGGTCTCTAAAGGCCTCATAGCACACACACAAATTCTGTAAGTACGTATGGTAACGGATGTTAACTAGACTTACCGTGGTGATCATTTCATAGCGTATAGAATACTGAATCATTATGTTTTACAACTGAAACTAATGTAATATTGTATGTCAGTTATACCTCAATAAAAATAAATTAAAAAAAAATAACATTAAAGAATACCCATAATCTCGACTGTGCAGAACCAAACAGTAGTTAATATTTTGCTTTGTATTTGTCTAGATCCTTTTCTGTATAGATAACTTTTAAAAAACAAAATATGAGATTGTACTTTTTAAAAAAAAATTTTATTCAAGTATAGTTGATTTACAGTGTTGTGTTAGTTTCAGGTGTACAGCAAAGTAAATTGGATGGCGCTATATATATATATATATATATATATATATCCATCCATTTCCAGATCCTTTTCCCATATAGCTTATTACAGAATATTGAATAGAGTTCCCTGTGCTACAGTAGGTCCTTGTTAGTTATGTGTTGATATACAGTAAGTTTGTATGTGTTAATCCCAATCTCCTAGTTTATCACTGCCTCCCACATTTCCCCTTTGGTAAATTTGGTTTTGAGATCTGTGAGTCTGTTTCTGTTTTGTAAATAAATTCATCTGTACCGTTTTTTTAAATTAGATTCTGGGATTGTACTGTAGAAACCATTTTGTAACTTATTCTTTCCCCTGAACTTCCCATGTTAGTAGATACCTGTCCTCAAAGTTGTTTGAAAAGGCTGCTGAGTCTTCTGTTGTAAGGGTGCCCTGTAATCATCAGAAATGTGTCACTTCCTCCCCACTTTTGCCGTTTCGCTGTCTAGACAGCACCCCTCCCCCCTACCAGGCTCCAGTCCCGAGCCCCTCTCTCTGCCCCTGTCGCGCATCAGCCTTGCTCCCCCTGCCGTCCTCACACCACCCCGCCAGCCGCCCGCACAGCTCTGTCTCCAGATCTCATGCCAGCATCTTCCTGTCACCTCCTCAGAGAGGCCCCCCCCCGGTCCCCCACCTGAGTAACCTCTCCCTCCCCACAGTCACTGTCCCCATTACCCTCTTTTATATAAGATGCTTATTACCTCCTAAAATTACCTTTTATATTTGTTTACTTGTTCGCCTGTTTATTGTGCATCTTCCCCCGTCTAGAATATGACCCCTATGGGGTCAGGGACCGAGTCTGTCTTGTCCAACCCTCTGTCCTCTGCACCTCTTCGGTGTCTGGCGCCCAGAAGCTCAGTATGAAGGAGCAAATGATGATCCACTCTTGTGCACAGAACTGATTATCTCCTCAGACTCTCTGCCCAGAAGTGGAATTCCTTGGTCCAGAGCATATATATCTTTAAGGCTTTTGATATGCAGCACCAAATTAATGTAATTTAAGGCTGTACCACTTAGTACTCATTTCAGGAGCAATTGGTGTGCCCATTTCCCCCTTATATGGATTCTCTCATACGCTTTTTGGTAAAAAGATTCCCCCCACACACACTTAATAAATTACGGACATAATTCTATATATAGACATACTTCATCCTTTCTAAGAACTGAATATGTGTTCCATTACATAGACATACCATAATTTGTTTAGCCAAGATCCTTTTGTTCCTCAATTTCCTCATCTATAAAATCAGGCAGTAACTGATTATTACTTACGGTAACTCATAGGGTGGTTGTGTTAAATGAGTGACTTACACTAACAATTTGAGAATAAAATACTTAGGGCAGGTCCTGGCACATAGAACACAGTAAATTTACACACAGTAAATGTTAGGTGGTGTTATGATCCTTGCAGCATGGAGAATGCAGTGGAATAGACTGCAGAGTAGGGTCATCGATGATGATGGTGCCGCATCTCCCATAAGTCCATGCACCTCTCCATCGAGGTCCTGAGCAAATGAACCCAAGTGTGTTTTCTTCCCAGGTCTGCCTGCTTGGGCACTCCTTGGTCCTTGTGGGACAGCATCCTCTAGTACCTTTTCCTCCGCCTCCCCCGGTGTGCGTGAGCTCAGGTATTCCCATGTCCTGCAAGTTAAAGAGTGTAATTAGAACACTAGGCCTTGCCTCAATGTACAGGACCTTTTAAAACCATTAGGGCTATTAGCTTAAATTTAAGTCTCACAAAATAAGTCAGTCATTTCAGCGTTACAATTAGTTTGTTTTCTTCTCTTCTTCTGTCATCAGAGCGAAGCTCTCCAGACCCACATGCTTCCAGAAGTGTTCTCAAGCCCTCTCTTCCCTGCAGCATTCAGTCTGAACCTGTGCCATGTGCCCCCAGCTGCCTTTCACTGTGGCATTGCTGGTGCTTCTTTAAAGTGGCCCTGGGTGGTTCTTTGTGTTTGGGTCCAGGGAGGCCTGCACGTGGCTTCTCAACTGACCCAAAGGCAGGGCCCACGGGTGTCCTGGTTTTGATCTGGGAGGTTGACTATCCTTCCGTGGGCCGTGGGGGGGGCTCTGCTTGCTGGGTGCTGAGGGGGGAGAGGCAAGGTGCAGGGAGACCCACCTCTGCTCTGACCAGTGAATGACTTTGAGTTTACAGAGGTTCTCCAAGCCTCATCTTGTCACCTGTAAACTGGGTAGTAAATAGTACCCATTCCATTGGGTGGTTGGGAGGATTCACTGAGAAACTGCACATAACCTGCTTCCACCGGAGCCTGGCAAACAGTAAGTACTCGGCAGGAATTCCTGCCCCACCACGTGTCCTCAGACCGGGAGGGTTTCCTACAGTTAACCTCAGGATTCCTTCACACGGGCTTGCCCCATAAGCCAGCTGCAGGTAGCCAGCCCCGCTCCCCGCGGGCCGTCAGGGCTTCCTGAACACACGTGTCCCTCTGGGACTGCTGCATGTCGGTGCAGAATTTGACCTCTGAGCTTGAGCCCGAGAAGGAAGGAATTCAGCGGCCTGGGCTGCGTGAGGCAGAGGCTGAGCCCGCCCTGGGCAGGCAGCTTGTCCACGTCCCGGCGTTGGTTCTGCAGGACTGGGGGCTGCCACTCGCAGACACCGGCCTCGGGGCTGCAGGCCCTCCTCATTCTTGTGTTAGCTCTGGTGGACACCGGAAGTGGAGAAGGCGCATTCGGCTTTGAACATTGTCACGCATTGGGACACACTACAGAGATGCCTAGAACCGGGGTCATGTGCCTGTAGGAACATCCCTGATGGTCCTGATAGTAATGGTTCCTCTAAAAGGAATGATACCCCCATACTGTCTTCCATGGGACATTTTCCCAGCTCTCTGATTTTTTAAAATTAAAATTTGTTTTTTTTTTAACAAAGTGATACACGTACAGGTTAAAAAATCAGAGTACTAAAAGGCTTATAAGAAAATATAGCTGCCCCCAGCCATGTCCCTGCCCGCTCTCCATTTTTCACTCCCCAGAGGCAGTTACTTTCAACTCTCTTAGATTTTTTCACTTCTGGTACTTCATCTCCATGTTTCTAAATAATGTGTTTATACTGCTTATTTCTTTTTTTTTTTTTTTTTTTTTTGCGGTACGCGGGCCTCTCACTGTTGTGGCCTCTCCCACTGCGGAGCACAGGCTCCGGACGCGCAGGCTTAGTGGCCATGGCTCACGGGCCCAGCCGCTCCGCGGCACGTGGGATCTTCCCGGACCGGGGCACGAACCCGTGTCCCCTGCATCGGCAGGCGGACTCTCAACCACTGCGCCACCAGGGAAGCCCTATACTGCTTATCTCTTGATCTACTTATCCTCACGTTTAGTTTTCTCATAATCTCCCCCTATCAGGCAGTATCACAATTTTTGGTAAATTAGTGGGCAGTGTTTACACATGTAAACATTGGGTACCACTGAATCAAGTAATGCACCAGACTGGAGTTTCTTTCTTATAAGCCTTTCCTTTTCTTGGAATTAGTTCTTGACTTGTTTCTTTCATTTGCTTTATTGTCTAGGTGCCTACTGATTTTTATACAAGAATTTAACATTTTTCTTTAAAATTTTCAAGCTAGTTACTAGCTGTTAGAAACAAGCTAGTTTCAAGCTAGTTACTAGCTGTTTTCAAACAGCTTTACGCCTCTGGTTTTATTTGTAAATGCTCCAATACGTCCGTCACGTGCCCGTCTGTATCTCTTCCCAGTGCTGGAGTACAGTCCCATACTGTACTCCCATACGGTACGTGGAAGGTTGTTCCACGACCTTCTCTGCTTTCCCTCCTGTCCAGGCCCTGCCCGGCGGACGTGCCACTGCCGTCCCCTGGCTGTCCTGTGTGGGATCTGTTCCTGGAGCTCAGGGTTTCCTCTTTATTGATTCAATCCCCAGCCGTGCTGATGCATCCTCCTGTAGGCTCAAGGGTGGGCAGGGGATGAATTTAGTAAATTGTTGCACGTCTGCAAAGGTCTTTATCCTACCTTCATGCTTACTTGATGTTGGTTTAGGTGGAGAATTCCAGAATTCCTCGGAATTTTGAAGAGGTCGTTCTCTTAGTTTCCAGTGTTGCTGGTGAGAAGTCTGATGCATTCAGATTCCGTTCCTCTGCACGTGGCCTGTTCTTTCGCTCTGGAAGTTTCAAAGGTGGTTTCTTCATCCCAAATGTGGTGGGATTCTCCATTGCTTTGCTTTGGGGTGGGGCTTTTTTATTCACTGTGCTAGAACTCTCAGGACCACTTTAAGGTGGAGGCTCACCTTTTGTTCCTTTTTTTATTTCTCTTTCTGGAAATTTCATTAATTGGATGTTGTACTGATTCTTCAGTTTTCTTAGTTTTTTTCCCCTCTAGTTAACCTCTTCATCTTTGTATTTTACTTTCTGGAAGATTTCCTCAACTTTCTCTTCCAATATATTTTTTGAATTTGTTATTTTAGCCGTAAGTTTTTTATGTCTAAGCTCTTTACATTGTCTTCAATTGTTCCTTTTAAAATGTTTTTCACATTATTCTGTTCTTGTTCAGTGGTTGCAATGTAGTCCCTCATCCCTCTGAAGATATTGATTATAGAGTTGGTTGGTTGTTCCTTAGCCTTCACTGTTTCCTCATATTATCTGTACTATTTTCAAGTTCCCCTTTTCCTAATAATTTGAGCCCTGTCTTTCATATTTGAGACTCCCCCCGATGCCTGGTGACCCTTTGTTGTCAGGTAGGAGTGAGGCCCTAGCTCCTGGGGTCGGAGCCCCGCGGTGGGGTAAGGCCTGATGACCTGCGGGCTGCACAGTGGGTGATGCAGCAGGGAGCTGGCCTCGATAACAGAGGCCACAGAGCCTGTAGGTGCTGGTCCTCTCTCTGGAACTCTTCAGTTTCTCCAGAGATGCATCCTTTAATTTCCAGCATTTAGAGGGTACACCTGGCTGCCGAGGTACCAGAAGCAGGAAGGAGGGTGAGCCTGGCGGGGGCCACCATTCAGTCACCAGTCACTGTGCATAGTTACCCCCTCCTTTCACTCTGGAGTCTTACTTCCTCCTTCACCTCCTTCCCCATCAGTCTGGTGTTATGGAGCCCTGAGCCCTACTGGTCCCGTTTCTGCAGAAAATACTTCTGAAACAGGGGTAGGGATCTGGGAGTCTAATGGCTTTGTGTATAGGCCTGTTTCCGTCTGCCTGCCTCAGCCCTAAACTCGCACCCACCCACCTCCAGGCCCTCCACCCTCATCCTAGGAGTATCTGGTGGCTCGGGGCCCTGGGGCCTCCGTAACCGCCTCCACTCTGCTACACCCCAGACCGTCCACTTCCCACACCTCCACACACCCGATGGCATCTCTCTCGTGTTGTACTCCTCTCTTGCACTTTATTTTAGTGGCCCCAATACTTCCTCCACTTTGATTGTCATCTTAGAAGAATATTGGCAGAGAAGAGAGATAAACCCACGTGTCCGTTCTGTCACTGACCACCTACTCCTCCGCAGAGGCAGCTCCTGTACCGGAGAAGATGCGAGAAAGAGAGGGGGAGGGTATGAGAGTGTGAGTGGGAGAGTGTATGTGAGCGTGAGTGTGTGAGAGAAGAGTGTGTGTGTGTGTGTGTGTGAAGCCCTGTGACAGACACTCTGGGGGCGCTGCAGCCAGCAACAGCATTGGACATATTCTAGTCATTTGGGGAACAGGGCAGGGTACAAATAAGAACCAAGAGAATAAGTGGCCTTATTGTTGAAATGGGGATGTGGCCGCAGAGTGGTGATTTTGAAGCGGATACATACACTCAGTTCAAGGGATTAAGTCCTGGGAATTTCATTGTTTCGAATTCTCATTGCGTCACTCCAGGAGCCGCAGGGTCCTTGGTGTTTCACGCTTTGCTCCAGATTGACCGGCTGATTCTTTCATTCATTCCGTCAGCAAGTTTTGGTGGAGCCCATATGTATCAGGCAGTATGCTTAGTGCAGGGCATAAACGGCCATCAGGCATCGTCCTCGTCCTGGTGAAGCTTTAGTCCAGTGGCGGGGCAGTAGGGGCAGGTAAACGTTAACCAGGCAGGTACCTGATATGCGTCTGAAGACCAGGTCCGGTCCCAGAGATGGGGAAGGAATCCGAGAGGACCGGAGATTGGAGCGGAGCCCGAGGTGACAGTGCAGGGCTTTTCGAATCCTGACGTGGCGTGGTATCACTTTAAATATCTGTTTTGCTCTCAGAGCAGACGTCCTCATGTTTAGCGTAGACCTGTTGGCACGGGCTTTGTGGGGGTCCTGAGTGGGCACTGAGGCACGTCTCATGCATTATCCCCTCTGTCCCCGCAGCGCCCTCAGGGTAGGGGGCTTGCTTAAGCATTGGGGTGTCAGGTTGGGGTCTGCTGTGCCTAGAGCACTTCTTCCTCCTCCCCCTGCAGCCTCCCATCCTGGGACTCAGGACTGAGCTCACAAGGGCAGAGTTTAGACGTGAACTTCTGCAGGCGCGCCCATGTAGCCACCTGCCACATTTACCTTGTAGCTCATCTAACTTGGGATGGGAAGAGTTTAGGTTAGACAGCACCTTTACGTGCCTGGGTTGTAAAGAAGCTTTGGGTACTTCTTATCGCTCCATGGAGGGCAGGGCTGCGAAGGCCCAGGTTGTTACACCAGGGCCACTTCCCTAGTCCGGCTGGGAGCCAGGCCCGGGCCTTCCCACTCCCTGCTTAGCAGTGGAGCCGGCCGCCAGTGTGGATCCGGCCTGCGGGCCCCAGGCTGTGGGCAGCTGCGCTCTGCCCAGATACACGTGCGCGTGCGCGCGCACACACACACACACACACACTCTCACACTCCCCCGCCCCCTCTCTTTCTCTCCCTCTTCCTCCCTCTCACCCTCACCTCCCTCCACACCTCCCCTTGGCTGGGGTTGGAGGGCGATGCACATTTTCACTTCATTGCAAAGGAGTCGTGGCCTCAGGGCAAAGCTGGGACTTTGGATGCCTGTGTTGAATGTTTCTCAGGAGCGGATTGGAGGACTGTAACTGCCACGATGAGAAGGAGAGAAGGGGGCCTCTGAGGAGGGAGCAGGTCCACTGCCTGCTTTCTCCCTTGGCACTCCTGCGCCAGCCTCTTTATCCTACCAAGGTGTCTTCTCATTCAGAAAAGGGAAAATTCTAGCAGTGGGTGAGAGGAGGGAATCATCATTTTCAAACCCTGGAAACAATAGCCTTGACTTAGGGTGCATAACACCCCTCAGTGGAATTTCCAGTAGCCTGGAAAGCCCTTCTGAACCGCCTGCCTTTTCCGCGGGAGGTTGGACACAGCTCTCTTCCTTCTGAGTCCCAGCCTGTGGTCCCACAGCCTTTGAGTGTTCTGCAGTCTCTCTATTTTTAAAAATTTATCAAAAATAATGCATTTATTATAGAGAAACCACATAGGTTCCCTTATTTCTTTGTTCCTAGAGCATCTTTTCACATTTTAATGGTTCTGAAATTAGGATGCATCTTAAAATAGGTTTGTGCATTTTGATACGATATTTCTTTTTTCCTGAAGGAGTGTTCTTTAAATCCACGGGTGATTCCCAAACGACTACATCTTAGAACTGAGGAAATACAATAAAAGTACAGTTTGGGAAACAAAAATCTTTCAAACATGGAACCCATGGGAGAAAACAAAGCAAAAGGGATCCTTGGGAGTGGGAAGCTGGGGCCGCTGCTTCCAATTTCATGTTTTCCGAGAAACTTCATGTATGACCGTTTCGGGGGGAGATGCGGACAGGGCCTGATCTTGTTCCGTCGTGTTTCTTTCTGTGAGGGTGACATACTTGGAGCAGACGTTCCCTGAGATTGTCCCCATACTACTCCTCCTTCAGATTTCAGGTCAAACATATCTGCGTATTTAGAATAAGAACCTTTCTTTTCCCTTTGTTGCACTTGCTAACTTACGATCCTTGGGTTTGAAAGAAGGCATTTTTCTTTTGCCAGTTGGCCTTTGGGCTTTCCAGAGGCCCCTCAGAGAGCGTGGCCGTCGGGGCTCTGGGGACCATCCCAGTGGAGCCACCCCCACCCCCCTGCCCTGCGCATGTGACAGTCCGAGGTCGTGGGCCTCCTGTGCAGTGTGGACACGGGATGGAGCTGCCTCAGGGGCATTTTGTGTGAAGAAGGGAGGTGCTTTCAGCAGTTTGTGAGAACGGCCTGGAGCTTGTCAGATCAAGGACGGCTTCCCAAAGTCTAAGCCTCAGAAGGACGAGCAGGGAGATGCCCAGAGTGCCCTGGCAGGGGCAGGGGTGGTGGCTGCAGAGCTCATCCCCAAAGGGGCACTGCTCCCAGTCTTCCGGGGGGTCCCCCATTGGGGTCCAGCCGGGGTGTGGGAGGTTGATTAATACTCTGACCTGTTAGGCCGCTGAGGGAGGAAGCAGCCCAGGCCCTGATGGTCCGTTAATGAGTATCTTGGAGAGAATGGGGAGAGTGCATCCTGGCCGACCTCCATCTCCTCTCCCGTGTCCTTGTGAACCCTTCCCACTAGCCCCAGCCCCACAGTCCCATGCACAGGTCCTGTAAGACTCAAATCAAGGCCGGCTTCATCCTTGAATGCTGCCTAGAGGAAAATTTCTGCAGCTGAATACGAGAAGATGGCTCTTTAGCCTATAAACAAGCAGCTGAGTCTTTTTTAATTTTCCTGTCATGCTACAGTTTCCGACCTTGACTGCCACTCGCAGAGCTTGTGCCGAGAAGAAACAGTGCATCTCCCAGCTCCCCGCCCCCGCCCCAGCGCCCAGCAGAGTCCCAGTGACGGCAGCCCCTGGCCGGCCCGGGTCCTGGACGGAGCAGGAGGCCGTGCCAGGCTCACGGCAGGCGGTGCCCCTTTCAGGTGGCATTTCACGCCCCATTGGACTTTTTTCTGCACCCTGTACTATCCCCCGAGTAAGTGGTAATGAGCAACTTAATTTGCTGACTTCTCCAATCCCTTCTTGGTCCATGACAACAAAATTTGCTCTTTTCTCATTAGAACCACTTTTGTCAGGGTGTCTTTAATCAATGGCTTCCCCAGGGACAGTATTTTTAGAAGTTGTTATTTTTCACGCTCTCCCTTTACCCCTCTTGGAAAATCTCTTCCCAGGGCCTCATGAAATGGACTAATGAGATGCCGCACGAGTCCAGGCTGGAGTTAATTGGTGCAGGTACGAAGAAGCTGCTCACACACGCCCTGGCTGCATCCTGCCTCACCTGCTGTCCTTTTCTCCATCTCTTTGGTGTAGGTTGCACAGACAGCAGATGGTGTGGATGCTGACCTCTGGAAAGACGGCTTATTTAAATCCAAGGTTACCAGATACCTGTGTTTCACAAGATCATTTTCCAAAGAAAATGTAAGTCTTAGTGGTTTTCTGTTTGCTAAGTGAGCACAAGTCATTTACATTCCTGTTTGAAATCTCCTCGTTTTTTGCTTGTGGTTTATTTTCATCACTATGTTAATTTATCTGTGGTTTTAGTGAATGGGGGTAGAATCAGCAGCCTGTGCTGTGTTTCATTTATTAACAGTATTATTAACCACATACCCAAGTGTACAGTGAATTCCATTAAAACGTGTTCTCCGAAGGAGACTAGGAGATTTCTCTCACAGCTCTTGTCTGCCTGCCTGCCTTTCCTCCAAGTAACAAATCACAGGGTAGTACGGAGGTAAGTGTCTTCCAGGGGAGCTGGATTTAAAGCTGACCACCAGATGGGAGCATAGCTAGAAGGATGCCACGCAGTCACCCCTCCCCCAGACATGGCCTTGTTAACTTTCTCCCGGAGTCTCTCTGACATATGACATTTCATTGTTTCTGCAGGTGGGTATCCACCACCCAGGCAGATTTCTTTTACTGTGATGTTTAATACTTAAGCCCATAAATCAGGAAATTTTAAAGACATCTACTAAAGCTCTTCCAGCAAAGTATTCTAATGGGTGGCTTAGAAAGAAGAGAAGTGGCTCTCGTGAGTGTCCACCCCATGTGAGACCTGTCCTGGGCGCTCTGCACATACGCCACTTCTGTCCTCAGACAGGCTCTCGAAGTACCAGCTCCTTTCTGACATCAGGGAGTTTTCATGCTTGTCCAAGGCCACCTGTCTTCCCTAACTCCAAATAGGGAGCAGTCAGATTTTCATTTTTAAGGTGACATTTTATTTTGGGCCTGAATGCTAAAAAAAAAAAAAAATTGGGTGGGAAATATTTTTATAAATTTTATTATAACAGTAATACATGTTCATGATTTATAAAGAAAAAATCAGGTTCAAACATCCCCATTCAGAAGCATGGAAGGGGAAAGGCAACGGTCTTTCTCTCCATCACAAACCCCACAGCCCCGTGGTCCTATCACGGTCCTCGTGCGTCCCTGCAGCATTTGCTGGCTGTGGACAGTCACACAGTTCTCTGGCCCGCACTCTCTTCCACCAGCCATTCCTGTTGTTTGTTGGTAAGTCTCTGTTAGGAAAATGATTCCTAACAGACTCAGGGAGAACTCATTGCTTTAATTTTTTCCCACTAATGATGAGAGTAATACATGCTTGCTGTGAAGAACAGAGTTTCTGGTGGAGTAGGGGAAAGTCCTGGCAGGTGAGCCTGCGGTGGGTCTGAGCAGGTCCCTCATGTCACGGTGCAGCTGAGGAGACCCCAGGAACAGGTCTGAAGGCCGGGTTGCCCTTCCAGACGTGGGACTCGTGATCTTAGGGGTAGTGCCCCCTTGGCCCCATCCTTCCCTCCTGCGTCCACATCCACGTACAGGTCACTCTTGTCCCCTTTGTCCCTGGAGCTTACCTAAACCTTTTTTGAAACTAGTCGTATTCTTAGCTTTTGTCACCTCTTTTCTGCCCACTGGCTACCCTTTCTGCAGAAGGTCCGTGTGTTCACTGCCGCTCAGGGCTGTGAGGACCAACTCCTGAGGGTTGAGCATCTTGTTCACACCCTCACTCTGCCTGGTGGTTTCATGTGTTCACTCCTGGTCTCCAGTTAGCCTCAGCCTCTCCTACTGAAGAGGAGACCGTGGCCACAAAGGACAGCTACGATCTCGTTGGTCATTTTTGATTTGTTTTTGTTGCATTTCCTTGAAGGCCGTGGGGTGTCGGTACTCTAGGCCAGAAGAGCCCCTGATCCCTTGGAGTGGGGACAATGACAGGTCTCAAAATGATAGAGAGAAGTCCCTGGGGCTTGTTAATTTTAGGCGTCACGGGTAAGTGGATGATAGAAAATACACCGATTTAGTCAACATTTGTCGAACGTTCAGGAGATGTTCCTTGAGTGCCTACTATGCGTGTCTTGCTCCATGAGGGCTGGGCAGACGTGGGGAGGTGGGTGTGATGAGGGGATGCAAGATGAGGACAAGGGCAGTGGGAGAATCCTCTGCCCCTCTTTTGAGGCAGTAAGGAAATTAGGTGCATTTTATTTTCAGAAAAAGAAAGAATGGGTCCTATAGTGAGATCCAGAGGGATACAGCTGAAGGGGTGGCAGGGGCCCACTTGCCAGCCCAGGATTAGAGCAGGAATAAGGCATATTTTAATGTTACAGCCGGTCTGTCCCGGCCCTGCTGTCAGAGCCAAGACTTTGCATGACAATTTTTTACAACTGCAAAGGAGGGATGTGGAATCTCAAGACTGGACAGATTCTTAATTAGGTGACTTGAGACTCGCTGTGTAGGAGTTTGTGGAGACTCCTTTGGAACCTAAATTCCTTTCCCCCAATAATGCTATTAATACAGAAACCTGGCTTTGGAGTGACATTGCTTCCTGGGGAAGGATTGAGATTAATTGCACTTTTCATGCCCTGTACTTTCTGCATTACCTGTAATAATAATGTACATAGATTAGGTAGGGAGGATATTAAACAGAAGAATTTATGAACATTTGAATATTAAGTTGGTTATCTGTGGCTACCTTAAATGCAAGGTTGTCAAAAATAATTACAGTATACTAGCAAATACTGGCTACCAGAGACAATATAAATACCCTGAGTCAGTGCATATGGGGCTTTTGGCATGAATCATTTGCTCAACAAGGATTGGGAATACGTTCTTCATATTTATGAGGAGGAAATGAAAGAGAGCACGGGATGGGGGAGGGGAGAGGAACAAGCAAAATTAATGGTGTGGCAGACTTTCTGTATTAAACCCGGTGCAGTGGCAGCCCCTGCACGGAGGGACCACACTTGGGCTGCGGGAAGCTCTGACAGTGCAGGCTCCCGTTCCATATGCACAGGAGGGGTTTTTTCATGCTTTTTTTCATGGCTGCACCACCGATGTTCTGGTTTTATGATCAGGGACATTTGTAGAGTGTGGAGTGTGAAGTCGCTAAGTGGTTTGCAGTTGACTTATGTAAAACCCAACTTGTCAAGTAGAAGACGTTTGAGAAGGATATTGATGAACACCCGTCCATCTATGGGGCAGGAAAACATACCCGGTTGTTAATTTCTCAATGCAGAAAACAGTGATGACATGGAAAAGCAACTGCCATGAAAAAAAATTATGATAGATTAGATCAGGTGATTCTGAAGGCAGCTGATGCTTGCGCGTTGGGTTAATGGTTCAGACCCTTCCTCCACAGTCAGAGATTTATTCCGCAGCAGTGAGGGTTCCGCTTTCCACTTGCTGCGCTGATCTGTGCATTGTCTTCCTGAGACCCAGCTACCTGAAATGTAATAATATTAAATCCTCGGCAAATACCGTATTTCTAGAGAAACGGTTTTGTGACCACAGTGCCGAAAAAACACTGGTCATAGTTTACACTTGACATTTTGACCTTCATGGCTAAATTTCAAGAATTTATTTCATTTGTGTACTTTTGGTTTATAATACATTTATTAAATATACTTTTAATATATCTATTGATATTGTTTAGATTCATCATCCAAGCAAATCCAATTTGATTTCTGGTTCTGAGTGGCCCGCCCAGTTAAAAATGTACCAAAAAACATTAATTTATTCAGCAGATAATTATTGAGCACCTACTGTGTGCCCAGATCTATGCTAGGCTTGGATATATAGTAGTAGCAGAGATAGTTTTGGTCCTGATGGCTCTCAAACTCTAGTGGGGAAGCAGATACTAAATAAAAACCTCACAAATATGTCATTATAAATTGATATGAAGGAAAATTGCGAGTGCCGAGAGAGGACAAAGCGTAGAGTTCAGATGATAGGAATTCCCTGATTGGCTTTCAGGGATGGTGTTGGCACTGCGCAGGATGGGGTGCAGCACGGAGACTGAGGGGCACGCCCTTCTCTGAGCAGGACGCCTGAGGAGTTGCTGTGCGGGGCAAGGTGGTGGGCTCGTCCGGGAGCGCAGAACAGGTAAACTGAGAGTGTGCTCATGGGGACTTGTGGGGATGAGGTGCTTCTGGAAGGTGAGCATTCCAAGTGCATTGCTAGTATCCTGACAGGAGAGATTGGGATCAGAAGGCATCATTCTTTTTTTAACTGAAGAATTTAATGAAATCTCCGAGGTGGACCCACATATCTAAGTTGTAGGGTAGATCGCTTTAGAGCTTGTTTCCAACTTGAGATGTGGGCTGTGAGTGCCAGTGCGTTTGCAGAGAATTCTCTCTTGCAATTACAGGATGGCATGCTGTCTTCGAAGATATTTTTGCACTGGTTACGGAAACTGCGCACTGTGGACCCCGTGCACTACCACTAAGTAGAAGCTATAATAGGCCCTTGTGCATGTCATTTTAGAAGATGCGTAATATTAGGCAGCAGGGCTTTTCACTGTGTCTTAGTTTATGATTCGTGGGGTTTTACAGAATGTGTCTAGCCACCGAAATGTGTGTCAACATGCAGACTGGCGATCACTTAGGAGTGTGACGGGTTCTCTGTTAGGCTGAGATGCAGCTCTCCCTGTGCAGCGACCGCCCCAGGAATGTGCTCTTTCTAAACCTGCTACCCCAAGAGCTGATGCTCAGGGCTCATCTTGCTAACCAAGGCCACATCGGAGTGAGTGGCTTTGAGGTTCTGCAGATGAAACTCCTCCCCGGGGGCCACCAGAGTCCCTGTGTAACTGCTGGGGAGCATTAAATGACACCTACTGTAATTAACCTGCTGTCGTGAAGCGGCGCGAGTCTTGTGTTAGATATGCATTTTGAAGCCAAGATGGCAAACCCACTGCAGGCGTGTTCAGATTAATCATCTCTCTCTCTCTTCTTTCTTCCCAAGAGCCATTTAGGGAACGTGTTAGTGGACATGAAGCTCATCGACATCAAGGACACTCTGCCTGTCGGCTTCATCCCAATTCAGGAGACGGTAGACACACGTGAGTCACCCCTTACTACTTCTCGTCACGATGAGAATTTTCTTCCTTCAGGTATATTTTTAGACATTCTTATGTGCATTTTTCTTCGGAAACATTTTAGGAGGCCTTACTGCGTGCCCCAAATAAACCCTGCTGCTTTTGACATATGCCTGACTTGGTTCTCCAAGGAGTTTTCAGCGTTCTGGGTAGCGGCATGTAAATGAGCAGGACGGTGCTCCCTGCTGAATCGGCTCACTCAGGAAGGGGACAGTGAAACCGCTTATAGTTTGTCCTTAGCCCGTTCTCCGGTGCTGCTGAAGCCAAGCTTGGCATGAGACCCAGAAGCAAAAGGAAAAAACCAAAAGCACGCAGGGAACACAAGGGCAGTAATAGCCCCATTTTTGGCTCTTGGAGCACAAAGAAAAGTCAGAACCAGAAAGACTGCAACTTAGAGTCCTCAGGATTCGAAATTGAGGGAAGACTCTGATCCCTGAGCAACACAGAGTGGAAGTGAATGGCTGACACGTCGGAAGCTTCTTCAGGATCCTGGGGCACTTCGAGGTTCTTGTCGTGCTCGCCAGTTATTAAATAGAGCTGGAAACCTGGGTAGTTGAGCCTCCTCATTTTGATGTGCTATAACTTGTTTTACTTTAAATTACTTGTGACCAATGTTAGGATATCCACGACAGTGATGCAGTAAATAAAAAACAAATACAGAGAATCCTTTCTTTATGACACATGATCCATTTATGAAACTCTGCATTTCACTTTTTGTCCCACATACTTTATTTTTCCGTAGTTAGCCCCATTTTGGACCTACTTTTTTTTTATTTGTTTGCTGTTTTCTTGCAAGCATTTCTTATAGACCAGACTTTCCATATTTACACAGATCCCCACATAGCTGTTATTTTAATGGAACAAGTGAATTCCATTGTGTAGCCTACTTTTCTTAATAGTCTCCTCACTTTTGGACATTGGGCTGCTTTTGTTTGTTACTGACGTGTATTAGCTAATAATTGTGATAGTTGGTATTTAGTATGTCTTTATGCTAAATGCTCTACATACCTGATCTCATTTAATCTTCAGTAAGACCCCTGTTTGGAGATGGGTATTATTATACCCATTTCACATATGAGAAAAATGAGGCACAGTAACTACTTAGGGATTAAAGAGCTTATCCAAGGTTACACATCTAGAAGTGGGGGAATGACTAGATTACACACACAAGTGTGACTCCCCACACTTTTAACCGTAGTGCCACTCTGTAAAAGCATGTGTTTAAGCACCTTTTACCAATAGATTTTATATATTTCTGTATTGGAGTTTGGGGATAACAGCTTTCTTGAAGTATAATTCACATACCATACAATTTACCCATTTAAAGTTACAATCCAGTGGTTTTTAGTATATTCGCAGAGCTGTGCAACCCTTACCACAATCAATTTTAGAACGTTTCATCACCCCAAAAGAAACCGTACCCATTAGCAGTCACTCTCCATTTCTCCCTAGTCCTCTCCTCCCTAGCCCCCTGCCAGCCCTAGGCAACCACTAATCTACTTTCCATATAGATTTGCCTATTCTGAACATTTCATATAAATGAAGTTGTATAATCTGTAGTCTTTTGTGTCTGGCTTCTTTCACATAACAGAATGTTGTCAAGGTAGGTTCATGTTGTAGCATGTCAGCACTTCGTTCCTTTTTTTATTGCCAAGTAATATTCTGTTATATGGATGTACCATTTTGCTTATCCATTCAACTGATGGATATTTGGGTTGTTTCACTTAGGGTTATTATGAATAATGCTGCTTTGAACACGGATGCACAAACTTTTGTGTGGCCATATGTTTTCATTGCTCTTGGGTATATACCTAAGTGTGGAATTTCTAGGTCATATGGTAACTCCATACTTAACTTATTGAGACACTGCCAAACTGTTTCTCAAGGGAGCTATACCCTTTTACATTCCAGCCAGCAGTGTTTGAGGGTTCCAGTTTCTCCACATCTTCAACACTTGTTATTGTCATTCTTTTTAATTCTCACCATCTTAGCTGGTATGCAGTGGTCTCTCATTGTGGTTTTGATTTGTGTTTCCCTTATGGCTAATGATGTTGAACATTTTTTTATATGCTTATTAGCCATTTGTAATTTTCTCTGGAGAAATGGCTATTCTAATTCTTTGCCCATCTAAAATTGGGTTTTCTTTTTACGATTGAGTTGTAAAAATGTTTTAGTATGTTCTTGATATGTCCTTTATCAGTTATATGATTTGCAGAAATTTTCTCCCATTTTATGGGTTTTCATTTCACTTTTTTTTCTTTTTTTAAATTGAGGTATAGTTGATGTACAGTTATTCCATTTTCTTGATGCTGTCCTTTGAAACACAAAAGTTTTTTATTTTGGTGGAGTTCCATTTATCTGGGTTTTTTTCCTTTGTTGCTCATGCTGTTGGAATCATACCCAAGAAACCATTGCCAAATCCAAGGTCACCAAGATTTATGCCTGTGTTTTCTTCTAAGAGTTTTATAGTTTCAGCTCTTTCATTTATGTCTTTGATGCATTTTGAGTTAAAGTTTGTGAATGGTGCAAGATAGGGGTTCAGATTTGTTCTTTTTTTTTAAAATTTTTTATTGAAGTATAGTTGATTTAAACAGATGTATTCTTTTGCATGTGAGTATCCAGTCGTTCCAGCACCATTTGTTGAAAAGACTGTTCTTTCCCCCGTTGAATTGTCTCAGCATCCTTGTTGAATACCAATCGACTGTAAGCATGAAGGTTTGTTTCTGGTCTCTGAGTTCTCTTCCATTGATCTATATATGTCTTTCCTTATGCCAGAACCACACAGCCCTGGTTACTGGAGCTTTGTAGCAGGTGTTGAAACCAAGTGGTGTGAGTCCTCCAACTTGGTTCTTCTTTGTCAGGATGATTTTGGCTATTCTGGGTCCCTCAAATTTCCATGTGACTTCTAACATCAGTCAGTTTCTGCAGAGAAGCCAGCTGGGATTTTGATAGGAATGGTGTTGAATCTGTAGATCAGTTTGAACATGCATAGATTTTGAATGATTTCCTTGTGATGCGTTTCCAAGGACTTGAGGCTGCTGGGTCATGTGTCCTCAACGGCCTGCTCCCGACCTTCCTCTACAGCAGAGGTCCCCAAGCTTTTTGGCACCAGGGACCGGTTTCGTGGAGGACAGTTTTTGTCGGGGGGAGGGGAGGATGGTTCAGGCGGCAGTGCCAGCGACGGGCAGCGGCAGATGAAGCTTCGCTCGCCCGCCGCTCACCTCCTGCTGTGCGGCCCGGTTCCTAACAGGCTGAGGACCGGTACCGGTCCGTGGCCCGGGAGTTCGGGACCCCTGCTCTGCAACGTACTTCTTACCTTCAAGCACGCCATGCTTTACCCAGACCGAGCCACTTACTGTGCCGTCTTCATGCTCCTTTCTTTTCGGACTCCACGTATTTGCATTGTTGTTTTCCTGGCCTGAAGGCCCCTCCCCTCACTCTGAATATCCACACCCCATGTCTTTCAAGGCTGAGCTCAAGACCGCGTGAAACAGCCTCTGATCCCTAGATGTGAGTCTGAAGCAAGCTCTCTGTCCTCTCCGCAGTCAGCCACAATGGATGTGTGTCCACTGTAGGCACTGCAGGCTTTGGGATATAAAGATGAGCCTAGGAGAAGAACCCACAAGGAGCTCAGTCTAGCGGGTGGCTATAATCACTTGGAGGTCAGGGTCCCCATCTGCCTTCTTTACTGCTTTTCACCTGCCTGGCACAGCACACCTGTGTTGAAGGGAGGGAGGAGAGTAAGCAAATGCCAGTAACAGTGGTGGGAAGCCAAAGGGAGTGGTCGATTCTGCTCCCGAGTTCCCATCTTTACCTCTGTTAGGACAGACTGCACCAGGCATCATGGGAAGAACTTGGGCTCTGGAGTCAGACTCGCCTAATATTGAGTCTGCCTCTGCCACTTACACATGAGGGACCCTGGGCAAATGACTTCAGCCTCCCGGGCCTCAGTTGCCTCAAACGGGGGGGATATTTACCTGTTTTCTTCATGTCTTTGCTACTTACTCTCTTCGAGGGCAAGATCCGTGTTTAATTCATCTTTGAATCACCTAAGGTACCTGCCATACACAGTGCCTTGATCAGAGGATGGGCTCAATAAAGATAAGCTTTATTATCCTCTGAGGCCAAATTAACTTCCAGGAAAACCAGTTCACGTGGCCACTAATGATCGCGGCTTGTACCTGTTTTCCACCGGCCTGCCAGCATAGGTTTTACATTTTTTATTTAGTTTTACTCTCTAATTTTGTTTAATTTTCACTTATTATTTATTAGCAAAACTGAATATTTTCACGTGTTTGCCTGCTGCTTTTGCTTGTTCTTATATGAATGGTCTCTTTAAGAGCTAAAATTGCCTTGTAGACTTTTTGTATTAATTTCCTACTTTTCCCCTGTGTTTTTCTTAGTTTTAAAATTTGCATTGTCGTTCGTTTTTGACAACTAAGTGGCTTAAAATGTCTGTATATTGATATACTATAGAACCAAGGGAGTTCCCATTCTGCATTTTCCTCTCAATTTGTTGAACCAGTTGAGCGAGGAGGCCCAGGGCTGAGTCCTGATCTAGCTTCCGTGGGGCCCCAGTGATTCTGGGAAGTCCCCCCACCGTGACTGGGGGTGCACTGGTTGCTGCCCCATGGACATTCTGAGGTCGGGTCCTGGCACCTCCAACAAGTGTCTTATCACACAAGGAAGGGTGAGTTTAGGGTCGCCTATTCATTTAAGGTCATGCGGTCATTCCTGGAGCCTTTACCCAGGGACAGGTGAGCTCAAGCTGACCAGATAAACCTGTGGTCAGCTCTGTGATGTTTGAGAGCGTTTAGGGTCCTGATTTTATAAAATCAGCCAGAAAGATGAGACTCCTGTAATTAATTTAAAATACGGTTTGTTGCAATCTCTATAGCACTTAAAAAACTGGAAGACTGTTTGTTTTAGTAAAGTGCTGTGTCCTTTCTCTGTGTTCATTAGCGTGACTGAACACATTTCTGTGGACTCTGTATGTTTGCTTAAAGTCAGGCCCGTGTAAGCATGTGTAATTAGTGGCTCCATCTCTTACCCCGAGTTTGCTGTAGATGGAAGAATGGAGCAAAGAGCAGCTGGCAGAGCAAGTGCATAAAAGACCTGCATCGTAGTTTACTTTGAGGAAAGGTCTCTCCTCCTTCACACTTTCAAAGGCCTGATCTTATGAGCTCATAGTTTTTGAAGCTGCAGGGTTGCTGTGGACAGTTTACCCCCAGTTACCACCCCGGCCTTCTTGGATACGATATTTGGGGTCTGGATTCAGTATCCAGTATTATTACTCATAGCTGGTAGATCTGGTCTAGCCCTCAGTTTCCTCACTAGGAAAAGAACCCACAAAGTTTCTGAGTTTCCATCTGGTTCCCCCAAAATGTCAGCACCTAATTCTAATCTCCCCTTTGGTAAAAATCAAGACCAGCAGCAGGACTGCACTCCCCTCTTTATCCTGCTCCCTGATTTAAATGTGCTTATTTCCTGCCATGGAACTGAAAGGTCTTGAAAATCAATGCCAAACACTGACACAAATTGTATGCCAGAGGCTTACTTACAATGATACGGTGAGGGGCTTCCCTGGTGGCGCAGTGGTTGAGAGTCAGGGGACGCGGGTTCGTGCCCCGGTCCGGGAAGATCCCACATGCCGTGGAGCGGCTGGGCCCGTGAGCCTGCGCGTCCAGAGCCTGTGCTGTGCAGCGGGAGAGGCCACAACAGTGAGAGGCCCACATGCCGCAAAAAATAAAAATAAAAAAATAACGGTAAGAACATCCATGGCTGTTCTTTTTTTTTTTTTTAAGAAGATGTTGGGGGTAGGAGTTTATTAATTAATTTATTTATTTTTGCTGTGTTGGGTCTTCATTTCTGTGCGAGGGCTTTCTCTAGTTGTGGCAAGTGGGGGCCACTCTTCATCGCGGTGCGCGGGCCTCTCACTGTTGTGGCCTCTCCCGTTGCGGAGCACAGGCTCCAGACGCGCAGGCTCAGTAGTGTGGCTCACTGGCCTAGTTGCTCCGCAGCATGTGGGATCCTCCCAGACCAGGGCTCGAACCCCTGTCCCATGCATTAGCAGGCAGACTCTCAACCACTGCGCCACCAGGGAAGCCCCATGGCTGTTCTTTACTGAGCACTTACTGTGTGCCAGGCACGGGGCTAAGGGAAGCATATGCGTCATCACATTTCATCCACCCAGTGTCCCTATGGCCTCAGGTTTCATTAACTCCCTTTTACCGAAAAATTAAGTCACTTGCCTAAGATTATGGTTCTGGATAATGGTGGAGTTGGAATTTCACCCCAGATCTGTCCGACTCATGTACTGAATGGCTGCAGTTGATTGAAAGTCATGTTTAAAAACCACAAATGAACAAACAAAACACACGTGGGTGGTGGTTCACCTTCGGCAGTTGCTAGGGTACCAGCTCATCACTCTAAGACTTGATAAATAAAAGAATCACATATTTATCTCTCCTTTCCTGTAACAAAGCATGTTTCAGGGAGACCAGGTAGTTGAAAAATAAGATGTTTTTTACATAGAAAAATTCCAGCTAATAAATGCAGAAGGAATGACAGAAAATCACTGTGTTGACGACTTTAATGAGATTATGAATCTAGGCAACAGTCATCAGGGGATGAGAAAACCTCATGAGCATGGTTGTTGGGGACTTTATAACTGAGGTACCAACAGCCGTGGGACCTACCGAGGGTGGCCCAGCTGAGCCCCAGGCCGCACGTGTGACACCGTCGGATGTACGTTGCGTCACCTGTGAAGTGCTCCTGCCTGATCGGAATCGAATCGAGCCTTTCACTCTGCCGGTTTACAGGAAGTACAGGGGGTGACCTGAGTTCTCCATCCTATCAGTGCCCTGAAGATAAAGGGAAGGTGGAGAGGTTGCCACAGAACAGAAGAGGCCTAACAACGAAATGCAGTGCACAGACGGTGTTTGGGTCTCGGTCCAGACAAACCAACAGTTAAATGACACTTTTGAGATAACGGAGGAAACTTGAGCATAGACTCTTGGGTGATATTAAGGAATCATTGTTCGTTTTGTTAGGAATGATACCAGTCATGGTAAAAAATAATAATAATTAAAAAAAAAAAGCCTGCCATGGATACCTACTGAGATTTTGGTGGGTGACGTGACATGGTGTTGGGGAGTCATTCTAAGTCTCCAGCAAAGCTGGAGGGGGTGGGGGAAGGAGAAACCAGGTCGCCCGTTGCTGACAGTGTTAAAACCGGATGATGGGAACATGTGGATTCATCTTACTGTTCTCTCTGTTTGGGGGAATGGTTGAAAATTTCTGTAATAAAAAGTGAAAAAGGACTTCCCTGGTGGTCCAGCGGTTGAGACTCCGCGCTTCCAACTGCGGGGGACATGGGTTAGATCCCTGGTTCGGGGAACTAAGATCCCACATGCTGTGTGGCGTGGCCAAAAAGTAAAAATTTTAAATATAAATAAATAAATAAATTTTTTAAAAAGTGAAAAAGAAAAAAGACCATGTAGTGAAATGTGTTGACACTCAGGGTGTCCGTGTGTTTGTATCTGATGGCTGGAGCAGCGAGCAGGTTGTAGTCGTGGGTTTATTCCAGGATGCTCCTTGCAGAGGTGTGTGTGCCCTTTGGGCCCCTTCTTGGCAGGGGTTGTCGGGGGTCAGGCCCCGAATGCAGAGCAGGGTGACTGGGCCTGTCCACTGCAGCCCTGCGTCCAGCCCTTCTTTCGGGCGACTTGGATGGCTGGTCACTTCCACCGCCGGGAAGGGAACGTGACAGGAGACATGGTGTTGAAAACGGAGACGTGGGCACCTCTGGAAGACTCATCCCTTTTCTTGTCCTTTCCTTCAGAGGAAGTGGCTTTTAGGAAGAAGAGGCTGTGCATTAAATTCATCCCACGGGACTCAACCGAAGCTGCCATTTGTGACATTCGGATCATGGGCCGGACCAAGCAGGCCCCTCCTCAGTACACGTTCATTGGGTAAGTCTCAACAGCCCCAGTCTCATCTCTGCTGTCCGCTGAGGGTGCTCACATCACCCCTGGGGACCGGGTCCTGAGACCTTCTGTGTGACCCGTGGGCTCAGCCGTCTGCCTCTCATCAGCCCCTGGCCTGAGCTCTCCTTGCTGCCCTTCCTACCTGGGAGGCCGCTGGTTCAGGACACCATGCTCCTGACCAGTATTCAGAAGTTCTAGAATTCATTCGCCTCGGTCTTGATGGATCTCACTGGGGTCACGTGCACCCTGAGCCTGTCGCTGCTACCAGGAAAATGTCAATCTCTGATTGACCAAGTCTGAGCTGAAAGTGGGGTCAGCTCCATTGGAACTCAGGCACTGGGAATGAGGGGTGGCTGCTCCCCGAATACGGAGGGAAGGTAAAGATCAGAAGAGGGATGAAGGGATGCTGGACGTCCAAAAGATAATAGGTGTTCACCCATTGTACTCAGTCAGCTGAAATTCGGGTCTCTCAAATTCATAGTGTGGTTGAGGGTTTTCGGCCTCTTGGCCACGTGCCTCTCCCTGGCCGGCTTTGCAATCTTCCTGCTTATCCCTGTGGGTCCCTACATCATGGATGCGTTTTCCTACTTGGCTTTTGAGGTCAGCCTCCTGGATCTTGCTCATTTGAGCCCAGACCCTCCTCTTTACTTGAAAAGCCATGGCCTTTACTTGAAGGCTGCTCACGGACTGGGTGATAGAGAGAGAGAGATAGAGCTGCGGTGTTTGCTTGAAGCACGTGGGGAGCAGGTGTCACAGAAATAGAGGTTATTTTCATCTTGGTGCACGATAGCTTGTGTGGACTCTTCAGCTATGGAATCTGATTCTCTGTCTCAAGATCTTGTGGTCCTTAAGAAGGACTCAGGCTTCCCTGGTGGCGCAGTGGTTAAGAATCTGCCTGCCGATGCGGGGGACACGGGTTCAAGCCCTGGTCCAGGAAGATCCCACATGCCGCGGAGCAACTAAGCCTGTGCGCCACAACTACTGAGCCTGCACTCTAGAGCCTCCGAGCCACAACGGCTGAAGCCTGCGTGCCTAGAGCCCGTGCTCTGCAACAAGAGAAGCCACTGCAGTGAGAAGCCCGCGCACAGCAACAAAGAGTAGCCCCTGCTCGCCGCAACTAGAGAAAGCCTGCGCGCAGCAACGAAGACCCAACGCAGCCATAAATTAATAATTTTTTTAAAAAAGGACTCTATGATCATACCCTTTCTACACACTCAAAAATCCTGTTTTGCAACATGGTTTAAAGTCATTATGGAAACAGGATTATGGAAGTAGAAAATAGGTAAGAAAATAACCATACTTCAGGTATCTTAGAAACAGCCATTTACATCCAAATAGTAGAAACCAACGGTTTAATAATTACTACATGTATTATGTATATTCAGTTGCTGTGTGTATTCAGTTCTTTAAAATTACACACTATGCTACTTTAAAAGATTCGATTTTTAACCAATTTAAACAATTCTAAAGAATAGATTCTTACCATATATGTCTTGGTAATCAAAACTAGAATCCCTTTTTTTATATCATTTTGAAAAGATTGCTAAATAAAGCATATTTTTGTTTCATCTTGAGGCAAAAATTCTTTTTCAGAGGAAGACAATTCCAGTGTTATTTTTAAGGACAGAGAATTCAGTGTTCAGAGCTCTGTCGCTTTTTCTTAAGAATGGGCACAGCTCCACAGGTTACTTTGCAAAGGTCCGGGGTTGTCAGACTGGGAACAGCTCCTCCCAGGCCTGACTGTGGCCTGATACCGAGAGGTGGGAAAATCAGTGCAGCTGAGTGGAATCAACCATCTGATACGACGCGGCTGTGGTTCAGGACAGCTCCGCGTGTACCGAGGGGCCACCAGAAGAATGCTCTGAACAAACCTGTTCTCGGTTTTTGGAGGGATGATCTTCCTCTACATCCCAACGTGCAGTTCTGTGCGGCAGCTGAGCAGTTGGACGTTGATGTGTCTAAAATAATCCTGTTACAGTCCCTGCGAGTATGCCTGTCTCATAAACACTTGTGACCGTGGGGCATGGGGCCGGGCTGCGGGGGGTGTGTGCAGATCAAGTAACAGGAACCCTGACGTGGCATCCGTCGGGCCCTGTTGTCACCACCCTTGGTTGTGGTGGTTCATGGGACACATGCCTCGGGCTCTGTGAAGTTGTCTCCCAGACTGAGCCTGAGAATGAGGCTGACACCAGGTGACACCAGGCAGTGAGGAGCTTCACCCTGGAGGTGGGGGGCAGGGGGAGGGGGGCGGCACGGCATGGAGCTGGGTGGGGCTAGTTCTCCCCATAGCTGAACACCGGGCACACGGGTCAGCCCAGTGCCCTGTCTGTCTCGCCCCAACCACACAAAGAACTTGAAGCAGACGATCGCACAAATACCCACAATGAAATGGCGGAATACGAAGAATTTTGCAGACCGAGAACCAAGGAAAATGTTGATAGCATATAGTAGGAAGGCAGGCCCAGGGGTGGGGGAAGAAGATGGCCACGTCAGACGGGCCTGCTGAGTTGGGACAGTTGCCATCACATTAGGCTTTGAACTGTGATGCCCAGAGCACAAAGGGAGGTGATGTAACCCACCTTCATGGGCGAGAATCGATTCCCTGGCGTCTGAGGCTGTGATTCTCTTAAATGAGTTGGTTTGCTTTGTAGCTCAGGTAATTTTATGTTAAACGGTGCCATGAAGACTTCTCTTTTCTCCTAAAGGGAGTTGAACAGCATGGGGATCTGGTATCGAATGGGCAGAGTACCAAGAAATCATGACTCATCTCAACCCACGACGCCTTCCCAGTCATCAGCTGCTTCCACCCCAGCCCCCAACCTTCCCAGGTGAGGCCCTGTCAGTGGCGTCTTGTTCTGTTATGCGTGTCGCAGAGTCATGTGGGCTTGGGTCCCACTGTGTAACATCTTAGAACCCCTCCACTTGGTATCTGCGGAAACATTGCAGAAGCGACATACCTTTAGAGGCGATTTCACAAAGCCAGTTAGAAATCTTTGCGTTACATGAACGTAAAAGCCATTCTGTCTTGCACCTATTCTGCAGGCTTCTAAAATAGCAGAATATGCAACTTAAAATGGGCTTGTTATTCTAAAGAGCTCATAGTCGCACACAGACACATGACCTGTAGCCACGCTGCTGGGAGTGCTGGCCGTAAAAGGTGGAATTTCTTCTCTGCCTTGGCCAGCAACTCTTTCAACTCCAGGAGGGTTGGTAGGTAATTTTGTTCATTTCCATATTGTTCCTGTTCCCAAAGAGCTACAAACTAAGAGATAGGTACTTTGGGTAGGAGAGAATAGTGAGAAGTTTTTCAGGGGCTGTTAGTTTTAATAGTTGTTTCCACAAAGAAACTTGGGTGAGCAGACTGGTCTCTGCACCTGATTTCCGTTGGAGCAGGGGCAGTAGTGGTCTCAACACCTTCTGTCCCATCAAAAACCTCTGCATCATTAGCAGTAAATTATTTGAGGACAGGGAACAAACAGCAGTGATAGACTAAGCTTGAGAAAGGAATTACAAAAGTAAATAAAACCAGTACGAAGTTGTGAGGTAGTGCCATTTGGAGCTGGACGTGACGTAAATGAGGACGGATCTCAGAGCTTCCGCGTGGGCAGTTCGAGGTGCGCAAAATCGGCCAGGAACAGGACAAAACCATTACTGGGTGCCTCCCCCTCCCCACGCCCCACGGTCCACACCCTGCCCCCGGGAGTCAGGGGAGAGGGTGCTACAGGCAGTCTCCTGTGCCCTGTTCCTCTGCTGGGCTTCCCGCTGCCTCGGACGAACGCACAGTCGTGAGCCGGCAGCTCGGGGCCTGTCCTTCGGGGTGTCCTCCAGAAGACAGTCTGGCCTTTTTCACTCTCGACAGTTTCACAAACCAAGAGCGGTACTTAATCGTATCTACCCCGCCATGGGCTGAAACTTGAGGAGTATTGACAGTTTTCAGTTTCACTTTGGTGTGAAGGGATATGACTAGCTGATGAGCTTCCCAGAGTTGCGCGTCTTTGGTTTAGGAGTATAAGGCTCGCACAGCTCAGTAGCACTTTGGAGTTCCTTTCTCACTGCCCAGGGCACCGTCGAGGCTGCGGTTCCCGTCACGTGTGCTCAGGGTCAGCTCAGGCCCGTCGCCTTGGAGAGGTTCCAGCTGCTTCCTGTTGACATTATATGGTCTGGAAGGGCCTAGAAATAGGCACCACCTCAGGGCAGGTTTTAACTTGCTGTGAGATAAAGGAAGAGCTCTGATTCTCCACTTAAGGCAAGAAGAGCGATCTCCCCAGAAGCTAGCCGGTCAGCGTGGGCGCACGGGCTCTAGGAACTGAAGCCAGGGGACCCGAGAACACAGGCCACAGAGAGCCACACAGAACTGGAGGTAGTGCGTGGGAACAAGCCTTGTGAGGCTTATGTATTTTATAACCTCTTGTTGTACAGTTTATGGTTTACAATGGCTTCAAGGAAATTGGATCAGTTTTGTTTTACTTGCCAAATGAAGCAAATGTCAAAATAGTCAATATAAAATGTATTCTAATTTGACTGAGTTAAGTCAGCCAGTATGCAGTAGGATAATTGAATGTTACATTAATGCTTCTCAGTAAAAACCACTTGTCTGTCCCAAGCTCTCCTCTCTCACTATGCAGTAATTTACAGATGGCCTGTACACCTACATGAGCCCCCTAATTCATCAGGGTTTTTTTATGTTCTTCAGTTTTCGTATTGTTCTCCTGTTGTGCATCTTTGATAAGAAATGAAATGCTGGGCTTCCCTGGTGGCGCAGTGGTTGAGAGTCCGCCTGCCGATGCAGGGGACACGGTTCGTGCCCGGGTCCGGGAGGATCCCACATGCCACGGAGCGACTGGGCCCGTGAGCCATGACCGCTGAGCCTGTGCGTCCGGAGCCTGTGCTCCGCAACGGGAGAGGCCACAGCAGTAAGAGGCCCGCGTACCGCAAAAAAAAAAAAAAAGAAATGCTGATTTTTCAAATTTTCCACTGAAGATTTATGAAATGAGGAGTGTGTTATTCCGTGAGGCGTCAGATCCCTGCAATCTGTCCAGCAGAGGAAGCTAACAGCTTTCTCTCTGGTGGTGAGCAGTGGATGAGGCTTTTGTCTCCGCTGGGGGTCTGCAGTGGGCCTGTAGGATGGAGGCCTCCAGGTCTGGATCCCAGGATTAGTCTTCTCTCTCTTGTCCCCACGCCTCAAACTTTGAACCAATAGCCTCTTTTCCCCTTCCTGTTTGGTGCTTCTGTGCCTTTGCTCATGTGGACACCTGTGCATCAGGTGTGTCTCCCATCCCCCACCTCAGATGTCAGCGCAAATGCCGCCTCTCCCAGGAGGCCTTCCCTGAGTGCCCTGTGCCTGTGCCAGGCTCTCCCCTCAGAGCGCTTCTCAGCCGTTATACCTTCACTCATGTTGTAAACTCCTTAAAGGCAGGGACTGTGTCTAGTGCCTTTTATTTCCCAGAGCTCAGCCCAGGTGCAGGCATATATTCAGTTTTGCAACAAATGCTTCTCCAACAGCCTCAGACCCTGGGCTGCAGCCTCTCCACTCCCACCCGCAGACAGCTCCTGAGTCCCTGAAGACTCCTCAGGTTTTTCTGATTATGAGAGGAATACAAGCTTGTAGAAAACTGACAGAGTATAGAAAATAATGAAAAAAACGAATTCCATCTCCAGTAAGCAAAAGCTCATAACCTTTGGCTATATTTCCTTCAAGTCATTTTTCTGTGTACTTTTTTCATAGGTGATATCATATCATAAAATAGCAAGTTTGTTTTTGCTGCTTCTTTCTCCTGTACTATTAAACCACAAGCATAAGAAATACCTCAGCTGTGGTCTTTGTGTGGACACAGGGATCAAGTTGCAAAGCCCAGGCTGGAGGGAGAGTGTGGTGATGCAGCGCCCTCTACTGACCAGATTTGGAGGAGCCTGGAGGACAGGCAGGCCGGGTTCCCCCGCGGGCAGCGGGCCATTTTCCCAGCCAGTCCCCAGGGGAAGGAAGGGAGTCAGGGAGGGCCAGTAGCCGACCTTGTTGCCTTCTTGAGCCGGAGCTTCTGTCTGAAAAGCTAAAAACGTGTTCGCTGCCTACATTTCTTCCGTTGTCACTCGTATATCAAAGAACTTCCTGTCACTTTTTGGAGAGCTGTCGTCCCCAGCTTATGTCAGACAAAAGGGGCAGCTGGTGGAGTTTCTGTTGATGGGTCATCAGCTGAGGCCCTCGTGGTCCTGGCAGAGCCGCCTTCCCTTTCCAGAGGCCGGTACTGCCCTTCAGAACGAGCACCTCCTGCTGTTTCCTCCGTTACTGCAGAGAATGCTAGTCATGGGGCCAGATGTGGCGTTGTCCTTTCAGGATGGGCAGTCCCCTTGGCTGTATCCGGTGAATGGGGCACAGTGGTCAAAGGTCACGGCCAAAGGCAGGATAAGACGTGTTGGCAGAGCTCCTCTTCCTCACCCGGCGAGTCTTCATCACATACACGTCTCTGCGCTCATTTCTTGACAGTTTTCCCACGTGAAGAAGGGCATATGCCACTTCTTCCGGGGGCCTGGAACCTTCATCTTCTCCCTGGGCCCCAGCGCTGCCCCGTCCTCTGCCATCTGCTTCACACACACTGATCAGCAGGGTGGGCCTGGCCTTGGGCATCGGGCGTGATCCCACGTCCCCACCTCTCTCCCGGGCTGGCCTCAGCTTTGCAAGTCGGCCTGGTGTGTGTGAGCAAACATCGGGGTCCCTGGATTTGGGCTTTTCCGATTGCTTCTTTGCTGCTGCCTTGGGGCACGTGCAGACAGAGGAAGCACCTTCCCCCTTCAGCCAGAGCAGCCCCCACTCCTGTCCCACACACCGGCTCTCACATATGATTCTGCAGGGAAGAGAAGGTTCAGCTTTTGCTGGAACCGAGGTCCGGAAAAGCTCGGGGAGGCAGGTGGACTCGCAGCTGATGGAGTACCAGTAGCCCCAGAGTGTGGCTGAGTGAACAGTTCTGTGCCTTCCCACGAGGGGCCCCGGTGGGCTGCTGCCCCCGGCTTGCTGAACAGCAGAACCCGTGGCTTGATAAAGACATCAGAGGCATGCATATCAAATGTGCAGATGACACAGAGTCATTAGGGAGAGCTGATGTGCTGAGTGACAGAATCAATGCTCCGCATCTCCTCTGCAGCCAGAGCACCCTGCCGCTACCAGGGGATGAAAGGTGATGGGCGAAAATGGACAGGGCCCCCAAGGTTCAAAAAGTCAACTGCTCGGGCACCAAATTGAGGAGATGTGGCTTAGCAGCCGTCCACGTGAAGGAGCCAGGCTGGGCACGAGCTTGGGTACCTCGAGCGCAGCCTGGCGTGCACAGTGGGGCACGCCCCCTGACCCGGTGTCCTGCGCCTGTCAAGACATCAGGAGGGTCGCGTCCACTGCCATGCACCACCTTGTCAAAGTTACCCGACTCGAGCATTGAGCTTGAGTGTGAGGAATCGCTGAGTTTTGATCTGAGTCAAGGCGAGGCAGCTGGCTTCAAATGTCTAAATGGTCACCGTGTAGAAGGGAAAGTAGAAGTGCTTCCAGGTGGGGCTGGGGCATTGGGAGCCCCTGAAGGCAAAATTAGATCAGGTGGGATGAAGTTATAAGGAGGTAGGTTTGGGCTTAACATTTTAAAAAATTAATAAAGGGAACTTCCCAAGGGTAAAAAAACCCCGTGGCATTGAAGAAGCCGGCTTGCGAGGTCATGTGCACCCAATTGCTGGCAGTATTCAAACAGCGTTTGGGTTTTCAGACCTTCAATGATTCTTGAAATGCATCATATTCCCTAGCTCCACCCTCAGAAATACAGATTCAGCAGACTTGCACGTTAGGGCCGCAGACATCTTGCCCCGGGTGACTCGGGGAGCTCCAACGGGCACCTGTCACCCAGGTCTGCTCGCGCCACTGTCGGCGCTTCCTCATCCTCTGACCTGCAGCCGGGCCTCCTCCCGCGCACTGGAGCCGGTGTCAGGATGGAGCTCAGGGCCTGCAGGGTGGCACCGTGGCGCCCTCCCGAGATGGAGACACAGAGGCCCACGCGCTGCGGCCCGTGGCTCCGTCCCAGCGTGGGCAGGCAGGAGCTCGCTCTCGGAGTCCAGCTGAAGCCAGTAGTCTGCACCCCGGAGTGCTGGGATGTCCAGGCACTTCACGGCTCTGAGGACAAGGGCTGGGCGGGGCCCCGTGGCTCCGGCGGCGCCACTCTGCCCTTCCTGCTGGCCTGGGGTCCTGGGGGAGAAGCGGCCCCCTGAACTCTGCCCCCCAGATCTCAGGCCATGGGCTCCTGCAGTGACCCTTCACCGACACTGTGCCCCCAGGAGAAAATGTCATCTTCCCTCCCAGAGACACAGGGCGCAGCCTCCCGGGAGCCCCTCCCCGTGTCCGCTGGGGCTGAGCTTCCCTTATAAGGCGCGCGGCGCTGCTCGAGTTGTTCGGGAATCTTCCAGTGATTTGTCAGCTTCCAGCAGGTTGTCAGTCACAGGTTCCGAAGGATGTTTCTTAGTGACAGTCATAATTGTACTTAACTTTTTGCGTGGATGTTATCAATCTGTGACAGATACTCTGGGAAATGGGGCATTTTGATGGCAGAAGATCTGTCACATGCATTTAGTCTTCCACTCAGGGACACCAGGATTCAGTCACAACTTTTGCACGTCGATGTCAGGTTTTGAGAACAGAGATCCTTGCTGACCTCAGAAATCGTCTCGTCACTCCCATCCCAGGGCTGTCATCTGAAAGGTTAATAGCTCTTCCTAAAGGAGAGGAAACATTCCTCCGCGGTGATCTAGCATTCAGGCCGTGCACGTCCGGGCTCATCCCTGTCACATCCGTTTTCGGGAGCCTGCGGGCTGCCGTGCTCTGTCCTGGCCCCCCAACCCCACCTTCCCACGGGTGTGGGATCCACTGGGCCACTTGATCCACCCATGGAAGAAGCCGGCAGCGGGGACGGAGCCTTTGCCCACCGGCTGCAGTCCTGTCGTCTGAGCTGACGGCCTAAAGTGCTTGGGCTGCTTCCTGTCAGTGTTCAGTCATAAGATGCTCTTTGAACCACAGAGGACATCTGTCACCTGCCCTGTTGTGGCAGGACTTGAACAGGAGGCCTGAAGTTGCACAGATCAGGGAGGCTGTTCTCCCTTTCCTGCCGAGGTGTCTGCCCCTTCCCGAGCGGCAGCTGGCTTGGAGCGGGGGCATTTGCCTATGAGGAGGCCCAGCAGTTTCTCCTCTTTGATAGGTTTTAGTAGGAGAAGGCTCGGCCCAGAGAATTGGAGGGAGTTCATTTTAGAGTGGAAAACTGTTGTTTAATAAGGGTTCATCACTTATGAGAAGGGTTATATGTGCCCCCCGTCAAGGTAAGATTAGAAGGCAAGCCCAAGGGCTGATTCCACTGATTCTTTTTTTCCCCCGTAGTAAACAACTTACGACATGGATTTTGAGCTCCACAGTCGCAAGAGACGGTCTGGGGGTACGTGTGCCCAGGGAGGGCCTGCAGGACCTTGCCCCTCTGCAGGCCGTGGCCAGGCACAACTTAGGAGAAGTAGACTTACTTTCTGTTCATGCGAACACCACACACATTTTTGTTTAACTCTGAAGATAGGACACACGTGTTCGTATCCTTCCTGCTATGACCCTCCTTTGAAGGTGGAGGTGGTAAGACAGCTTTGCTCTTCCAGCACAGGGAGCATGGGCGCGGGAATCGTCTCTCTGCTCGTGGTACCCTCCCCCCGCTCCAGCTGGAAGCAGCAGCACCAGGGGTGTCCCAAAGAAGAACCTGCTGGAGGGGCGGGACCAGAACACGAAATCAAACTTAGATTAGAGGCTCCTGGGGCTCGGTATTATTTCACGTAAATAGCCCATGCTTACATTCTTTGTCTGGAACTTTAAAGTCCTGGGTTGCCTGCCGTCCTGTTGGGGTTCTCAGGCGTGCACGTGCTCTGTCACCTGTCCGGAGCCTTCGCTGGCTTCCTGTTGCCTGACACGCCTCCCACATCATCTCGCTCGAATCAGGCCAGTCTCCTTGGCACCCTGGCCATCTCCGCTCGGGCCATTGCTGTGAGCCCCTGCCCTCCTGAAAGACACAGACTGGGCTCCAGAGTGCAGAGGACGGGTCCTGTCCACCCTCCAGCCCTTGCCTCGCCCTCACCTCTTCTGGAAAGCCTGGCCACATCATTTTCCGCCTTCCTCTCCTCCAGTTGCCTGCACCGTGCAGTCTGGCATTTCACGTTTCCCTGTCATTGCCGAGTTTATTTATGCTTGGTCTTATGAATAGATTTCTGGCTTACTGATGACAGGGGTTCTCATGTTTCCTTTTTCTCCTTTAAAGCCTCAGAAAAGGCTAGTCACAAAAATAACGATGATAACGTTGCATCACTGTGTATCAAAAGGTACCGAGTACTTTGAGCTGCGTCATCTCCTTTGATGCAGTAAGTATTCAGTGACAAACGTGTGGCTCCAGAACGGTAGGGACCTTTGAACTTCAGGTGCCTGGCACGTGGCGGCACTCAAAGTATGAATTGAATGTATAAAGTGAGCTGATTTGGACACATAGGACCAGGTATCGTATATTGATACATCTCTCCTTCCATCTATCCATCCATGCAACCAGCCAGCCAACGGAGACTTATTTACCGGGTGTCAGGCACTATTCAAGTACTTTACAAAGAAAAGCTCATTTAATCCTCATCACAGATCTGTGAGTCGGGTACTATTTTTTCCTCCTTTTCAAGGTGAGGAAACTGAAATCAAGGAGGTTAAATTCCTTTCCCAAGGTCACACAGCTACTAAGTGTCAGAGCTGGGATTTGAACCCAAGCCGATGAGCTGCCCCTGGCTTGCAGACTGTCCCTGTGCCCTGATGCTCGTGGTCACAGGCTCACTGGTGTGAAGCATTTCGCTGGGGAGCGGAGCAGTGGTTGGTTGCAGCCCCAGGTGTCCCATCCGTCTTCACGTGCAGCTTCTCCAGGCTCCTGACCGGCGCTGGAGAGAAGGACTTCCCAGAGCCTGCCCTGTGGGTGGGAGCTGCCTGAGGAGAACCTGTGAGGGCCATACACCAGAGGGTCCCCTCGGCCGGCTTCCAAGCCCGCGATTACGCAGGGTTGCGAGCAGTCTGATTTATTCTAGGGATCATGAGAGTGGTGTGAGAGAGACCTACAGGGCAAGGTTATTGGAATATCTTTCAAATGCGTGGGCCACAAAGCCCGCCCTGCTTTTGTAACAGTATCAGACTTAGTTTTGGTGTCAGAGTTATTTTGAAGGTGAAATTTCATTAGAATGCAGTTTGGTATTGTTAGATATGAATGATGAGTTTAGGCGGAATGGTATTATTTTTGATACTAATTTTTAATAGGGCTTATTGGGAAGTCAGAGATTCTATTTAATGAGCAATTAGGTAGTAGTCAGTACGGCTCCCACCTCTGAGCTGGCCTTCCCTGCTTTCAGTCTCGCGCATCAGATTTTCGACAAGGTATTTGCTGCTTGTAAGTGTGTTATCTTTGTAATTTTTGTGACTTTGTGAGTGCCTCATTTTTCTTGGTGGTTATGATGGTTATGTGGGCTTGTTGTTGTCCCAGAGAGCGGGTTTATACATGTGAAATGATTCCCTCCTATGCCTGGTTCTCAAATGTGCGAGGGCTCTTTGCACGGTGGGTTTGAGCTCGGGGGGTTGGAGAAAGGCCTTTTTCAGGATTATGAAAATAGTTTTCCATGTGTCAGAGCAGATTTATCCGTTCACTTCAGGGTCGGCTCTGTGAAGCAGACCATTTAGAGGAGGATGTTTCAGCTTTTATCAGAGTGGAAGCTGATAGTCTGTTTGCAGGTGGCTCTGTGGAATATTTCACCTGGGTCTCTCAGTGTAAATCTAGCCTCCGAACAAAGTAAAAATGAGTGTCAAGTGAGATTGCCTGGTATGTTACCACCTCTGAGCGCACAGCGCTCCCCCCGCCCCCCGCCCGTGCTGTTCTGTCTCAAGGCAGGGTTTCCGTTATTAATTTGGATGTTTGATAGAATCCTTTGCTTGCAGTAACTTTTCAAAGGCCTTTTGGATTTATTTAGGTGGCACGTTTGCCTGTGGGTAGGGTAGCATTCAACTTGAACTTCCTTCTTGAGCAGCAGATGTTTTGTTTCCAGTTGAATAATAATACTAATAATTATCAGAATACATACAATTATCACCATTATCATTATTATTTCAGCTACAATTTTTTGAGCGTCTTGTGCCAGGCATTGTGTAAACACTTCATGTATATCGTTTTAGTCTTTACAACCGTGCAGTGAGGTGAATAATTGTGTCCTCATTTTAAGAAATGAGAAACCCGAAGCTTGGAGAGACGGCGACTTACCCAAGGGCCAGGATTGGAACCCAGGCCCCACCATCCTGTCCTCCCTGCCTTCAAGGAGCCTCAGGGCTTCCTGAATTTAGGACCCTCCACCTCAGTGTCCCCTGCAGCCAGTGGCACGGCCTCCCCCGGGGACCAAACCCAGCCATAAAGGCTTCCAGACCAGGACCCACATTCCACCTCCTAATTAGTCGTTGCTTCATTTTGCTAAACAAATTGTTTTCCACAGCTTTGGAGATTGACTGGGCAAGAAGGGGAAGACGCACGGGGCCTTTCATGAGTCTGAGTTTGGCAGCCTCGCTACTCTTGAATTTTGGAGAGGCGGGTATTTTAGTTAGGCTGGAAGAAGATGAAAAGCTAGTGGTGCCCATATGTCCCTTGTTTTCAAAAGCAGGGTCAGTGAGGTTTAGAGACTCTTTAAATATTTCAGTTTATAAGATGAGACTAGCTCATCTGCAATGGAAGTGCAGTGCCCTCAGCCAGGCTTGGCTTTTTTCTTCATTTCTTTTATAATGGAGGTAGGTGTTTTGGCATTTCAGGGTTCAAGTGTAATAAAACTTATATGTAGTGAATAAGTACCATGATTTGGAATGTTGCTGCAGCTATGAAAATTAGTTTCCCTTTTTTTTTTCCTTTTTTGTTTTATGAGTAATCAGCGACTTGAAAAATAGCAGAGTGGTCCGAGAATGGTAGTTCAAGAAACTGAAAACTGCCAAGCGTTAAAGGAGTATAGCCTTTGACATTTTTCTAAGAAAGCATTTTCTTCACTCAATTAAATCTTCCCTGGTTGAGATTAGACATCTATCCTGAAATACATATTTGAATACTGTAGTTTGAAATTGTACACAAGTGCCCATTTTTAGTTAAGACAGTGTCATCCTATGCCCCCATTTTCTCTTGAATTTTGAAAGGTAAATGACATGGTGGTGGTTTTTCTTGATCCCAAGTTATTTATGGAAGCCCAGAATCTGAGTGACTGTCTAGCCCAACCCTGAGTATCCAGTGAGGGGCTGTTGGCAGCGACCGGTTGAGGCTGGCACGTTGGGAGAGCAGGGCTGGAACCAGGTCTCACCTCCCCGTCACGGTGCACCTGGGAGGTGAGACGCTGGTCACTGACACGAGGTGCAGGCGGGGATAGCTGTGCTCACGGCCCTGGCAGAGCCACCAGATGCCCAGAGAGGTGGGCCCTTGAGCTGACTTGTCTTCCAGGGCCCAGCCCTTCCCCGCCGTGGAGTAGTAAGCAGGACCTCCGTTCTGCTGGCATTTCCTGTCATGTTCCCTTCACTCTTCATACCTCTCCGGTTCTACATTTCAGAAGTAATTTGTCACTTTAGAGGAGGGAGTCATTAATAACCATTATTCAGAACTGTCGAGTCTTCCTCTCTGTGTGTGAGTTAAGCATCCCCAAAACTGGCCTTGTTGGTGGCAAACAGGGCCTCCCTATCAACAGATCAGACCTGCCCCACCCGCGCTGGCCTTTCTCACGTCTGGTTATTCCAAGTCTGTCTTTCATCACTGAAAGGGTGGTGACAGAGTGGTTAAACCACGTCCTCCTGGAATTCATTAGTATTATTACCAAAGACCGTGTTGTAAATTGTTGATTTTTTTTTTAACTGCTCGGAAAAAATTTCTCCTTAACTATTTCATTTTAACGTACTTTAAAAAAAAAAAAAAAAGATTTTCCTCGTCAAACATTCGAAACAGAATAGTTCAGGAGCCCGGACTTCAGATCCCACCGGAGGTGGGCTAGGAGTGGTCGTCCCAAGTGAAGCTGTGAAACTGTCGCCATCAGGTTGTGGGGTGAGGGGTGGAGGAAGATAACCCCCAACCTTCCAACGGTGGTTACGGAAAAGAATTGGCCTTCTATGTATGTTAATGCAGGTTGCGATTCTTTAACGTTAAAATTCCACTAAAGGACTAATAATTACTGTTAATATCTTCCAGTGGAAACTTACAGTAAAGGAGCAGTAGTAGAAACAGTATTTAAGGGAGAGCTGCCGGCGTGAGAAGAATGCAAATAAGTGTTATTAGCCTAATGATTTTGCCGTCGCCATGGTTGTGCGGCAGCAGTGTTGTGAATATGTCATCCGGCACCCGTGAATTTGGAAAGTGTGTCAAAACACAACTTCAATTAGTTTGCTCTAATTATGGCTCTGGAGAGTTTGTAACTACATCACTCCTCATTAAAAGAGATTTTCTTGTATGGATTAATGTAATATACAAAGGAAAGTTTCAAAGTTCCCGACGCCACTTGCTCCCGCAAGGAGCAGGCTTGGAGCAGGGCTGCTGGATCCTGGGTCTCCTGCAGCCCGCCCGCCGGGAAGAGGGCCGAGCGCGGGGCTGCGCGGCCGGCTCTTCCCTTCCATCCCGTAATCCGCTTCCTGCCGAAAGTGGCCGCTGCATATGGAGCTCTGGCCACGTCCACAGGAGGGTAATTGAACCCATCGTGAGCTTCTAAAAGAAAACTGCTAGTCAGAAACCATCAGGACGCCCCACATTCTCAGCACCTCGGTGGAATCTGGAAGCAGAAAGATCTCTGAACCCACCATGGCCAAGCGCAGTGTGCACAGTCAGCCTTTGGCCCCATCCTGGGGGTCTTGGGGGAGATTGCATGGGAAAATGTGTTACTTTTGGTCACTCAGAATCACATGGCACCCGTGAAATGTCAATAAAAGTCTTTTCATACAGTGAGAAAGAGGACCTTAAGGAAATGTAATCTCTTGTCCAAACTGATAGGTAGTGATAAATGCTACTGTTGCCATTTTGAAAGAAAAAAAGAAACAAATTCACATTTTCTTGTCCTGTTACTGACCACGGCCACCCTGCCACCCCGCCCTGGCCACCAGTGGTGGTGTGCAGTGACTGCCTCGGCGAGGCTCCCTTGTGCAGGGTCGGGGCGGCAGCACCAGGTGTCACGTTTGCAGTCCAAGGCTGTTTCCTTGAGCTTTGCTGCCCATGCCCTCACCCGTCTCCGGAGCAGCTGGACACAGCGTCATTGTGATGTCCCAGCTTGGGGAGCTCAGTGGTGCATTTTGAATCTAAGAGATGAATTTTGGAATGCTGCTTGAGGAGGCCTGGGTTTGGTTGCCCTCCCCCTCCAATTTATTTGCACGATGCAGAATATCCAAAATACAGCTTTAAACACATTTTTATTGACTGTCAGGTGTTCTCTTTGTCTCTTTTGGGGAGTACAAGGTAGGGGTGTGTGTGTGTGTGTGTGTGTGTGTGTGTGTGAGATGAGTAGCTTGGCCTTCTTGATACCACTCACAAGCAGTGATACCTTGAGTTAGTTATATGAGTCCTCTGAGCCTCAGTTTCCTTGTCTATAAAATGGAGATAAGAATACCTTCTTTGCAGGGTTACTGTGAGAACCAAATAGGGAAACACATGGAAGTGCCACGCCGGGCACACAGTGGACACTCACGCATGTGACTTTCTGTCTTGGTCCAGAGTTCGTTTCAGAGTTCACTCTGGGCACGAGCAGTTCGTTCCCTTGGACCTTTCTGTTGTCACCATCTGGCCGCTCTCAGCCTCGATCGCCAGCATCCCCCCTGAGTTCCCACGGCGTCAGGTTGGGCACAGGCCTTCTCCCCGCCAGAGCTGCGCTCACAGGTGAGCAGCTGGGAAGGGGTTAAGATAGCAATTGTGTAAGTCTTCCAGGCTTTCTCCCAGTTCTGCGGTAATTTGATGAAGAACTTCACCCTAATTAAATATTCAAATTAGGAATAAGTGTCAATATGGCTTCCCATTGCCTGGAATGATGATTAATTGTATTCAAAACTCTAGTGGCCCACTGTAATCTAAACTGAACCGTTGTTCTTGATTATTTCTGCACCACACTTGCCATGTTTTTGTTTTAAGATTTAAACTAGTAATTGATTTGCCATATGCTGTCGAGTATGTTGTGGTAACATACTTTAAAGTTATACATTTAGGAACCTGGGGAGTTTGGAATTGTGATTTCCTTAGTCTTCCAGTGGCAGCTTTTTTTCCCTTGTCCAATGCAGAGTGATTTGGTTGGAGTATGCTTGTGTCTGTGTGTGTGTCTGTGTTGCCCATGAGGAAGACTCATTATATCGTCGAGTTGGTAGGTTGAAGTTATATTGATCATGGCAAATGGGTTGCCTGAATGGAAAATGAACAAGTCTGCATTTATACTTTTGTGCTTGTGTTGTCTTGGTGAAGCAACATGGCTTTGTGGAAAAAGCATAAACTCAAATCCTAGCTCAGCCAGTTCCTTTGGCTGTGTGACCTTGGACAAGTTCCTTAACCTCTCTGAACCTTCTTTCTTCCAACCTGTAGAACCCACTGGGTTGTGAAGATTAGAGATGAGTGAGAAGCATGAAGAATGTGCTCAGTAAGTGGTGACTGTCATAAACACAGGTGATAACAGGAACAAAGCATTCAGTGCCGCCCCCCCCCACCCCCGCCTCCAGAAAGCCACTCCCAACCGTGAATTCGCAATGACCTCCCTTACTTTGTGACATTTCTTAGGTCGTTGTCTTGACTCTTGAATTGCAGTTTCGTTGCCCCGGCCTTTCCTCCCCCACCACGTTCTTCCCTCTTGGCAGGTGGCACTGCAGCTCCCACGTCCCTGGGTACTTCACAGGCTGTAGTGGAGGCACTGGTGTGTGGTAGGCCCTCAATAGATGTTTGTTTTGTTTTATGCCATTGCCTTAAAATTGAAGCATATAACCTTAGAGTCTTCTCTTTGTATAGCTTATGATATTTAGAGCTTTTTACTCTATGATAGAGGGGATTTTTGTATGTGTTTCAATTTACTTATAGATACAACTGAAGGGGAAAGATATGAGTATTTGGGTTTGGGGTGTTTTTTTTTAAATTATTTTTAAAAGACTTTATTTTTTTAAAGACGTTTTAGGTTTACAACAAAATAGAAAGGTACAGAGATTTCACGTATACCCCCTTCCCTCACCCATGCCTTACTTCCTCCATGATCAATGTCACTCACTCAACAGAATGGTTCGTTCTTTTTTTTTTAAAGATGAACCTACATTGACACATTATAATCACCCCAATTCCACAGTTCACCTTAGGGTTCACTCTTGGTGTTGTACATTCTATGGATTTGGACAAACGTATAATGACGTACGTCCATCATTATAATACCATGAACAGTCTTTTCACTGTCCTAAAAATTCTCTGTGCTCTGCCTGTTCATCTCTCCCTGAGGCCCCTCTGGCAACTACTGATCTTTTTACTGTCTCCATAGTTTTGCCTTTTCCAGAATGTCATAAGAGTTGGAATCATACAGTATGTAGTCTTTTCAAATTGGCTTCTTTCATTTAGTAAGACGCACTTATCATTTTTAAAAAACTATCCCAGGGCCAAACACAGTGCTTGGCATACAGTGGGAGCTCAGTTAAAGACTGGTGGACTGAGTTGGTCACAACGTCTTGATTCTAGTACCCTTGTGTGCCTCCGGATCCCACAGTCTGTCTCCCCTTGGATGGCTTCAATTTACCGGGTATATTTGGAATTAAGTTGCAGGTCTGGGCATGGAAGGTTTAAGATAGTGAATTATCATTGCAGAGGAAATAGGTCCATTTTAGGTTTAATAAAACCTCACTTGACTTTGCTGGTGTCATTTACAAAACAGAACAAAGCTAAATGTCTCATCAGATCACCAGAAAGGGTAGTAAACTTTGCACCTTCTGAGGTTGGCTCCAAAATCAGTGAGAAAAAAAATCTCCACACCTAAAAGTATTTTAGGGCCCAGGGTCATTGCAGTAACGGGCTCTCTGTTTCAGTAGAACCAGGTTACGAGGAAACACAGTGTTTTCTCACCTCTCCGGGTCTGCACAGATCTGAATGGTAACTCAAAATCTCGGTTTGGCAGCACAGGGGACCCGGCGCAGGAATCCTGGCTGTGAAGTCTTAGAGGAGGATGTGAGTGCCGGTCAGGCCCTTCCAGCTGAAAGTGATCCATTTTAATTACCTTCCAGAGTTCTCCAATACCTGAGCATATGGTCCTTAAGAAATAAGCTTCCCCAAACTGTCAGCGAGTGCGGGCAGTGGTCAGGGACCTGGTTCTGACACCGTTGACCAGCCTTGGAGAGCGGACGCTCTAGAAGGTGCTTATTAAAATGCCAGCAGGTGCGGCGAAGGTCTCCCTTCCTGTGACTCCCTCACCCTGCTTGTGCCAGGTGTTTTATAAGAGCCTTTTTCTTCATTAAATGGCATTCATTAAGCATGTCCTTACACCTGGCACAGAAGCTGTGTGTCACAGATGACTTCTTCCCAGTGGTGGTTTGCAGGAATGAAGTAGAGTTTCATTTAGCCATTTGCTGTGCTCTTCCCCCCCCCGCTGCCCACCTTCACTCAGTTATTGTGGCTTTTGCCTGTTCCTCCTCCATCCCTCCCCGCATTCCGTCACTTTCTTTTGCACATTACCTCTGGTCCTTGTCCACCAGCAGCCACATTAGCTGGAAAACAAGATGTTCCTGAAGCACCAAGTGCCGTGCAGGACGTTTTTATACCTTTGCTCTTCTAGAATTCTTCTCCTAATGTTTGCCATCTTTTTTTTCTGATAAAAAGAAAAATAATTTCTCGTTGAAAAAATTAACATATAAAAATATATAAAAAGCAGGGGGAAAACAATCCACACCCTGACCTCAGAGACTTGTATTGTCCACACCACAGACACCGTCCTGCATCCCAGTCCTGCCAGTAGCCCAGGGCCATCACTGCTCTAAGCTGCCAGGTCCTTTTTGTCCTGGGACATATGTGTATGCGTACGCATAGGAATATATTGTTTGTGCGGTGGCTTATATATATGTCGTTCTGCAACTTGGTTTTTGTTTTATTCCCTTTTGTTTTGACCGTACAGCCACGTCTTCGAGATCTGACCGTGTTGATATAAAAATGTCTCGCTCGTTCCTTTTCCTTGGTCTGTCCTGCTAGCGTGGCCTGAACACTTGCCCGACTCCTTGCTCTTACAAACGCCATGCCAAGGATCGGGTTTCTGCCTCTTCCTGCAGCCAAGATCACTGTCTTCAACACAGTCTACGCCCGAGTTCCTCATTCAGCATCATGTCATAAGCACCCTCCCCCAATTCCACCGAGAAAACCTGTAAACATCATTTCATGTCTGTAAAATATTCTGAATCAGACATCTTATAATGTTATTTCCCGTGTTTGAGGAGAGAGTCATGACTCAGAGCTGAATTTTGTAATTTGCCTCATCAGGGTTCAGATCCAAGCTCTGCCCCCTCAGGCAAGCTGCTGAACCTTTCTGAGACCTTCTGTCCAATAGAGATGATCTCAGTGCCTCGTTATAGGATCCGGGTGGGATTACATGATGCATGAGAAGGGCAAGTCCTGCGAAAATGTCAGCGAACATTATTTTACTGTTTTTATCTTAAATAAGTCATTTCTCATGTTTCAGATTGCTTCCTCAGGCTAGGTTTCCAGAGGGAAAGAATAAACGCCAGTCCTCTTGTCTCATTACTTCCCTATTCTTAGGTCTTAATTTTGAATCACCTGGAGCATGTTTTAATGTATTTCTTTCAGGGAAAGGGACGGGATCTTTTTTGTTGTTGCCTTCACATGTGAAAGACACCTAGGGATTCAGAAATTTTTCGTCCATTCAGCTTTCTTTCCCTTCCTAACTCTGTGGCTCCCCAGCCTTCAGCATGTAGCATGACGGAAGAAAGGTCTGAAGTCGCCCTTAGTACTTGCCAGGATTCATCAGGGGATTCATTGCCTTTTCTGGAATACTGTGAACCCCATTGGCTTCTTTATTAGGTCTTTTTTTTTTTAAGATCAGGAAAGTCTTTTCAGCTTTACCAAAGTATACTCGATGTGCGATAAATGCACATATTTAAAGTATAATTTGATGAGCTTTGACATAGGTAGGTATACACCCGTGACACCATCACCAAAATCAAGATCATGAATATATCCACACACACACCCCCCAGAAGCTTCTCTGTGCTCCTCTGTGATACATCCTCTCTCCTCAGGCAATCACAGATCTGCTTTCTAACCCTACAGGTTAGTTTGCATTTTCTAGAATCTTATGCAAACGGAATCATACCATAGGTACTCTTTTTTATCTTTCTTGTTTTACTCAGCATCTTTATCTTGACATTATCCATTTTGCATGTATCACTGGTTCCTTTCTGATTGCTGAGTAGTATCCATTGTATGGCTAGACCACAATATGTTTATCCAGTCACTTGATACTGGACATTTGGCTTGTGTTTAGTTTTTTACTTTTTACGTATAAAGCTGCTCGGTACATTTGTATACACGTTATATGCTTTTGTTTCTCTTGGGTAAAAATCTACAAGTGTAATGGCTGTCTTGTACCGTAGGGTACGTTGAACTTTTTAAGAAACTACAGACTGTTTTCTGAAGTGGTTGTACCAGTTTAAATTCCTACGAACAGTGCATAAGAGTTCTAATTGCTCCTCAGTAATGTAGGAGCACTTAGTCATATCTCATGGTGGTTTTAATCTGCATTTCCCTAATGACTAGTGATGGTGAACATTTTTTTCATGTGCTGATTTACCATTTGTATATTTTCTTTAGTGAAGTGTCTGTTCAAATCATATGGTCTTTTTAATTTTATTTATTTATTTATTTTTGTGGTGCGCGGGCCTCTCACTGTTGTGGCCTCTCCCGTTGCGGAGCACAGGCTCTGGACGCGCAGGCTCAGCGGCCATGGCTCACGGGCCCAGCCGCTGCGCGGCATGTGGGATCCTCCTGGACCGGGGCACGAACCCGTGTCCCCTGCATCGGCAGGTGGACTCTCAACCACTGCGCCACCAGGGAAGCCCCATATGGTCTTTTTTAAATTGGCTTGTTAGTCTTCTATTAGGTTGTAAGTTCTGGGTATATCCTAGTTATAAGTAAGGTATGTGTTCGCAGATATTTTCTGCGGGTCTGTGGTTTGCCTTTCCATTTTTGTAACAGCATCTTCTGAATAACAAGAGTTTTAAATGTTGGTGAAGTCCAATATATCAATTTTTTTTTTGTCTGGAAGAGTTTTGGTTTTTTGTGTCCTATTTAAGAAGTCTTTGACACACCTAAGGTCACAAAGATTTTCTACTGTCTTTTCTCTGAGAAGAGGCCATGCTATGCCTGGTCAATCAAGATGTGTTTAAATAAAAAGTATCAAACCCCAGGGCCTGGACTTAACAATTTACCCTTTCCTTTTCCTCTTTTCTAGAATAGTTCTGTGAATCTCTTGGGTTATTTTATATATGTATGTGGTGTGAGGTAAGCATCAAGGTTCTCTTTTGTGTGTGTGGCTATCCAGTTGTTCTAACACCATTTGTTGAAATGATTACTGCTTACCAGTTTAATTGTCTTGGCACCTTTGTTGAAAATCAATTGATCATACATGTGTGAGTCTGTTTTTGGACTCTCTGTCTGTTCTATTGATCTATATGTCTGTTTATGCCAGTACCACACTGTCTTGATGACTGTAGCTTTACACTAAGTCTTGAAGTTAGGTAGTCTTGAAATCAGGATTTATTTTGCTGTGAGTCTCTATTGATTTTGCTTGGAATGTTGGAAGCCCTATTGGCTTCTATATTTTGTTTGTTGTTTAGATTTAATCAGGCAAGCTTTAAACTGTTTTTTATTGTTACTTCTCTTTTAATTGTTCTGATTTCTCTCTAACACCTAGAATATTTAGATGGGTCTTTGTTCTCCATATTTATCTCTGTGTTCTTTCACCTCTGTGTTCTTTCCTTCTCTGCATTCTGGAAACTAGTGGGGGGCTTATCCACGATACTGCTGATTCAGTTTGGGGGATTTTATTTCCGCATTATTCCTAATGCAGATAGCTTTTTCTGCATCCTACAGTACATCTTTTTCCCAGAGGTAATGTTCTTTTTATCTTGTTGTGTGACATTTTTTACAGGCCCTCGTGAGGATATATATTTCTAGACTGGATGTTGGCCAAAGGGCAGGATGTATGAGTTGCTCCTTCCCCTCCCCTCCTCTCCCTTGGGCGCTCATTGTTTGGTGGTAATCTTCTGAACCATCATTACCTTTCTCTGTTCTCATTAGTTTTTGTAGACGCTTGGTGACTGGAGTCTGGCTAGAGCCACGTCTGGCCCTACAAGTCATATGGTCCTGATGTCTTCTTAGGACATGTATCATTTCATCCTCCTAGTTTGAATTTTTTTCAGTCTTTTAAATATTTTCAACTAATGCTTCTTTATACCAGTGAAAGTGAGTAAACAAATGTTATTTCTCATTATTTGGGTGATATACTGTTTAGATACCTAGAGTAGTCTGTCATTCTGACTCAGAGGGCCCTTGTGTCTAAGGAGCATCCTGACCCAGAGGTCGCACAGCCACACACCTGCCTCCACAGAGTTACATTTAACACACTGTCCTAGAAGAGTGGCTTTCAAACTTTTGGGTCTAGGACTTTAATAGTCTTAAAACTTGAGGATTCCATCCTGCTGGAGAAAAAAAAAAAAATGAGGATTCAAAAGAGCTTTTGTTGATGTGGGTTATATTTATCTATATTTCCCTTATTAAAACTTAAAACTGAGAAAAACGTAAAACACGAGACTACCTAAGCAGACGTCAGAGTGATGACATCCTCATAAGCTTCTGGAAGTTTTTTCTGTCTGCTCGTGAGAGGATGAGAGAGAAAAAGGCAAGTGATGTCTTAGTGTTATTATGAAAGTAGTGGTGACCTCGTGGACTCCCTGAGAGAGTCTGAGGAACCCCTGGAGGTCCCTGGAGCACACATGGAAAACTGCTGCTGCACGCAGAAGGTGGTTTTGATATAGCCAGAAAACAGAATGGGAATCGTGATTTAACACCACAAAATCTGTTGGTTGCAAATGTGTGTGTGTGCGTGTGTGTGCGCGCGCACGCGCAGGGGGTGGAAGATAGAAGTGACATCTGTCTCTAACCATGAGTCCACCGCCGCCGTACCAGCCACGGGCCCCTCAGCGCTGCCCTCCAACAGTTTGGGAGGAGAGCCGGCATCGCGGCTGCCCGGGCAGAGCCATCTCCATTACATGTGGCCACTGGGTTCGGAAGATTAATGGTAACGTTTTAAAAATTCACACAGACCTGGAATCAGCACTAGAAAATACAGATTTAAATTAACAAGGAAAAAGCAGAATCCCATCAAAGGAAATAAATCGTGCTGGCAACTGTTGTCACATAATAAAATGTATTCTGTAACTGAAGGGCTCTTATATGGAGCTGTCTGCGGCTTAGTGGCCATGTTAATTGAATAAGGCGCCAAAGACTGACTTGGGGGAGAAAAACGGAATTTCCCTCAGCCTCTATTTAGCCAGAGCTGTGGTTGGCAGCACGTGCAATGCTGACCTATTTATTACGGAACAGCCAGGGCCCGTGCAGAGAGACGTGATGGCTTGCAGGGTGTGCCCTGTCTTCTCTGGGCCATTCTGGGGGTGGGGGACAGGGAGGAAAGCTTGGTAAAACTCCCCTAGGATTCAGGGGCTGTCCTAGTTGGAATTCTCTGGTTGCCAAACAGATTTTGGAATCATGATCCATCATTTGAGTCAAGTGGCAGAAATTGCTGGCCTCTAACGGTCAGTCCCCTGTTCCGGTGGTCCAAGACCTACTGGGGATGGTACCAGAGGGTCTTCATCTCTAGGTGCCACCCCAGGTAGAGCCAGTTTCCTGAGTTCTTGGGTTTACTTCTCCTGGCCTGCTGGTGATCTTTATGAACTCTCTTAAAATCTAAAATACACTCTTCTAGATCAACAGAGTGAGCTAGAGGGATCACAGCGTGATCAACGACTTCGGGGCCCATTGAAATGACTCCACTGAAATTGCCGTCTGGGGGGAATCCCAGCCAGCATCATGGTCATGGACTTGGTCTCAGCTTTGTTTGATGCCGTCTCCGCTTTGTCTGATACTCGTTCTTGTAACTCCCCTGGCTTAGGTGCTTCAGAAAAGCTGAGTGTGTAGCGCCCACGTTCTACTGAAGTGCCCGGCTTCTTCTTTCTTTCCTCTTCCAGCAACACCCAGTGCCATGAGTGGGGCATCCCTTTAATCTTATTAGATCATCAGGTTATGGGCAGTAAGCCAAAGAGTGTTGGGTTAACTGATTATAATTCCAAGTGTAAAAATAAGGGTTTTATGTTTTTTCTCAGTAGGCGCTATGGTAATGGGCATGGGCTCAGGCTATTAAGTAGTCTGTAAAATATTTTAAATGACTGTAAAATATTTTATCAGATGGCTGTACTGTAATTATTTAAGCAGTCCCCTATTATTTGATACTGAATTTGATTCCATTTTTTGGCTTTATAAGCAATGCCATGACGAAGGTAATTCCTGTAAGTTTCCCCAAATGATCTCTAATTACAGGTCAGAATTGGATTCATTGGTTCATTCAACAGCATTAGGTAATCTTCTAGGGTTCTCCCTAATAATTTTTAAGTGCCCACTGTGTGCAGGGCACTGTTGTAGGCACTAAGGATACGGTGGAAAGAGAAAGTGTCACGGAGATCGTGTCCTAGTGACACATATAAAGAAATCGACAGTCCTGTTAAGCGGGAAGGGCTCAGCAGAAAGGGAAGTGAGCGTCGAGGGGGAGCGCCACCAGAGAGAGGCGGGGTGCTTCCCCAGGGGTGCCTGAGGGAAGCAGGAACCGAAAGTGCAGAGGCCCCAAAGAGGGAATGCGAGTGAGGGGAGGAGGGGACCAAAAGCAGCTGGTGAGGTTGGAGGGTGTGAGTGCAGGGACCACAGACAAGCCCAGGTCAGAGAGGAGGGATGGGCCAGAACTGGCAGGACCTCCAGCTGTGGGGCAGCTCAGGTTTCATTCTAATGCAGAGGGAAGGTACAGGCGTTTCATAGTGGTCCTGTACTGAGGCTCTCACGAGCGGGGCTTAAAACAGTGCCGGGGGGGCCGGAAGGGGAAGAAGCAGAACAGAAATCGTACTGCCACGTGCTTGGCACGTCCTGGTGCTGTGCTGTCGGCTCGGCCTGCGTCTGTGCACTGGGAGGCAACACCCCCTTGCTGAAGGGCACCCAGCCCCTGCTGGGATTTGAACCTATGTCGGGTGGACTCTGGGCTCGGTACTCTTCACCACTACACCAGCACTGCCTCCATTGGGTGTCCAAATCTGCCTGTAGCTTTTCCCTTTTCCCATACTAGAGGGACTGTGACCTGTGAGGGTCACTGAGCTAGTAAGTGGCAGACAGGTTGAGTCCCGGGCATCTCAGGGTGGACTCCAGATTCCTGGTTGAGTGATCTCACTCTGCGTACCTGATGGTAAAGATGATCCATCAGGGCAACTTTTAGATGAGGATGGTAACCTCCAGAGGACACGTGGACCGACCTGCTCATGAATTCTCGCTCGCTTCTGTCAACTTCGTCTCGGAGGGCCTCAGTTTCCTGTTCTGTTAACTGAAAGTGATTGTTCCTGCCTAAAAAGGTTGCTGAGAGGATTAGGCAAGGTGACATACGTGAAGGAACCCAGCCCAGCACCTGGCAGGTGGGTCCCCACCAGATGCTGAGGAATTAGAATCTCATTTCGCTCTGAGGCTCGGCTGACTGCACGGACGTTCCTGTCCGTCCTCACTTTCAGGCTGATAGGAGGTTGAGCGCCCCTGGGCCACTTCTCCTTCAGCAGGGGACTTTTTTGTTTGATTTAACTACAGGTGATCTGTCTCCTCGGCCCAAACTGTCCACTCGCATTAACGGGAGGCCTCGGTGTGCCTTTTCGTTCTCCTGTCCCCACGTCCCTTCCTCCCTATGTCCAGGAACAATAGAAGTGAAAATGCAAAAGCAGCAGCTATTTGTGGTGCAGGGACCCCTCTCCCTATGGCCCTCTCTGGCCGGGGGCCGTCCCACTGTCTGGTCTTAATGCTGCCCCGTCCCCCTGACCGTCAGCCACCAGAGCTGGAGTTTTTGGTAACCTGATTTCAATTTGAGTGATTCCTGTTGAGCAATTGGTCTGTAAAAGAGTCAGGCCTGCAACTTGAAATCTCTTTTAATTTCCCATTTACCGCATCAGCCCCACATTGTCTATCGTATGTGATCAGAAACTTTTTCGGTTTTTTCCCTTGTAAATTCCTGGCTGCTGCCACCACTGACTTCTTACGTCATACCTGTTTTCCTCCGTAGCAGAGGGGAGTGGGATGTGTGGTGTCATGGGTCTCCCAGAGACCCCCTGAGTCTAACTCAGCAAACACACAGGCGAAAATGCAATAGTAGAGGCAGCAGCAGTTCATGTCCAAAAAGATCCAGGGGTTTTAATGCCGTAGGTTCAACACTCGATTTGTTCAACGGCCATTTGTTCAATGATTGTCTGCTCTGGGGAAGAAATTGTCCTAGAAAATGGGGTACCAACTTGATCTGATCTGGTCCTGCTCTTGAGAAGGTGTCTTGGGATAACTGGAGTGAGAGAGGATGCACAGACACCCATCTAGCCTGGGACAAGCCCAGCAAGGGCTTTACCAAATGAGGATGCTTAGGTGGAGTCTTGAAGGACGAAGGGGAGTTTGAAGAGGCGGTAAGGGAGGAAATGGGGATTCTAGGAGGAGGGAGTGGGGTGGCTGAAGAATCAGGCTGAGGCAGGGGAAAAACATGGCAGATTCAGAGACGTACAGGACCTTCACTCTTCCTGGTGGAGGGAGGGGTAAGCAGTGACAAGAGTCTGGAGAGGCGGGCTGGTGTGTGAGGATGGCTAAAACCAGGGTACACATGTGGGTTAGGTTGCCCAGGGAAAGTGTGTGGAGTGAGAGCACACGCTAAACCAGAACCCTTGCCAACAGCAGCCCTCACGAGGTTGGGGAGGAGCCAGGAGGGGCTGCTGCGAGACAGAAGGAACTAGGCCAGGGAAGGAGGAGTTGCAGAGTGGGGTCAGCCAGGCAAAACCTGCTGCCCCAGAGAGGCAGGCAGCTTCGGCCAGGAAGTCCCTGTGGACAGGGCAGCTGAGGAACCGGGCAGCTTGATTCTCTAGCATACACTTAAGTTCCGTGGGCCGTAGAATTACCCCAAAACCGTTCACTTAGAGGGTCACAGCAGGTGATATTGACGGGAATTGTTGAGTCTGCACGCAGTAGGTGCTGCATAATTGCTTGCAGTTCCATGACAGTCCTCCTTGTGATTGGCTGCTCTGTTCCCATCTACGGTGGCATCTCGGTTTTTTCCCTCACTTTCCTTCAAGCAGGTCATCTTTTAAAATTGTAAATTGCATCTCGTCACTTCTCTGCTTAAAACCCCTTCAGGCTAAAGTCAGAGCTTGTGTGGGGTCCTGGGTGCCGTGGCCCCCGAAGCTCTCTTCAGCCTGGTCCCCTACCCTCTCCCTAGCCTCAGGCCCTGACCACCCCGGCCTCCTTCCAGGTCCCCCCTCAGCCAGACCTCCTGCTGCTTAGGAGATGCCTCAGAGACCCTCCCTGCCTCACCCCGCCAACCCTGCCCACCGCCAGTTCCCCACCGGAACAGCACTTCCTCGGGGGAGTGCAGACAGTCTTCCTGCTTGCCCTGCGTCAGCCGCTGCTCCTGTAACTTCATGGACGTGTTTGTGTCCCCCGCTGCAGGGTGAGCTCTGCAAAAGCAGGGACCCTGCCTGTCCTGCCGCCCCGAGTCCCCCCTCCCCCACCCATCTGGGTTGATGTGGGCCACGGCTTGCTCAACCATCTCTGACAGCTGAATGGCTGGGCTGACCCTGTCTTCTCATCCAAGGAGGAGGCCCTCTGTGCAGTCACCCAGGTGCACCTGTCGTCCGAGCTTCAGCCAACACGCCACCTCCTCTGCGAGCTTCCTGGAGCGGCTGCCGCACCGCGCAGATGTTCCGTGTCCTTAGTTAGGTGGGATGCACCTTCTTAGGGCTCTCGGGGCACAGCAGTCTCGGGGTGTGGGTTCTTTCCCGGCTCCTGGAAAAGCCCTCGGTGTACAGTGGGTGTAGTGCCGACACCTGCCCCCGGCCAGCTTCTCGGGTGTGCGGCCCGTGCATCGCACAGGGCCCCGCGCTCAGGAGGGCCCCCGCGCTTGGTTTAACGCTCCGCCTCCGCTGTCGCCATCTTGAAATTCTTAATGACATTTGACAGGTCCCCCAGTGGTTTTGCACCGGGCCCTGTACCTGCCGTGCGGGGGCGATGTGCGGGGCCACGAGAGAACCCTGGAATCTGTAGACGCCGGGGCCCAGCTCAGGGCGAGCCCGCTCTGCAGGGTCGCCTGTCACCATCTTAGCTCTGCTCACCCACAACCACAGTCAGTAACTCATTCTTCTGTTTGCTCAGCTTCATTGACTAAGTGCTGTGGTCAGAGGCATCGATCAACTGCGTCAAATCCCTCTGCAGCTGCTCCTCTCCCTCCCAGGGTTCCCGAACGCGGCCTGTCTTCAGAGGCACTGCTGGGGCTTGTCAGAGAGATTTCTGGGCTGCACCCAAGGCCCACTGAACCAGACTCCCCGGAGCTGGGACTGTGAGTCTGTATGGTTAGCAGTAGTGCCTGCATCTGTGCTGTGACGCGCAGAACGGAGCGTGAGAACCTTCGTCCAAGCGGATGAGCCCTTGGTGCGGCGTTTGGTGTCCTCTCGGTCTGGCCCCGGCTTTGTCTCCCGCAGGCAGCCTTACCCTGCAGCAGAGTCAGCTCTCCCTGACTGCCGTTGCTCCTGTCTCCTCCTGTAAGACCGGCAACCTCCTCTGAGGCAGTGTCCCCGGAAGCCCCACTCGCCTGCTTTCGTGCTCACTCAGCACGTGGTTTTTATTCTCCTCCGAGCACGTGTCCTGTCGCACAGTGGCTTGTTCCTGCTCCGTTGTCCCCCCAGCCTGAGAGCTCCTTGCAGGGGGTAGCTCACCTCTGCATCCTCAGTTCATCAGGATTGAGCCGTGGACACAGGACTCACGCTCAGCAAGGCCCCACTCCCTGGTCCAGCCAGCCGGCCGGTGGCACAGATGTTAGCTCCTCCGGGGGCCTGTGGGAACAGGCCCCGCCCAGAGTCATTCTGGGAGGTCACGCGTTTGTTGTGTGGCAAGGGCAGCATGTAGAACGTGAACTTTCTTTATGTGATCATTACCCACCCCTCTTCCGTTTTAGAAATGACTGTGTGTGACCAGAGCTCAGGCTACTGAGCTACTTCAAACCAACCCCCAGTCACACCACGAAGAGGCAGTTGTGTTGCTTTTGTCCCCCAGACCTGTTGGGTTTTAAATGGTTTTCCTATCGTTGTAACCTTTCTTCTCGGCATTCACTAAAGGCAGCTGATGACCGCGACAAGTGGATTATGTGTTTTGATCGATACCTGCTTATGTGTGGGCAGCGTGGGCCTTAATGGCCAACGCCTGCGCCATAAAAGACGAGCTGGGTCGATGGAAGGTACTTTCTGAGCACCTACTGTGTGCTCCCACCTGAGGGGGACGTGCGGACACAGCAGTTCAGGGGAACGTGCCATTGTGGTTCTCAGTGGGCGTTCGTTTCCTGGACACACGTGGTAATAACACCTAACGCCTTCGTTCACAAAGTGCTTCCTGGGCTGTGACCCTCCACAGCCCCGCAGGACAGGAGTGGAAGCCACTGGATGGGGAATGGGACCAAGACAACAGGGCAAACCAAGTCCTGCACTCAGAGCTGAGCATCCTGGTCCCACTGGTGCACTTTGCCCAGTGGGTAGAGATCAAGATTAAATCACCCACTTCCTCGGGGCACCTGCCACGTCACTTAAGGCTTGGGAAACCCTTTCTTCCTCTTGAATGTCCTTCGCTATATGGAAAAAAGTGGCCACTGATGTCTGGAAACTTCTGAGTTCCTAGGGGGGCTCGAGCTGGTGGGGCAGCTCAAGTCCTGCTTGAGAAGGCGGAGGTCCCAGGACTGCCCGCTTCCCGGGCTCTGTGGGCTGTTGGTGGCGCCTGTGCTTTCTGAGCCTTGGGGACTGCTCCGTGCACCCTGTAACCTCCTTTTTCTCCTCTGTCTTTCTCAGGCACATCTCTCTCACGCTCCCTGCTACCTTCCGAGGCAGGAACAGCACTCGGGCTGACTATGGGTACCAGCACTCCAATCTGTATGCCATATCAGGTACGTGCGGCCGCTGCGAAGGGCCAGCGATTTAGCGCGTCTGTGTCCCAGGCACCGCCTCCCTCTACGTGCTTCCTGGCTGCTAACGGCATCTGTGTGTCTTACCTCTCTTTTTACCCCTGCAGGGGGCCTGTTCCCTGCAGGGACCAGGCCTTCCCTTTCCTCTGTGTCGCCGTAGCGCTTAGTGAAGGGCCAGATCCTCAGCATGGTTTGAAACTAATGATGAAAAACAATGCGTGGATTTCACAAGCTTGAAGGGAGGTTTCCAGAGAATAGTCACCACATCGTTCACCTACCAGCTCCAGGGCAGGTTCCCCGCGGGGACTGGGGACCCCGCAGACCTGAGGCCTGGTGCCGCCTGCCCTCCGTATCCACGTCTGTCCTCATCGCTCATTTCTCAAAGCCAGGTCTGTGACCAGCGGCTGCGCTGGCGTCTCCCCCACCCCCGGCCCCATCGTATGAGTCTGTGATTTCTGAACTCGGCCCTGAAATGGATAGTGTTACCTTGGCAGGAACTTGGTCAGTCCTGGTTTCCTTTTTCAAAAAACTTACAAGCCTTATTACAGAATTGAGATTCATTAGGTGCCTGGCAGGGCAGGTGACTTGCTAAGAGCTGAGGAGACCCACAAACTTGACTCTGATTATATGGGGCCTCCAGTTGGGGGGCGTTTGTATATAAGGGGGAAATGGCAAATCGGTACCACTTACCAGCACATACCCTTAATGGTGAGTGATGTTTTGAACACGGGAACATGGCATTCATTCATGTACCATAATGAATCGGTTATTTGAAAGGTAATCTTTTTTCTAAAAATTGCAACTTCAGGTTACTAAACAGATGAAATAGAACAATGGTATAATTCGTGTCAGTATTAGTTTTTCTTGTTATGATCACGCCCTAATAGGTTTGGAAGTATAAGCAAAGGCCAGTCGTTCCGTTTCTGGGTGGCGCTCCTGCTGGGGAAGGGGAAGGGGAAGGACGGGGATGTTCTCAAAGCCCTCATCCTGGCTTTTCTCCAGGAGCCAAGCTCCCCAGGGCAGCGGGAACGTGTTGTCGAAGAGAAGCATCTCCAGGGAGAATTTCTTTTGTGCGCTGGCTATTTCAGCAGAGTCGACAAGGAGCATAACAAGTGTGGAAAGATGACCTATTTTGTAGAAAAGCTGAATATTTCCCCAGATGCCTGGTGGCAGAGTGGTGCAAAATAGGTCTGTGAAATCCAGCAGGGCGGCCCCGTTCCCAATGCACATGAGGAGAGCTCAGTCACAGCAGATGACTTTTCTCCCCTCCAGCTCGCAAATCTTTTTCCAGCCACGGGGTTCGGCTGCCCCCACCGTACCTGGATTCTCTGATGGCTTTCCCAGCTGTTGACGTTTCTGCAGAGAAGGGCCCACAGAGTGAAGTCTCCTCTGGTTTGGCAGGAATGTTCCTGTCTGCCTCTGGGCCACTGCTTCCTCGCCCCGCGGCTTTGATGAGGTGTTGTCTGGGTTCATTTCAGCTGTTAGTTTAGCAATGCCGAGGTAACAGTCTCAAGACGCAGGGGAAGCCATTCAGAAACTTCCTGTTACGTTTGCGTAAGTGGCAGTCAATTGGATTTTATCTTCCAAACAGAGGTAGTCGAGGCTGTGGCCCAGGGCAGCAGGCAGCTCGGGCCTCCTCGGTGGTGGCAGCACCAGAGTGCCCCGCCAGGGTCCAGGACTGCTTTGTTGTGATGCCGCCAGGCGTGCCCTGCGGGACCCGCGGGCTCCGTAAGGCCGGCAGACTCAACACTGCGCAGTCGTGGTGCATGCAGCTGGGAGGCCTGCCCAGCGGCAGCCCGCCTGCGAGCCATTCTGGCTAAAAGGGAGCAGAGACCACGCCCCCCCCCCCCCCCCCCCCCGTTCCAACAGTATCTGGCACTGAGTGGCATGTCTCAGTTTGGTATTGCGAAGTTAAGGTTTCAGTGGTTCACTCCAAAAACAGTCAAGGCAGCATGTGCCCCAGCCCCCAGCCCGTGCACAGTGCCCAAAGCCATGATGTCTGGTGCTCTGCTGGTAGTGGAACGAATCGCCCAAACTGTTCTCTTCCCGAAGCAGCTCCGGCACACGTTCGCAGCGGACGTCGGGCACTGAGCCTTTGGTGCGAACTCCTGGCCGGCTCTGGTTCGTTCCTGAAACCATCTGATCACTGCGCCCCTTGCTTGCGGTCCCTTCCTAAGATACGTAGGTTTCCAAACAATGTTATTAGAAGTTTGAAGAGCAGCCCACATTTAATTTGTACGTATGGTTATTAAAGTAATATATACTTTTAAGTGTTTTCCCAAGGGCATACCTGTTTTCCCAAGGGCTTATATTCCTTCTGTACCTTTCACTGAGACAGTTCATCCCTGTCCTGCCTGCAGAGGGAGAGACACTGCTCAGAGCTGCTGAGAGACCGGTGGACACAGCATGTAGCTCTGTCCCCAGCACACAGAGGTGCTCGTGAAATGGTTGTGGAAGGAAGTGGGGAGGAAGGAAAGCATTTAGCCTAGTGTCTGCCTTGCCTGGGAGTACCCTCTATGACCTCTGGGGCAGGTGATCGTCCTGATTTGCTGCTCCAACCCTACAGTGTCTGGGCCACCATCTCTGAGCAGCCCAGCCCATCTCTGCGCGGTGCTCCCGTGTTCAGCGGGGCTGTCTTACTGTATGTTCATATCCCTCCAGCCATCTGGGGTACCACGCGTCCCGTCAGCATTGCATGCCGACTGTTCTGCACTGTCCAGCCAGTGGGTAGTTCTCTCTTGCCCACAGGATTGGGGTGAGGAACATCGTGCTGAAATCCTGAGAAGCGTATTCCCTTCTCTGCCATCTTGTACCCTCATCAGAATGGCCATGAAGCACACCTTTGATCCTCACACTTCCTCTTCCAGGAATTTCTTCTGGAAAATACAGATGTGCAAAAAAGATTTATCCACAAGGGCGAGCACTGCTGCTTTTTAAATATAATACCCAAAAAAGGGGTGGGGGGGGTGGATATCATAAATGTCTAAAATAAAGGCGAGTGGTTAAATTATGAAACATCCATACAGCGGCCTTAACTTTTCAAGCATCAGAAACAGTTCTGATTTAGATAAAAAGATGTGCATGAATGCTGTTAAGTGACAGCCAGGACGTGCAGTGTGATCTCGTTTTAAGAAGTATATCTAAAGGTCTGGGAAGGTACATGCCAAGGTGTTTATAGTGGTTTTCACTGGATTTTCCTGCTCTCCTTTCTGTTTCTTTGCGGTGTCTCCTTTTTCTGTGATCGCACATATTGTGCTCGTAAGAAGAAACAACATAGGACCGATGTTAACTTGTCACGCTCTTGGGAAGCCTTGCAGATGCCAGTGATCGCCGTCTTTTCTGAGTGCTCGCGAGTCTTCTGACTCATCATACGCTTTCAAATTCTAGTGGATATCACTTCCAGGCCACAGATCAATAACTATCTTATTATCCCTTTTTGAGGACATGATTTTTTTCTGTTGTTCAGTCCCCTGGAACCTCCTGTCCACTGATGTTCCTTAGAGACCACTGACTTATCTTTTGTGCCCAGTGGCCCCCCAGACACCGACTGAGCTTGAAAGCACCAGGCTGCTCACCTTTCTTGCCCCTCAAATTCCCCATCACCATGTTATTCACTCCTTAGGGTTTGAGGATGGTTTTCTTTGAAAGAGTAGATGAAATAAAATGGTGGGCACCTGGTTTGTCTCACTCTGTAACCTGCATATAGTAGGGTTGGCAAACCACTGTTTAAATTGTCCTTACTTGTGATAAGTGGCAGCTCATGGGCTCATTCTTTCCTGGCGATGTTCTTATCGGTGTGTCTCCCTCAGTTACATGCCCTTAAGATCTTCTCCTGGGAGGACTTGCTGCAGGGCCATGTTGATTTCTCTAGATTCTGTCCCAAAGCCCCAGTTCCTAAGTTTCCTTGTCAGAACTTTTAGTGGCTGTTAGTTTTCTTTTAAAGAATATCTTCTCTCTCCTGAACATCTTCTACTTTAGTCCCAGATGATGATATCCTCCCTTTTTGTTTCCTTATAATTTTTTTAGATGTTTAGGTGTCTGACCGTTTGCTCATTTCTCTTCCACCTATTCCAGAAAGATTTAAGGTAGCTGCAAAAATGCATGTAACAAAGTGAAAACGGAAGGGGAAACGTAAGAGTGAACTAAAATACAGGATAGCAAAGTAGGGTGCAGCTGTGGGTGAGGCTTTGCATGAAGCAGAGATTCTGGATTTGGTTCTGAGTCGACAGTTCCCTTACGGACAACCTAAAAATAAGCTGGTTGTTCGAGGAGAGCCTAACTATTCCTTTTATGAATTTTTCTTCGTACAGAGGGCCCTGTAAGGTGCTGGGAACAGCCGCCTTTCCATGAGTTTGATAAGGACAGACTGTATGCCCATGTGAGGCAGATCCACTCATGTTTGAACCCCTAAAATGTTTGGAAGTTGAGTGAAATGTTTCTTAAGAAATGCTCTTGTGCTGGGTGTCATGTGCCTTAGAGGCTGGGGACCTCGGGGGACGTCAGGAAAGAGGAGATCCCCAACGTCCTGTCCAACCTGAGGGCCACCTGTGCCGAGGGTCCCTGTAACAAGCAGCTCAGCCCAGAGGCACCAGGATTGTTTTTTCCAACCTAGGAATGTCTTGTCAGCCACGTGGCAGGTTTTACTTAAGGAACAGGTGACAGTAGGTATGGGACACTACGCTGTAAGAGTCTTGTTTTTGTGGTGGTTATAAACTGATTTATAGCGCCATGTAAAGAATTTTTACCAAAGAACTTGTTTTTCTCCGTTTTGAAAAAAACTGACACAGTCGTATAAATTAGTACAGTAAAGCAGAGGCATATTAAAACCAGCATGTAATAAAACCAAACATCTCCAGCTCAGCCCACAGTTTCAGGGTGAGCCACGTGCAGAAATGCGCTGAGGCCTCGTGGTGCAGGGAAGCACCTTTTAGCGCCTGACATCTTCATCTGTCCGTCAGCACCAGGCTGACCACGTGACTTATTTTCCACTTCGTCACTTTTGAGAGTGAAAGGGGCACAGAGTTGCATCAGGACAAAGCCGGAACCTGGAACCGACCCGGCAGACAGGGGCTGTGGTCACCTTGCCTTTAGTTTTTCTGTTTTCTTCAGGTTTTTTTTGTTTCTGCTTTTGTTTTTTGATTGCTGGAAAAGCCAGCTTATTGCCCTGCACAGCTGTTGCCTCTTAAAAACCAGTCCCTTTTCAAGATGTTTGACATCAGGAAGCTGTGAGAGTGGACAAGCTGGAGCCCATCGGCCAGCAGTTCAGCCACGGCACTCGTGCAGAGAGAAGGAGAATTTTATCTGAAACACAGAACCCCGTACGAGCCGTGTAACTCTGACATCAGACCGGGAAAGCGCAAAGCAATTAAAAATAATTAATGATTTCTGAGTATCAGCCTTCTCCATGCAGTTTTAATCTAGTCCTCATTTAAATTGGAAGATGGACATTTAATTATCAGTATTATGAAATTCATGATTTATATATTTCATCCAACTGGATAAAATTTCTGCCATCAGCCCTTCCTCTTATTATGAAAGAAAATCTGTACATTTCACAGTGTGATCATTTAAAAACTCATCTGCAGCATACCGAACAACTGCAAACATATTTCCTTTCATTTCTGGTGATTACATTATTTCTGTCTTTTAATTAGGAAAAAAAAAATCTCACCTGGAATATCGGAAATAAACTTAATTCTGTAATGGTCATAAAGCACTGCCGGGTCAGAAAATGAAGAGACCAAAGGACTAAAACAATAGGGTGTGTGAGAGATGCTGTTCTTTTCTGTGTAAGGTGTTCTAACAGACAGCTGCTCCACATGTCACGTTTATGCTGCAGAGTTTGCGTGGGGAGTGTGTGTGTGTGTGTGTGTGTGTGTGTGTGTGTGTGTGTGTGTTTCTCCTTTTCCCATGCATGTGGGTGAGTGTCAGCCTGCGATTGGGTTGACAACCTCATAGGAGGGGAAGGGCCGCCAGCTTCTAGTGGGAGCCCCGGAGTAATGTGAATCGCCCTCTGCATTCGCAGGTACCCCTGTGGCCTCTGTCATTAATGGACATGTTCACGCGGCTTTTGTGGCCTTGAACTTCAGACCCCTCCTTTCCTTTATCCTCCGATGAGGATTTTCAGACTCACCTAGGACTGGTTGGAGAGGTGGGGGTGAGCACGTGGGAGGGTGGCAGGGATCCGCGGGAGGAACGTCAGTTTGATGCAGCCCCAGATTATAGCATATGGGGAAAATTCCTCAATGAAGTGAAAAAATATTTATAATAACGGTGCTCAAATCAAGGAGGAAATAAGTCATTTTAAAGACATATAAATTTTTATCATCCCCTCTAACAGCCATTGCGTCCCTTGTCTATCCATCTATTCCTGCCCTGACAACAAAGGAAAATAGAATAAGAAAAAGCAGAAATGAATGGGAGTGGGTGGGCACTTTATTGCATAGTGTATCTGTACCTCCTGACGTAAAGGTGCGGGTGACAGGTGGCCAGGTTTGCTCTGTACACAACCATGTGTGTGCTGTCAGGCGCTCACACGCTGCCTTGTTTCGATTGATGAATTGCCTGCTTTCTTGATTAAACCTTCCGTCACTTAAGAAACAAAAAGCCTGTGTTTAGATGGCAGAGTGGGACACGTCAAAAAAATCTGTCTCCTTTACCTTTGTGCAGATGTTGGGCACAGACTGTAACATGTATTATTAAAATGAATGTGGCATTTACTGTGCATTATTCCTTTCCTGGGAGAAAGGACTGTAAATTATATGCTAATAATAAGCTTTAACCCTTTCGAAATGCGAAAGATTCAAGAGTGCAAATATTCATGGAGGCCTGGCTAATTGGACGTGCTTTCATACAGCCACCGTGGTCACTGGAGTTAATGAACGGTTTGTGCGGGCAGACACGCAGGGCACTTGGGAACTCGAGGTGCTCCGCTCTGCAAGTGCCTCTGCTAGGATTTTGCGGAGAGAGACCCTGAAACCCCTTGGCTGGGCTCTGGGTCACCTTACGACAGATGAGGTCCAGAGCCATGTCCAGTTCCCCCGGCGCATCTTCTGGACCTGAGCATCAGGCATGGTCCTCTGGTGTTCTCCTGTGTCCCCGCTTACGGGGCTGGCTGGGCTCGGGCCCGGCAGGTACCAGGTGTTGGTGCCTCGCACTTCCTGGACCTGGCTTATCAGTCCTCAGTCCAGTTGCCCAGGTGGCAGACTCATGTCCCCAAAGCACAGCCTCTCAGATCAGACCTTGCGTTCTTTCATACCTCACCTGCCTGGCGTTGGGGCTGTCAGTGGCCAGTCTCCACCTGTCCGGCGTCCCTTCCTCTGTGCCCAGCAGCCGAGGTCGCTCCCCGTGTCCTCATCTTTGTGTCTTTCTGTGCATCTGCCCCTGCCAGTCCCATGGCCCAGGTGGCCCCTCGTCTCTTCTCCTTTTCTCTGCTGACCCATCCTTGAAGCCCTGCTCCTACACTACCTCTTCATGAAGCTTGTCTGCGTCCCTTCCAGTTGGGGCTGCTGGTCTCCTCCCACACTGCTTTGTGTTAGAGCGATCTCACCTGGGAGCACTCTGAAGCAGCAGAGGCTATGTTTAGAAGAGACGATGGAGGCTGTCTTCAATCCTTTTTGAATCCATGCGGTTGTAATTAAAGGCAAAGAGACCAGAACGACTGTTTACTTCCCTGTTCATTCAGCAGACAGCGCTGCCGTGTGCCAGGCCCCGTGTTCCCTCTTCGAGGGAAGCGTGGGGAAGAAGGTTCAGCATGTGACTGACGGGGCGTTTGGGGTCAGAAGCACGTGGGGCCATCACACAGAGCCACTGTGAATGGCCGCACTGCACGACGCATGTGAATGGCTCCTGGCTGGAGCTGTGCAAGGGCCCTGCGTTATGTTACCCTGGGCAGGTCACTCAATGCTAGTTATTCACCCCTGGAAAATAATACAGTAACCGCCCACTAGCTTCCCAGGATTGCTGAGAGGATCCAGGATATAGAAGAGTGTGTTATAAATCAGGAGGCAGTGCGGGAATGTCGCTTCCCTCCATACTCACCTCCCCTGCAGGGCTGTGATCAGAGTCGGAACCCAAAGGTTGGATGAGGATTGCCGCTCAGGACACACTGGCTCATCTTGGCCCCGCGCTCCCTTGTATGATTTTATCTGTGAGATTTTACTTCTCAGCAGTCAGAGCGCTCTGAGTGCTCAGCGAAAACATCTTCCTCAGGCCAGAGAAACTTGCAGCAAAGGCTCTGGCAGGGCTCGGCTCGGCACCCCCTGGAAACCGAGGCCCACTGTCACGCATCGTCACTTAGACGTTGGCAGCTCTCCGTGGCAGGCAGCCCATGAACCCTTCTCGGGAAGGTGACAGGATGCTGGCTTGAGGGCAGGAAGGAAAGACGCCCTTGGCAGAGTGAGCTGGCGACTTCCGTAAAATCTTCCAACGTGCCTTTGGTGTCTTTGGAGGAAAAGTGCTGCTGGGCTGGCTGCCTTCCGCTCCGGGCTTTCATTTCTGCTTTTCCTGTGCTCCACCGGCAGGAGAAAGTTACGACTTCTTCCAGTTTCGTCATCGTGAAAAATAAAAATATTATTAGGTGACAGATACTTCAGTGCTCTTAAAAGGTGGCCACGCCCTGCTGTGCCTTCAGTCTCGCTTCGGTTTTTAGGCACGGCGGAGTGTAGGCGGCGTTGGTTTAATGGGCCACGTCCCCCTCTTAAATCCTCGAGTGAGGCAGCGGAGAGGCAGTGGGAAGAGCCGGGTGCAGGCCCAGCCTCTCCTGCTGGCTAGCCCGGTGATGCCAGGCTCGGCACCACGCGTTTCTGGATCTAAGTGCCCACGTCTCTCGACATCAGTAATTGCAATAACAACATCAGTGATTCAAATGTAACTGTAGTTCAGCTAATACTTTTTGGAAGTTTCCTCTGTGTCAACCACTGTCTAGTATCTAAGGTAGCGGTGGTAACACCCACCTCCCAGGGCTGGGGTTGTGTGGGAAGGAGCCTGTGTGTTTTTCGGGTTGGGATACCTGAGGTGTTACTAGCAAATGTGTACTTACTGACTCCAGACTTCAGAGAAATTCCATCCAAACGCTGTCTTGACTATAAACTTCCCAGACACGGACAGTTAGAGAAAAACCAACTTTCTGACACCTTTCTCCCTGCATGCTTACCTTCTTTGTCTAGTTTTTAAGCAGAAATATGCCTCCATTTCCCCATCGTAATTCCCTTCCTGGCAGGCAGCGTGATTGTGGTCCTTTCTGAAGGCCTAGCCAGAGACATGCTGAAAACAAAGGGAAGACGCTTAATCCCAGCTCTTCATCTGCTCTTAGCACTTCTTCAGAGGTTTTCTCTGGGGCGAATGAAGTCGTCAGGTTTACCGAACACTCCTGCCTAGGAGCAGCTTATATCGGATTAGCCCTTTGTTCCTTTTCCTATCTCTGTCTCTCCCTGTGTCGCAATAATAGACTGTCAGCTGAGAGGGGGAAATGATATAATTAAGGGAAATTCTTTAAACACATTTAGGGAGCTGAAGTTGTTTTTGCTTTTATTAAAATGGATTGCATTCATTTATTTTAATAATACCTAGCCTTCTTCTAGCACTTACTGTGTACAAGACTCTGGAGTAAGCCCTTCCCATGCATTTTGTTATTTAATCCCAACAAATCCTTGCCAAGAAAACCTTTAGGATTTGTCCTGTTACTACTACTGTCCCTATTTTACAGATACAGCACAGCTGCCAGCGTTGCTGAGTTCCTACGTTCAAGCCTCGTTTCGAGCCTCATAAAATAAGTATCTTTATTTTACAGGTGGAGAGACTGAGGTTTGAGAGAGTGATTTGCCCCCAGTTACACTGCCAGTGAGCGGGAGGGCTGAGATTCAAGCCCACCCAGACCCTAAGCTCCCAGCCCCCGCCTGGAGGACGCTCCTTCTGGCTGTGGACCATTTCCCTGCCTTTGTCAACTGAAGTTGGAAGGACCCCCACACCCAGAGTGGCTCACGGTTTATTAGGTCTCAGTGTTGTTTCAACCTCAGATGATCCCCGGCCCCTCATCTCCAGGACCGCATCAGAGTGAGGCCTTTGATCCTTGACTGGCGATGACCCCCCAGTCCGCAGGGCACTGCCAAGAGCGGTGTGGCTCCTATTGGCCGTTGCTGGGCAGAACGGTGAAGAGGTGAGCACACAGCCCCCCACTTGAAGCTGAGTGACCTTAGGCAAGCGGCTTCACCTTTCTGGGCCTCAGTTTCCTTGTCTGTTAAATGGGAATGGCAGTGGTTTGTAGTGAAGATTAGAACCGTGCGTGGTACGTGGAAGGTGCTATAGATGTGTTGATTACGATTGTAATTATTCCACAGCACCTCCCTCCCGCCGCTTCTCAGATTCTTTTCCAACCAGGAAAGGGAATACTCCAGATGCTTCAAGGAACCTCCTCTCCATCGGTAGGCAAGGCTACTGCTGGTCTTGTGTCAGAGACGGAGACCTTTGTCGGGGGGTGGGGTGGGGTGCGGAGCTCTGGGCACCTGGATGTCCCCTTGCTGTGGCCTTCCATCAGCCCTGTGGTGGCAGTGGGCAGCGCAAACAGACCATTTCACACCTTGGGACTGAAGTGTAGGCGTCTTCTTCCCCTGTCCCAACTTCCCGGACCCTGCCCACAATAGGCCTCTTATTTGAACTGACAGTCACCTCAGTGCCATCCGCTTTGAAGCTTCGTTCTCTAGATTGGGCCTCCTAAGGTGCCAGCCTCTGCTGAGGTCACTGAGCCATTCCAGACCCTGTGCGACCCTCTCCTGAGCTCCTGGTCGCAGCTCCCGTCCTGCTGGCCCCACTGCCTAGGTTCTCCTGCTCTCCCGCCTGGCCAGCTCCCAGGCTCCAGCCTGGCTGACTTATGACGGTAGTCACAGGGGATCAGCTTCCAGGTGAGCGTCTTTAAACTTAGTGAGTAAAGGTGTGGGCGTCGGCAGAACTCAGGGAGAGGTTGGATGGCTGTACGGAATTCGGTGATGAGATCAGGAGTTATCCTCTCTGTCCGTCACACAGGATGTCAGGACGAATGCATTTAACTGCTAACGTTAGGACAAAAGACATTCTGATCTGTTTTGTAGCAGTGAAGCCACCTTCCCTCTGGACAGAATGCCTGAATCCATCCGTTTTTGTGCAGTTGGTGTTTGTGTCCTGAATACCCAATGCCTTCTTCCCTCTTTTTATAAATGGCCGGTGGTGGTCTTAACCTTTTATGTTTAAAAACACAGTCTTCACTGCTCCAGCCTAGGGTTTGGACAGGATGTATTTATCACACACCCCGGAGAACGAGGCTCCTTACTCCTCAGATTTGTGTTTTGATCGTCTCAGACGGTGAGTGAGGCAGAACTGTCCTCCAAGCTTGAGATCCTTTGTTTAGAGCAGTTTCTCGCGCCTGGCTTGTTCTACAGTGTGAACGATCTCATGATCCACTGGCGAGGCAACGTCCATAATGTTGAAGGAGAGAGGAAAGCGTGCCTCGTTGGCCCCAAGCATCGCTCCTGGTGACACGCTTAGAAGCACTTAATCGCCTCCTATCTGGAGGCCATAAACGCACCCATCTTTCTGTTCCATTGCCTCCTGTGTTTACCTTACGTATGCCCTGTGCTAACAAAATGTCAGTGTCACTCCTGTCAGAGGGTCCTTTGGCTCACGAATTACACAGGCCGCCCTCACCCTTCTTCTGCCAAAGGTGGTTGGCCCTTGTATAGGCCCAGCGTGGGCAGCTTCTTTGGCCATAAGCCTCTTGGCTATTCTTGCTGCTTGTAAGCTTTGGCCGTCTGACTGGTTTCCCGGTTCTAATGAGGGCGACCTGTCTTTGGTTACAACGTCTTGTTCAGTGCTCAGTTCTCTGCTGGAGTCCAGGGTCCGTCCCATGAGGTTAGGACCACGCGCCTCGTTCACTGGTGTGCGTCCAAGCAGGGCCCAGCCCGCGGGAGGCGCTCGGTGATATTTGTCGTCGGATTGCTTCTTGAAATCCACCCTTTGTATCCGCCCTTCCCAGCTGCGTGACTTTGGACAATTTGCGTAACATTTCATTCGTCTCCTCTTCTGAATCTTGAGGATTAGGGATTATGGATGTGAAGTGCCTTGTGCTGAGCGGGCCCCGCAGAGATGGCAGCTGAATGGCTGTTGCAGACACTGTCGTTCCAGGGAGCGCTGGGCTTAGTCACCTGCAGTAAGACCCCCACCTCCACCCCGCCTAAAATACCATCAGGAGGGGCAGCTGGTCCACTAGGCAGGGCCAGAGGAGAGCTCACAGCTCACACCTGGAGGGACCCTGCCCAGTTCAGGGGGCTTCTTGGTGTCATATAAGACCAACCCCCCATCCTAGCTCAGAAATGGGTAATTGCATGAGATGCAAGTTTGTTACTGGGTAAAACAATTTAAAAGAGAACATCTCAACATTTAAATGAGCCTCCAGTTTTCCCCTTCCCTTCTCATCGAATCAGCTCCGACTGAGAAAGGAGCATATCCGTGCTCAGCCCTCTAAACACTTTGACTTCTTTCTTCTTTGCCTTTTGGTTTGTGGCTCTTTCTTTCCTGCCCCTGTCATCCCAGGACCCTTGAGCCAGAGTCCTTACGTAACTGTGAGCCAGGACTTGCCTTCAGGGTCCATGAGAGTCACGCCACCCACCGAGCACATCATGAAGGCTTCCCTGCGCTCCAGAGCTGCTGCCAGGCCGGGTGCCGGCTCCAGGGCTTGTGCCGAGGGCTGGCTCGGCAGCCACAGGACACACCATGCACTGAAGACGATCTTTCTTGGGGTTTGGGAGAACAGTTTAAACAACTTTCTTAGATGTCCCCATCTTAGAAGAGGAAGCCAGGGTATCTATCGATGCTAAGGGACTGCTCCTTTCTTCAGACTACATTTTTTTTAAAAGATATTGTATCTTTTATTTGGATTTAATGAGGACAGACATTTTAATCAGAGGTTAGTCATTTATTTTTGCAAACTATTGTTTTGATTCATCATTTTTGCAGATAATTAAATGGTTCAGTTGGCACAGTGTGTCTACTTTATTAAAACAGGTAATTTTGGGGAAAAAAGAGAGAGAGATGCTATTTTTTGGATCACTGCACAAGAATTGCTTTTATCTTCATCTTTGAGCATAGTTTCTGGTTGTTTTGCCAAAAGGCTCTCTCACGTTCAAGCATTTGGTGTCCTCTCTGGTCTGGGGGGGGCTTGCCCTTGAATGATTGGGATGTTAGCCTCTATGCCCTTTGAACCGGGAGGTGAAGCATAAATTCTGTGCTGTTACCTTTTAGAAAGACTCTTAGGTTTTAATTGGATTGGGGAAAAGAGCCTACAAGTTATGAACTTTGCAGAGCAGCAGTTTTTATGCTAAAAACAGATTAATTGTAGCCCTCGCAGTGGGTGGAGTTTAAAAGTCAATTACTGCTTGTCCTATTATAATTTACACACCTAGGATTTGAAAAAGTCTGTCACTTGGTATAAAAATGAAAGGGTTGCGTGTACTGGTTTGAGTATTCCTGTGACTTTTCATTTGTAAATGCTTTAACTACACATATTTGTGTGTGTGCGACTTGTAGCTGCGGAGTTCTAATGTTACTACAGCTGTGAGCAGGATTCTTCAGGAAGAGTAACCTTTAAGATTTCATTCTTTACGTCCGTAACCGCTTGGAATATAGTCCTTTGTCTGGCGGTTCATTCCACTTGTAGGCACCGTGGCAGCCCCTGCAGGGCCTTGGGGACACTCCACTCCCGGGTCATGATCCAGTGAGGGACGGCCCTTCAGGGGTCAGTTTTTTAAAAACAAATTGCTCACGACGTTTGCCTTCTTTGATTTGCCCATGTTTGCATCCTGAATCCATTAATTCACTCATTAAAAGGATTTATTTTAGGTGGACCAATTAAAACTTCGGAAGCTAATTTTTTGCTGAGTAGCGTGGACCTCTGGAAGCACAATTTATAATACAGCTTCTGCCCTTTCCCACCGAGAGCTGTCTGATCGTGCTGCAATCCCTGGTGCTCAGAGTACAGAACCACTGTCCTTTGTCCTCCCGTCCCGGGAAGCTGCTGTGTGGGTGGGTGTCTCCGGGCCTCCGTTGTTTTATGGGGAACTGGCAAGTCTGAGAAGCCCAGCCCAGCCCGGGAGTGGCTCGCACGATTTGTTTCCTTGCATAAACCCCATAGTTTAATATTTTTTAATAGGAAGCTGCTGTGTAGTTGGGATATTTAAACAGTTATTAACCGAATGACAATTAACAGATTGCATAGACAGATTTTCTTTTGAAAACCTCTGAAATTGAGTACAGTTTGCAAAACTATCACGACCTAGTAATGACAATGAATTTTGATTTCCCGGAACTGATATTAGACTCCTTATTAAACTATGTGCATCTGCTTTTAATTTACTCCAAATAATTGGAAAATGCAATGAAGCTTTCCAATTAAAGCACGGCTTTATGCTGTTTAATAATACCCCCATAATATTATAGCTTATGAAGTGACAGGTGAGTTGGTGTATGAATAAAACATAAAGCCAGCAATAAGGGACAGAAAACCGGAGACAGTTGTGGGGATTTTAAATGCTGGATGTAATTTGCATATATTAATCTCTTCTTTTCAGCCTTATCAGGCGTTCTTCAGTATTTGAAGTTAAAATAGCGTTGACAGGCGGGAGTACGCTTAGTTTTTTCAAGGATTTATTACTTGTATAATTTCTGATCTTTAATAAGCAGATATGACTGATCCTCATAGTTCTATAGAACTTGGTTAATTGTTCCAGATGGCGTGTACTGATTATGCAAAATTACTTTTCACACCATTTTTTTTGTGATGGAGTTTGGAGTAAAATTAAATTTTTTATAGCCTTCTTATCATGCTGTTTTACAGTGGTTTTTCCACAGAAGTTGAATTTAATCTACTATATTACATTGACCAGCACAGTTATTCTAATGTAGCATTTTGTGATTTGACAAAGAATAATAGAACACATTGCTCATTGTTCATTACTGTGTCCCTAATAAAAAGGAGCTCCTGTGTATAGCACATAGCTGTTATTTATGAAGAATGCCTAATTCATACAGTTAAAAATGCAAAATTGTACTATGTCGTAGTTCCTTCTGGGGAGAGAATATCTGGGAGAAGCAAATGGAAATAGGCTTGTTGCTACAGATTTTACATGCTGGAGGAGGGGTCTTCTTTTAATGACCAGAGCGTTTAAATTGTGCTACTTTCTTCTTCTGTGAAGGAGAAAAAAAAAGCCGAGATAATCTCATTCTATTAAGAGAGGTGTCACCAGTTGACTTGTCTTGATTTACATAATCCCAGAAGTCTTTCATAATTGAATAGCATATATAAAAGGTGGTTATACTTTGGTATAAAGTATCCAAAAAAAAGTCTAAAAAGCTCCAATGATAATTCGTCTCTTAACGTTTTCTACAGCGTTAATTTTTGCAAAGCATCTTGGCGCTGGTGTCAGATCCAAGTCCAGGCTCTGCGTGCTACCGGGTGACATTAATCTAGGCTTATCCCTGTCCAGGTTTTCAGATAACATTCTCTCTACAGTTCAGCTGGTAGTGGGATATGATGGACTCAACAGATGCACCCCAAAATGAGATTGTAAGGCTCTTATCTTGATACAGGGGTAGATGCAGTTTCTTTCCTTTGGGAGAACTCCCAAGAGCAGGGGGAAGCGGATAGATTTTTCTGTTGCATGAAGAATCCTGTTTGGGTGCATAGTATTTTAAATACAGTACATAAAGAAGAAAAGCATTTCTAATGGATATAATCTGAAGTTTGACTTGTTTTCAAGAGGCCGCTGGGTAATAAGTCTTATCAGGATTTTTATAGACTCGGGATATACATTTCTATTTCAGATGGAGTAGAATCCCTCATACAGAGAGACTCGCAGATCTTTCTGTGGCCCGACTGCTTGCTCTGGGCAGTTAGTTCAGTTCTGGGCATCAGCACCTCACACCCACTGCCGTCCTCCCGCAGGCCCTGAGAATGCTTCCTTGTTTGAACAGACTTGAGGTGGATTTGGATCTGTTTAAAAGGTTCAATCCCCTTAGCCCTGGGGGAATCAAACTTTTAAAAAAAAAATCCTTCTACTAGCAACACTGATTGCTCTTCACAGCGAGGGCCCCGGAGTAGAAGCAGGACTTCACTGATGCCTCCATGACAGGCTCAAGGGAAACAGACAAACAGAAGGTTGCAGACCTCAGAGGTCAGAGGACGTCTGTCCAGCTGTCTGCTGAGGGTGGGAGCACACGGTGCAGGGCAGGGGTGCTGTCTGGGAGCGTGGGCTCTGCAGAGGGCCCAGGAAAACAGATTCAGTTAGCTGCCCAGAAGTTACCACTGCCAGTGTTGTGTAGATTGTACTGTATTCTGGTCTTCAAAATATTTTCGGTTAAGGTCTACTTTGTATCTAGTCTAGTTGTGAAAGAAGTTAAATGGTAAGGTAAATATATTTGGCTGCCTGTAGTACTGGAATGACTAATTAAACCAAGCATAAAGAAATGTGATTTGGAGCCCAGAGCGCTTTCAATAAGCAGTACTAACTAAATTCTGTATTTGCTGTACCTCCAGAGTACTTCAAACGCTTCAAACCTTTCGCATGCCCTCTTTTGTAAACTCAAAATGTATTTTGTGAAAATGAAAATTATATGAGAAAGAGAATGCATAAATCAGACATGATTAAAAATATTTGTTCTAACGCAGCAATAATTTCGTAGTAATGCTTTCATCGGTATAGCTTAAGGCTACATTAAGTGGACAGACTTTATATGGGTTCTCTAATTTTAATCTTCAAAATGCTATCTAATGTCTCATTAAGACTTGCATATAATGTATCTTAAGTACAGTCATTAAATATAGTTTAGGGAGATTTATGTTCAGATATTGCTTAAAGATGTTTTAATAGGCCCATTCACTCTGATGATATTAATGAGCTCTTAATACAGACTAAGCTTCTAAAACTAATGGTAACGACTCCAGCCTGAACACAACAATTTGGGCTTAGAACCTGGTTTGCACAAGAGCCCCCAGGTCAGCCCTGCTGACACGCAGAGTCAGGGCAGACCCTCTGTGGAGCCTTAAGTTTTGGAAAACAGTCTCCCCTGACTTGGTCTGACTGCTGACCCAGACGACTCCCTCCTTCTGCCAGCCCTGAGCACAGCCCCACACCGTGCACAGGACATGTGCTAATTTGGCCAAATCGTCTGTCTCCAAGGTCATCTGAGTGGCGTCGACGCCCTTGGCGGTATCGTTGGGGCACGGGAGGGTTAAAGGGGGCTGTTACTGTGCTTCTCCTGGAAGCATCTGCCAGGTGAGGTGTGCACAGCCTGGCAGCGTTACGTGAACAGCTTCGATCTGCCGTAAGTGAACTGTAAAAGGTCGCGTGGGTGTGCTTTCGTAGGCATTCCTAGTGACTGAAATATACATAATAAAGTGGTCCTGCAAATTCAAAATTGGAAAGAAAAACCCAGCCCACCAGAGTCTCTGTGTGCCCCGCGCTTGTGCACAGTCATTCCCCAGGCCCCACTTCCAGACGTGTCACAAAAAAATCTCTGTTGGTATTTCTTTTTCTTTCAGAGAAATGTTGAAAAGCACTTTTTTTGGGGGGGGAGGTGGTTTACAATTATTTTAGGGGAAGAAAAAAGAAGAACCTATGAGTTCAGAGACTTTTCTAATTACTAAATTGGTTTGTTATAAAAAGATAATAGCAAATTTCTTCTTTTCATAATTGGACGTTTCTTCCCTGTAGGCTAATGCATGCACGGCCCCTGCGTGCACAATAAGTTGTGCTTCTGAAAAGCCATAACTAGCTAATAACAGCTACAGTGTCATCAGAGAGTAATGGTGTGCTGATTAGCATAATTAATGACAAATGGTGGTGCAGAATTGGTGGATTGGTTTAGCGGATGATGAATGCGGCGAGGCCTGGGCTGGGACCTGCCAACTAGGCCTCGCTGGCTGTCAGCCCTTCTGTTCTCGCGGAGGCAGCCCTCATTAGTCACGATGGGAGGTGCCAGTTTGTATTCTGTTTGGAGCACAGAAAACTTAATAATCCAAGCAAATGTGGCTTTCCCATTTTCCTCTGTTTTTACTCCCAAAACTCTCTTCTCGCCCGTTCCCACTGTGGCTGGTCCATGAGCACACAGGTCCTTCGAGACGCTGCCCTGATCCTTGAAGGGGGAACACAAGGTAGCGTAGTGGAGGGACACGTGTCGCCCGGCTCTCCTCTGACCATAGATGAATTACTTCTGCTAGGAGGACTTCTGCTTGTGACTCTGTTTATCTGGGTATTTATAAGGGGAAAAGAAATGAACTGGGTAAGCTATACATTCTGTCCTGAAATCAGACGAGCACATTTATCTTTGACTTGATTAATCAGACCTAATTTGCATTCTCAAATGAGACTGATAAAAATGGATTTACCTTTTAACCTTTAGAGGGGAAAAGTATTTCTCTGCAAGGTTTCTAGGGCTATCTTTCCTTAACTGATAAGAAGCCACTCCTTTATCAATAAAGATGAAAATCCTTAATTTGCGTTAGTGAATGAGACTAATTATTATATAGTTAATTAGCATCTGGAAATGAGGATTATCTTAATTACAAAGCACAATTTCCCTAACAGCTACAAAACTGTAAGTTTGATCCGTGTGGAAATTGGTAACTGTTATTATGTAATTAGTGATAACATTAATAGTACAGAGTATTTAGATGTCATTTGCATATGCAAATGTAATTTACCTGAGCCAAGCAATTGGACCATTAATTATTAGAACGTGACAGAGCTGAGTGAAAGTTCTAGATAGCTAAATGGTATCCATTATGCAGAGAATCTAAATTATTGTCATAGAGTAGGTAAGCACCTTTCATATTTAGCTGGTCAGAGTGGTTTTTGTTTTAAGAAGAATCAGGAGTGGGAAGGTTAAGCCAGGACACTTCTCTGCTTAGGGAAATAGCTGGCCATGTAGTCATCTCCTTGACTCTGGTTTCCCCATGCTTCCCAATATCCCTTGAATCTTAGATGTACTCTCCCTATATACCTTAACATTTCTGAATATTGGCTCTGTCTTACAGTTGATGTGTACTCTTAAAACAGTTACACACACACATGAGCGCAGTGAATGATGAAGTTGACAGTGCAGCTTACAGTTGGCAGGGGAACATTCAGAGCTTTCTGAATCTTATCTGTGTAGTCCTAGGATCTCCTCCCTTCAGAGCTGCTTCTTTATCTGCATCTCCTCTGGTACCCATCTACTCCCTCCTCAGGCCGTAGCAGTGTTTCCCAGAAGACGGGGCGCGTGCCCGTGAGGGAGTGTGAGATGAGGATGGCCTTTAAAATTATCTTATATCAACCATAATAGCATATCAACAGATAGTATTGTTGAGAATAAGATTAAAGCAGGTGTATTAATCAGTCTTTGCTGGGTACTGTTGCAGTCAGCAAACAACCCCCCAAACCTTGGTGGCTTACCATACCACCATTTTGTGTGTCACTCAAGTTCCGAGTTGGTGACCGCAGGTTAATGCTCCATCTGTCATCTCTCTGGGACCCAGGATGCAGGAGCAGCTCCCATCTGCAACGCGCTGTTCTCAGAGTAGAGGGGAAGAGCAGGAGACCTGGAAGAAACACCCAGTGGCTCTGAAAGCCTCTGGTCAGACGTGGCAAGGCGTCCAGGCCGGCCAGGTCAGTGTGCGGGGTGTATTCTCCTCCCCAGGAGGCCCTGGCCTCCCACCTCTCACAGGGGAGTGGGAACACACACCCAGGAATGGTAACTTTGAGTTTTAAAAAGTAGTTCAGAAAAATTAAATTTAAAAGGATAAAAATAAAATGGGATTTTTTTAATTTAAAAAGATTTTAAGTGAGTTTTCAGGTGTAAAGAAAAATATAAAGTCAGCAATAATACTGGAATAAAAATAAGTGAATCTGGGACATGAGATACTGTTTCCTGAAGTGTGGGAAACGTTGGCCTAGAGTGTCTGCTGCCGATCGTCAGCTCATCAGGAGCTTGAAGTCTCCTGGGACGGTTAGGGATTCGCTCAGGGATTTTCACAGGTGTTCCAGTGTGGCGGAAATAGCACTGCCCTCTGGGATTTAAGGCTCATTTTTGACCACTTCCAAACTCGAGAAAGTCGCTTCCTTTGCCTGGGATTCAGTTTTCCCAGCTGCAAAATGAAGCTCTTGAGCCAGGTGGTCCTTCTTGCTGCTCGGCCCTCCCACCCCCCTTCTGAGCACCTGTTGAGAGCCAGGTACCTGCAGGGACTGGAACAGAGGTGCTCCAGAAAGTTCTGCCTCAGGGCTGGTGGGACTCAGCGGTTCCCATAAGAACCTAAGAAAAAGTTTGTTGCTAGACGGAACAGTTCATTGATATTTTTTATCAAGATAGACACAAACTTTTCTGATTGATAAAAGTAGAAAAGTTGGAAAATATATAAAGCATAGGGCAGAAGATAAGTATCACTCATAATCCCGTTATCCAGAGAAACAATTATTTTAGGGTGTATATCATATATATTTATATATAAAAGTATATTTCTACCTAACCATCCATTATGGGGTTTTATGTTAGATTTATTGAGGTATAATTTACATACAATAAAATTCACCCTTAAGTTTATTGCGTATTTATTAAAACTATAATGTGTACAGTTAATGAGTTTTGACAAATGTCAGATCACATGATAAATGTCATGTAACTACCACCAGAAGTAAGATATAGAATTTTTCAATTACCCCCCAAAGTTCTCTTTTTTCTGTTTCCAGTCATTTCCTGCACCTCCCCCCAAGTCTCTGGCAGTCATTCATGTGTTTCATGTACCATAAATGGAATCATACAGTGTGTAGTTCTGTTGTCACTCGGTGTGATGTTTTCGAGATTCGTTGTTGAATGTCTCAGCAGCTCCTTTTTATTCCTTAGAATGTCCGCTCCATCTGGAGACCCGCTCCTTTTTACTCATCATTTCCAGAGCCTTCCTCAGGGCGAATTGAACGTTTGCACAGTCTTCCTCGTGGATCCAGTGCACTTTTTCTAACCAGTCCTCTGTGACTGGATACTTCTGTTGTCCTCACTTCTCAAAGTTATACTTTGGTGAGCATTCCTTTAGATGAGTCTTTGTTCCTTAGGTTAAGTGTGCGTTTTTAAACATTTTGATGCGTAATGACAGATTGCCCACCAAAATGGTTGAATCCATTTACACTTCCACCTAACCCTTGCTTTCCCTGAAGCCTTTACCAGCTGGCTGTTGTTTTCCCAACTCCTTATCAATTTGGAAGGTGAGATAGTGAGCGGGCTGTTCCCCGTGTGGCTTGGCCACCCGGATCCCTCCAGTTCTTTCCTGTACCCACCCTCCCTCTCTTCTGTTGAAGTCTGGCTTTTGCTGATTGAGTTGCAGCAGCTCCCTAAGGACAGCGTCTTTAAGGACGTGCTCTCATGTTACTACTGCCTTTTTCCAGTTTGTGGTTTGACCTTTAATTTTGCTTTTCCTTTATTTGTTGTGCCTTTGCCATCACATTTTAGAAAGACCTTCTCTATCTCATGTGTATTCTGGTACCTTCCTTTTCTTTAACATTTAAATCTGAATTTCTTCTATAACTTGATATACGACATGAGATAAGGATCTAACTATGTTCTCCCAAATTACTTATCATTGTCCTGGTGCTACTTATTAAATAATCTTGTTTTACCAACTTACTTGAAAACAATCTTACATTAACCTTCGTTGTCTACTGTGATATATTTTGTGGCTTATGTCCTGTTCCGTTGGCTTGAATGCATATTCTAATGAGAGAATCACACCTCTAAGTATTATACATGTGTATGTTTTGATATCCTGTCTTATTATTCTTTGTAGTTGATTTTCAAAATGTTCCTGGTAATTCTATCTCAACCTTTTACCCAGTTGACATTTGGAATCACTTTAAGTTCCAAGGAGAATACTTTCAAGATTTTGACTGAGAAAATATTGAAGTTATAACTTAATTTGGGGAGAATGATCATCTTTAAAATACTTGATCTTTCCTTCTAGAAATGTAATACGACACTCCATCCATTCAAATGTTCTTTTATATCATGCAGTAAAGTATTACAGTTTTCTTCCTGATTATCTAATTCCTAGGTTTTAAATTTGTTGTTGGTGTTGCTTTGTCCATTATGTTTTAACTGGGGATTGCTTATATATATTTTAAAAGCTACTGTTGGTTTTTGAATATTCATTTTGTAACTGGCCACCTCTCTGTTTGCTTGTTATTTCCAGTAGCTTCCAACTGATTACTTGGGTTTTCTCTGTAGACAACAATGTCATCTGCAAATATGATTTTGTCTCTTCAATAATATTTATACCTCATTTCTTTTTCTTGCTTTATATCACTGGCCAGAATATCCAAAGCAGCAAATGATAGTAGCAATAGCTTGCATTCTTATCTGGTTCCCGACCTCAGTGAAGATGTTTCTAGTGTCCTGCAGTCAGGTTTAAGGTAGGCTAGTAATTTAAGAAAGAGAGGTTGATCATACTAAAGGAATGATTCTTCTATTTCTATTTTCCTGGGAGGTTTTCTTTTTTTAACTTTTCGTTTGTTTTTTGTTTGGGGTTTTTTTTTTTGTTGGCCTCACCGCACGGCGGCATGTGGGATCTTAGTTCCCTGACCAAGGATTGAACCTGCACCCCCTGCATTGGAAGTGCGGAGTCTTAACTCCTGGAATGCCAGGGAAGTCCCAGTTTTTGTTTTTGTTTTTTTAATTCAGATGCTAATTTCAAGTTCATATAAAAATAACTTCAGAATCTATCCATGTATTATTGTATTCATACTCATTTAATTTATTGATATGAATCCTTTTATTTTGATGATGTAGCATTTAGAAAATTATTGCTATATTTCTGAAATAAATCTTATTTTACTATGGTGCATTATTCTTTATGGCACTAGATTTGAGCTGCTGTTATTTAAGTTAGGATTTTGGTATTTTATATGTGAGGTTGGGTTTATGCTTATTAAGATATTTTTGAGTGATCTAAGAATCAGTTTTTTCTTTCAAATAAAAGAATATTTTTAAAATATTTTAATTTCTGTTCTTGGGGGGAAAAAGAAAATGAAAAAACAATACCCTGTAAAAACTAAATGGAGTTGGAAGCATTTGGGGGAGCCAGGGGTACTTTGGGAGGAAGGACAACAATTTCAATTTCTTTCACAGTGATTTTTTTTCAGGCTTTCTGCTTTTTTTGGTCAGTTTTGTCATTTACATTTTCTTTGAAAGAAAAATCAGCCCTTTCACCTAAATGTTAAAGTTTAGTGGTACAAAATTGCACCTAAGAGTTTATTTTGATTTTAAAAGTAGCATACCTGTGGTCATATATATCACAAATGGGCTTTTTTTCTTCCCTTTTCTTAGTCATCCTTGCTAAAGATTTGTTTTATTTATCTTTTCAAGTAACCAGTTTTTTATTTGCTTATAAAGGCATTAGGATTTTGCTTTACATTTCATCATTTAGTTTTATTTTTATTAGTTCCTTTTTTCTGCTTTCTTATGGCCTATTCTGGGTTTTTTATATAGCTTCTTGGGTTGAAAGGTCACCTCATTTGTTTTCAGTTCTTTTTGATTTTTTGTAAAAAGTATTTAAAGCTATATAAATATTCTTGTGTATTGCTTTGATGGTAGTCTGATATATAGTACTCCCATTTATAAATACATAATTTTAGTTTTGACTGCCTCTTTGACTTAAATAATAGGAAACTCTTTTTTCTGAGTGATTGGGATTTTGTTTAGTTAATTTCTAATTTTATTGCATGGTGGTCAGAGAATATGACCTCTATAATTTTTTTATTTTTTCACATTTATTGGGTCTTTCTTTGTCATCTAGTACATGAACAGTTTTAGTAAATGTTCCATCGTCACTTGAAACTATGTCTCTTTTCTGTGAGGCACAGTGTTTGACGTACACACTACCGTTCTTTAATCAAATAGGAAGAATGGATCTATATCCATATGCATGTATCAATCCATCCATCATGTTTGACCAAAGGTGGTAGCGTTTATTGTTTTTTTAATTTCTTCTTGTGTCATTATCATTTCGATCATCGGTGTTGTTTGTTTCAAAGTGGTGTTATTCAGGCCGTGAAGGTTTATGACTGTGCATTTTACCTTTCATGAAAATAAAATGCCCCCTTTTTGTTCCAGTTTGTGTTTGGGGCCTTAAGTTCTATAATGTTCTTGTCCCATGTTGGCTCTCAAGTTCTTAGCACGGGCCCTGAGGCTGTGGGCCTGGTCACTCTTCCCTCTGCTCCGGCGGTAAGGGTCCGCAGGGCGCTGCCCACAGGGGCCTTGCTTTGGGCTTCCTCCTGTCCCAGAGAGCCTTCCTGTCCCCTCCACGTCCTCCCCAGCCCCTGCCCTGCGCCCTAGCCCCAGCTCTTCCCAGAAGCCATTTATCCCTGGTGACTCCTGTTGCCCCCTGGTTCCTCCTACAAGTGCATCCAGCCCACCTTTGTACCCAGGCGTGAGCACGGTCTCTCAAGTGTCCTTCACGTGAACGTCAGCTTCCCTGCATCGGCTTTGTCCACTCCTTGTGGACAGGAACTCTGCTCTCAGAGTCTCCCATCCCTGGCACATGGTACCAAGTCTAGCCCTGCTCAGTCTTTCTCTGCCACATAGTTACCTTGTTACTAAAGGGGCTCATTGCTGCTACTGGCTATTCTGTTCTTAGAGAGCAACATGAAACACCAGCTATTTCATCTTTCAAAAATTACTTTAAGACCCTTACTCTAAAACTTTGATCATCGGAAGTGCTATTGAAGCCTTGCACATTCCCTGGCGATACTCCAGGGACACACACAGGAGTACCAGGCGCGGGGCAGGGGCTGGGTAGGGCAGAGCACGGGGGCTTCGGAGACCCCCGCCGTCCAGTAACTGCGGCTGCTCTCATTCAGGCTCGCAGGGCTCCCTGCACCCGTGTCACACTCGGGCCGTGAGAATTCACGGAGCCGTCCACTCATTCAGCAAGCAGTCACTGAGAAGCTCCTGAGAGCCCAGGCTGGGGGCCAGGTGTGGTAGGTGACACACACAGTGCCTGGCAGACCCTGGGGACTGTGGGCAGGTGCTCAGCGTGTACCGCCCACCACACTGCTGTGACCCACCACCAGAAACGTTCGAATCAGACGCTGGGAATCAGACGTGTTCGTCAGCTTGTGGATATGTCCTTGAAGAAGGCTCGGCGGCCACAGGCGCACAGCGCCACGTCCAGAGTGAGCCTGGCAGGTGGGCACGGCCCCAGAGAGCCGCGGGTGCTCTCTCTCAGGCTGGGTGTCTGACAGACAGGCACAGCCTCCCTGGCTTCCTGTCGTTAGCGTGGTTTCGGATGAGAGTGGATGTGTCCCAGCGCCTCCTCGCCAAGGCTCATTTCCACGGGAAGGCAGAGGCTCATCCTTCATGGTTAAGAGTGAAGACAGCCTATAACTGGGGCAGATTTAGACACTTCCTACCTTTCCTGCCCTCAGACCCCAGAATTTTCTGAACCTGGAAGGCCTGGCCTGGGCCCAGTAAGCCCTGAGCCCTGTGGGCAGCTGTGCCCGGGCTGGGATGACGGCTGCATCGTCACCCACACTGCGAAGGACTGGCTCCGCCTCTCCTTGGACCAGCCGTCCCACGGAGGAGCAAGTGACACGCTTCTGTTTGGTTTCAGGAATAATACTATTCATTGAGTGAAATTGCTTTGCTACAGGAATTTATTTAACTGTTATTCCCATTTTATAAATGAGGCACAGAGGTTCAGAGAGGTTAGTGGGTTTCCCAGGGTCAGACAGTAAATCACGACGGCGCCCCAGGGTGCGTTCGTGGTGCCTTCTGCAGAATTCCGTCGCAGCCTTTCTCCATCTCCTCTTGGTTTCAGGTTTCCTTCTCGTTTCCTGGACTGGATACTCCATGAGGAAAGTGCTCGGCCTTGTCAGTCTTCGTACCCCCAGCCTCCTGGTGTTTATAGCTTTGACTGTGAGGGCTCTGCGGTCAAGTTCATACCGCCTTTCGGTCTCCCCTCCGGCTGACAACCTGCGCCACGGCACAGTGGCAGCAGAGCGGCCCAGGCAGGCAGGCCCACTAGGTGATGAGCGCTGCAGGTTACCTGCCTTGTGTAGAGCCAGGACCCCAGGCCCTCCCTGGGAAGGAAGGCCTGGCTCCCAGGGAGGTGGTGGGGAAATTCCATTTCCTCTCATTAGGCTGCCTAACTGATGGCCTGCTGAGCTTGCAGATCTGTCCAGGGACTGGTGGACTCTCCCACGTGCTCCCAGAGCAGCCTGGGAAGCCGGCCCCCGGCGGTGTGGCACAGATGGCAAGCCCAAACGACAAAGTAAACTCCAATATGTCTTGGAGACATTGTCAGCCTGCGGCTTATTTGTCATGTCACAGCAGCCTCGTGGATCAGGGACGCCCCCCTCCCTGTCCTGTGCCCTCCCTGTGTGAGGATTATTTACAGGAAACTGGTTTTTGTAGGTTGGGGGGAGGGCACAGCGACGGAGCGTTTCCAGAATAGACGTTGGTCATTTTCTTTCATGTTTGGGAAGTGAATAATAATAACAAGAACAGATACTTACCTAGCATTTATGAAGTGTCGGCCCCTATTCTGAGTGCTTTACCCAAACCATTTCTCTACTCCTAACAGCCCTAAGGGGTGTAGGTATCATTAATCCCAGCTTACAGATGCAGAAATGAAAGCACAGAGAGCTTAGTTAACTTACCCATAGTCACACAGCTCAGGCAGGCTGGTCCAGCAGCTACTCAGTCGCCACACTCCAGTGTCCAGTGTGTGGTGGAGGCTGAAAGGGCAGTTGCCCCTTACTCGGGGCTGGCACCCGGGACTGAGGTCACTAGGGCAGCTGCAGGATCCCAGGGGCGTCTTGCGGGCCTGTGGGTGCAGACCAGCCACTCTCTGCAGCCTGAAATGCGAGACACTACGGTAGGGGCGTCTGGACCGTCAGGCCTCTGTTCCACCCCAGGTTGTGGCCTAGCTCCTCGCTGGTGACATCTTCGCATCACTGGAAGGGTAGGGGTCAGAGGAGGTGCAAGGGGCCCAGGGGGTCGAGTCTCCCCCAGCTCTGCCTTTCACCCCAGACTGTGATCAGGAGGCAGGCCCCTCACCATCTGGGCCTCAGTTTCCTCAGCTGTAGAAACAGAAGGGGAGGCACGAAAAGCGTCCTCAGAGAATACAGTGAGGATTCAACGAGGTGAATGGCCTGGCCCACAGTGGGAGCAGAGCGTGGGCTGGGGGCGGCAGCGAGGAAGAGCCATCGGGGCCGCACGGTGGGCCCCTGCCGAGGGGATGACCCTGAGGGCTGGCTGCACCTGTAGGTCCTTCGGTGCCCTGAGGAGGGGCCCGGGCGCCAGGCCACAGCAGGGCTCTCAGAGAAGCAGGCCCGGGAGGTCGAGGTGGGACTGCCCTCGCCCCTGCCTTCCAGAGGCGGGAAGAGAAAACGCTCAGGGCCTGGCTGGGCGCCCAGGATGCACCTGACTTACGCACAGATACCTGATGTATCTGTCTTTCTGATTTAACTTTAAAGATACGCCGTTCGCACAGCCTCTGGTCACAGGTAAGCAGTGAAAAGCAACTTAGGTGAACCGTGTGATCGTCCCGAGCTGTTTGCTGAGCTCACTCTGTGTAAATGCCAGGCCGGTTGGCTAACTGGAGCCACCTGGAATGTCCCGGGCTTGGCGGTGATGAGAGTCACGCTGCTTCACTCCTCGGACCCGCCTACCGCTCGTGTGACGGTTTGTACAAGAAATCCCGTTCCCTCAGCCCCTGTGCACAGGGGAGCAGGGCAGCTCGTCAAAGCCTTGTGCAGACGTTCGAAATGAGGTGCCTCGTTTTCCTCTGGAAGATGAAGGAAGGAGAGAGGTTACAGAGTGCCCGGGAGGGTCTTCATGTCGTGTGTGCCCATGAAGCTGTGTGCTCGTGTGGCCGCGTGCATACACGCAGGTGCACACCTGCACACGACCGGGGCTCTCGAGTAGAATTTGCGTTGTTGCTGGTGTTGAGTGTAGGCCTTTCAGCCAGTCGTTTATTAAACCCTGAAGCTCTGCTCCCCACCAGTCACTGCTTGATTCTGGGCCGTAAAAGGCAGAGAAGGCGGCCCTGCCCCGGCCAGGGGCTCTCCCTCAGGAGGCGGCACAGCTCTGCTGTGCACGTGGGCCTGGGGCTGGGGAGACGTGTCCCCCACGGAGCGCAGTCTGTGTGGTGATTTGGGGACAACCGCAGTAACAGATTTCATGGGGCCTCCAGGTGGTTTGGCTGTTCTGGAAATTGGTTCTATTCCAAATATTGCTGGAAATAACAGGGGAGCTGTCAGCCTCTGTGCTGGTGAATAGGCGAAAAGGGTTTCAGCCAGAGAAGGGCAGAGCTGTCAGAACCCTCTTCCGCCACGCGTGGGCTCTCTCAGACCTGTGTGTTTGGGGTGCAGTGATTTGGGGTTGGGGTGAGCTTTTTGGCCGAAGTGCTTGCAATAATAATTGAAATAGTAATTGAAATATCATAGGAGGGAGGAAGGAAGAGAAGTTCAAGGGTAGATGCCGACTGAGGCCAAAATAAAAGCACCGTGAAGCACGTAGCACTCCAGGCCTCTCTGCAGGCCGCGGTGCAGCTCTTTCTCTGGGACGAGTGACCTGCTAGCATTGGGCGGGGGGGTGGGGGGTTGGCTGCAGGACAGCGTGGCTTCATTTTAAAAGCCCTGGACTCGCGTCACAGCTCTGCTCCTAGGACAAGTCACTCACCTTCCAGCTTCAGCTCATCTTCTGTCAAATGGGGATTGTGGGACAGACCACAAGGAAGATGTGCTGAAGTGCCCGGTCAGCTGTGAGATGCGTAAGGATGGAATCCCGATTTCCTCCATGCAGCAGGCTTTCACTGAGCATCTGTTTTTGCCTGTGCCAGTGTCATGGACACAAAACCCCGTGAAGGCGCCGCCTCCCTGCGAGCCCTCCCCAGGTCAGCTGGTCCTCGGCATCCCTGCCCACAGGGTGGGAACTTCCTGGTGCGTGAATGGTGCTGGCAGCGGCGGGGGGGGGGGATGAGTGGGGGCGGCCAGGGACCTGGCCAGGGCAGCAGAGACACCCCGAGGGCCATCCCCATTTGCCCCTGCCACGTTCTCAAGTTTGGAGTTTTATTGTCAACGCTACTGTTGGAAATTTCCGTGACTGTTTTCTGTCTGTCCCTGCGGACTGTGAAGGAACTGGGTTGCCAACATCACGGGCCCTGTGTGTGCCCGGGGCTTCGTGGAAGAGGTCGGTAGTCACACATGTGGGGCTCGAGTGGTCTCTTTCTTCTCGCTGCGCCACTTTCTCATCCACACACGTGTGCGCATATGCACACACACGCAGGTACACACATACGTGCACACCTGGCCCAGCCTTCTCTTTGGATCATCAGCGTTACCAACCCAGGCACCATCCAGGCCCCAAGAGGGCAAAGCGAGATAGAGAAGACGAATGTCTCTTGTCCCATCACGGAAAAGCTGCGCCAGGAGGAGATGCAGTCAGTACAGCCAAGGCCAGGCATCCAGAGATACACATGCAAGCGTGTAGCTCTGACCTGGTGCGACTCCCTGCCCATTAGCGCCTTCCCTTGGTGCCTTCAGTAGTTTGAAACCATCCTTCTATACCGAGACGTTGCCTCTCTGCTTTTATTTTCAGACTTCAAAGATTGCTTTTGAAATAGTTTTTTCCTATGAAATTCCAGAGGTTTTACACATATGTGAAAGGAGGAGCTTGGCTGTTAAAATGTGTTTGTCTGCCCCTCGGTTCTCTTAACTACAAAGGTTCTGAGACTGCCCCACTTCGTTCCCTTAAATGTTATACCAGCTACCTCACCACCACGTAGCGCGTCGCCCCAGCCTCTTCCCAGCGTCCCGCAGGCTGATTTCTGTTCAGCTAGAGCCCCATGGGGCAAAATTGATTTTTTTTTTTTTAATTACTGGAAGAAATGTTTTGTATTTGGGCACTGTTCACAGCTCTCGGTCCTCCCATGAACCCCAGTCTCGGTAACTGAGACAGCCAGTGTCCAGTGCTGGGCAAAAGGGGTGATGGCCCTGGTCATGGCCAAAGGGACTTCCCATCTAAGCGTAGGGGCAAGTTTGCGGTGGCCGGGGGTGTGGGCATGGTTGATTTTAACCCCTGCATGCTTTAGCCCCACAAAGACCCAACTAAATAATTGGGGTGAGGGTGGATTTTTGTGCTTCTAGTGCTCCGTGTTGTGTTTTTGTGGTCATGGGTGATTCTAGAATAGTGAACTTCGACAGGTCGTCTTGAACATCTCGTCTGAATACAGTAATTAGACCATAAACGTTTTGATGGGACAATTCCCCAAGACATTCCCAAATGCCCAAATTTAAAAACAGCTCTTCAGCACATAATTTCTCCCACAAAATCTAGTAACGTAAAAGTGACGTGTGTTGGTGAACCTTTAGAACTAACGATTCTCTGAATAAAAACTGACATCATTTATAAAGTTTTTAAAATAAATTTTGTCATTTAAGTAAATTCCTCCATATATTACATCACCATTAATAATAATTTTAACTGTGGGTTTTGTTTATGTAAAAAGGAATTGGGCCAAGACCCAGGCTTTTGCTAATCAGGCTGTCAGCGTAGTTGGCCCAGGTTCCCATTTTGCCCCTTCCCGCGCCCCAGCTCAGGATGTTCCAAATGATGGCGTGACTCCAAAGCCAGCTGCCGAGGGAGTTCCCTGGCGGTCCAGTGGTTAGGACTTGGCGGTTTCACTGCCAGGGCCTGGGTTCAATCCCTGGTCGGGGAACTAAGATACCGCAAGCTACACAGCGCGGCCAAAAAAAACAATAAATAAATAAAAATAAAGACAGCTGTGGAGCCCAAGGAGCAGTTGTTCTTAGGCCACACAGAACCCAGAAGCTTCCTTTGCTCCGGGATATTGGGTCTGGGACGGTGATTGCTTCTAACAGAGGCCAGTTTCACCTGCACCACGTGTTTCTCCTCAGCCCTGAAGCCAGGTGGTGATGCCATCACCAGCAGCCTCCTCTGCCCACAGTTCCCGCTCCGACTTCCCTTTGTAAAATACGCAAGAGACAAAAAGGCCTCCAAAAATTCTCAAGCTGCCTTTAGTCTTGGAAGTGTTCCCGGGTCCCTGCTTTAAAGCTCCTGAGCCACCTTTGAGAATCTGTACTTCCTGTGAATATCCTCACACCACAGGTCACACAGCTCTTCAGTCTCACCCAGGCGCCTTCCTCTTTCCCTTGGTGAGCAGTCCTCACGTGGTCAGCGCCTGGCTGCGCCGGAGTCCAGCTGTGCCCTGGCCCCACCTCCCAGCCCACTCTGTGATTAAACCCAGACCCCTCTCCTCACCCTCCGAGATGCCCCTTCACTTTCTTAGACCTTTGACTCCCCCTCCCCCTCCCGCTTCCAGCACCAGCACCAGCAGGGGGCGCTTTGTGGGGCTCAATTTTTTTTAATGAAGAAAATTCAAGAAAGTTACTGCTTTGGGGACTTCCCTGGTGGCACAGTGGTTAAGAATCCGCCTGCCAATGCAGGGGACATGGGTTTGAACCCTGGTCCGGGAAGATCCCACATGCTGCGGAGCAACTAAGCCCGTGTGCCACAACTACTGAGCCTGTGCTCTAGAGCCCGCGAGCCACAACTACTGAGCCCACGTGGCACAACTACTGAAGCCCGCGCACCTGCGCGCCTAGGGCCCGTGCTCTGCAACAAGAGAAGCCACCACAGTGAGAAGCCCACACACTGCAACCAAGAGTAGCCCCCGCTAGCCGCAACTAGAGAAAGCCCGCGCGCAGCAACGAAGACCCAATGCAGCCAAAAATAAATAAATATAGATAGATAGATAGATACATAGATAGATAGTTGCTGCTTTTGCAGGAGGAAAGTGGGAAGTATCCCAGTTGGGCCGAAATTCAGGTGCTGAGTGTCTGACGGGCTTACTTGCTGGCCAGACGCCCCACTCATGAAATTCCAGTTGTGCTTTTAGCAAAATGACAGATTACTTCACGTCACGGCCCGCAGGGTTTCCGCCAATGGCAGCCACCACGAATACTGAGTACCGAGGGGGAGGCTGTTTCAGGGGCAAGGACAGCTCCCCTTTCTGCCTTCTCTACTTCCGATCACACTGCAGACGACCCCAGAAATGGGGAAGTGTCACCTCTCACTCCATAAAATCATGGGCGTGCGGCCCAGAGGACAGTTGCGAGGCGTCCACCGGGGCTGCTCAGGACTGTGGTGTCAGTGCTCCTCGGCCTGGCCGAGCCCTCCCTCCCCACGGGCCTAGAGCTGTGCCCACCTGCAGGGTTTGTGTTCCCCCGAGGGGTCTGGTCGTTTTTTTTCTTTTTTAATTCACGTAATATTCCCCTTCCCCTGGGGCTTTAAGGAAAGTATTTTTAAGAACAGGCCCCTGGTTTCCTACTGACCTGCCTTTCTCGATGGTTCCCGGCTCCTGGCATGCAGCTTTTCCTCCCAAGTTACTGCAGCAGCCCTGAAAGCCTCCTGGTGGAGAAGTCACTTAGGTGTGTCTTTTTGAGCTGTTTGTTCCCATTGAAATGTGGACTTTCACACTTTGTTCTGACCAAAGGGTCCCTTTAAAAAATCCAGGGCAGGGGCTTCCCTGGTGGCGCAGTGGTTGAGAGTCCGCCTGCCGATGCAGGGGACACGGGTTCATGCCCCGGTCTGGGAGGATCCCACATGCCGCGGAGCGGCTGAGCCTGCGTGTCCAGAGCCTGTGCTCCGCAACGGGAGAGGCCACAACAGTGAGAGGCCTGTGTACCGCAAAAAAAAAAAAAAAAAAAAAAAAAAATCCAGGGCAGATTTTCAAGTGGCTGGAAGTCATCACTCAGAGAAGCACAGAAAGGTTTAAGAAGGAAACTCGAGAATCCAGTACAAGTGAGAAATGTGTCCCTCAGCTTCAAAATGTGAAGAGTTCAGTTTGAGTTAGGGGGAGAGAGAGAGAGAGAGAGAAGCCTTCTGTCTGGGTTCCAGAAAGGCAGTCACAAGCTAAGTGAATCTTTTTTACCTACTAGTGAAGGTAAAAGCCATAGAAACCTGAGTACTCAGAAACCTCACTACAGATACAGAGCCAGGAAAACAAGGACCTTTCTGGGTTCCTTTTCCCTTATGAGTTTCAGAGGCTCAGTCCACGAAGGGTCTGGACCGAAGAGGAATCCAGGGTTAGGTTACAGCATAGTGAATAATCCATTAGTGAGCAGAGTCCCTGGTTGTCCTTTGGCACTGGTGTTTCTTGACACCAGATGCTGTAGGAGTGTCAAGAGCCCGGCTTTCTGAGCTAGACGACGTGGGTTACAGTGCTGGCTTCCCTTTCGACTGGAAGCGTGGCTCCCTTGCCTCTCGCAGACATAGGACAGGGTGATCCCGTCTGTCTGGCAGGGTTGTGACAGGGAAAGGGTGGAGCAGAGCACCTGGCACTAAGTCCAAGGCTTTCACCAAATGACAGCCGTGACCGGTGCTACGGTGCCACCTTCCCTGCCGTGGTTAGTCCTTACAGATAACAGAGAGCCCTGCTTGCGCAGAAAAGCTTCACGGAGCTGCACGCATGAGACCTTTGTAGCCGTTTGGTCCATGAGACCCTCAGCGAAGTGCTCTCTGGCTCTAAGCACAGAGCGGAGTTTCTCCTAGCGCCATTGTCCCTAAGTGCCTGAGCCCATCTCTGGAGGTTTGGGGCTAGGGATTCACATTTTTAACGAGCATCCCCGGCCATTCTGACACACCTGGAAGTCCGAGAACCTGTGGTTTGGAGAGCGAGGTTGCCTCCTCTGGAGTATGGGGCCAGCTCTGAAGGCACCGTCTTTAAAGCACTAACAAAGGCCGGGCTCACCGGTGCCCACCCTCCCTGCCTCCCCCGTCTGGACCAGCATGTCTCCCGTGGCGGTGCTACTTGTCATCTCGAAGGGTGCGATTGCTCTCCAAAGAGAGGGCCCCTGTGGTCGGCTTCCTGAGTGAAGGTGCCCTGGATGAGAAGCAGTGACCCTACGATCGAGACCACCTGCCTGGACTTTCCATCTATTAGGGAAATAGACTTTCCATCTAATAGGGGCTCCTATTGAAACCACTGTTTTTTCCCCTGCCTGTGGCATCTGTGATCTCATGCAGCTCCATCTCAGCGGCTCTGTCTCTTTGAGGGCCCCCCGGCGGTCCCCCAGATGAACCTGTGATACACCTCACAACCTCTAAACCTGGCAGAACTCCACTGAGCCACGGTTGCTTGCTGCGGCTCTGCTCAGACCTCCTGACAGAGCAAAACGAGGCCCTGACCGCCGGGTGGGGCCGGCACTCACTGCCTAACAAGGCGGGACCTGGGCGGAGGTGCCCTGGGGCCTCAGGCAACCTGGGCTTGAGCTCTGGCTTTGTGGCCGCCTGGCGTGAAATGTCCCTGTGAAAATCATGAGACTCTGACCCACGTGTCTCCACCTGAAAAGGGGGGGCATTCCGCAAAATAGGCCACCGAACTGCTGGCTTGGGCCTTCCCACGTCCCTTGACTTGTTCATCCTCAGAATTCTAACACCCCTGTTTCAACTCACATCAGCTGCGTTTTCAGCTGCCCCGCCGTGCTCCACTTTTACTGCACTTCCCATGTACTGTGGAAGCGACTGCCTGGACCCCATTTCTTTCCACATCCGCTTCTGTAAGAGAGGAGATTACAGGGAGCCAGGGGTAGCGAAGCCGCTAATGTCAGAAGGGTGGGCATCCCCCTGGGTCCTGGGCAGCAGAGGTGGGCAGGGGGGCCAGGTTCCAGAGAGATCCCTGGGTAGAATTAAGAGGCACCGTGGCGGCGCAGGAAAGAGTCAGGCTTCCGGGTTCAGTTCCTCCTCTGCATCTTGCTGGCCGTGTGCTCTCAGGCAGGTTGCTTACCTGCCCTTCGCCTGAATGTTTCTTGTAAAATGGGGAGGAGGATGATGATCTAAATAATAATAATATATAAGCTCATGGGATTGTCATGAGAACTCAGTACACAGAAAGCACCTAGACCGGGGCTTGCACAGAGCCGTTCAACTCAGTGTGAGCTGCCACCACTGACCGCCCTCTTTGGGATTTAAAGAAACTGATGACAGATGTGAGGGAGGGGGCAGGTCCCTGTGGCTCCAGGCCCCTGGGTGGGTGGTAGAGCCGCTCACCGCTCACCGGCATTGGGAAGACAAAACAGGAAGCTCGCGAGGAAAAAGAGATCCACCGTTGCTTGCTTCTCTTTCCGAGAGGGCAGAACAATACCTGCTGCCTCTGCCACGGTCCCCTCGCGGGCTCGGCCACGTGCAGGCAGAGCCCCCGTGATGCCCGCCCGCCCGCCGGCTGCGCTGCGGCTCTTCAGGGATTGCGGTCTATTGTCTTTGAATCACACTGCTGGGGAGTAGTTTGCATAGATTCCCAAGTTTGTAATTAAAACAATTGAGAAACAATTTTCACTGTATATTAAAAAAAAAAGAAATCTCTTTTAAGCAGATGTTGTGCTGTGAGCCCTGTAGAAATATTATCTTATCATCAACCCAGCACAGTTATCTCAAAGCTCCAAAGAAACTAAGGGAACATCTTTTCTCCTAACCCAGCATTTTTTTAGCGCCTAATATCATTTCACATTTAAAGGTGACAGCAATATCTTTAACGTTTTTCTATTGGATTAATAACGTTTAATGTTCAAAGCAATAAAGCGAAATGTTTTCGTGAGGCTGCTTTATATCACTAGCGGAAAATTCAAGTTAAAAAAAAAGACCACACACACAAAAGTAATAGACGTCGAGAGCCATAAACTCAAAAGGGAGCCTGGGCGTGGAAGTGGTGTCTCGAGCTGGAGTTCTGGGTGTGCAAGGCGTGAGCCCCGCCCCGCCTGGCGCCAGGAGGGGCCTGAGCGCTTGGCCTGAGCGCTCAGCACCCTCACCCTCTCCCCCAGCCATTCATCTCCCCCCAGCAGCGGAATATGACAATGTTAGCATTTTTCATTTCCCTGACGTTACCATTAATAAAGCAATGATCCAAAAGGGGCTTTGCTGAGTCTGTTCTTTATGCTCCCATCACTCACGACTAGATAATTTCACACAGGATCGTTTTAAAATTAAATGACGATAAAAACGCTCTGCTGTTCTGTGTTCACCAGTTCATAGAAGTCTATCAAGTCATTAATGTGTCATGACAAACTGCTCGATGGATACAAGAGTAATTAATTATTTGAATAAATAACAAGTTGAACTTGGGGCTTTGAACCACAATGACATATGCATCCCATTAAGGGCGTCTTAGAACCTTTTCAGGGCGCTGGTATGAAGAGTTAAAATGCAGGCCAGCGTATTGGAAATGATGAAAAACAATTTCGTAAACACAGGGTAATAATTTTACGAGGAGAAAGCTGAAGTGTCACGTTTCCATGCCCACATGGAGTTCGGTGTTAAAAGTTCTCCGGCTATGGCCATTTCAAGATACCACTTCATCAGTGATGATTTCAGAGAACAATTATACAGATTTTCATAATCACCATTAATCTCTGCATATTTTTCAAGATGATTACAGCAATTATTATTTAGATTTCTCTTTTATATGCCCAGTGTAGAAAGGAACAAGTGCTTATTATACTAGATATTTCAAAGAACCTTGGATTAAAATTCTTTGTCATCTCCGCACTCATTATTTCAACTCATGTTGCCTCTGAAAGTTCATCAGCTCTAGAAATGAGAGCAGTATTAGCAGGCTCTATTATTAAATCTTAAGGTTGAGCTCAGACTGTGGTTAGCGAGGATGGCTGAATTCTTCGTCTGTGGGACTGCTGGGTTCAGTTGGAATTACTGTCAGGTGGCGGGAGATGCCCATGACAGATGTAGTCAGAGATGGGTGGCAGCCTCACACCTATTTTCCGTGATAGACTTACAAAGTGAGCTCACAACCAATATTTAGAGACTACATTTCTGTGACATGCCCTTTAAAGGTTAATATTAAATCTGAAATCTGGGTAATTTGTGGCATTGTACTTCGGAGACGCAGCAAGCAGATAGAAGGGAGCCCACGCCCCAGTATTCCACATCAGATCAGGTGTCAGCTGAGGCGTCAGTTCTGTCTGTGGTTGCTCGTTTTCCTCACATTACCGTGGTTCAGGGAGCTTGTCCACTGGAGCTGAATTTTGGAAATGTGATGTACTGTTTTCCCGAGAAGCTGTTTCCCAGGGAGAAGTCCCTTGAACGTTCTGCTGATTGGAAAGGCACCTCTGTGTCGGTCAGTGTGCCCGCCTGTGCCCTGTCCCAACTACAGGTGGTAATTCTGTCGTCTCCTGTCATCGCGCACCCTCTGTGGGCACCACCCTCCTCACAGATGCTGCAAGTCTAGCTACATGAAGGGGAGGAAGCCCAGACCTTTGGTTTTGAATTGGGAAGTTCAGTGTTTGAGAAAAATACAAGGTGTAGAAATGGGGGTTTTTTTCTTTTCAAATTAAGTGTTATTATAAAGTTACAACCTGGTTGGAAGGCACACAGGCAGTGCAGTCTTACGTAAACATAGGTCGGATTTCGACTGTTGTGAGACTTCCCGTAGCAGGTCGCTCTTCATTTGGTCCATGTCTGTCTGTCACTGTGGCGGGGCTTTTGGAATCACTGGGCATCTTGGGGAGGATGAAGCCTGGGGCCTCCCGTGGTGGCTGCCCCTCCAGGGCCCACCCCCGACCCCAGGGCTCAGGGCCTTGGCTCCGGGGCACTCATCCTAAGTTCTCCCATTCACTCAGGGGCACCCAGGCCCTGGGGAATGTGACCCCACTAATCACGATCAGAAGATCTCTGTGCTGTGGTACCAGAGTGTCACATTTTGTACCATTTTCCTTTAACCTGTGGGCAGTCTTTTTTTTCAAATCTTACGAGTTATAACGAGGTTATACCTTTCCAGTTTGTGTGATGCTCAGGCCTACTATCCTATTGTTAAAGTACTTGGGCAAACAGACAAGTAATCAAAAGCTTATTCATTGATCAAGGAATCGGAAGAAAAGGAGTTAGAACGTCTCTGTTTCACAGAGTCCTAGAGAATTCCCATCTCGAAACAGCTTTTTTCGGAAAGGTGGCCTTGCATCATCTATCTGTCCATCGCCTCATCCTTGCAGGCCCTGGGCTAGCCTGGAGCTTGTCATCTGGGGAAAGGCATTGGGATGGATGATTGCAGCAGAGAGGCAGTGGGAGCAAGGCCACTGACTCCAGTGAGTGACAGCTCGGAAGGTGACCCACATGGGTAACTTTCAGCTGGTTTGGGGGGTTCACAGGCAGGAGTGGGCTCTCCAGGCCGAGCACACAGCAAGGAGAAGGGCATATCGCATACAGAATGCATGGCTTGGTCAGGAAATGGTGAGGAGGTTGGCGTAGCTAGATCCCAAGGTGGGGGGAGCCAGGGTGGGAGGGCAGCTAGACCACAAAGCTAGGTTGGGGTCAGCCTGTGAGGGCCTGGGCTGAGGCATTTGGACATCACCCCTTAAACCTGAGGAAACAGTTGAAGATTTTAAGTAAGGGAATAGCCTAAGGAGACCTGCATTGAAAGTCAACTCCAAAGATCCCTGGGGCAGGTATGTCTGTCTGGGCCACTGAGGCGAGAGCCCAGAAGACACCATGAAGACCCCGCGCATGCTGGCTTCTCAACACCTTCCAGCTCTGCGTACCTTCCGTTCACATGTTCGCCCTTCTCGATTATACCTTTCTGCTTCCATCCTTGGATGACTCCTTCATGCCACGTAGGGAGGTGTTCCCACCTCTTCCTCAAGTGGTGGGAAGGCAGTGGATTGGAAGAGCTCCCTTTCTGTACCAGCTTTGCGGCCCTGACCACGGCCCATCTCCTGGGCTTCAGGTCCCTTTGGCAGAGTGGGGATGGCGACACCCACGGGGCTGCTGGGAGGTTCAAGAGGGCACGTGTGTAAGTGCCCCGACGCTGTTCCCTGGACAGTGCTCTCTGGAGCGTGGGTCAGCGCTGGCTGTAGACACCCGGACGCCCTGGGACACCTTCTCTCCTTGCCCTTTGACTCCAGGGGTGGGGAGGGGAGGGGAGGGGAGGGGAGGGGAGGCATCTGGCCCAGAACCTGCTATAACTCTTCCTGATTGTTGCTTTGGAGAAGGCTGTTTGAGTAGAACCTAGAGGAGGGCTGGAGAAATCACGTTGCCTGGGATGGGCCAGCCTTGGTGGATTTTGTGCGTTGTATCTTCCGAGGTTTACATCCGGGTCTCAAATCACCAACGCTTATTTAATACTGACGGTGATTGTTACGGTTTGTGAGACCGAGAATGTCAGGGTTGGGAGGGATTTTTTTTTTAAACATCTTTATTGGAGTATAATTGCTTTACAATGGTGTGTTAGTTTCTGCTTTATAACAAAGTGAATCAGTTATACATATGTCCCCATATCTCTTCCCTCTTGCGTCTCCCTCCCCCCCACCCTCCCTATCCCACCTCTCTAGCTGGTCACAAAGCACCGAGCTGATCTCCCTGTGCTGTGCGGCTGCTTGGGAGGGATTTTTGAGATCATCTGATGGCCCAGGGCTGCCCAGACCTCGCTGCACATACGCTCACCTGGGAGCCCAGAGTCCACCCTCAGACCAAGTAAATCAGAACCTCTGGGGGAGGAACAACAGGCAGCAGTAATAATTTTTTAAAGTTGCCAGATGAGCCCTAGCCAAGTGGCTGATGTGGCCCAAGCCGTCCACTCCCAGATGAGGACACTGAGACCTGACTGGCCTACACGTGGGCCCCCTGACTCCCAGAACAGTTCTCATCACTGTTATTTATTCAACAGGTATTTATTCTCAGTGCATCATATCAGGAGGTCCATGATGTTGGCATGACCCAGCATTGGTAAAATTAACTGGGATCATGTGGTTGAAGTGCTGTGTGCCCGGTTTCTTCACTGTGAAATTTCTGTTTTTCCTTTTGTAATTAATATGTAATTTGTGGGAAATACTTCAGGACTATGTAAATAGCTCATTCCTCATCAGATTTTCACCTACTAGTTTTAGCATCCATTCATTTTATAACTCCATCCCTCAGTATTTCTTACTTGGCATTTTATTATAAGGAAGAGCTTTCCCTTATCCCCAGTTTGTGTGTATTGATGTGGACTAGTGGATTCTTATTCATTCTTATCAGTATTTATTTTGATGCTCAAATTTTTTCCATATTTAGCCCTTGGGAGCCCTGGCTCCTGTGTCCCTCTGATGCATTTTCCCGATTCTTAGAGAACGTCTTTACTTTCTGGTGCAACAAGATGTCCCAGGTGTGTTCCTTCCCTGCTCAGTGCTGAATCAGCCATTTCTGCAAAGAGCCCTATTTCTTTGAGAGGAGAATCCTGGAAACCAAAAGCTGGGCACTGGGTATGCTCATCACTCTCGAGGTGCCATTGCTTCTAGGGCCTCAGCAAATAGAAATATATTACGTGTGTGTGTGTTGGAGCACATACACGTGCATGTAAATGTACATGTGTATTTACATATACGTATCTACATGTATTTTCACGTATACCTGCTTTTTCTTTTTTGAAGTATAGTTGATCTTCAATGTTGTGCTAATTTCCGCTGTAGAGCAAAGTGACTCAATTATACATACATATATATATATATATATATATATATATGTATACATTCTTTTTTTTTAATATTCTTTTCCATTATGGTTTATACAGGGAGATCGGATACAGTTCCTTGTGCTATACAGTAGGACCTTGTTTATCCATTCCAAATGTAATAGTTTGCATCTACTAACCCCAAACTCCCAGTCCATCCCTCTCCCTCCTCCCCTCCCCCTTGGCAACCACAAATCTGTTCTTTCTACAACGGAATACTACTCAGCCATAAAAAAGAATGAGATAATGCCATTTGCAGCAACATGGATGGACCTAGAGGTTATCATACTAAGTGAAGTAAGGAAGAGAAAGAGAAAGACCATATAACTTCACTTATATGTGGAATCTAAAATAGGGCACAAATGAACCTATCTACAAAACAGAAACAGACTCACAGACATATATCTGCTTATTAAAACCAAGTTTATACTAACACCTCCAATTTTTTGATCCATCATCACCGAGTACCTTCTAATCTTCTTCGCATTGTTTTGCCAACTTCTCTTCCTCAACCTGAGTGTTAACTGTCAGCATCCCTCAGTGTTCGTCCTGGGCCTGCCTCTATCCTCACGTGTTTTCTTCCAGAACATCTTCCCTCCTCTTGTGTCCTTGGTTATCACCATGCTGGTAACTCCCAGTCGCTCCGTCAGGGCTCACTTTTGTACTTGCATCCAGGCAGTCCTCACCAACCAGTCTTGCATTCTTGGTCGTGGTGTTCCCACCAGTGTCGGCCAGGGTCTTCCCTTGGATGTCTCAAAAGCCCCTCAAACCTGACACATCCAAAATGGAACCCACCGGCTCATCCCCATGCTTCCGACTCCACCCCACTGGCCCCCACATCCGTGCCTGGCACCCCTTTCTCCCAGCTGTTTGAGGCAGAACCTCAGACGCCCCTGACTCCTCTGCTCCTCCCTTACCCCTCCACAGCCGGTTGTGGGATCCCTGGATTCTGCCATCTAAACATTCCTCCATGTGTCCTCTCTCCTCCGTTCCTACTGTCACAGGCCTAGTCCAGGCCACCAGCCCCCCTTGATTTACTGTCAGAACCTCCTCCTGGTGGTCCTGCCTCCAGCCTAACTCCCTCTCATGTGCCTGGACTAGGAGACATCCCTCAAATATAAATACAGTGTGTCACTCTCCAGCTCAAAAACCCTGCAGCGGCTCCCCAGGGGCCTCACGGGGACATTCAGGCCACTTTAAATGGCAATCAAGGCTCCTTATGAGCTGGCGCTCGGTTGTCACCCCACCCTTACTTCTGTGCAGGTGTAACAAAGACTGATAGATCTGTAGCTACCCCGACACGGAAACCCTCTGACAGGTGAAAAAAGCAAGTTGCAGAACAGTTATGCTGTGATGCTATTGTTATTAAAAACACAAACACATACACCCAAAAATCCTGCATTTCTTCTGTACATGCAAACATATACATAAGCCCATAGGAAATGAGCTGGGGGGGGACCCCAAGGACTGTGCACAGACCACTACCCCGGCTCTTCCCCCGAGGAGACCCCTGAGATGTGGCTCTGGTGTCAAGGGGTGCTTAACGTAGCTGGACTATGGGAATTGCTTCTTTAGAGAATGTATTCATTTTTTGAGGGGTTAAAAAAAATAAAACTTAAAAATGTATATTAGTTGGTTTTGAGAAGGTGAAAAGAGCTCTAGAAATGAAAGCGCATCTTCCTGCGCTGGGGCCCGAGCCCTGCCCAGGCCTGTCCCGTCCCCATCAAGGCTTTGCCTCAGTCGCGGGAGGACAGTGCGTTTAGACCATGCCTGCCTCCCCAGGAATGTGCCTGGCGGCAATACCCCTGTGTTGGCCCCTCGGTTCAGCTTTTTATTCTGCACACCCAAAGCCCTTTTTGTTGGTCTCGAGCTCACCGAGGAGTTTCTGTGCGTGTGCACTGGGGAAGCAGGTGTGAACACATAGTGACGGTGACTTACCCAGGAGCCGCTCAACAGCCAGCAAGGAAAAGTCTCACTTAATTGGATTTTATCTTTACTTTGAGCAAAATGCAGTTGGTCTCTGCCCCAAGCCATTAAGTACTCATAAAGTTTTAAAATGCATTTCTGTAGCAGAGCGAGGATGTGCTCCTTCATATATCTAGAGTCCCTGTGGGGCACGTGGCCCAGACTCTGTGGGCTCCCGTCTCCCAGCAGAGACCCACGAGGCGTCCTGCTGCAAAGCCCATGGGGCCCCCTGGGTGGTTACTCCAGAAGGAGGGGTGTAGGAGGGCTGGAGGGCCCTCAGCTTCCTCCCAGGATGTGGGGACGTGGAAGGGTGAAGCAGGCTGCAGGGCTAACGTGACAGTTACTGTCAGGTGCTCGGTGTTTTGGAGGCCTGGGGGGGGGCGGTGGCCAGAGAAATGCGGGGGAAGGCTTCCTAATTACCCATGCGAAATAGAACCTCAGAGAATATTCGTTTATGGTGTGAAGGCGCCTTTATTTGAAGATTACGGTGTTTCTGACTAACCTGGTGAACTAGCCTCCTGATGCCCGGGGGCAGTTTTCTTCTCTTTGCTTTGGGGGCTCTTTTCCAGGGGACATTTAGCACCTGGGCCCAGCTTGGGCCCTGCTTCTGCCGTTGAGCTCGACCTGTGACAGCTCAAGGGAAGGCAGATGCCAGGAGAGCCATGGTCCGGACACCAAGGGAAGCCCTCCTGGGTAGGCTTCGCTTCCACACCTCCAAGAGCCTTTGGATCAGGAGTTACAGCCGCGGGTTACGTAATTTAATGTGGATGCGCTTGTGTTTGTATGTAAAAGCAGGGAGAAGAGAAAGGGCTTTTCCTCTAGTGCCGTGATGATGACAGTTACTGAGCAGTTAGTTTGTACCTGAGCCTTATGCTTTTTTAAAAAATTTTATTTATTTTTTATACAGCAGGTTCTTATTACTTATCTATTTTATGCATATTAGTGTATATATGTCAATCCCAATCTCGCAGTTCATCCCACCCCCACTTTCCCCCCTTGGTGTCCATGCGTTTGTTCTCTACATCTGTGTCTCTATTTCTGCCTTGCAAACCGGTTCATCTGTACCATTTTTCTAGATTCCACATATATGCATTAATACACGATATTTGTTTTTCTCTTTCTGACTTACTTCACTCTGTATAACAGTCTCTAGGTCCATCCACGTCTCAACAATGTCCCAGTTTCGTCCCTTTTTATGGCTGAGCGATATTCCTTTGTATATGGGCACCACATCTTCTTTATCCAATCGTCTGTCGATGGGCATTTAGGTTGCTTCCATGACCTGCTGAGCCTTAGGCTTTTATCTCATTTAAACTTCACAGCAATCCAGGTATGATTTCCTTCCTTCTGCGGTCAAAGCATCAGGCACAGAGAGATTGAACGCTTGTCCTAAATCAGAGATGGGGCAGAGGGCCTGACCTGAATTCGCTCCTCGGAAGAAGCAGTGGGCTGCTTGGTGTGCCCCTGGCCCCTTCTGGTTTCCTCCCGTCGGCCATGCCGCGGAGCGGCTGTCCGCCTTCACCGAGGACAGGCAGACGCGGAGGCTGAGTGACTTGCCCAGGCCCCAGGGTGCTCACGCGCGTGAGGCCCCTCTTGCCTTCCTCGGAGCCACCTCACGCGTGGGACTCGGGAGGCTCTCGCCGTGGCTGATGAATCACTCCTTTTGGCTTATGAATCACGTGGCAAAACAAATCACTTTGGGGATCTAGAAGGAAGTTGTTGGCCTTGTGTCAACTCAATTGGAATGTCACCTAGCAGACAGCTCTGGGGCGTCTACAGATGTCTTCCAAGGAATATCCCCAAAGTGAAATCACCAGGAAAGCCGAACCGGCTTGGTGTTTTTGGTTTACAAATGAGTTTTGAGAAGTGGCCTTGAGATCTAGAGTTGCTGGCACTTTTCCCATCACAAATTGTAAAGAACCTTTGAAAGGCCGCAGGAAATGGGGAGAAGAAAGGGCCAGGTTACTGATTATGTACAGCTCTGAACCCCAAGCAGGCCCACAGAATTAAAGGTCTCCTACCACTCCAACTGCATTCAATTTTATTCTGAAAATGACTGCCTGCCAGCAGGCCACGTTCTTCACCCTCATCTCTGCAAGAACTTCTGAGGAACCGTGACCAAGCTCACTTAACACCACTTGGCAACTGTAAGCAGACAACAATTGAGATGCTAGTAATGGAGTCTTTTTAAAAAGTTTACATTTTTTACCGCATGACTTTACGAATCTCTTTATCAAGTGCGTTGAAATTAATGCATGTGTCGATCGGAGCATTTCCTCGTTGAGGAAGGAATCGGCAGGCCTGACCAAGGAGATGTGCTGCTCCCGGCCCGGTGCCTTTGGGAGCTGGTCAGCGGTGGGTTTGTGCTGAGCCCTCAGAAGTCCACGGGTGTGCGTTTGGAGGGGAGAATCAAGGGAGGGCTCTGAGGGATTGCCCCGGCAAGTACAGTTACACAGTAGCTCCCGTACGCAGGAGCTGTGACCCTGTCCCCTTGCCAGGCAGAGTTCCTAGAGGTTCATGGCAGAGCCGTCTGCGCAAAAGCCGAAATCCAATTTTATGTCCAAACAGATACGGCACGCAAATTGGACTTCTTCCCCTAGGAAAGCAAAGGCAGGTATCCCGGTCAGTTGGGGGAAAAAAAAAAAAAATCACCCCCTTCCTCCTTTCCTTCTTTAGAATAGGGGGTGGTATTAATACAGTAGCAGATTAGAGCTGTATTTGTTGAAACGTTGCAGATTCTGTAAGCATTCACAATCCTCTTGACTTGTAGAGCCTGATTGTGAAAAGAACAGTTGAATGAGCTCATTGTTTCCCGGCTTTTCTCTTTAATGTATTTTACAAACACGCCGGTGACAGGCCTGACACGCTGATTTCTATGTACTCGCACTTCGGTTTGGGATTACAGCATTAATAACAGAGCTCCATACATCATGCCATTTTCCAGCATGATCGTTATGATAAAGGGCATATACTTAATTACAGGCCTGCTTAATTACAGCTCTGCTGAAGCTCGTTTGTTTAGGAGAATGCTAATTGCGCCACGGAGCCCACGGCACATCCTCGCTTTCATCTGCCCTGCGCCGCTCGCTCCGTGCAGAGGATCAGCGTTTTGTTAAAACTGCCACCAAAAAATAAAATAGAAAAAGGAAGAGAAAGGAAGACGGTGAAGAAAGCACCGTCCTGGTCCCGAAAGGGAGCCTGCCCGGCACGGGGCTGTGGACTGTAGCAGAAGCCCACGTTGGCTGTGGGCCCCTTCCAGCCCTCACAGTACCTCCTAGGACAGCTGGCTGTGTTGTCCCTGCTTTGCAGGCAGGGCGGCCAAGGCTCAGAGAGGTGAGACTGCCTCTCGCCACACGTGCTGCCCCCTGGAGTTCAGACCCCTCCTCCCTGCCACACCCATGGCAGCGCCACACCCACAGCTCTGGACTTGAATCCTGGCCCCATCAAGCTACGTAACTCCTGCAGCCTCAGTTTCCTTAAGTGTAACCTGCACGTGATCACTTTGAGGGTTACGTTATTTGATGCCCATTCGCTCTCTAGTATGTGGTCAGTAAATGTGGTTTCCTTTCCTTTTCTCTCTTTCTAGCCTAGAGCTGGGCTAGGGGAGAAGTTCTGTTCCAGCCAAGGTTTAAGGGAGCCGAGGAGCCTGGAGAGCAGACTGCTCTGGGTCCCGGGAATGCCGCCTTTGGCGCCAGTGAGGAAAGGACAGACTCCTGTGTCCTGCTTCTGGGTTGTGACCGTGGATCGGTCAGGCCGTGTCCGTGTGAGAACCCTGTAGAACCCCAGGCTGACTGGGAGGGCCGGTTGGGGGGCGCACATGTACCCCCTGAGCAGTGGCTCCATGAGAGCTGCCCCCTCGTCACGGCTCTCCCTCCAGCCCCTCCACTGCACGTCAGTCCGAGTAGGACTCTGCAGCAGGCTGAAGGCTAGAAGGAGGATCACGGTGAGGACGAAACGCTGACCTCAGCTCGGGAAACAAGGAAGGAAGGAAGTAAACATGGCTCCCCACAAGGAGCCCGGGTGGAGACGATCTGTGAACTTCTTTTGGAAGGCATGAAAAATGTGTGCCATTGATTTTAAGAATTATGTTTGGCAAACCTCTAGATACCTTAAGATATGGAAAGGCGGCCCAGATAAGGAGAAGACAAATGGATGTCGTGGGATTAGAAGGGGATTTAGCAGTCCCACAGATCAGCTTTCTACCAACACAGAAAATCCCTCCCGGCGGCCGGCCACCTGGACCTTTGTCAGCCGGTTCTGCTGGTCCTGCCTTCTGCCTTTCCCCGAGGAGGGCAGGGTCCCCCCCTCTGAATCGTGCCCCGTCTCTCTAGCCCCTCTTCCTGTGACAGCTCTGAGAACATGTGCAGACATTTGACCACATTCACCTTCAAGGCCTCTCGTATCTGGACCAAACCCCATCTTGCTGCACTTCCCGTGTGCCGGGCACGGCGCTGGGCTCTCGGGTGCCAGGTGGGGTGCAACGATGAACAAAAGTGGATGGGATCAGGCCTTCCTGGAGCAGCAGGTCTGATGGCTTCCTCCCCTTCCCTCCTGTGGGCTGGCTTCAGGTCCCTCACCATCTGGCAGGCTGCCCAGGACGACCCTCTGAGAGTGCGATCCCAGCACTGAACCCCTCCCTTGAGCCCAGAGCAGACCAAGGTGGCAGCTCCCTCAGCCTGGCACCAGGACTGCTGCACTGTCCCTTACAGTGCCATCCCTCCCCCTTTCTAAACAGTCAAGTCACGCTGTTGACTTGTTCAACTACAGACCAGTCTTTTTTCATGTCTTCTGCTGTTATTCCAGCATGAACATCTCTTTCATTCCATCTAACGCAGTTGGTGTTTTGGACTTAAAGTACAGGACTTAGCACTGACCTTTAGTAAATTCCATCTGTTAAATTGAGCCCGTGACTCCAGCTTTTTGAGATCTTTATTGGTCTTCTGTTATCCAGTTTGTAGACTGTCCTCATCAGCCACATAGTGGATAAGCCCACTCTGCGTGTCTTCATTAGAGTAATTGATAGTGCCCTGGGCACCCTCCAGAGAGGTCACTTGAGGTCAACATCCATTTATTAATCAGCTTCTTGAACGTCTAGTCCAGCCAGTTATGGATTCTCCTGCCCTTAACATTGTCCAGCTGTATTTCTCCATCTTGTCCATATGGGTAACATGGGAAACTTGTCAAGTGCTTTGCTGAAATCCGTGTTCTTCTCAGCCTACCATAATCTTGGCCATATTAGATTTTTTAAATAAGTGGAACTTGGTTGGCATATCATCTGTTTCGCAGACTCTCATTGGCTCCTGGGGACTCTGGCTCCCCTTCCCAGGGACGCGGGGCGTGTCACCATGGCGACTGTTGCTCTTGAGCCGGCTCCCATTCAGGAGCTTCAGCCCCTGGGAGCCTATGGACTCTCTTTTCTTCCAAGATTGTTAAAGCCTGCTGTCTAGAATACAGGGAGCATCCGGCTGTGCCCGTCTTTCTGTCCTGAGCTCTAAGATAAAGTGGTAACTTATCCCCAAGTTCACATCTCTCTCCCTTCCCAGCTCCCCTTGAGGTCGGATTAGGTCCGAGTGGATCTCCACACCGTCTCCTCTGCTGCTAAACCCTGTCAGGAGGGCATCAGCCCCACAGTCCGGAGGGCCACCCTCCCTGCTGCCTCTTGCTTCGCAGACAGGCTCGGGAAGGCGTCTTCCCTTTGTTCTCTCCAAATGTCCCCAGGCTGGAGCCCCATTATGGGGGGTGCTGAGCACCCCAGGAACCCCCTGTGCTGGGACAGGAATGCAGAGGTGACTCACACGCGGATGGCCAGGACCCTCAGCCGGGAGAGGAGATGCGGCCCTGGCTAGGCACCCAGGGGGCCCCTCTGAGCGGATCCCAGAGGGATGGCGGTGGGTGGACGTAGGGTGAAGGGGAGGGGCATCCTGTGCGGAGGGGCCGTAAGCACCCCGCCTTGGAAATCCTCCCGTCTCTTCCCTTTGTGTGCAGGCTTGACTGCCAGCCTCATGCTGGGCAGGGGTCACTAGCCTTCCTCAGTTTCGCCCAGTGCTCCCCAGGTCTCTCATTTCCCGGGGTAGTCGGGCCTTTGCAGGTCACTTACTTCCCACCTTGTCAGAACACCAGTTGTCTGAACATGTGTTGACGTTTGGATGGAAACAGCTGTCACCAGGGAGAACGGAGATCTTCACCATATCTTACCAGAAACCCCCAGACACTAAGGAGGTCTTTAAACACCAAAGGCAGAAAGCCTAGTGAATGAACGAGCGGGGTTCTCCGCGTAGCGACATGGCCAAAGATGCGCTCGCTGGAAACCGCTCTCCAGCGCTGGGTCGGATTGCTTCCCGAGCGCAGGAAGGGAGCTCTGCCCTGGGCCCTGCCGTCTGTCTCCTGGGCAGAGAGAAGCTGGGAAAGCGGTGTGTGTGTGCAGACATGTGTGCAGAGAGCAGAGAGTGACAGGGCCAGGGCAGGTGACAACAGGGGGCTTTGAGAATCTGAAGAAGAGGTAAAGTAGGCTGTGGCTTCTAGCGTCTGACTTGGGGTGGCCAGGATGGGGGCGGTGCCTTGACGGTGAGGGGGATGGCCAAGGAAAGAGTGGCTTCGAAAAGACCATGATGGGTCTGATGGGGCTGTTTGCACACAAGCCCACCTCCTGGCCCGTCGGTCTGATGGGAAGGAGCTGGTAGAAGGGCCAGCTAGACACTTGGGGAGGGACTGGTAATGTTGTCAAAACCGTGAAAGGCCCTGGTGTGGAAGAAGCAGGTTTGCTCTCAGAAATTTCATGTATACCTCATGGAAGGGCCAAAGACTGGAGTCACTGCTTGGCGCCTGTGTGGGCTCTGACCCCCAACCTGTGAGTGATCCAAAATGCTGTCGGTGCTGCATGCTGTCCTGCCTCTGTGGCCTTTGAAAGGGGGCTGGGGTCAGAGTGCCGCATGGGGTGAGCCTTGACTCCCAGCCACGTTGAGTGCACGGTGGCAACTTCTGGAAAGGGAGCTTGGCCTCTCCTTGGGTCCTGGGTGGGCCTGGTCCTGTTCTTTCTAGAAGGCGTCGTGGCCTTTCAGGGATCATCTGTTCAGGGATGGGTTTTCGCAGCTGTAAGTGAGCAAAGGTGCTCAGACTTCATTAGTGTATTTGCGTGTGTGCTGTACTGTGTTAAGGTCACTGTGGGCTTTCCCCTGCCTTTCTGGGGAGCTGGCACACTGTCCCCAGTGCTTAGCTGGGCCTCTTCCAGGCAGTGAGGGCAGGTCGCAGGGCCTCCGTGATGCGAGGTCTCTGACCACAGACGTCTCTGTCGGAGCCCCGTGGCCAAGCAGGCTTCCCAGGAAAGGAGGAGGTTTCCAGTGCAGCAGCTGCGGCCAACTGTGCTATTGCCTTTTCCTCAAACTTACCAGAGAAGGTTCCATGTTTATCTTCCCAGAAATTGTGAATGTAGCTTAAAATGAGACATGTGGCTTGTCTTACTGATCAGAGAGGCTTTGTCCCAGATTTCTTTTCTTTCTCTTATTTCCTTTTCTTCTTTCTGCTTCTGTGACTCTTATTTCTTAGGACTGAAAAAAAATTGTCCACCACTTGTGTACCAGAGAGGGCCCCATCTTAGATGTCGGGGGAGGCAGAGATGATCGCCTCCCAGGGAACTCATCACTCCGTTTCTTCCTGTGACCACAATTTACCAGAAAGCCACTGCCCTTGGAGTGACGCTCCACGCCACGCCAGTGGCTGGGACCAGGGAGGCCGGGTTTGGCCTCTGCTCAGACCTGAAACCGGGCCCCAGGAGAAGCCTCCGCCCGCCCCACGGCCCGCGGCTGCCTGGACTTCACGCTGCGGGGTACCGGTGTCACACTCGGTCCAGTGCGACCTGCTCCTCCGTGTGCCGAGGTTTCCACACTGACGTCATTATTCCGCCCCTCCCGGGAGAGGGCGCGCTCGGGGAGGCAGCTCCCGGCCGTGATTTGACAGCGATGACCTGGGGACTGGGTGGGCGCGGGGCTGTGGGAAAGGAACCGCTGAACACACACCCCCGCCCCGTTTTCCTTTGCTGAGGACCCATTCCCGCCCCTTCTGTGTCCTGTTAACACTGAGGAGACGGGGGAGCCGCGATTCAGCCCAGGAAAGCGGACCAGGAGCCGGCGATGGTGGCCGCGCAGCCCCGCCTGCCGAGCACCTGGGCGCCGGGGGCGGAGTCTCACACACAGCCCGCTCACACCTACTCCTCCGCAGGCTGCGCCGTTTTTTTTGTTTTTTTTGCGGTACGCGGGCCTCCCACTGCTGTGGCCCCTCCCGTCGCGGAGCACAGGCTCCGGACGCGCAGGCTCAGCGGCCATGGCTCACGGGCCCAGCCGCTCCGCGGCATGTGGCGTCTTCCCGGACCGGGGCACGAACCCGTGTCCCCTGCATCGGCAGGCGGACCCCCAACACCCAAAGCCGTGGCCAGGGTCCAAACCCAGCTGTCTGACTCCAGAACCACTCCTTCCTCCAACCTGGACCTTTCCCGGGAGCCTGACAGCCTGGCTGTGATCAGGCTCAGCTGGAAGGACATCTCAAGAGCACGCTTACTGCCCACCTCCTCGCCCAGCCCGGCCTTCTCCCCTCAGCCCTCGTGCGCCTCTGTCCTGCCACCAGCCCTTCGGTGGCTCCCACCGCTTACAGGCTGGACCCCGGGTGGGCTCTGGACCCTTCCCTGCTCTCACAGCTCGTCTGCACTTCGGCAGTGCGTCTGCCTCGCTCACCAGGTGTGTGTCCTTCCCAGGAGCAGGAATGGTACCTGGGCACCCATTGCCCTCGGCCCCACTCACCTGTGCACGTGTCGGCCGGCTCCAGCCCTGACCGGCCTGTACTGTCTGAGTATCTCAAGGTGCTGAACATTAGTGGTGTCTGCAATGCCATTTCCTCTCTTTTTTTCTTCTTTTGCAGCAATGGATGGTGTGCCATTTATGATTTCAGAGAAGTTTTCTTGTGTTCCAGAAAGTGTAAGTTTTAAGCACGATCGCCCTTCCCTTCTGCCCCACTCCCCTTCCCCTGCCCCTGCCCGAATCACTGCTGTCCTCGTGTTCTCCCCGCCCCTGGAAGCTCAGCCCTGCAGCCTACAGCAGGGCTGCCTGAGAGCCGGAAGTGGGTTGTGTTCCTCCCTGGGCCCCTTCAGCTAATGCTGCCTGTAGTGGGTGCTTGAGAAGTGAAAGAAGGGATGAGGGTGGGGAGGGAGGGAGGCAGACTAGCAGACACACTCAGACGCAGATGCAGCGAAGGCTTTTTGATTCAAATGTGATGGTAAATTGTACTGAACTGCACCGGCTGTAAGTGTTCTTGCTTTCCAAGCTCACCTTACTAATTTCTGTTATTTTTTATTTAACAAAGTCAATGTCTAGCAGAAAGAAAGCTGCCTCACTTCCCCATTGTCATTGCCGCATTCCGTGATGACCACGTTCTCTGCTCTAAATCGCAGGCATCGGAGTGGCAGGGCTGGGCCTGCTAGTGCAGGGTGCCCTGCAGCTGTGGGTCTCCCGCCCACTGCAGGCTAGCACGGACCCCATGATACACTTGAGGCAACTGAGGCCAGGCTGGGCCCTTGAGCCATCTTTAGTGACAGAGGGATTGAGTGAGCTAGCTGGGTCCGAGGGCCAGAACCCAGATCGTGAGAGGCACCCAGCACGCACAGCTTTGCGGGCCCCGCCTGGCACCCCTGTGCCCTCTCTCCGGTGGTGCCTTCCCCCCAGTGTGGCAGTGGCCCTCCCTCAGCTGTGCAGGCCTGGTCCATGCTGGCTCAGTAGACTGCTTTCTGGGCTTTTTAAAATCCTTTCTGCAGAAGTTTGCTTTGAGTAGCTGATAAACATGAAGGCCCTAGTTGGGCACCAGCTAAAGAATCCTTCAGTGTTTTTCTTGGACCCAGCTTAAAACCACCCAGCTCGCGATTTGACCTGCACTGGAGTTTCCATTTTCATGAAATATAATAGGCCTTCTCTGAACCCTTCTGGTAAGCAGCTTAATCTTGAAAAACGCTCGTGACTTGACCTACGGAGCATGAGTAACTTCAGCTGACTCCACTTGGCCGCGTTGCCATGGAGATGCTGGCGCCTCTCCCACCCACTCCCTTGGAGAGGCTGTTCTGTCCTGCACACCGGCTCCAATCAGGAAAGTTTAGTGGGGCAGTTAGAGCCTAATGATACAGCAGCTGGACCTCTGCTGGATCCCGGGCCGCTCAGGCAGGCAGCCCCGCTCTCGCACCACTCGGGCTGGCAGCAGGAGAAAGCCAAACTGTTTTGTGGCTACTGGCAGAGCAGCCCCAGGAGCTGAGCGCCTAATTCGGTGGCCCTGTCCCAAGATCGGGCTCTGCCGACTCAGCAAGTGCTCAGGCAGGCGGATTCGGGCCAAGCCCAGTGCAAGCGCTTCCCTGCGCTTCTGTGTTTAATCTCAGCAGCCCAGCCGGCAGGGCCTCCCGCAATGCTTTGTAACCGGAGAGGAAATGCTCGAGTGATTAACCTGCCGCTGCTGCATCACGAAGGGGCACTGAGCCCAGTTAGAATCCAGGTCCTTGGGCTCAGAGCCGGCCTCTTTCTACCACCCCTCCCAGGAAATCCCCCGCCTCTGGGCTGCAGTTCAGAACTGTGAAGGCCCCAGGGTTTTGTCAGAGATTCTCAGGTTTCACCTGTTCATCCCCGGCTGCCAGCTGCTGGCCTGGGCTGCAGAAGGCTGGGCTGGTGCCCCTCGGGAATACAGACCACTGATGATCCCCGAGGGGACTCGGACCAGGGACCTCAGAGACCAGGTTCCCTCCACCCCTCACCGTGCATTATTTCAGCCCAGGCTTCTCTGGGCCTCCAGCTGACTCTTGTTACCATGTGCATTTGATTTTTCATGCTGTCTGGAAAAGCCAGCGTTTTTCAAGAAAGGTCCCCATCTCTATGAAGTTACAGAAATACCCATTAAAATGCAGTGTTACCATTTTCCACCACCACTGACTTCTTAAACGACAGTTGATGGGCAGTTACTTCATTTACCTTGCATTTTCAAAGACCCGGAATTCCCTCCAGCTCCTTCTCTGATGCCAAGAGTCCCAGGCAGAAGATTGGCTGCCTGCCTCGTGGAGTTCCTTAGACCCGTTCCAGCACACAGACGCGGATGTCAGGGCAGCGTGGGGAAGCCGTGGGCGCCTCCATCCCCACGGCTGCAGAAAGAGCACACCGGCTTTTCCTGTGGGCAGGGAGAGACAAGAGGCAGAAGTTATTGGTGACAGTCATGGTCTTTCAGGAGAGCCGTGACCCGCCCCCCGGCTGCTGTAGACAGGTGCCTAGGCCGGGGTCCCCACCAGAAGGGACCCCGGTGACGGCCAGGTTTTCTGCGTCTGCTCCTGCTACTGGTCACTATAGTCACATTGATGGTTTCCATGGAAAAGGAGTGGAGAAAATGCCAGATCACAAGGGGGTTTGAAGTGTCACAATTGTGAATAAGAGCAAATGTGAAGAAGCATTTTTCCAGCCGTTTAAAAGGATGACTTGATCTGTATTTTCAGATGCAGCCCTTTGATCTCTTGGGAATCACCATCAAATCTCTGGCAGAAATTGAAAAAGAGGTAAGCAAGCTTCCCAGAGTGGGACAGGTGGGGGGGCCTGGGTCATCACTCACTCGACCCAGGGTCTCCCATCCCCATTAGGGTTTGTGTTCCAGAAACAGGAGGGACCTAGGTGTGGGGTGACCCTCTGAGAAAAATACTTTCATTTCATTCAAGTTTATTTCTGAGAAAAAGAAACTCACTTTTAATGTGTATATTACTTAAAGTAATAAGACAGAAGGTTTTACAAGATGCACAGAACAATCAGTTCTGCTTCATTTTGTTTAGAATGTCATGGCGTAACGAAGGTAGAGGTTGGGGTGTGTGTGCAGAGTTGGCTTTTCCTCCTTCTGTTTTATCATTTGCCACCAGTAGGAGTTTGGGGAAATGTCAGAGGCTCTTGGTGATTTAGAGGAAGGATGACGGTACGTTCCGTTGTGCTTGATAGCCAGACCCCACTTGGCAGCCTGTTTCGAAAGAGTTTGGATGTTTTCCTAATAAAAAAGAAAGAAACCCAGGATTGGAGCACATGTGACAACTCCGAAGAAAGAGAGTTGAGATAATGGAATCAAGCTAGAGGTCAGATCTGCCGGTGGTCTCCCCACTTCCATAAGACAGCGTTAGCGTGCGTGTCGTCTTTCACATGTAGACGGTTGTTAAGCGGTCACATGCTTGCAGCCAGCTCTCCTCTGAGAGGCACATTTGTCTCAAAGATGGAAATGGTAGAACCATTTCAATATTCTCAGTTCCTCTGGGTTTTCTGTTGTGTACCCAGCTTGCAGAAGCAGGTTGCATTATTGAAAGATGGCTGAAATCCAGGAAAATGGAATCAATGTAGTACAACAAATTTCTAAACCTGTCATAGCAAAAACAAGACAAAAAAGTCCCCTTTTGTCTTTGATTTTCAGTAAATCATAAAAACCAACGTGACTGTCATCTATAGATTTTGGGGGGTGGGGGTAAACTTAGGAAAAAGAATGTCTGGCTACCACACCAGAAATATACATGTGCATGGAGCCCCAGGTCAACCTTGCTCAAAATTGAGGCGGCTGTCCGCTTACAGACTGCCTTTGCTTGGGGTCCCGTCCCGCACAGGGTGGCACCAGCGAGCCTATGTGGAATGCCTTTGCCGGGACCTGCTCTGGCTGCAGGCGGTGAAGCAGGGCCATGCGTGGCCTGTGACCTTTCAGGACAGACAAGTTCACACAGACCTTAAGGGGCGCGCGTGGGGGTCGGGTGGTCACGCCCCCTCTCCGCTTAAAGCCAGGATAACAGTAGATCCTGTCTCACGAACACTAAATGGATAGATGTGTGAAGCACTGCAGACAGCAGTTGCTCATCACCCTGGGTAGGTGGGGTAGGTGGTGAGTGCCAGAGACTGGGCAGCTGTGAATGTCGCCCCTTCTCTCCCCGCCCATCCTCCTGGGCTGTAACCAGAGCCCCGTTCACTGAAGCACCTGCTACATGCTCCGCTCTGGGCCTGGGCTTTACCTCCGTCATCACCGATTCTCACCCCAAGTTGACCAGGTGGCATTGTTCCTCCCCATTTCATGGGGCAGAAATTGAGACTGAGAGGTGAAATAATAATAATACCCAAGACAAGATTGAGGCCTAGCGTGTCATACTCCAAATCCGCTCCATTATGACGTTAAGTCTGTTGCTCCCTGTCCTACTGTTGGGGCTGATGGGGACAGTGGTACCTGGGAGGCCCGTCGACCTGGGTTCTGACCCCGGCCGGGCCTTCAGGTTACCAGGACGGGGTGAAATAGGAGAGAGCCCAGTGTAGAGCCAGTACATGTGGTGGAAACCATCGTAAGTTCTCTTAATTCTCTTCCCCACGAAAGGGCCAAAAATGTGTTTGGTGTGAATGCGTCGTCTTGATGTCAGGTGCTCTGAACAGAGCCTGGTGGGGCAGACTCCTCAGTTCCTCCACTTAACCTTTCTGAGCCTCAGTTTCCTTTTCTGTCAGATCAGGATAGTAATAAAAGTGCCCTGTAGCATTTATGGGTTTGACCAAGACAGTCACGGAAGTGGCTTAGAACAGCACCTGCTGTGGCTACTGCCCAGTTAGTTATCAGCGGCTGCTGTCATGGTCATGGTCATTGTCACTACTGTTCCCCTGGTCCACAGGAAGCGGGGAGAGTCGGTGTAAGTCTGTCCTGTTGCAGCCCGGCCAGCTGCCCTCTTGCTGGTGGCGGAGGAGAGACAGCCCCTTGACCAAGCTTGGGCTTGCTTCCTTGTTTTCAGTGATGAGTTAAAAACACACGTCTGTGTTCTCTGTTGAAAGAAATTAGAGTTAAAGAAAATACAGGGGAACGGGGAGAGGTTAGAAACACTAAATAGGGCGTAAAACCATCACAGATACCACTGAAGTCGAGGGTGCCGTGGAGACTCTTATTTACTCTGAGGATTTAAAAGTTATTTCCACCAGCCATCCACGTGCATTTAATGGTGATTAGTGTATTGACATCTACACACTTTGGTGAACGGGCTCCTCCTCCTGCAACAAGGTCAGAGGACTTTCTCTGTAAATAAACTGGAACTTTCCCCTTTTAGCCGCTGAACTCAGCACAGCTCCGAGGGTTGGAGGCCAAGGAGAAGCTTTGCCCACAGCCCCCTGGCCTCACACTCGGGCTCTCTGGGTTGGCCCTGAGTAGCTGGGGGTCCCCCTAGTCAGGATGATTTTGCCCCTTTCCATTCCCAGTCTGGCTGCCCTGGTGGGGGCGGGGGGGTGTGCCTGGGGAGGGGTCTTGGGGCAGGGGTGCTCCACTGGGGGTTTGCTTTCCCCACATTTACACTGTCAAGCCAAGTGCCCTCCCCCAAGAAGGCGGGAGACTTCAGGACTGACCGTGACCTGCGCTGTCCCGTTGCCCATCCCAGACACCCCCTTGGATCTCGCCTGGGATTCCCAAGCAGCGGGGAGAGCCCAGCGTCAGTGGGGGCTGCTTTGTCTGGGGCAGGCGCTCCCCTCCCTTATCCGTCCGTGCCCCCTGGGAGACGTGGTGTCACCCCAGCTCACAGCAGAAACCTGGGCTTGGGTGACCGCAGCTATAGAGGAAGTGGGAGTGCTCGCCCCAAAGGCGTCATGCTGCCTCCCGTCCAGGACTGGCGCGGGCCCGCTCTCCTGCCAACTTGAACGTTACTCCCCCTGCCCTGCCTGGGGGATGCTTCTGAATTTCAGCCTGCGTGCGCCCTGTCACCACCATTTAGCCTCGGGGACAGGTCACCCCCTGAACAAGCCCCATCACCCCATCAGCCTTGAGCTTGGCGATTAGGGACCCGAGGGATCACCGACAGCCAGCCCAGGAGTGCTGTCCCCAGCGGCCCTCATCACCAGAGCGCGGACCCGCCGTGAACTGAGTAACAGATGCAAAGAGATGAGGTGTCGCCTCCCCGCAGTGGGTGACAGTGTGCCTCCAGCCCGCCAACACGAGAATCTGACGAGCTTAAGCAAGAGCGCGCCACTCAGCTCTCCAGCAGGAAGGTGGGACGAGGCTCGCTGGCCGTGTGGGCCGGAGCCGCCCGCCGCGTGGGTGTGTAGGTACCGGGTGTCTGCAGGGACGTTTGTGGACAGTGTAGACAATGGAGGCAACACAGCATAGTGGAGGGACACGGTTTTCGAGTCGAGCCCCCCAGGGTAGCATGCCAAATCTGCCACCTAGGCTGGACCCTGGGGCAAGTCCCCTGGCCTCCCCCTCCTCAGGTTGGCGTGCAGGCCCAGGGAGCCCACCCTGGCCGGAGTGCTGGTCCCAAGGCTGCCGCTGTGGCACTGACGGGAGGCCCCGGCAGTCGTGGTGGACGCAGCACCTGGTTACGTTTCATGAAAGGCCCCCAAGGAAGGTCATGATAAAAATCAGTGCCCATGCCATCCGGCAGATATGGGGGAAAAAATTCTTCAGACACGCTCAGGTGGCGTGGGCTGTTGAAGCGGAAAAGCCAAGGTTGTAAACCAATTCCCGCTGTGAAGCTGTCCCTCTCCTGGTCCCCAGCGCTGAGCCCAGCCTCCTTGCGGCCCGACCCCGCCCTTTAGCAGCCACATCTCCTGCCGTCTGTGACCTTCCGAGGCTCAGAGTAGGGGCTTTGCCGTGTACATTACCCCGAGGCAGGAGAGTGTGTGTTTGCTTACCTCCCCTCTGCCCTGGGAGGCGACCAGGGAGCAGCCAGTGGCAGCTGTCGGCAGCAGAGGCGGCGGTGGGGGGGGGAGTGCTTTCTGGCCCTGACCTGGCCCCCTTGCCCCGGGGAGCAGCCGTCTGGCTCTGCAGGAGGGTGGCCGTGACCCCGGAGGGCTGTGTCCCAGTGAAGCCCTTATTGTCCTCCCTGTTGCCCAAACAAAAGGTTCTCTCTGTTCAAGAGTCGGGAAAAGTGTAATTTCGCAGCCGACCCCGTGATGAAGCATCTTCTCCGGGAGTGAGAAGATGGGCATATAAATTTTCTCTGTCTCAGCCGCTCTTTATTTCCCTTGTAAGCAGTCACCCTGTTTCTCCATCTGATGGACGCCCCATCGCAGCCAGGGTGAGAGCTCCCCAGCTCCTCAGTTTGGGCAGCAGCTTCTAAAATAATTCCTGTGTCTCGGTTACCTTTCCTGCAGCCTGTGTATCCTCCCTCCCCGCCCACTACCCCACCGTCCCCCGTGGCCCGTCCATCCCCAGCCTCGCCTCCCGCACAGACTGCCCTGTCCCTTGTCTCACGAGTGGTGGCCAGGAGAGGTGGCCTGGACTGTAGATTCCATGCCTTGTGCATAACACTGCAAGCCTCTAAAAATAGGAGCCGACAATTCCTGTGATTGAAGCGGCATCCAGAGTGCCTTCCAGACCCGCACACAAAGCCCTTTCCCCACCTGCTGCCGACCCTCCATGGAAAACCACAGTGCTCACCCTCCCTTCGGTGGGCACCACACTCAAAACCGTGGCAAGGGAGCGCCATTAGCCCACCACACTTCCTGGTGGAGCAAACAGCCTCCATTTTCACTAGGCTTTAAGGCTGAAAGACAAGGGAGAGTCTAATTAGTAAAGGGAGGATCTGATATTAATCACTCCTTTAAAACTGACAAGGGAGGCAGTTCATTTAACCACTTAATTGCTACAGGTTTTTATGGGCTGCTGTTTGCAGACATATTTAATGAAGAAATTATAAATCTAAAGGAGCTTAAAATTTTAATTTTATACCTAAATATTTTCCTTGTTCTTATGTTTGTAGTCAATCCTCAAGAGTGTAGTCACGTGGAATGTTCTTTAAATGAACATATTTGCTAACTGGCGTGATTTCAGTTTTTAAAACATTGGTTCCAGCAATTAGGCATTTTTTTCAGTTCCCAAATGACTGGAGAAATTCGTCTTGATTATAATTGCTCTTAGCCACGCATATCTAATTTGTGTCTTTTTAAGTGTTAATTAGTAAACAGTTTGAGCTGACATCTTTATGTGTTTGTGTATTGAAAAATAGGGCTTATTGCTTATTTAGCTTGGGGCAGATTCCACTAGCATTTACGTCACGGCATTGAGGTGAAATTAATGGAAACACATTTGGCATCGCGAAGTAAAAAGAATTTTTGAATCCAACTTCTGTACATCCACTTTGCATGGACTTCTGCAAGCCCTTGCAATATATGAGATTAGACTGGATTTGGGATCTGCATATGCAGGAAGAAAGTGAGGCAGAAGATTTTTGTATCAGTAATGAAATGGCAGAGTCCAATTTTATAAAAGCAAAATGTTCATATCCCAGCACAATTGTTCATTCTTTCTACTTTTGGAAAGCTTTCATTGTGCTTATTAACGTTAAGAATTTTGTAGAGGGAGATGTTGCAAAATGTGTGATCTCTTTGCACCATCTAGTGGTCAGGTCTTAAACTGCAGCAGGAAATAAGGTGTTTTCTATCTGTGAGACTTAGTATTTTTCAACACCCAGAATCTTTTCTTCTTTCTTTTTCAGTCAGGAAGCTGATATGTTTTGGGAAAGAAATTTGCCTACTTCATTTATTAAATAAAAGTTAATTAAATAGAAGTTAACCCTTCTTATATATTGTTCCGCTCCCCTTTTTTATATTGTTCAAAGACATAGAGCTGCCACCAAATTTTTACAGAGCTGTCACACTGAGTTGAGATAATTTCAGCCAAAAACAAAGGCACCTAATGAATTAGTTTAATGGACAGCCATTCCAAACGCATAAAAGAAGTGTTAGGCTTCTTTTGAAATGTGGGAAGTAGCCTGGGGACCTCCACTTCTTGGACTCTTCAGGAGTCTGACCACAGCTTGGGAACCACTGTTTGATGCCACAGATGAGATCAGTTCTCTCCCCATAAATTGTGGCAGACATCATGGGCAGTTTGTCATCTTAAGCAGCTACCCTGCTGTTCAGAATCGATTTTTTAATATTTAGTGTTTTCTTTCCAAGTGCAAAGGTTGTGCGTGTTTATTAAAATGCACACATTACAGAAACATTTCAAAGGTGAGAGTCCCCCGTGGTCCACTCCTGGGAGAGACACACATACACACACACGTGTCAAACAAAGATCACAGGAGTTCAACACTGGACATAATATTCTGTATCTTGCTTTCGCACAGACCGGTGTATCTTGCACAACCTTCCATGTCGTTTCACACAAACCTACCTCATTCTTTTTAATGACTACATATGGTTCCCTTTTATGACTGTCATAATTTATTTAAGCAATCCACTATTGATTTACTTTTGAGTTGTTTCCAATTATTTGCTATTACACCGGTGCAATGTATTTCCTTGTACGTGTGTCTTTGCTCCCTGGGTGTTTCTTAGAAGAATGCATGGTATTACCATTTTGCCTTCCAAAAAGAGTGTGCCCATTTAAACTTCCCCTCCCCCATCTGTGGTGTGTGAGCGGGTACCTGTTTCCCACGTCCTCACTATAGCTGAGCATCACTGGTATTTAAAGGTGAACATCTTTTCATATGTTTATTGGCCGTTTGTATTTCTTTTGTGAATCTCTTCTGTTTGTGCCCTTTGCCCAGTTTTTTCTATTGGCTTATTTAGCTTCTTTCGTTCATTTTTGAGTTCTTTATGTTCTTTGCAACAACCTCCTTTCTGTCCTGTGTTCAAACACACACACACATTCAACCAGTGGCTTTTCACCTTGTTAAAGATGTGTTCTGCTATACAATGGTTTTTAATTTTTTCATGGGCAATTTTGTCTTTGTTTTGAGGTTTTATTTTTGATTTCATGTCCTACTTAGAAGATTATAAAAATATTCGCCCATATTTTTTCATACCCTTTGTGTTTTAATATATATAAAACACAAGTATTTAATATATATAAAATATTAAATACTTTTCAACTACTGAATCCATCTGAAGTTTATTAGAAGGTAAGATCTAGATCCAGCTTTATTTTATCCTAAAGTGTTAGCCAGTTTTCACAACAGTGTTTACTTTCTTCAGTGAGTTTTCAGTATTACTCTTATCGGACAGTTCCATCTGTAAGTGAATCAATGGACTCTGTTCTTGACTCTGTTCATCTCTGTTCTTTTTATGATTGCCACACTGCTTTGAATCTGATAGCTTTATAATCAACTTTAATATAAGGTTAGTTCTCCTGTCTGCCCCACCTCAATTTTTCTAATTATATTCACATGATTATTCTTCCAGCTGAACTTGAGAATCTTTTCAGGGGGAGAAACTCTCCATTCTAGATGTTTATTGTGACTGCACTGAGCATATAGATTAATAGAGGAACGATTGGTGAAAAGCCTGCACCCGGGTCTTTGTTTCTGTCGCTCAGCAGAGTGGAAGGGCGTTCTTTGTGGAGAGCCTGCACCCTTCTTTGTAGGTTATTCCTAGGTGTTTGATGTTTTCGTGGCTCTCATGAACAGGATCTTTTCTTCCATTATATTTTCTGTCATTTATGTATCAAAGAGCTGTTGACTTTTGCATCATTTTGTGGGCTGGCTCTCCCACTGACTTCTATTGTTTCTGACGGTTTTTCAGTTGCTTTTCTTCAGTTTCGCAGGCCGGAGTTTATGTCGTCTGCAAATACCAACACTGCCTCCTCCTGTCCCTCTTCCTGTGCCTCACCTGGCACCGCGGCCAGCTTGGTGAGGTCACTGGGCCGCCTTGTCTGGACGGAAGTTTCTAGTTCTATACTCACCCATAATGCTGCATTTTGGCTTGCTGCATATAGACATATCTTTTTTTTTATTATCATGTTAAAGAATTAGCCATCTATTTCTGTTTTCCTAAATGTTTTTATCAGGATTAGATGGTAGCTTTTTTTTTAAATTATTTTCATAATACCTTTTCTTTCTTTATTTATTTTTGGCTGTGTTGGGTCTTCGTTTCTGTGTGAGGGCTTTCTCTAGTTGCGGCGAGCGGGGACCACTCTTCATCGCGGTGCGCGGGCCTCTCACTGTCATGGCCTCTCTTGTTGCAGAGCACAAGCTCCAGACGCGCAGGCTCAGTAGGTGTGGCTCATGGGCCTAGTTGCTCCGCGGCATGTGGGATCCTCCCAGACCAGGGCTCGAACCCGTGTCCCCTGCATTGATTCTCAACCACTGCGCCACCAGGGAAGCCCTAGATGGTAGCTTTTGATAAATGTCTTCTAATCATCCATTGAGATGATCATATTTTTTCTCTGCAGGAATATTAATACGGTAGATTATAGTAATAGAGTTCCTAATTCTGAGAGTCTGCGTTCCCCCTCCCCCCCCACCCTCTCTGGTTCTGTCGGCAGTGGTGTCGCCAAGCAGCAGCCGCCACCCAGGTCACCAGGTCGCTTCCTGCAGCGGCCCAGGGCGTTCATCATATAAATGAGGGAGCGATGTTTGGTGGACAGAATTACCTACCCTGGATACTGTCATGAGTTGTATACCTGGGTCATGCAGAACTGAGGTCAAGATGAATATTCCGTCTTTTGACGTCTATCATAAAAGGATTTTTCTGTCATTTTCTGTCCTTTTGGCAACTCTCATCCCCCAAGTTTGAAAGTAATACCGCCCCCCCCCCCCGCCAGTTGAACTCTTAGAAGGTTGCCCAGCATGTAGGTAAAAAAATTACCATAAAGATAAAGAATGGGTAGGGCACGTTCCCAGAGTCATCCATGGCTTCTCCTTTTCCACTCAGAAATCAGTGCCAGAAAGCGGCATTGTTTTAAATATTTTCCACAAATAACCTAGGAGGGGGAAAATACAAATATCCATTTTTAGGTGACATTCAGCTGAACTCTGACACGCTGACTCACTGAGGGGTGAGCCCCCATGGCTCTTTGCCAACAGAACCGGCGTTTATTCAGCCACAAAGGCGTCCGTCAGCCCCCAGCCCTGCCCAGAGCCCCATGCCGACACCAATGGCTGGACCCGCAGGTACCCCCTGGGCCCCCAGCCTTGCAGCCTGGGAGGGGCCAGGAGAAGTCAGCTTGTTATTAATCACGCAGCAGTCCTAGTGCCACCACAGAATGTGCTTTCCCCCATTTTCCTTAAAATGCATGGCCTTCTCTGTCTTTCATCTTTCTACTTTTAAGAGTCATGGGTGCAGAAATATTTCACTTTCTTGCTTACTTTGTCCCCATGTGCCCACACAAAATGCACTCACAGGGATAAAATGGCAGTTGACACTCTGGTTGGGCAGTTCGTAGGGAATGGTGGGGACTGCGGCAAACTGGAAAGCACGCCTCTCTCTAAAGGAAGCAGCCTTCATTCACCTGTGTGAGGCTAAGGGTTGGGGTGCAAGAATGAAGGTCCAAAATCGCCATAGCCCCCTATTTGTTTTATAAAATCTGGAAAATGCTGGCATTTTATGCAAAGTCTCTTCAACTTTCAATGTTTATAACTATTTTAAACACCACACAGGCCACTAGTGTGTGAACCTCCAGCTTGCCCATGTCTGTGCATGGAGATACAAACACAGATCACATGTCGACTCATAATTTCACGATTCACAGGGGTGATGGGGACAAGCCCTGGGGTCGGCACTTTGCCTCCATGAGTTAAACACCACGGACTAGGGGCCATCACACCATCACGCTCAGAGGCTGTGGGAATTCAGAGGACCCACAGCCCGCACTGCTGCTTCCAAAGACTGAAGACCAGAATGACCTGCCCCCTACCTGAGAACTGAGTCCCTAGGCTAGCTGTCTTCTCTCCTTTGCATTGAGCTGTCCCCAGAGCCTGATCTGTCCCTTCACTCACCTATCCATCCACCCGTCCATCCACCCACCTGTGTCTCCATCCACTCATTCATCCACCCATTCACCTCCCCCCTCCCCACAGCCTGTACCATCCATCATTCATTCATTCATTCATTCATTCATTCATCTATTCTGGGCCACAGCCTCTACCAGCCTCTGAAGCTACAGAAATGTCTGAGGCCCCATCCTGACCCTGCACTTAAGGAGGAGATGGAAAGTGATGTGGGGCCCTGGAAGCTAGTGATTAATCCTCCCTGGAGGAGGACGAACGTCCCAGAGGGAGTAGCATTCGAAAAGGCACAGAGGTGTGGTGTTTGACAGGAAGAGGGAGGGGAGATCTGAGAAGCCATGTGTGGGGAAAGGTCTGTGCAGAAACCTTTGACGCCTCACTCCCAGAGCAGGGGCTGGGGCTCCGCCCAGGTGGAGACGTAGGAGTCACTTCACCGCTCTTTGATGCTCTGTCGGTTCCTAGGTGGAGGTGCTCCTGAGCTGAGGGTGCCCTGAGAGTGGGGGGGCTCTCGCGGCACTGAGCCCAGGGCAGCAGGCTGTGTAGGGTGCTGGTGGGTGTCACCATCCCCCCCCCGGGAGTCCCCGGCTTAGAGCAGGAAAGGGGGACGGGGTGCTGATGAGCGTTGATGAGAATGACCTGGGTGCCCCGGAGTCAAAAGAGGTACGGCCTGAATCGGCACGTGGTCCATGCATTCATCCGGCAGCCGTGCCCCGTGCCCATACAGACGTGGTGCCTGCTCCTGGAGCAGGTGGGTCGCGAGGGGTCCTTGTTCAGCCCCTCATTTAGGGTGAGGCTGAGCAGGGGGGCTGGGTGGGGCTCAGGGTCTCTGACTCTGGGGTTGCTGCTCTCGGGTCAGAGCTGAGCAGCCCAGCAGGAAAGCCAGAAGGGAAACACAGAAGAGGCTTCCCGCGAGGGTCGCACCGACCCCGCTGTGGGCTTGTTGTGGGACCCTCCTGCTTCCCGACCCCGGTGGCCTCGGTCAGGCTTCTCCCCTCTCTGAGCCCCGCTGTGCTCACGTGGGAAGGACAGCAGTACCAGCTTCACTGGGCGTGAGGATTCTGTCCCCGACCCTGGCTTGGGACACGGCAGCTCCTACCCCTCCTGTTCCCTTATTAGTGACCACAGGGCTCATGGGCTGTAGTCCAGGAGCCCTGACCTCCAGGCCCAGCTGTGGGCTCTCAGCAAGTGAGGGGATGAACAAGGCATCTCCCCAGCTTGGGGGTATTTCAGGACCCCCCCCCCGCAAGGTCTGGGGGGCAGTCCTGGCTTCCCTTCATCCCCCAGGCCCCAGTCTGCACGTGACAGCCCTTCTCGGGACAGAGCCCTCCTACAGGCTTGTCAGCCCTCCCAGCACACGGAGGAGGCCTGCGCCGTGGCACGTGAGGCCCCTTAGGGCCCACTCCTCACAATGGCACCTGGCCCTTTCCTCTCCAGGGGTACCCGAGATCCAGCAGCCAGGCTTCCAGAAACAGATGGGGGGACACAGAGTCCTCGTGTGAGGAGAGGAAGCTTCCCGGAGCTGAAATTCCCAGAGGGGCTGAACCCAGGGTGACACAGCAGGTGTCATGGCCTGGCCCATGGGGCCAGGACAGGCTTGGGAAAGGCAGGCTGTGGGGACGGCCGGGGCCACTGCTCAGAACCTCACCCACCGCCCATCTGCCCTGGGGACCCGCCGTGACTGTCACTCCAGCCCTGAGCCAGACTTCAAGTTGGCTGGTGTCTTGTTCCTTTACTTCCCCCTACCTGTCTTCACCTGGCCAGGGCCCTGAGGCCCAGCCTGGGCTCCTTCAGACCCGCTCTTGCCACATCCTTCCAGGCCCTTCTGTGACCCCACCTGTCCCCCATTTCGGAATTCCACCCGTATTGAGAGGTGCGTGTAGACACCGGTCCTGAGGCTGGTTGCCCCACCAGCAGTGTGCCTGTCCCCGCCCCTGGCCTCATCCAGCCCTCGGGGACCTTGGGAAGTTTGATCTTTCCCTGAGCCTCAGCTTCCACATCTCAAAATTCAGGTTCTAAAAACAATCCCTTACTGCTGTTCCTTGTCTGGAGCCCTCTCGTTGATTTGATAGTTAACAAGACCCAGGGAGGGAAGGGTGGGAGGGTGTGTGCTTGCCTTTACTTCTTTTCCCTCTATTTTATTTAGCAAAAGGTTTCAGGTCGTGGTTCTCTACCTGCTTAACCATTAAAGCCCCTTGGATGCTTTTAAGAAATGCCGATGCCTGCCCTGCCCTCAACCCCACCCTGACCCCAGGCAGGGTCCAGGCAGCACTGGCTTTGGTTCAGACCCTTGATTCCGATGCACATGGAGGACTGCTTTTTCACTCTCAAGAGTGGGTGGGGGGGTTGATCAGCCTCCTTCTGCCATGAGGCTGGGACTAGAGTGACTTGGCCTCCCCAGTGCAGCTGGAAACCAAGGTCGGCATCTCCCACCGCCAGGATGCTGGCCTCACCGTGACAAAAGGCTCTTGGAATCTGGGAATCGCGTGCTGTGTCTCGAGAGGTCTGATAAGTTGGTGGCAGGGTCTTCTGCCAGGGGCCCACCATCCCCGGCCCAGGGAAGCCCCACAGAGCCCGTGACAGCGACGTCTCTTTCCTGGACTTCCTGCTGCTGTGATAATGGCCCATGCCCACCAGAGGGCACTGTGGCCAGGGCCGGGCGCTGCTCGGCTGGGCTCAGCTCTACGAACCAAAATGCTTTTTAATTGAAAATTTTTTTAATTCAAAAAGGATTTGCTGTTTGTACGCGAGTGCAGGTTTTCCTCATGCAGGAGGCTAATGTCCTGAGTCAACAGATCCGGGCCCAAATCCACCTTCAAAGGTACTCAGTGTTTGCCCAAGGGAGTGAAAGGGCTTCCAGAAGCGGCCCTAGTCTCTTGGGCAAACACTTTGGGGCCAGCAATCCCAGGCAGAGGACAGCGTCTGTGGGAAGGGTTATCCACGGCCTAAGGGGGATTATGACGGGGGACATATGTTGAAATTTCATTTGGGGAGTTAGAGAAAACAAGAGGTGCTTTTCTCCAGCCAAGATAACCTACAAAGGGAAGAATCTCAAGGGCAGGGGTGGGCGGACAGCAATCTGTGCGGCGGGTCCCTGGCCCCCTCCTGGGGCGGCGGCGAACTTGGGCCGTGAGTCAGGAGGAGGCGGCGTGTGTACTCCTGATTCTCCCCCCGCCCCCGAGGGTGAGAGAAACAGGAGTTTAGCAGTTTGTCCTTGAAGACCCTTCTATACCCGCCTCCCGCAGTGACCGTGTCCCTACCCCTGGCCACAAAGACTGGCCTCCGACCCCCCACCAGGGCCCTTCCACCCTGGCCTGTCCACCTGCGCCCCTCGTACCGCCCCCCACCCTGCCATCGGGAGCGCACTTGCCAGGCCCACACCGGCAGGGCAGCGTCCGGGTCTGCAGCCCGCTTCCGGGCCGGCTCTGGACGTCTGGGAGCGCGGGCTTCCGTCTCCCTCCACGCGCTCTCTGTGACCAGCCCCCAACTAACCAAGGCGGCCTCGCTGCCCTGGGCGTCCCCGCCACCCTGGGAGCCGGACACTCTGGAAGAGCAGAGGTGGCACAGCCCACAGCTGTCTCCCCAGCACGTGACGGGGCCCCTGCAGGGCGCCTGGCGCTGGGCTCGCTCCCTCACCTCTGCTGCGGGCGGCCCCAGGTGGGCGTCTCCCAGGCAAGGCCTCAAAGCAGCCAAAGCGAGGCCCTCCCCACCCTCTCCCCCAGCCCCTCTTCAGCAGCCCCTCAGCCCTGATGCCTCTGGTCTCCTCTCTGCTCACTCCCATCCACATCCGCTCCTACATCTCACTGATTGGGCTACGGAACTGACCCACAGCATCAGGTCACCTGGGAGCTGGTTGACGATGCAGAATCTCAGGCCCCACCCCAGACCTACTGAGTCAGGACCTGCGTGTGTTAAAGGCGGATCAGCCTGCTGTTAACAGCCTCTTCAGAGCTGGGTGCCACCCTCTCCCCACGCCTGAGGAGAGACCACACTCGCCTGTCCACGTCAGCACTGCTCTCTTGAACTTTTGCCCACCCAGAACTGCCCCTGCTAAGATCACCATGTGTTTTTAACTACCGTGCCCCCGGCCTGTGCAGCTCAGGCACTGCTGCCCTCCTCCCTGGCCCCTGGGTCCATCGTCAGGGCTGGTTTCCTCCTCCCTTCTTGGCCCCAAGTGACAGGCCCATCTTCTTGTCTTCCGACCCTGGGTGCTTTTCTCGAAACAGCTCCACACCTGTAACTCCAGATACCCTGCCCCCCAAGTGCTTCCACTTCCCATCCCTTTATTGCTGGTTCCATATGTCTCCAGCCGGGCTTGTGGCACCCCCTGGGTGCTGCTCAGGGACCACCCTCGGCCATTGGCAGAAATGCTCTTATGCTCTCTCCCCCAAGCTGCTTTCGTCCTGTGTTGCCCATTTGGGTTAAAGGCTCCGGTGTGCCCATGTCCATCCCCTGCCACTCTTGTAGGGCTCTCACCTGGCCCCAGCGCCCAGCACGGGGGCAGGGAATGTGATGGGTGCTGATGGAGCGTGATGCGCCTGAGCAGCCACCAGGTGGCGGTATTGTCCCAAACTTTGCCTGAAGGCCTGGTCCAGGGCTGCACTACTCCTCCAGCCTCCTGGGAGCTGGAGTCCCCAGACCATGGTCATTAGCAGGAAAGTGGGGCTACTTTGATGGGCTCCCCCACGTAGCCAGCAGATGTGCAGCGAGTGCTTGCCTGCTGCTGGGGCAGGCGGGCCCTTAACCTGCCGCACCTCGTCCTGCCTTCACAGTAGGCCCCGGGAGTAGAGATCATCAAGCCACCTTTTTAATCGAGGTGTAATTGACATATAACATTGTATTAGTTGCGGGTGTACAACATGTTTCAGTATTTGTGTATATTGCAAAGCGATCATCATAATAAGTGGTTAATATCCCTCATCAAACACAGTAACAATTTTTTGACTTCTGACGAGAACTTTTAAGATTTAGCAACTGTCAAAGATGCAGTACAGTATTAGTAACTGTAGTCACCAGGCTGTACATCCCCCCCGCATGGCGTAATTATTTCGTGACTAGAAGTTTGTGCCTTTTGACTCCCTTCACCCGTTTCGCGCACCCCACCCCACCGCTGCCTGTGGCAACCACCCATCTGCTCTCTGCACGGTGAGCTTGGTTTTGTGGTTGCTGTTGTTGCTGTGTGTTAGAGTCCGCATATAAGTGAGATCAGATGGTGTTTGTCTTTCTCTGTCTGACTTATTTCATTTAGCATAATGCCCTCAAGGTCCATCCGTGTTGTCACAAAGGCAAGATTTCATTATTTTATTTTTTATTTAAAAAAGTTTTTTATTGAAGTATAGTTGATTTACAGTGTTGTGTGTCAGGTGTGCAGCAAAGTGACTCAGTTACGTATGTGTGTATATATACACGTACATACGTATATTCTTTTTCAGATTCTTTTCCTTTATAGGTTATTACAAAATATTGAGAGTATTTCGCTGTGCTATACAGTAGGTCCCTGTCGATTATCTATATTATATATAGCAGTGTGTATATGTTAATCCCAAACTCCTAGTTTATCCCTCCACCCTGCTTTTCCTTTAGTAACCATAAATCTGTTTTCTATATGTCTGTGGGTCTATTTCTGTTTTGTATATAAGTTCATTTGTATCTTTTTTTTAGATTCCACATGTAAGCGATATCATATGATATTTGTCTTTCTCTGTCGATTTACTTCACTTAGTAAGATAATCTCTAGCTCCATCCATGTTGCTGCAAATGGCATTATTTCACTCCTTTTTATGGCTGAGTAGTATTCTACTGTGTGTGTGTGTGTGTGTGTGTGTGTGTGTGTGTGTGTGTGTACCACATTTTCTTTATTCATTTGTCTGTTGATAGATGTTTAAGTTGTTTCCATGTCTTTGCTATTGTAAACAGTGCTACAGTACACATTGGGGTGCATGTATCTTTTCGAATTATGGTTTTCTCCAGATACATGCCCAGGAGTGGGATTGCAGGATCATATGGTAGCTCTATTCTTAGTTTTTTAAGGAAGCTCCGTACTGTTCTCCAGTACTGTTCTCTGGTTATACCAGTTTACATTCCCACCAACACTGTAGGAGGGTTCCTTTTTCTCCACACCCTCTCCAGCATTTATTATTCATAGACTTTTTCATGATGGCCATTCTGACCAGTGTGAGGTGATACCTCATTGTAGTTTAGATCCGCATTTCTATGTTAGCAATGTTGAGCATCTTTTCATGTGCCTTTTGGCCATCTGTTATGTCTTCTTTGGAGAAATGTCTATTTAGATCTTCTGCCCATTTTTTGATTGAGTTGTTTGGGCTTTTTTGATATTGAGCTGTATGAGCTGTTTGCATATTTTGGAGATTAATCCCTTGTCAGTCACATCATTTGCAAGTGTTTTCTCCCATTCTATAGGTTGTTTATGGTTTCCTTTGCTGTGCAAAAACTTTTAAGTTTAATGAGGTCCCAGTTATTTATTTTTGTTTTTATTTCCATTACTCTAGGAGATAGATCCAAAAAGATATTGCTACGATTTATGTCAAAGAGTGTTCTGCCTATGTTTTCCTATAAGAGTTTTACAGTATCCGGTTTTACAGTTAGGTCTTTAATCCACTTTGAGTTTATTTTTGTGTATGATGTTAGAGAATGTTCTAATTTCATTCTTTTACATGTAACTGTCCAGTTTTCCCAGCACCACTTATTGAAGAGACTGTCTTTTCTCTATTGTATGTTCTTGCCTCCTTTGTTGTAGATTGATTGACCATAATTGCATGGGTTTATTTCTGGGCTTTCTATCATGTTCCATTGATCTATATATTCTTTTCTGTGCCAGTACCATACTGTTTTAATTACTGTAACTTTGTAGTATAATCTGAAGTCAGGGAGCTTGATTCCTCCAGCTTCACTTTCCTTTCTCAAGATTGCTTTGGCTATGCAGAGTCTTTTGTGTTTGCATACAAATTTTAAGGATTTTTCTTGTTCTAGTTCTGTGAAAATGCCGTTGGTAATTTGATAGGGATTACATTGAATCTGTAGATTGCCTAGGATAGTATAGTTATTTTGACAATATTGATTCTTCCAATCCAAGAACACAGTGTATCTTTCCATCTGTTTGTGTCATCTTCAATTTCTTTCATCAGCGTCTTATAGTTTTTGGAGTACAGATCTTTTGCCTCCTTAGATAATTTTTTTAACATCTTTATTGGAGTATAATTGCTTTACAGTGGTGTGTTAGTTTCTGCTTTATAACAAAGTGAATCAGTTATACATACACATATGTTCCCATATCTCTTCCCTCTTGAGTCTCCCTCCCTCCCACCCCTCTAGGTGGTCACAAAGCACCGAGCTGATCTCCCTGTGCCATGCGGCTGCTTCCCACTAGCTATCTGTTTTACGTTTGGTAGTGCATATATGTCCATGCCACTCTCTTTGCCACAGCTTACCCTTCCCCCTCCCCATATCCTCAAGTCCATTCTCTAGTAGGTCTGTGTCTTTATTCCCGTCTTACCCCTAGGTTCTTCATGACCTTTTTTTTTTTCCTTAGATTCCATATATATGTGTTAGCATACAGTATTTGTTTTTGTCTTTCTGACTTACTTCACTCTGTATGACAGACTCTAGGTCCATCCACTTCACTACAAATAACTCAATTTCATTTCTTTTTTTGGCTAAGTAATATTCCATTGTATATATGTGCCACATCTTCTTTATCCATTCATCCGATGATGGACACTTAGGTTGCTTCCATGTCCTGGCTATTGTAAATAGAGCTGCAATGAACATTTTGGTACATGACTCTTTTTGAATTATGGTTTTCTCAAGGTATATGCCCAGTAGTGGGATTGCTGGGTCGTATGGTAGCTCTATTTGTAGTTTTTTAAGGAACCTCCAGAATGTTTTCCATAGTGGCTGTATCAATTTACATTCCCACCAGCAGTGCAAGAGGGTTCCCTTTTCTCCACACCCTCTCCAGCATTTATTGTTTCTAGATTTTTTTGATAATGGCCATTCTGACCGGTGTGAGATGATATCTCATTGTAATTTTGATTTGCATTTCTCTAATGATTAATGATGTTGAGCATCCTTTCATGTGTTTGTTGGCAATGTGTATATCTTCTTTGGAGAAATGTCTATTTAGGTCTTCTGCCCATTTTTGAATTGCGTTGTTTGTTTTTTTGATATTGAGCTGCATGAGCAGCTTGTAAATTTTGGAGATTAATCCTTTGTCAGTTGCTTCATTTGCAAATATTTTCTCCCATTCTGAGGGTTGTCTTTTGGTTTTATTTATGGTTTCCTTTGCTGTGCAAAAGCTTTGAAGTTTCATTAGGTCCCATTTGTTTATTTTTGTTTTTATTTCCATTTCTCTAGGAGGTGGGTCAAAAAGGATCTTGCTGTGATTTATGTCATAGAGTGTTCTGCCTACGTTTTCCTCTTAAGATTTTGATAGTGTTTGGCCTTAAATTTAGGTCTTTAATCCATTTTGAGTTTATTTTTATGTATGGTGTTAGGGAGTGTTTCATACTTTTACATGTACCTGTCCAGTTTTCCCAGCACCACTTACTGAAGAGGCTGTCTTTTCTCCACTGTATGTTCTTGCCTCCTTTATCAAAGATAAGGTGACCATATGTACATGGGTTTATCTCTGGGCTTTCTATCCTGTTCCATTGATCTATATTTCTGTTTTTGTGCCAGTACCATACTCTCTTGATTACTGTAGCTTTGTAGTATAGTCTGAAGTCAGGGAGCCTGATTCCTCCAGCTCCATTTTTCGTTCTCAAGATTGCTTTGGGGCTTCCCTGGTGGCACAGTGGTTGGGAGTCTGCCTGCCGATGCAGGGGACACAGGTTTGTGCCCCAGTCAGGGAAGATCCCACATGCCACGGAGCGGCTAGGCCCGTGAGCCATGGCTGCTGAGCCTGCGCGTCCGGAGCCTGTGCTCCGCAACGGGAGAGGCCACAACAGTGAGAGGCCCGTGTACCGCAAAAGAAAAAAGATTGCTTTGGCTATTTGGGATCTTTGTGTTTCCATACAAATTGTGAATTTTTTTGTTCTAGTTCTGTGAAAAATGCCAGTGGTAGTTTGATAGGGATTGCATTGAATCTGTAGATTGCTTTGGGTAGTAGAGTCATTTTCACAGTGTTGATTCTTCCAATCCAAGAACATGGTATATCTCTCCATCTATTTGTATCATCTTTAATTTCTTTCATCAGTGTCTTATAATTTTCTGCATGCAGGTCTTTTGTCTCCTTAGGTAGGTGTATTCCTAAATATTTTATTCTTTTTGTTGCAATGGTAAATGGGAGTGTTTTCTTAACTTCACTTTCAGATTTTTCATCATTAGTGTATAAGAATGCCAGAGATTTCTGTGCATTAATTTTGTATCCTGCTACTTTACCAAATTCATTGATTAGCTCTAGTAGTTTTCTGGTAGCATCCTTAGGATTCTCTATGTATAGTATCATGTCATCTGCAAACAGTGACAGCTTTACTTCTTCTTTTCCGATTTGGATTCCTTTTATTTCTTTTTCTTCTCTGATTGCTGTGGCTAGAACTTCCAAAACTATTGAATAAGAATGGTGAGAGTGGGCAACCTTGTCTTGTTCCTGATCTTAGTGGAAATGGTTTCCGTTTTTCACCATTGAGGACCATGTTGGCTGTGGGTTTGTCATATATGGCCTTTATTATGTTGAGGGAAGTTCCTTCTATGCCTACTTTCTGCAGGGTTTTTATCATAAATGGGTGTTGAATTTTGTCGAAAGCTTTCTCTGCACCTATCGAGATGATCATATGGTTTTTCTCCTTCAGTTTGTTAATATGGTGTATCACATTGATTGATTTGCGTATATTGAAGAATCCTTGCATTCCTGGAATAAACCCCACTTGATCATGGTGTATGATCCTTTTAATGTGCTGTTGAATTCTGTTTGCTAGTATTTTGTTGAGGATTTTTGCATCTATGTTCATCAGCAATATTGGCCTGTAGTTTTCTTTCTTTGTGACATCCTTGAGTAAAAGTGATGAGGGCGGACATCCTTGTCTTGTTCCTGATCTTAGAGGAAACACTTCCAGCTCTTCACCATTGAGTATGATGTTAGCTGTGGGTTTGTCGTATAGGGCCTTTATTATGTTGAGATAGGTTATCTCTATGCCCACTTCCTGGAGAATTTTTATCATAAACCGATGTTGAATTTTATCAAAAGTTTTTCCTGCATCTATTGAGATAATCATATGGTTTTTATCCTTCAATTTGTTAATGTGGTGTATCACATTGATTGACTTACAGATGTTGAAAAACTCCTTGCATCCCTGGGATAAATCCCACTTGATCATGGTGTATGATCCAACGTGAGTCAACGTATTGTTGGATTCAATTTGCTGGTATTTTGTTGAGGATTTTTGCGTCTGTGTTCATCAGTGATATTGTAATTTTCTTTTTTTGTGGTATCTTTCTTTGTCTGGTTTTGATATCAGGATGATGGTGGCATCATAGAATGAGTTCGGAAGTCTTCCTTGCTCTGCAATTTTTTTGGAATAGTTTAGTTTGAGAAGGACAGGTGTCAACTCTTCTCTAAATGTTTGATAGAATTCGCCTGTGAAGCCATCTGGTCCTGAACTTTTGTTTGTTGGGAGTTTTTTAATCACAGATTAAATTTCAGTACTTGTAAATTGGTCTGTTCATATTTTCTGTTTCTTCCTGGATCAGTCTTGAGAAATTGTACCTTTCTAAGAATTTGTCCATTTTTTCCAGATTGTCCATTTTATTGGCATAGAGTTGCTTGCAGTTGTCTCTTATGGTCCTTTGTATTTCCGTGTCAGTTGTAACTTCTCTTTTTTCATTTCTGATTTTATTGATTTGGGCCCTCTCCCTTTTTTGCTTGATGAGTCTGGCTAAAGGTTTATCAATTTTGCTTCTTTTTTCAAAGAACCAGCTTTCAGTTTTATTGACGATTTCATTCTTTTTTTTTTATCGCTGAGGAATATTCTACTGTATATGTACTACATTTTCTTTATCCATTCATCATCCATTGATGGACACTTATGTTGGTCCATATCTTGACTATTGTAAATAATGCTGCTGTGAACACGGGGGTACGTAGAACTTTTTGAATTAGTGTTTTCCTTTTCTTGAGGTGAATTCCCAGAAGTGAGTCATGTGACAGTGCTATTTTAGTTTTTTAAGGAACCTCCATGCTGTTCTCCTTAGCGACTGTACCAATTTACATTCCCACCAACAGTGTACGAGGGTTCCCTTTGCTCCACATCATCGCCAACATTTATTTCTTGATGTGACCCCTCTTTAGAGATGAGTTCACTGAGGTTCAGAGGAGGAAAGACCTGCCTGAGGTCACCCTGCCACGTCAAGTCCTTCCCTCCCCGCCCCTTCTGTTTGTAGGGACCACAGTCCTATCACCAGTGTCACCTGGTCCCTGTGGCTGCTCAGGGCTGCTCGCCTCTGCTGCTCACACGGGACAGCTGGGGCCAGCCCAGGCCTCGCCCCCGCACCCAGCGCCAGCCTGGATCTGTGTCGGTCCTGGATCGGCCTCCGGGACCACGGGCAGGGTGGCTGAGGACGCAGTGCTGCAGTGGTAGTCTGCTGGCTGCCTCGGCCTCCCCACCATTTCCCCTTGGGAGGAGTAAAACCTTCCGGAAGCTTCTGCTTCCCCTCATTTCTAGAACGATCCCTAAAGCCCCTCAGCCCGTAGCTGTGCTCCTTGCTCTGCATGGCCCTCAGAAATGCCTCCTTGCCGCAGGCAGCTCACTTTGGGGGTCGGGAGGGCATTTGGAGCCCACAGCTGCGGCTGGGGTCTGCACCCTGCTGGGTGGGCACCCAGCGGTCACCCTCGTGCTGGGATGGTTGCACGTCACCTTCCTGGCAGCCCCCCCCGGGGTCTCCGAGGCGACAACTTCAAGTAGTGGCTGAGTTCAACCAGGCAGCTCAACTGCGTTACGTAGGGAAGCCCGTTTTATGGCAATTCTACTGCTAAAAAGTTTTAAAATATTATTTTAAATGTTTAACAACCACTGACCTAATCTAAGCAACTCATTTCTAAGACCCGTGGACCCACGTGGCTGCCCTGCGTGGTGTCCAGGCCATTCCCATGGCCCTGCTCCCCAGCCCCGCAGCCTCGGGCCTGGCCCTTCTGCCCGGCGGGCACTCCTCACCTGTGCCCCCTCTTCTTCCTGGCATGCCCTGCCCAACGTTTGGATGTTGAAATCCTGCCTGGCCTTCAAGGTGAACCACAGGTGTCCCCACCCCTTCTGTAAATTTCCGCCAGACTCGGAAGCTACCTTCTGTCATTTCAGTGAGCCGGGGTCAGGTAGGCAGGCTTGGGTCTCAGGCGGGAGGGTTGAGCTCAGGTTCGGGCGGGCAGCAGGGCGGGCCTGGCACAGGTACACTCCGCCGGCGCCCGCCCTGGCCCAGGCTCACGGAGCCCCAGGTCCATCACGTGCGAGCAAGTGCTGGGAGCTCAGTGCGGAGTGCGCTTCAGGGTGTGGGGTGGTGCCCCTTCCCTGCGTCCCATGTCAGCCGGTGTTTGTCTTCAGGTCAGGAAGCAGTGAGCTGAGCAGCAAGTCCAGGGGTCCCCCAAGCCTGGTGGCTGCGGCTAGCCCAGGTCAGGTCTGGGATGGAGCCCCAGCTCTGTCCCTTCCCGTCCGTGGGAATCCTCCAGCAGCAGGAGCGTGGGGACCATCCGCCGGGGGGCAGCAGGGCGCACGTGGGCAGCTGCGCGCGTCCGCTGCAGGCACCGCGGCCTTGGGCGCTGCTGGGGCCGAGAGCTCACCTTTCAGGGGGCGGGCAGGGCCCAGAAGGCACCAACTGTCACTAACTAGCCAGCCACCTGCAGCACCAAAGGCGTCTACTCCCCGCCCGCCGTGCACGTGCACAGCTCACGCCTGCAGTACATGTGCACGTGCAGAGGGCCGCCCTTACCGTGTCCTCAGGGCCTGCGCCTGCCTGTCCGAGGCCGTGGGGGGGGGGGGGCCCTTCTCTGGTGTCCTCTAGCCCTGACTGTGCTGCTCTACCCTCTCCCCCTGCAGTACGAGTACAGCTTCCGCACGGAGCAGAGCGCCGCCGCCCGGCTCCCACCCAGCCCCACCCGGTGCCAGCAGATCCCCCAGTCCTGAGGGGCCACCTGCGGGGAGAAGATGCATTGCCCAGACTACTGAGCGCCCCCCTCGCCCGGTCCCTCCCGCCGCCCATCCACACTGCCCCGCTTGGCGCTTCTGGGAGACTCTGGGCAGCTGAGCCGTTACCTCCTCGGTCATCAGCTTGCCTGACGTGACACCCCGCTTCCCTGGGGATGCTGTTCATAATCTCGACTAATCTGTGTGTGCTGTAGTGACCAGTGGCTCCTACCATGTCTGTGTGATGACCAGTTGTCCTGCGAACAACCCTACCCACCACGGGAGTCACCCCGAGGGCCCTGGACAGTTGTTCTGGCCGCCCAGTGACGCCACCGGCTCCCTGCTCTCCGGACCGTCACCACCACTAAGCCATTGCTTCCTCCCAGAAGACCCTGAGGGGCTGGCGGCTTCGCACAGGGCCCTCCAGGGCTGACGGATCGCCCCAGACCCACGGAACACATCGCTCATGCCAACGGCATCAAGTGCCCGAGAATTTCCCAGGGACCCTAAGGAAACGTGGGAGGAGGCGGCCAGCGGGTCCCCAAGTGGACAACCTCAGACTCGCCCCTCAATTCACACACTGGATGCCCTGAGGTCGGGGGACAGCCATCCCCCAGCCACCGGCCCAGAGAGGACTTGCCTTCCCGGCGAGACGGCCGTGTGGCCAGGTGCTTGCCTGGACGTGAGCTTTGCTGCCAGGACGCTGGGCTCACTCACCTCACACCCTCATCCCCACAAAGGGCTCATCTCTGCAGTGCCCACGTGCCAACGACAGTTCCAACTGCCCGGCCCGGTGCTCTGACCGTGACCAGGCCGTGGGTAAAGAGGCTCTGTGAGCCCGTGCCCAGGGACGTGGACACGCGGTCACCCAGCTTCTCAGAGCCAGGCTGTGTCTTAGTGGCCTCTGCTAACAGGAACAGTTGTTTTGAAAAGCCCGTCTGACCCAGGTCACCAAACTGGGGCCAGAACTGACATCTCTGCCACGAGTGGCCAGCGGCCATGCTGGCATTCCCCACAGTGCCGGCTGGGACTGGGTGTCAGTCCCATGGGTGCCATGGGAACGGGGCCGCTGTCCTCCCCGGAGGCTCGGTCCTCACCCTGTGGCTGCCTTGTCTGGCCGTTGGAATTTGTCCTAACTCCCCAGGACTTGGTATCTCACATCTTGGGGGTCACCAGATGGTTGGCGCTTTGGACGTGAGGTTCGATATGTGTCTGGTCGCTGGCATAGGAAGGCAGCCTAGGAGAACCACTGCCCAGCCAGGGACAGCCCCTCCTCCCTGCAGTTCCTAGGGTGGCACAGGGCTGGCTGGGGCGCAGCAGGACCTGGCCGGCAGTTAGGAGCTGCCGCCTCTGGCTGAGAAGTGAGGCCGGGGCAGAACATCCCTCACAGACCCGCATCAGCCCCACCACCCCCCTCCCCCTCCACTCTTCCCCCACGGCTGCCCCTTGGGCTTCATTTCGATACCTCCTGATTTCTGGGCGCTAGAGATGTGCTCACCTCTCCCCACTGCCCCCGAGACCTGAGGACATCCCCCGTGGGGCTGGCCTTCCCGCGTGGCCACGTGGCAGGAAAAGGCAGTTAGCTGGTGGAACCCGCCAGGGCCCGGGAGGCGCGGGATGGAAAGTCCCCATGAGGACCCTTTGGGATCGGTGCTTACCCAGGACAGAGCCGATGAACCGGTCTCAAATGTACCCACTGAAATGAGCGGGCTGTTTCTGGGGAATTGGGGGAGCCCCGTGGGGCCCGGAGACCCTGTGTCTGCTGCTGCCGTTTGGACGGGTGGGGCTGGTCCAAAACCGGCAGAGGGGTGACGTCTCCGCTCACCTCTGTCCGGCTGTGTTGGCTCGTGGGCTCTGTCCTTGCATCTCTCCTCACACCCCAGCTGTGGGATCATCTCCAACAGGTAACACCCCACGGCCGTTCTCCCTTGACTGAGAACCAAGCACTTCGGCGGCTCCGATGGGCCCTAGGAGGTCCAGAGACAGCCCCGTGGGACCCCTTGTCAGGGAGCAAGAGAGCAGTGAGGGTGTGTCTGGGGAGAGGAGCCGCCAGCCCCCGCCAGCCCCCCGCCAGCCCCGGGCCACCCTGCAGTTCTGGGACAGGCAGGCAAGGCAGGGCTGCAGGGCCGCCGGGAAGAGGGCAAACCTCTGTGGACTCAGGCGAGCTGGAGAGGCCTCCACAACGTTCCAGACTCGGTCTGGGTCTAACAGCGACTGTGAACGTCGCCATGACGGCAGCTTAAAACAATGAAGCAGTGACAGTGTTAAGAAGTCGCGTCCGTGGTGGATTTTAGGCTGCTCCAAACTCTGCACCCTTCCTTCTGAGGTGGGTGCCCACGTGCCCCGCCTGCCCCGTGTGGAAGTGGAGCTCGCTCACCTCGGGACCGAGCCACCTCTCTGTCTTTCTGGGACGGTGCTTTTCTTCACAAACCCTCTGTTCACGTGGGGAGGGAAGGCAGGGGTTCTCTCGGAGACGTGAAGGCAGCAGCCTCCGTCCTTCCCGGAAGGACTGACCAGAGCACAGCACCCCCTGCTGCCTTCTCTTCCCCCTGAACGTTCCAAGTCTCTCTCCAAAGGCCTTGGAAACAGCACAGCGGTGATAAGGAGCAAGCAGTTGTCTCCAAGTTCACTTGCAAATTTATAACAAGGCTTTTTCCACCAAGTCCGGGAACTGGTACCAGCCACAGCCTCCACTTGGAGGGATGAGCACCCTGGTGGCGGGGAGAAATAGCGGGTTAGGCCCCCGCCCTAGCTCCCCAGAGGGCCACCCTGCTGGGAGGCTCTGATGGCCACCACCTGCCCCCGTGTCCTTCAGAAGGCGGCGGGGGGCGAGGAGGACCAACACGTACAAAGCACCTACTCCTTGCCAGGCGCTAGGCTGCACTTGAAGCACATTTTCTCCTGTCACCACCCCTCCCCCCAAAAAAACAAATACTCCGGTTCCAGATGTTTGCTCCCGGTTCCAGATGAAGAAGCTGAGACATGTCCACAGGCACAAAGCTGGTGAGTGGCAGAGGCGGGATCTGGCCCCAGAGCCCCCGGTGCCAGCTGTCCCATCACGAGCACCTGCCTCCAGTCCAGTAATGGGTTCCCAGCTGTCACTGGCCCTGCTGGTGTGACAGTGTCTCGCCCAGCACGGGGCGAGAGCTGGGTGCAGTCCCGGGGCTGCGGGCTGCCCATCACGGTTTACAGGGGTCCCAGCCCGCAGCTCCCCTGAGAGCTGGTGCGCCCAAGGGTGAGGCACAGAGAGGCCTTGACGGCAGCCCCGTGCCTGCCGGGCGCACGAAAGCCGAGCTCACCTCCCCAGGGCCTGGAGGGGCCGGGTGCCCACGCTCACCACGCCCCGGGTGGCCAGTTTTCTTCACCTGTTGCGACCGTGCCGGTGGGGCCTGTCACCACCGGGAGACAGGCCTCAGGCAGGTGGCTGTGTCACTAGCTTAGGAACAACGTCGTACCGCGTGTATTTATTTGAGGTGACTCCAGTACTTGGCAAAGGGAAGTTTCACTGCGTGATTGTCGTCTTAATATAATTTGTTAAATAAACGTTTGTTTTAACCTTTCCCCAGCCTGCGGCTGTCTCTGAGGCACCGAGATCGGCTTCCCTCAGGGATGCTCTGGGCTCCACTCTCTCCAGCTCAGCCCAGCTGCTGGCTGGGTTGGCCAGCACCCTGGCCTTCCAGCCTTCTAGAAAGAGCTGGTGGGTTTCTTTGCCCCCGTTTAGCTTAGATGACCTGGTGACAAGCCAGAAGGATCCCAGAGGAGCGAAGAGAGCCCTGCCACTCCCTGGCGACAGCCCTCTGGAATGCTTCTGGAGGGAGAAAACACCAGTTTCCATAAAAGCATGCGAAACGCGTGCATTTTAATGGGTCGCCAGCAAGGAACGCAAAGGGGCGCTTCTATCTCTGGCTCGCCCCGAGCCTTGTCTGTGCCGAGCCGGGGCCGTCTGGCTGCCGGGAGTGGGGGAACATGCAACCACGTCCAGCGCCAGTGGTTTTGTCCTGTCTCCACTGCTCACCTGCTGGCAATATGCCACCCCAAATGCCAGGGAGGGGCTGCCAGCCCTGGACGCACACAGGCTCCTTGTGAGCACATGACTGGTGAGGTTTCACCACCATAGCTCTTTACCTTTTTCATAAGTGGCTTCGCAGTTTGGGGCTGGACACCCTGTTCATGCCAGACTAAGGCGGGAATCGGGTGACCCTTAGCTCTCATCTCACTGGGACCATGAAAGTCCCCAAAAGGGTACTGGCACCTCCAGCCCAGGCCCCCACCTCTGGCATCCCTCAGGTCTTTTTCCCACAGTGGGAGAGGGAGAACAGCCCAGAGACTTCCACGAGAAACCCACGAAGAACACTCAACATGGAGTTTGAAGAGTCCCTCCTAGTGCCGGGTCACCAAGGAAGTACACGTAGTAGCCTTTGACATCCAAGACACAGAACCTGCACTGCTCGGGGTCGCCGGGGGGAAGCACCTCACACATGGGCCTTTGGGCAGCAAGAAATTGAAGTCCACACTCTACAGCCTGGGCCAGGGTGGGCTTAGCGGCCAGACCCAGAGGACACTCGGACCGCAAAGCAGGACACAGCCTAGCCTCAAAGGGGCCAGAGCAGGAACACCTGTTTCTCCTCTGTCTCACCCACACTGCCTCGTCTGTCTCTGTCTGGGCGTCTTCTTGCTTCTCGTCCTCTCACACCCTGGCCCTCCCTCTCCCGTGCTCCGTGCACCAGCATATGGCACATACATGCTCACATGGCCACCCAAGTTCACACATTCTCAGTTCACAAGACCCAGAGGCAAGAGTCCCAGGACAGACTCTGATTGGCTGCCTGGGTCAGGTGACCCCCTTCTGCCCCTAGCAGCTCTGGCCCTGGTGGGAGGGGGAGTGTGTGATCACAAGGCACCTGGAGCAGGTGTAGGTTTAGGCCCTCTAGAGGCATCTGCTACACAGTGGGGCGAGGCTGTAGGCAGAGGGGTGAGACACCTCCCTGGAGAGATGGAGGGGCCCTCCACCACTCTGTGACGAGGGGGGAGGACGGTGAGGTGGGTGGAGCACCATTCGTACATTCACCCAACCGTCCAAGCCGTGTTGTATGAGGACCTTCCACATTCAGGCCCCGAGCCGGGCACTGACACCACTGACGTCCCTGTCCTTGCGAAGCCGACGGTCTAGCCCATCCCACTCCACCCCCACCACACACACCCCAGCCATGCCTACTCCCCCTAATTCTGCCTGCTATTTCCCACCATAACTGGCTCATCCCTAAAACTCTAGAGGCTTCCTGAGCCCCACCCTCACCTTTCTCCCCCTCTGCATCCTCCTGGCAGCTGGGAGCAGCTGTGTCTTTAACTACCCTTAGCTCTGTCGCGGCCAGTCTCCTTGAGGTCCAGCCACGTAGTCCCAGCAGCCACCTGGAGGTCTCCACTTGGATGTTTCGCCTTGACCTCAGCACATCCCGAGCTGAATGTACCATCTTCCCCCAGGCCCCACATTGTTCCCCTTCTCCTAACTTCCCCATCCCTGGAGCAGCTCCACCATCTCTCACGAGAGTCACCCACACCCCCACCTGGAGCCATCTATGATCACCCTGTTTCCAGCTGGACAGTTCTCTCATCTAAACTTGCTTTCAAACTCAGCCACTATTCTTCTTGCTACTTCTTTTTAAGTTCTGGCCTCGACACTGTTCCCTGGATGACAGCATCAGCTCCTTAACCATTCCCCTGCCGCCCATGTCGTCCCCTCTCATCCGTCTTCCTCATGGCCAGGATCCTATAGGACTGCTCCACTGACAGTGCTTCACCCCTCACCCTAAGAATGAAATCTGAGCCCCCCAGGTTTCCGTCCACCACTGTCCTAGGTCTGACCCCCACCTCCCATCCCAGCCTCACCTGCCACTAAATCTCCCTGCTGAATTATTAGTGCTTCCTCAAACCCTAAGCTCTGCTTCCTTGCCTTTGCATATGCTATTCCCTCTGCCTAGAATACTTTTCCCTCGTTTTTTCTGCCTGGTAAACTCCTGTTCATCCTTCAAGACTTGCTCATGTGTCTCCTCTGGGATGTCCTTCTCGACCCCTTCAAGCCACTGTACACCTTGCATTTTAAACCTATTGACCCATTGGCGGTACTGGAGCCATTTGATCCTCTCATTATGTTATCTGCTCCTGGAAGAAGGGGTATGTGTCTCATTTATTACACAGTCCTCCCCAGCCACACATACACTCAAACTGAGCCCCCAGTACAAGCCTAGAGAAATAGCAGGCATGAGCAAACGCTCTTTGAATGAGTTTCTTGAAGTGAGTGGGCTGGACTCAATTGCTGAGGAGCCTAAGAAGAATGGGCCCCAGTGGCACTTGCTGTGAGGCTTGGGACCACCCCAGGGATCATGATGACAAGCACTGGGCCTCCATGGACATGTCTACGCTGGCTTCAAAGACACCAGAGACAAGAGTGAGAGCTGGGCCCTTATCTGGCTCCTTTTTGAAGCCGCGGCGCCCAACATGATCCACGATGGCGGTGGGGTGGGGGCAGGAAGGTGGACTGCCACGGGCTGCTGGTTCTCTCCCTTGAGCCCAACTCAGGGAGATGCCGGAGAAACCGACAGGAAGATTGGTGGACCACAGGACCCAACACTAAAGCTAGAAGGGGCTCAGTGAACAGCAACAGGCCAGAGGGAAAGAGCCAATGCTACAGGTGAGAGATTGCGTGGGCGAGCGGCTTTCTGGCTTTGCTCATTCTTCTGCCCCTCCCCCCCCCCACACACACACACTGCTCTGCATGGGGCATTTTCATCCTTTCACTATCCCTTCACCATTTTCATCCTTTCACCACCAAAACAACAGCTGGGCTGGACCCCTCCCTTCTCCCCACATCTTGGGCCAAGTAAGTGCAACCAGAGACACAGGTCTCAGGAAAGGTGGTTCTGGGGCAGAGGTCTTGGACACTTTCCTGAAGGTCTGAATTTCCTGATTGAGGAGGACACACGGGCAGAAGTTGGCACAGATTGGAACATCCAAGGTGCATCAATTCCTCTGTAACCCTCCTTGTCCTTCTCTGGAGGGAGCGCAAGGGTTTGCAACATTGACTGCACATTAGAATCACCTGGAGAGTTTTTAAAACTTCCTGTGCCCAGATCACAGAAAGCAGAATCTCTGGAGGAGGGACCCAGGAGCCAGTTGTTTGTCAAGCTCCCCAGTGATGTTAGTGTGCAGATGAGGTTAAGAACCAGCTTCCTTGCCACTCTGCTCAGCTCCATTTCCAGCCAATGGAGCTGAGAGGTCTAGGGAACAGTGAGTTCACATGGGAAAAACAGACGCCAGAAGAGCTGGTCCACCAAAAGGAAGACAAGAATCTAACCCACCAATACCAGAAGAAGCACTAATAGGCCAGACAGAACATGAGTTTAATATAAACAAAAAGTAGCCCTTGGGCTTCCCTGGTGGCGCAGTGGTTGAGAGTCCGCCTGCCGATGCAGGGGACATGGGTTCGTGCCCTGGTCTGGGAAGATCCCACATGCCGCGCGTGGAGCGGCTGGGCCCGTGAGCCATGGCCGCTGAGCCTGCACGTCCGGAGCCTGTGCTCCGCAACAGGAGAGGCCACAACAGTGAGAGGCCCGCGTACCGCAAAAAAAAAAAAAAAAAAGGTAGCCCTTAAGAGATATGGGAGGACACTGAAACAGGCAGGAGCAAGTTGTTTCAAGTAAGAGCCTAAAAGTTCTGAAATACTGACCAAAGAGGAAGAGAAACAGATAAATCAGCAGCTGCACTTGAAGATTTTAATACAGAAACTGTAGCCAAGTTGATAAAATACAAGAAAATATACAAGGCCAGCATTACCCTGATACCAAAACCAGACAAAGACACCACAAGAAAACAAAATTACAGGCCAAAAACCTGATGAACATAGATGCAAACATACTCAATAAAATATTAGCAAACCAAATTCAACAATACCTTAAATGGATCATACCCCATGATCGAGTGGGATTTATTCCAGGGAAACAAGAATGGTTCAACATTCACAAATCAATCAATGTGATACACCACATTAACAACATGGATAAAAAATCTTATGATCCTCTCAATACATGCAGAAAAAGCATTTGAAAAAATTCACCATCCATTTATGATTTTTTAAAAATCGCAGCAAAGGGGTTTAGAGGGGATATTCCTCAACATAATAAAGACTACATATGACAAACCCACAGCTAACATCATATACTCAACAATGAAAAGCTGAAAGCTGTTCCTCTCAAATCAGGGACAAGGATGCCCACTCTCACCACTTTTATTCAACATAGCATTAGAAGTCCTAGCCAGAGCAATTAGGCAAGAATAAAAAAAGGCATCCAAAATTGGAAAGGAAGAAGGAAAACTGTCACTATTTTCAGATGACATGATATTATATATAGAAAACCCTAAAAACTCCAGCAAAAACTGTTAGAACTAATAAATGAATTTATTAAAGTTGTAGTATACAAAAATCAATACACAAAAATCAGTTGCATTTCAATACACTAGTAATGAACTATCAAAAAGGGAAATTAAGAAAACAATACAGTTTATAATTGCATCAAAGAGAATAAAATACCTAGCAATACATTTTAAGCAAGAAGGTGAAAGGACTGTATGTTGAAAACTATAAGATACTGATGAAAGAAATCAAAGAAGACACAGATAAATGGAAAGATATCCCATGCTCATGGATTGGAAGAATTAATATTGTTAAAATGCTCATACTAGGGCTTCCCTGGTGGCGCAGTGGTTGAGAGTCCGCCTGCCGATGCAGGGGATACGGGTTCGTGCCCCAGTCTGGGAGGATCCCACATGCCGCGGAGCGGCTGGGCCCGTGAGCCATGGCCGCTGAGCCTGCGCGTCCGGAGCCTGTGCTCCGCAACGGGAGGGGCCGCAACAGTGAGAGGCCCACGTACCGCAAAAAAAAAAAAAAAAAAAAAAAAATGCTCATACTATCCAAAGCAATCTAAGGATTCAGTGCAACCCCTATCAAAATTCCAAGGTCATTTTCATAGAAAGAGAACAAACCTAAAATTTGTGTGGAACCACACACAAAAAAAATAGCCAAAGCAATCTTGAGAAAAAAGAACAAAACTGTAGGCATCATGCCCCCTGGTGTCAAACTTTATTACAAAGCTTTCATATCCAAAACAGTATGATATTGGCATAAAAACAGACATATAGACAATGGAACAAAATAGAGAGCCCAGAACTAAACCCACACATATATGGTTGATTAATTTGCAACAAAAGAGCCAAGAATTTATAATGGGTAAAGGACAGTCTCTTCCATAAATGGTGTTGGGAAAACTGGACAGCCACTAGAAAAGAATGAAACTAGACCACTATCTTACACCATACACAAAAATAAAATGCATTAAAGGCTTAAATGTAAGACCTTAAACCATAAGACTACTAGAAGAAAACATAAGCCGTAAGCTCCTTGACATAGGACTTGGTGCTGATTTTTTGGATTTGAGATCAAAAGAAAGGCAGCAAAACCAAAAATAAGTGTGACTACAAAAAACAAAAAAGCTTCTGCACAGCAAAGGAAACCGTCAACAAAATGAAAGGCAACGCACTGAATAGGAGAAAATATTTACAAACCGTATGTCTGACAAGGGATTAATAGCCAAAATATATAAAGAACTCATACAACTCATTAGCAGAAAACCAAACTATCCAATTAAAAAATAGAAGATCTGAACAGACATTTTTCCAAAGAAGGTATACAGATGGCCAACAGGTACTTGAAAAGATATTCAACATCACTAATCATCAGGGAAATGCAGATCCAAACCACAGTGAGATATCACCTCACACTTGTTAGGATGGCTGTTATCAAAAAGACAGAAATAACAAGTAAGTGTTGGCAAGGATGTGGAGAAAAGTAAACCCTTGCGCCCTTTGGTACAAATGTCACTTGGTGAAGCCACTATGGAAAGCAACATGGAGGTTCCTCAAAAAATTGAAAATAGAGCTACCATATGATCTAGCAATTCCACTTCCGGGTATTACCTGAAGAAAACAAAAGCATTAATTCAAAAAGATCTATGCACCCCTGTGTTCATTGCAGCATTATTTACAATAGCCAAGATATGGAAACAACGTAAGTGTGCGTCAGTGGACGAATGGATAAAGAAAATGTGGTGTATTTATACAATGGAATACTACTTAGCCATAAAAAAGAATGAAATCTTGCTGTTTGCAACCACATGGATGGACCTTGAGGGCAATGTGCTCAATGAAATGTCAGACAAAGAAAAACAAATACTGTATGATCTCACTTACATGTGGAATCTAAAACATAACAATAAGGACCTGAATCAAGATGGCGAAGTAGAAGGACCCAGAACTCACTTCCTGCCACGTACACATCAAAAATACATCTACAGGACCTAGAGTCTGTCATACAGAGTCAAGTAAGTCAGAAAGAGAAAAATACCATATGCTAACATATATATGGAATCTAAAAAAACAAAACGGTTCTGATGAACCTGAGGCAGGACAGGAATAAAGATACAGACGTAGAGAATGGACTTGAGGACATGGGGAGGGGGAAGGGTAAGCTGGGACGAAGTGAGAGAGTGGCATGGACATATATACACTACCAAATGTAAAACAGATAGCTAGGGGGAAGCAGCTATGTGGCACAGGGAGATCAGCTCGGTGCTTTGCGACCACCTAGAGGGGTGGGATAGGGAGGGTGGGAGGGAGACGCAAGAGGGAGGGAATATGGGGATATACGTAGGCATATAGCTGATTCACTTTGTTACACAGCAGAAACGAACACAACACTGTAAAGCAGTTATACTCCAATAAAGATGTTAAAAAAAAATCCATCTACATGTGGAACAATTCTTACTGAAAACTAACTGGAGACTAGCAGAAAGGCTCCCGTACTAACAAAGCTGTAAGATACAAGCAGAATCAGGCAGGAGGGGAAAAGAAGCAATAAGGTCAGGACCTGTGTCCCCAGGAAGGGACTCAGAGGAAAAGGGAGATTAGATGGGTGGAGACCCTCCCCGGGGGTGAGCCACATAGTGGGCATTCCAGCCCTGGGGTCCAATAAAGGGAAGATGAGCCCCTTGGCTGGTTGGAGGGCCAGTGGGACTAACAGGAGAGCTGTGGGAAGCCTGGACTCTGCTCATGAGGAGTGCACAAATGCTCGCTTGCCCCCAGAGTAGGGCAGAAAGGGCAGATGGAAACAGCCAGCTGGCTGGATTGCTTCCCCCTGCCACCCCAGTGCGCACCCGCGCCTGAGCCAAGCAAAAGGTGCTCCAGCACCCTTTGCCTCACGTTGCAGCTCCACACGGGGGCAAGGGCTGCCACAACCAAGGAAAAAGCTCGGGCCATGAGACGCCGTGTCAGCTCGAATGCTAAGTGATGACTTAGTGGGGAGGGGGCAGCCATTACTGACGATTGCACAGGGAGGCCATCAGAGGCACTCCAGATCTCTGACGGCAGCCAGACCACCACACCCCCTGCCCTGACCCTCACCAAATGCCCACGCTGGCCCCCCTTACTCCAGCACTGCTCCCCTCTGGGACTGAGGGTGCTGGGCCTGGGAGGGGGAAGAACTCGCACTTAAAGGGAACTGAGCCAGGTCAGAGCCAACCCTCAGGGCTTCTGCTCCAGCAACTTGGGACCTGACCCCACCCCCAACAGGGTGGTGACATCCACTGAGTAGAGGGCTCCAGCCCTAGCCCCTCCTTCTCCAGCCCCAGCTCCTACCAAGGAGATAGCTGCCAGAACACCTTGAGGAAAGACGTGACTTACGTTCATGTCAAATCCAGCTCTCCCACCAAAGCCACTGGGCACATGCAGACGGTACAGGGAAACTACCACATAAGGACACCCCTTCAAGACCACCATAAGTAACTGTTTGACCTAATTCCATAGAGACAGAGAAAGATAGGCAAATGAAAAGACAGAGGAATTTGTTTCAATTGAAAGAGCAAGAGAAAGCCCCTGAAAAAACAACAAATGAAATAGAAATAAACAATTTACTAGATAAAGAATTCAAAGCGGTAGAATAAGATTGCTAACTGAGTTGGGGAAAAGAATAGATGAACACAGTGAGAAGTTTAACAAGGAACTAGAAAATATAAAAAGGAACCAGTCAGAACTGAAGAATACAATAACTGAAATGAAAAACACTCTGGAAGGAATGAACAGCAGACTAGGTGATACAGAAGAAAGCATAAGTGATCTAGAAAATAGAATAATGGAAATTACCCAATCAGACAGCAAAAAGAAAAACAAATTTTAAAAAATGAAAACAGTTTAAGGAATCTTTGGAATAAGATCAAGTGTACCAACATTCACATTATAGGGGTCCCACAAGGAGAAGAGAGCAAAGCGGGGGCGAGAGTCAAAAATGTATTTAATGAAATTATGGCTGAAAACTTCCCAAGCCTGAAGAAGGAAACAGATATCCAGGTACAGGTAGCACATATGGTCCCAAACAAGATGAACCCAAACAGACCCACACCAGGGCATAATTAAAATAACAAAAGATAAAGAGAGGATTCTAAAGGCAGCAAGAGAGAAACAAAGAGTCCGTTACAAGGGAACCTCCATAAAGCTATCAGCTGATTTCTCTGCAGAAACTTTGCAGGCCAGAAGGGAATGGCATGATATATTTAAAGTGCTGAAAGGGCAAAACCTGCAACCTAGGATACTCTACCAAGCAAGATTATCACTTAGAATTGAAGGAGAGGTAAAGAACTTCTCAGATAAACAAAAACTAAGAGTTCATCAATACTAAACTGACCCAAAAAGAAATGCTAAAAGGACTTTTCTAAGGGAAGAAGAAAAGGCTATAACAAGAAGTATCTATAGAAAAGGAAAAATCCCATTAATAAAAGCAAACATAAAGGCTGAAGATCAACCACTTAAATAAGCTAGTATGAAGATTAAAAGACAAAATTGTAAAAATCAACTATAACTAAAATAATCAGTAAACAGATAAACATGAAGATGTAAAATATGACATCAAAAATGCAAAGTGAGGGGGAAGGGAGTAAAAAATGTAGGTCTTTTAGAATGTGTTTGCACTTAAAGGACTACCTAGTTAAAACAAATAGATATCTAAATTAGGATATTGGGATTAACACATATGCACTACTATATATAAAATAGATAACTAGGGCTTCCCTGGTGGTGCAGTGGTTGAGAATCCGCCTGCCAATGCAGGGGACACGGGTTCGAGCTCCGGTCTGGGAAGATCCCACATACCGCAGAGCAACTAAGCCCGCCCACCACAGCTACTGAGCCTGCGCGTCTGGAGCCTGTGCTCCGCAACAAGAGAATGCCATGACAGTGAGAGGCCCGCACACCGCGATGAAGAGTGGCCCCCGCTCACCGTAACTAGAGAAAGCCCTCGCACAGAAACGAAGACCCAACACAGCCAAAAATAAATAAATTCATTTAAAATATATATATATATATATCTTTAAAAAAAAATAGATAACTAACAAGGATCTACTGTATAGCACAGGGAACTCTATTCAATATTTTGTAATGAACTATATGGGAAAAGAATCTTGAAAAGAATGGAGATTATATATATATATACACATGTATATATATCTATCTATCTATATCTGATTCACTTTTCTGGACACCTGAAACTAACACATTGTAAATCAACTATACTCCAATAAAAATAAAAAATAAAACAGATATAGTTTTAGGTCAACATGTGTGAACCCCATGGTAACCAAAAATCAAAAACCTATATTAAATACACAAAAACAAGAGAGAAATTAACACAAGCATACCACTAAAGAAAATCATTAAACTACATGGGAAGAAATAAAAGAAGAAGAAGAGAACAGGGAAGACCTACAAAAACAACCAGAAAACAAGTAATAAAATGTAAGTAAGTATACACCTAAAAATAATTACTTTAAATGTCAGTGGACTAAATGCTCCAATCAAAAGACATAAGGTGGCTGATTGAATAGAAAAAAGCAAGACCCATCTATATGCTTCGTACAAGAGACTCACCTTAGAACTAAAGACACACAGAGACTGAGAGTGCAGGGGTGGTAAAAGATATTTCATGTAAACAGAAACAACAAGAAAGCTGAGGTACCAATACTCATACCAGAAAAAATAAAGTCCAAATCAAAAGACAAAGAAAGGCATTATATAATGCTAAAAGGATCAATACAAGAGGATAGTATACTTGTTAACATATATGCATCCAATACAGGAGCACATAAATATATAAAGCAAACATTAATAGACATAAAGGGAGAAAATTACAATGTAATAATAGCAGGTGCTTTAACACCCCACTTGCATCAACGGACAGATCATCCCAACAGAAAATCAATAAGGCAACAGTGGTCTTAAATGACACATAGACCAGTTGGATTTAATAGATATCTACAGGACATTCCACCCCAAAACAGCAGCATACACATTCTTTTCAATTGCACATGGAACATTCTCCAAGATAAATCCCATGCAAGGCCACAAAACAAGTCTCAACAAATTTGAAGACAGAAATTATATAAAGCATTTTTTTTCTGACCACAATGACATGAAACTTGAAATCAATTACAGGAAGAAAAATGGGAAAAGCACAAACATGTGGAGACTAAACAACATGCTATTAAAAAAAACAATGGGTCAATGAAGAAATCAAAGAGGAACTCAAAAAATACCTCAAGACAAATGAAAATGGAAACACAACTTTCCAAAATCTATGGGATGCAACAAAAGCAGTTCTAAGAGGGAAGTTTATAGTCATACAGGCCTAACTCAAGAAATAAGAAAGATCTCAAATAAACAATCTAATCTTCCATCTAAAGGAATTAGGAAAAGAACAAACAAAGCCCAAAGTCAGCAGAAGGAAGGAAATTATAAAGATGAGAGAGAAAAATAAATAATAGAGACCCAAAAAAGACAAAAGGAAAAGATCAATGAAACCAAGAGCTAGTTCTTTGAAAAGATAAACAAAATTGATAAACCTTTAGCCAGGTTCATCAAGAAGGAAAGAGAGAGGACCCAAATAAACAAAATAAGAAGTGAAAGAGGAGAAATAACAACCAATACCACAGAGATACAAAATATAATGAGAATACTATGAAAATTATATGTCAACAAATTGGACAACCTAGAAGAAATGGACAAATTTCTAGAAAGACACAACTTTCCAAGACTGTATCAGGAAGAAATAAACAATCTGAACAGTCCAGTCACTAGTAGTGAAACTGAATTTGTAAAAAACAAACAAACAAACAAACAAAACTCCCAGCAGGGCTTCCCTGGTGGCACAGTGGTTAAGAATCCACCTGCTGGGCTTCCCTGGTGGCGCAGTGGCTGAGAGTCCGCCTGCCAATGCAGGCAACACGGGTTCGTGCCCCGGTCTGGGAAGATCCCACATGCCGCGGAGCAACTGGGCCTGTGAGCCATGGCCCCTGAGCCTGCGCGTCTGGAGCCTGTGCTCTGCAAAGGGAGAGGCCACAACAGTGAGAGGCCCGTGTACCGCAAAAAAAATAAAATAAAAACAAATAAATTAAAAAAGAATCCACCTGCCAATGCAGGGAACATGGGTTCGATCCCTGGTCCAGGAAGATCCCAAATGCCGCAGAGTAACTAAGCCTGTGCACCACAACTACTGAGCCTGTGCTCTAGAGACCGCGAGCCCCAACTACTGAAGCCCATGTGCCACAACTACTGAAGCCTGCATGCCTAGAGCCTCTGCTCTGCAACAAGAGAAGCCACCACAATGAGAAGCCCGTGCATCACAAAAAAGAGTAGCCCCCCCCTGCTCTCAGCAACTAGAGAAAACCCATGTGCAAGTGAATACACAATGCAGGCAAAAAAAAAAAAAAAAATTAAATAAATAAATTTAAAAACAAAAATCTCCCAGCAAACAAAAGTCCAAGACCAGATGGCTTCTCAGGGGAATTCTACCAAACACATAATGAAAAGCTAATACCTATCCTTCTCAAACTATTCCCAAAAATTGAAGAGGATGGAACACTCCCAAATTCATTCTATAAGGCCACCATTACCCTAATACCAAAGACAGACAAAGACACTACCAAAAAAAAAAAATTTACAGGCCAATATCTCTGATGAATATAGATGCAAAAATCCTCAAAAAAATAGCAAATTTAATTCAACAATATATAAACCATACACCATGATCAAGTGGGGTTTATTCAAGGGATGCAAGGATGGTTTAATATTTGCAAATCAATGTGATACACCATATTAACAAAAGGAATGATAAAAATCACATGATTCTCAATAGATGCAGAGAAAGCATTTGACAAAATTCAACATCCATTCATGATAAAACTCTCATCAAAGTTGGTATAGAGGGAACATATCTCAACATAATAAAGGCCATTTATGACAAACCCACAGGTAACATCATACTCAACAATGAAAATCTAAAATCAGGAACAAGAAAAGTATGCCCACTCTTGCCACTTCTATTTAACATAGAATTGGAAATCCTAGCCACAGCAATCAGACAAGAAAAAGAAATAAAAGGCATCCAAATTGAAAAGGAAGAAGTAAAAATGTCACTATTTACAGATGACATGATACTATATATACAAAACCCTAAAGTTTCCACCAAAAAAAAAACTATTAGAATAAATGAATTCAGTAAAGTTGCAGGATAAAAAACACAGAAATCTGTTGCTTTTCTATACACTATTAATGAACTATCAGAAAGAGAAATTAAAGAAGCAATCTCATTTACAATCGTATCAAAAAGAATAAAATACCTAGGAATAAACTTAACCAAGTAGGTGAAAGACCTATACTCTGAAAACTAAAATATTGATGAAGGAATTTGAAAATAATGCAAAGAAATGGAAAGATATCCCATGTTCTTGGATTGGAAGAATTAATATGGTTAAAATGCCCATACTACCCAAAGCAATCTATAAATTTAATGCAATCTCTATCAAAACACCCATGGCATTTTTCACAGAACTAGAAAAAATAATCCTAAAATTTATATGGAACCACAAAAGACCTCAAATTGCCAAGGCAATCTTGAGAAAAAAGAACATACCTAGAGGTATCACACTCCCTGACTTCAGACTATCCTAAAAATTTATAGTAATCAAAACAGCATGGTACTGGCACAAAAACAGACACATAGATCCATGGAACAGAATAGAGAGCCCAGAAATAAACCCACACACTTACAGTCAATTAATCTACAACAAAGGAGACAAGAATATGCAATGAAAAAAAGACAGTCTCTTCAATAAGTGGTGCTGAGAAAACTGGGCAGCTACATGTAAAAAGAATGAAATTAGAATATTTCCTCATACCATATACAAAACTAAACTCAAAAAAGACCTAAATATAAGCCCTGAAACCATTAAACTCCTAGAGGAGAACATAGGCAGAACACTCTCTGACATAAATCATAGCAATATTTTTTTGGATCTGTTTCTTAAGGCAAAAAAAAAAAAAAGAAAAGAAAAAATAAACAGATGGGACATAATTAAACTTAAAAGCTTTTGCACAGCAAAGAAAACCATCAACAAAATGAAAAGGCAACCTACAGAACAGGAGAAAATATTTGCAAATGATATGACTGATAAAGGATTAATATCCAACATATATGAACAGCTCATACAACTTAATATCAAAAAAATAAACAACCCAATCAAAACATGGGCAGAAGACCTGAAAAGACATTTTTTCCAAAGAAGACATACATGTGGCCAACAGACACATGAAAAGATGCTCATCATCACTAATCATCAGAGGAATGCAAATCAAAACCACAATAAGATGTCACCTCACACCTGTCAAAATGACTATCATCAAAAAGTCTACAAATAACAAATGTCAGCAAGGATGTGGAGAAATCCCACTGTTGGTGGGATTGCAAATTGGTGCAGCCACTATGGAAAACAGTATGAAGTTTCCTCAGAAAACTAAAAATGGAACTACCATATGATCCAGCTATTCCACTGCTGGGTATATATCTGAAGAAAATGAAAAAAATAATTCAAAAAGATACTTGCATCCCAATGTTCACAGCAGCATTATTTACAATAGCCAAGATATGGAAGCAACCTAAGTGCCCATCAACGGATGGATAAAGAGGATGTGTGTGTGTGTGTGTGTGTCTGTGTGTGTGTGTGTGTGTATACATATATGTGTGTGTATACATACATATATGTGTATATATACACATATATAATGGAATATCACTTGGCCATAAAAAATAATGAAATTCTGCCATTTGCTACAATGTGGATGGACCTAAAGAGTATCATGCTTAGTGAAATAAGTCAGACCAGAAAGACAAATACTCTGTTATCACTTATATGTGGAATCTAAAAAATAAAGCAAAGGAATGTATATAACAGAAACAGACTCACAGATATAGAGAACAAACCAGTGATTCCCCATGGGGAGAAGGAAGTGGGGAGGGGCGAGATAGGGTTATAGGATTAAGAGACACAAACTACTTTATAAAATAAGCAACAGGGATATATAGTACAGGGAAATACAGCCATTATTTTGTAATAATTTTAAATTGAGTAAAATCTATAAACACATTGAATCACTATGTCATACACCTAAAAATAATATAATATTGTAAATCAACTATACCTCCATTTTTTTAAAAAAGATAGAAAGGGCAGCCGTTATCACCATCATTTTACAGATGAAGAAACAGAATCCTCAACAGGTTAAATGATTGCCTAAGGACATAAGCTGATAAATGGTGGATTTAAAATGGGGACACAAAGCTAACCTTTCAGATACGATTTCTGATTCGTAAGCACTTTGCAATGTATTATTTATAAATTAAAAAACACCACCACCACCACAAATCTAGCTCATAGTATAGAGGACAGACTGGTAGTTGCCAGAGGTGGGGGTGGGGGTGGGCAAAACGGGTGAAGGGGGTCAAAAGATACAAACTTCCAGTTATCAAGTCCTGGGGATGTCATGTACAACATGGTGACTACAGTTATTAATACTGTATTGCATACCTGAAAGTTGCTAAGAGAGTAGATCGTAAAAGTTCTCATTATGAGAAAGAAAAAATTTTAACTCTGTATGATGACTGATGTTAACTAGACTTGTTGTAGCCATTTTGCAGTATATACAAATATTGAATTGTTATATTGTACACCTGAAACTAATGTTATATGTCAATTACCTCGATGAAAAAATTTAAAATATTTAGTTATTAATAGAGTCCAATTATCAATCTTTTCCTTTCTGGGCCTTGTTTAAGAATCTTTGCCCATCCTCTCGAACCCTTTAAAAATGGCTTTCATAACCCACCAGTACCGTCCCTTGGAGAGGAGCCCTGGAAGATGGGAGAGAAAGGGTTCCTAGAGGAGACAAGGTGAGCGCTGACCTCTAAGGTGGATGGACTGGGATGAAGGATGTTCCAAGTGAGGGGCAAACAAATGATGGGGGGGGCGGGTTGCATTTGGTCACACAGCCCCGGCACACATTTACGTAGAGCAACAGAGGTTCTGCTTTGCGTGTGTTATCACCACACTCCTGCAGGCGGGGACTCTCCACTTCAGCGCATGTAGAAACCAGGCTGCAGAGAGTGCTCAGAAGCATGGGTCAACCACAGGGAGCTCAGGACGTCCAACCCGAGCATGCCCAGCTCCCGAGCTGTGCCTGAAGGCAGCCAGGATTCCGTGCACCAGAGAAGAGGCGTCCTGTCTGGTATCGGGATGACTCATGAGGCCCGACAAGCCCAGCTCTGCCAACTCCCCTGAATGCAACCCTGGGGCTCTGGGATAAGAGCCAGCAGCCACCCAGAGCTTTCCAGAGGAGGAATTGAGATCAGACCCGCAGCATGCTTGGCACAGGGTGTGGCACAGTGCTGGCCGGCACCCAGCAGAGAGCACTGGGCCACAGGGAGGCCCCAGAAGACCCCTTCACCGTGGGCAGGAAGGGGGACAGAGGGTCTAAGGACCCCCCACGCCCACCCCCCCTCAGACCTGTCCACCCAGTGTGGGAGGCCCTGGCCTGGTGCACACTAGCACATCAGTGTTCCCTGGCTGGATTTTGCCAGAAAATCCAAGAGCTTCGTGTCTGGAATTTGCTTCCAGCGCTACCGCACCCATCGGCGCTTCCTGCTGGGGTACTAAACCGCTGTGGGCCCCCGGCACTCCCCCACACACACTGACTGGAGGGGCTCCCTAGGGCAGGCCTCTGCAGGGGCCGGGACAGCCTCTTGCTGCTTCCAGGGAGGAGGCACTTTGGAGGGAGGCTGCCCCCCACTTTGAATCCCATTTCCCGGTTGGAGGAACCTGGGAGGTCTCTTGCACTTTTCTCCTGCTTGTTTTCCCCTCTGTAAAATGGGGACCATCCTAGCAGCTCCCTTTCAAGGTTCCTGGGTCCCTATAAAGCGCGAGGCCCCTCTCAGCCCACAGCCCGGGCCGCGAGTTCGCGCGCCCGAATCCGGCCACGCGGGGGCGCTCTGCTGCGCCCGGCCCGGCCCGGCGCCGGCCCTCGCTGGGCTCTGCGGGGACTCCTCCGCGTGCGGGAGCTCGGCGAATACCTCCGACAGTTGGAAAATGAATCCATCGACTCCACCCTGCGGACATTTGTTTGGAAGGAGGCCAGCCCGCAGCGCGAGCCCCCTCCGCGCCGCTTGGAGGTCCCACCCCTGCTGCGCCCGCCGGCTTGCGGGGAGCGGCCCATGTGGGCTCTGGACCGCCCCGAGGGGGTACCGGCCGGGGCCAGAGCTCCGGATCCGGATCAGCTGGAGGGACCCAAAGTCCCCAGCTCCGCCCTCCCTCCCCAGTGGCTTGAACGAGCCACATCACGGCGCCTCGACTCCCAGCCTCAACTTCCACATCCATAAATTGGGGAAGTCAACAGTCCCTACTTTGAAAAGTTGCTGAGAAAGTTAAAGGAGATGTCTCACTGTGGTCCAGCTTCCAGGCCTTAGGCAAGCCACTTGCATCTTTCTGAGCCTCAGTTTCCCCAGCCACAAAATGGGGATAATAAATGTCCTTACCTCCCAGGGTCATTGAACAGACGAGATTGCAGCAGCAGCCACCTGGCACCCCCTGACCGCTCAGTCAGTGGAGCCATTGGGGTTCGGAAAGCTCTGCAGAGGCCCCGAGTCCACAGCTCACGCCTGTGCCCCAGAACCACAGGTCGTCTTTTAGGGATCAAGCCACCCAGTTTGGGAGCCGCCGGCTTAGAGCCAAGCTGATGCTCCCTCACTTCCCTGGCTCGGATTGGTGGGGGGTTCGCTGTGCAGCCCACAAGCGTCTGGGCAGGGGGCTGGGAGGCAGTGCCCCCCTCCTCCTGACTGGTCTTCAGGGCCCCCTCTGGTTGAGTCACCAGGCAAAAACATGCAGCTTTGACACCATCCAGAAAATGCAAATGTCCTGGGCGTCTAATCCTTCCCTTCCTTTTGGCAACTTAAACCACCCTGAAACATAACCAAGATAGCAAACCCAGTGTGAGTGTTCACGATGGAGCCCCGGCCCCGGCCCCCTGGTAAAGCCGGCCTCGTGGACTTTGTGCAGCAAAGCAATGCCTCCGGTCAGACTTAGCCTCACCAGGTATGCAATGACCCCTGACCTCACCAGTCCACATCCGTGCCTCCAAACCGGCCCCGACCTGAGGGGCACCCTCGAACCCTGACTTCCTTCCCAGTCAACGGCTGTTACCCACCCCCATTCCCCCACCCCCAAAATATTTGGAATGGTCTTTGACTGAAATGAGATTAATCCTCGGTTCCCTGACAGTGTCTTTGGGCATGTGTTTTTATAACCTCCCTTTCAAATGAGAACCATTTGTCGTGGGGAAGCTGGGGAGGCCCAGCCCCAACTGCTGGGCCAGACATCACAGGCACCTGATTGAATGTCAAGGACAGTGCGAGGGGGCAGGGCCGAGGTGAGGGCGGGCTGTAAGCAGTGATAACCTGTCCTTTGCTGGTCTCTGGCCCCGGCCCAAGCCAGTGGCATAAGCCTGAGGCTCCAGGCTCCAACCCCGTCTCTCCCACAAAGCAGCCAAATACCCTTGAGCTGGTGAGCCCTTTAGCCTTTGCCTCTCTGAGCCTTACTTTCCTCATCTGTAAAATGGGAGAGCTGATGGGCCCTATCTCCCAGGTGATATGGCCAGCCCAGTGCCTAGAAGACAGTAGACCCTCGATGTCCAAAGTAGCGTTCGGTGGGAAGGCAAAGTAGCCTTGGCTGGGGTCCTCCAGGAGGCTGCAAATGTGCATCCTAAGTGTGGCTCGACTCTCCCGCCCTTCCAGGCTCACCCTAGGTGAGGGAGGCAACCCTGCGTAGAACTTGAGTCGCTGGTGCTTTCATGCCGAGAAAATACGGAGAAGGTTGAGTTGATAGGTGCCACGGTGCAGTCTCTTTAATTAACCCTGAGCCCTCTGTCGGTGGCCTCCTTCCTCAGCACAGTCTCCCCACCCCACCCCAGGTCCTGTTTGAAGTTTGCAAATCCCCCACTGCCTCCTGCCGCCCCTGCTTGCTGAACCAAGTACAGACCCTTGGGGCTCAGCTGGGAGGGCTTTATTGGCGGAGAAGTTCAATCATGGGTTCTTGGCTCAAACTTGTTGCTTCCCCCAAAATCTCCCCAGCAGTTTGATACTCATGGAACTGAGGCTCAAAGGAGGGACTCTGATGATCTCAGAACTCAGAATTCCACCTGGGCCTGTCGGGGAGTTCACAGCCCCTCCCTTGGAGGAAGGGAGCACAGAGCGACAAGAAAGACGCAGGTTCCCGAGACGGTGTGCAGGTACCAGAATTTGTTCACTTTCCAGGAGCTGCTTAGAAACTATTTCCACCTTCAACAGCACCCCTCCCCCAGCACTGCCACTTGTGTACAGGTGTCTGGATCTCCGTGGTGAGAGCCCCCTGTTGGTCTCGGGGCTGGGGAGAGTGGGGGCATCCGAGTGGAAAGCCCCAAACTGTAGAATTGGGCACCAGAGCCACAGAGATGTGCCACTTTCCTGAAGCTGTGTGCCTTTGCCTCTCCAAAGGCCTTCCCCCGGCAGTTTCCAGACCAAGGAGCCCACCCTCTTCCCCGGGAGCCGAGCCAAGAAGGTCCTGGGACAGAGGGCCCCATGTGCCGCTCATTTTTCTCCCCCTCTGGGCAGAGCTGACTCGTTCCGTGCCTCGGAGAGATCTTTGCGATGATGGATAAGCCGTGGCCCCGACTGCCGTGGCCCTGGGGAGAAAAAACATCTTTTGCAGTTTCGTGTAAAGCCTCCCACTTCTCGCTTAATAAGTGCTGAAAGCGGCACAAACAGAGAGACCCCGGGCTTGCCATGACTAACAAGATGACCACATCAGGCAGCCGAGCTGGGGGAGAGGACCGCGCCGGCCGGCCCGGCGTCCCCGGAGCGAGGTGTCCGATTCCGATTCCCTCCCGGGACGCTCCGCCAGCAGCGCTTTGAAGCCGGGCGGAGGCCGCCGCGGAGCTGGGAGCTCGGAGGCGCGGAGCGGAGGGGGGAAAGGGCTGGGGCTCCCTCCTGCACGATGGGCACAGATCGCCCGAGATAAAGGAACCACAGCCTCCGCCAACTTGTGCTGAGTCGCTCTTTTCAAAAGCCCTTTCAGATGGTTTCACTTCTCCGCGCGCGCTTTGTTGAAAGATGTAAAAATTTCAAACCACCACAGAGTAAACATTTCAAAACTCGCTCTTTGCAAAATCAGTCACATTTTCAAAAATCCCTTGAATTCCATCTCCACCCCCTCCGCCCCTTCTTCTGCGCTCTTCGGATTCGAGTGTTTTTCATTAATTTAGAAGCAGTCCAGGTAAAGCTGGTGTTTGCGAGCTGGTGTTTTACGGGCGGGAAGTAGCTTTGTTATTTAGGAGATGTTTTAGATAAGTCAATGTCTTGTCAAAATCAAGCAGGTTTTCTTTATTAGGGTGAAATCGTAATGAACTCATCTGCTTCTAATATTTATAAAGAGAAGAGAGGCCATTAATTCTACTGCTTGTGAATAAAACCATCTGTGATTTCTTTCCATTTGATGGGTTTTGGTTTTAATATACATTTTTTCACAAATAAGCACAGAGATTTTTTGGTGAAAATGTCACATTCAGGATCTCATAAAGAAAGAATGCAAAGAGAGGAAAACGAAATGTTTTGTTAGCTAAGTAATTTCTCACCTTGCAGAGTGGGGAACATTTGAGCCAACTTCAGCACGTCAGGTGATAGAATCACCCCGTTCAACGCTAATGCAAGCCATGACATGTTACAACTCGAACCGCGTCCGTTTTGAAGTTTGTTTTCCTTGGGGAATTACACAGTTCGTTTAACCTAATCTGTCCTGACACTTGAATTATAATATTATGAGCTTCTTCAGGGAAGTAAAACAGTAGTTGCCTGCTTAGAAGCAAAGCAGAAGTTAATAAAGTGGGCAAAATGTCAAGGAAAAGGAGCTAATCGAATCACAGTGTCATTCTCTAGAGAAAATACAGTCAAGTTGTATTTTTTTTTTTCCAGTCGAAATCTTGGACACCTAATGACACATTTCTGTCCAGGAAGAAATTTGAACTCTGAAACCGAACTTGATTAAACCCCAAACTGCTGAGACCTTGCCCACTGGGACCGCTCGGGGACTTTGACTTCTGGGTGTCAGAGCTTAATTAAAATATTCATCCAGCTGCTCTCCCCTCGCAGAGGGGGCCCAGAGGAATTAAACCAATAAGCCTAATTCTATTAGTTCACCTGCCTGTGTACACAGAGATGCGGAAGACCATTTACGGGTTCAGAAAAAAAGCACCAGACCCACCCTGCAGATTCAGCGTGGGCCGTCACTGCATCAGCGAAACGGTCCCCTAAACAGAGTTCCACGTAACACTCAGGCGTCTCAGCTCCTGGCTCTAAACACAGGCAGATATTTTAAAATTCTCTTTCAAGAAAACAAAAATGCCAAGAAAGTCACTGTAAGGATTTATGAGTGTGTGTTATGATTTATATGTCGTCTATAATAACATGTAACATTTACTGAATTCTCTATGCCGCTGGGCTGAGCCTTTCCCATTCATGTCTCAAGGAAATCTTCACTTCCACTCTGTGAAGTAAACACCATTACTATCCCCACTTGACAGACGAGGAAACTGAGGCTCCATGAGACGAAGTGGCTTGAAGCCCAGAATTCTCAGACCACAGAGTCTGAGCTCCTAACCCCTAATATAATGACGGCTTTCCTGACATCTTGATCTTTGTTTTAAATTTTAATTATTTTATATCTGCCCTACATACACACAGTATAAAATTCAGAAGGTAGAGAGGCTGTAAAGGGGAAAGTCAGCCTTGCTCTCACCCTTCCTCAGTCCCTTCTCCAAAGCAGTCTCTTTGGACAGTTTCTAATGTCTCCTTCCAGAGTTGAGGCTTATTCCAACAAACATGTGTATATTTCCTTCTTAAAAAACACATATGGGGACTTCCCCCCGCGGTCCAGTGGTTAAGAATCCACGCTTCCACTGCAGGGGGTGTGGGTTCGATCCCTGGTCAGGGAACTAAGATCCCACATGCCGCACGGCCAAAAAAAAAAAAAAAAAAAAAAAATTTTTTAATAAATAAAAATTAAAAACCACATACAGAGCATAGCAGGTACATAATTCTGCAGCTTGCTTTTTTCATTTCCTAATACATCTTGGAGAGTTCTCCATCTCATGCCTTTTAAGACGGCAATGCCATAGCACAGGAAACTATATTCAATATCTTGTAATAGGGCTTCCCTGGTGGCACAGTGGTTGAGAGTCCGCCTGCCAATGCAGGGGACACGGGTTCGAGCCCTGGTCTGGGAGGATCCCACATGCTGCGGAGCAACTGGGCCCGTGAGCCACAACTACTGAGCCCGCGCGTCTGGAGCTTGTGCTCCGCAACAAGAGAGGCCGCGACAGTGAGAGGCCCGCGCACCGCGATGAAGCGTGGCCCCCGCTTGCCGCAACTAGAGAAAGCCCACGCACAGAAACGAAGACCCAACACAGCCAAAAATAAAAATAAATAAATAAAAATTTTAAAAAAGTTATAAAATACCTTGTAATAGCCTAGAATGGAAAAGAATCTGAAAAAGAATATATGTGTATATAGATACACACGTACATACGTACGCACATGTATGTATAACAGAATCACTTTGCTGTACACCTGAAACACAACATTGTAAATCAACTATACTTTAGTAACAAATTTTACAAAAACGACTGCACGCCATTCTATTCAGTAGATCTAGTAGACTGAACCATATGAGAACCATATGAACCCTTGGTACCTATAAACAGCGCTGTGCTGGATGACCTTTCACACACTGACAGGTACCATCTATAGGACACACTCCTAGAAGTGCCACTATCTGCAAAGTGGCCACATTGGCTAATTTCCGAAGCCCATGTCATCCCCACATTTGTAATCCCACAGCCTAACTAGAGATGTCCCCCCATCTCATGAACATAACCGCAGCTCTGGGGCCCCCCAGATCACTGTGGAAACAAATGTTTTCCACCAAACACAAACTCCCTTCCTGCTGGCTGTATTTGTCAGCCAGGGAATGAGACATTTCCCCATGATCAATACAAATGGAATAGAAACCCAGCCCAGGCAGCAGCAAGATGTGGTTTTTCAATAAGGAGACCTCCAGAGGATACTGCATATTCCTATGACAACAGCCGACAGACCTTGATTTTTAGTGTCAGAACCTGTTTATTGCGAAGGCCTGCGGCTGGGGCCTGGCGGAGCGCTGGGTGGGTTGTCTTGGACTGGAACCAGGCTGGTCCTTCAAGGCTGCTGCAGAAACCAGCCGCCGCCCTTGTGGACCACCTGTTCACAAAGGCGGCTGCATTTGCCAGCTGGGCTGCCGTGGAGGCTGCATGGCTGGCCGGCCAGAGGTGATCTACAGCCACGGACCTGGTTATTTACAGCTCACCTGTGGTCCCCAATGCCTGGGCATCTGTAGGATGACGGCGGTTTGCCTTAAAAAGGACCGGTACCTGGCAGAGGTGGCAACGAACGTGACTGACTATTGACAGTCTTTTTCTTATTATAAATTCATCTGGTAACAGAGCAAGTCAAAGAGACACTCTGAGTCGGTTGCTATTTGAAAAGACTTGAGAAGGGCCAGCTGTGAACTGTCCAGGACAAACAAGGATGTTCTAAAAACACAATTCTTGCCCAAATAAGCTAGATGCCTCTGAGTTTCGTCTGATTCTTCTGCCTCTTTTAAAATTATCTGCTGATACAGACCAGGGCTGAGAAAGACAGCAGAAACAGGAAGACAGCTGGCGTTTAAGAGAGATGGGATCGGCAGTGATTTATTCCAAGGATTTGATATTTTAAGTTACTGTTGTTGTTATGTGTGTGCAATAAATCATGTTTTAAAGTATCTGTTAATAGAGTGTTTTATTCTTTAAAAATATTTTTTTTTCTTTCAAGTGGATGGATTGTTGTTTTTAGCTGAATTCCCAGGTTTTATGAAAAGATGTGACAATAAGTAAGAATGGGTCAATACATTTTTCCACTGGGAAATTTTGCCACCCAATTTTATCACCTAGAAAAGGTCTTGTCCTTTAAAAAATTAGAAGGAGAAGAAGAAAGGGGGCCTTGGATGGTATTGCTTAAAATACTTTGTTTGAATTTATGTAAATGTATTTAGTCCTTTGGCTTCTTAACCACTGAATTCACGTTTTTGAATTTTAAATACCATGATGGGCTCTGAGTTTCAAACAGCGACTCTCAAAGCTGCATCTACCAAAGCCCTTGAAACCAGGGTATAGCGGTCCCCCAAGGAAGGTCTTGGGGGGTGATTACAACATTCCTTTCTGCGACACAATAACGCCCCGCTCGTGGACACTCTCGGACCCTCTGCTGAAAGTAGCTGACTGGGCCGAGGCTTAAAACTAATCTTGTCCTCGGCTCCCCGGCAAGAGGTCAGGAGGTGAGTCTTTCAGAATATGATCTCCGGCAAGATCTGAAGGGCTCTGAGAATATAACAAGTTGTAAAAGGGCGGGGGAACGGGGAGAGAGAGAGAAAGGAAAAGAATAAAAGCAAAATTAAAGTTTTACAATTAAGTATATTCCTTTTTTTTTATTTAGTTAATTTCCAGCTGCTCACGTTTATTGCACATTAATTATGCATACAGCTTTTGTACAACTTAAAACGTGAAAAATGTGATTCTTATTCTTTTATGGAGGATCCGACTGCCACGCTGGAGCCCCTGCCAGGGAAGCTTCAGGTCAGATGGGGCAGGAGCTGCCAACGGCCAGAGGCCCGGACAGTGCTCTCCAGTCCCCCACCTCGACTTTCTTAAAAGCCTTTCCTACAGCAGGGGTGATGACCGTGGGCCCTGGAGGGTCCAAATCTAGGGAAAGGATCCCAAACGAGCTCCCCTTGTTTTGTCTTGACCAACATCTATTTCAAAGCCACTGGCCAGACCTGGGGCTAAAACACAATGTGACGAACAAGGGGTGTTGGGGACCCATTACCTTCCTTCAAGTCCCCACCCCACATGCCAAAGGAAGCAGAGGAGGCAGCAGCCCAAGGTGGGAGACCCTTCCCCTAGTCCCACCCAACCCCAGCACCAGCCTCAGTGCCCGCACCAGTGGCCTCAGGAAGGGACTGGCAGGTGGTCCTCTGCCAGAACGCTCTGTGACACCAGAGAGGGCCACAGCCTCTCTGTGCCCCGTCAGGAACTACGCAGAAAACCCTCTGGATGCCGGCAGGCCCCGTGCCTCTCTTCCTGCCCCCAGCCCAGAAAGCCCCAAAGAGGAGCCCACCGCCCGAATAGAGGTGGGGATTCATCACTTGGTACGTCCACCGGGTGGGGCTCAGGAGTCCCTTCACCAGCTGACCAGACCTGGGCCAAGAGCATAGATGCAGGGGCCCCAGGCCCCTAACTCCAGGAGGGAGAGACCCTCGGGGCTGAAAGTCACCACGTTTGGCCAGGACCCCCGGTTCTTCTCAGAGCAGGGCTCCCTGTGTCCTCGGAAGCTGTACTTCCTCCCCAGCCTGAGGGCAGCTGCCGAGTCACCTCGAGGATGCCCACCCGGAGCCGGCGGGGCAGGGCTGTGCCCCTACTTCCGGCCTGGGCTCCAAGCAGACTCAGGACCCTAGCCAGCCACACTCTCACTGCTGGGCGGCTTGGGTAACAGGGCTCCCTCTCTCTGATCCCCAATTCCTCCTCTGAAAGGGGGGATCAGACTGGACACAGGGCCGCCCTGGGGTTGGGTGGAATACGGCCTCCAAAGCACCAGCCCAGGGAGAGCACCCAGGAAACAGGAGCTCACAGCAGCCCAGGGAGAGCACCCAGGAAACAGGAGCTCACAGCAGCCCCAGGGTAAGCGTGGAGACCCCATTTTACAGTTGAGGAAACGGAGGCTTTTGGAGGGAAGCACCCCCCGCCCCCAGTCTCAGTGGCAGGGCCAGCTGCGTGACCGCTCCCAGTGTCCTCCCCCTGGGTCCCACTGCCCTCAGCTCACGAGGGGTTGGAACCTCTACCCCTCCATCCACTGTGGGTGGAGAGGAGGTGACAGGAAAGGAAACACACGCTCCGTCCCTCTCTCCCTCGGCCGGCTCTCACGGAGGGTTTGCCAGGGGCTGTCCACACCCTGCACGACCTCCATTTACAACCACAAACTGGCTACCCAGTGCCGGCCTGGGGAACAAAGGCTGCGGGCGCGGCCCAGCCAAGAGGCCCACAAGGCGGCCCGGGCAGTGCAGGGCTCCCACCGCAGCCAGACAGACATCGGAAGGTCAAGGCCGGGCCCCAGGACAAGGCGCCCGCAGGCCGCGCTGGCCCCCTGACCCGTGCGTGGGAGGGGGCTTTGGGCCTGGGCTGCCTCTTCCTTTTCTGTTGTTTTAATAAAAACTGCTCTCTACTTGGATAAACTGGAAACCGTGCCTCCCGCCCTTCTTTTCTAGACTCCCCACCCCGTCCGGCAGGGACTCAGTGACAAACTTGAAAATAAAATTGTCATCATAAAAGAAGCCAACCGCACATACTAATAAACAACACGCTTAACATTTATTACGCTGCCTTCTGACAAACTAAAATGTGAAAACATGCCAAAATTCGGGTTTCATAAAACAATTTTTCATCAAGTTCTTTCCTTTGACAAAATGCCTCTGTTTCATTCCTGGCTGGCGAGACTCACTTCAAACAGAAACGTTTCCAGAAACGGGTCTCGGGTCTGACGCTCCCAAGCATCTTCAGCTCTCTGGGATTCTGCCTGACTGACCACGCTGTGGGCTCCGCTAGCATGGGAGGAGAGGGGGGCACCATCGTTCCGAAACAGAACCTTAACAAACCAGCCAATCGCAGACACCGAAACCCCACCATTTTATTGTGGTAAAATACATAATATTTCTCTAACCGTAACCCTAACCATTTTAAGTGTGCCGCTCAACAGCATTAAGTACACTCACGTGGTTGTACAACCGTCACCCGCATCCGTCTCCAGAACCCTTTGCATCTCGCAAAACTGAAGTTCTGTCCCCGTTAAACCACAGCGCCCCATCTCCCCCTCCCACCAGCCCCTGCGGCCACCACTCTACTCTTCGTCTCTGTGAATCTGGCTGCTCTAAGTACCTCACATAAGTGACATCACATAGTTATTGTCCTTTGGCGACTGGCTTACTGCACTGAGCTAACAACCTCCAGGTTCCTCCATGCTATAGCCTGTGTCGGGATTTCCTTCCTCTTTAAGGCCGAATACTATTCCATCACATTCCACCCAAACTCTCCCAACGTCACACACACAGGTACAAGATGCTTCCCCTCAGGGAGGGGAAAGGGCCTCACAGCGCATGGGGAGGCGCCACATCGCACCCTCACCCCAGATGTTTCGATGGTCCCGAGGGAACTGGAGATTTGGGGGTACCCCAGTCAGCCCAGGTCTCAGAGGTTCAAACAGCTCCAGTCTGTCTCCCAGGAAAGCCCCCACTCTCCCCACATGCGTCCCTCCTCTGGGCAAGGAAGGAGCCGGAAGGACAGACCCCTCTGTACTCTGGAGGACAAGGGGGGATTCAGGGATGCGCTGTTGCCGGGGATGCATCCAATCAACAAACACCTCGAAAGCACCCACTGCGTGCCCACGCTCTGCTCTCATGGAACTCATGGGCTTTGTCACCAGAGTGCCATCCCCTCCTCCTCCAGCTGCCCTGGATAGAGATTGAAACCAAAGGAAGCTTTTAAAATAACACTCTGCCAGGCCTTTTGTTTTTCTGAGGTACCAGCACTTGATTTTTAACTAATTATCAAAATCCCTCCCTCTCACATTACTGTTAATTTACTTCACGTGGTAATGGTGTTACAGTTACCGAGGAGAACGTCCTTATTCTTAGAAAATGCACACTGAAGTATTTAGGGATGGCATACGGAATTTACTTTCAAACTTGTAACAAAAAATACACAGATACAGATATGTGTATACATAGATAAAGCAAGTACAGTAAAAAGTTCGCTTGTATTGAATCTAGGAGGTGGGTATGTGGGCATTCCTTGGACTGGTCTCACGATTTTTCTATGTATTTGTAATAAAAAGTTCTAGGTATTTGAATATATTTGTAACAAAAAAAACCAAACAACCCAATTGAAAAATGGGCAGAAGACCTAAACAGATATTTCTCTAAAGAAGACATACAGATGGCCAACAGGCACATGAAAAGATGCTCAACATCACTAATGATTAGAAAAATGCAAATCAAAATGACAATGAGGTACCACCGCACACCCGTCAGAATAGCCATCATTTCAAAATCTGCAGATAACGAATGCTGGAGAGGGTATGGAGAAAAGGGAATCCTCCTACACTGTTGATGGGAATGTAAATTAGTGCAGTCACTATTGAAAATAGCATCGGGGTTCCTCAAAAAATTAAAATTAGAGTTGCCATATGATCCGGCGATCCCACTCCTGGGCGTATATCCAGACAGAACTCTAATTCAAAAAGATACACGCACCTCAGTGTTCATTGTAGCACTATGTACAATAGCCAAGACATGGAAACAACCTAAATGTCCATTGATGGACAAATGGATAAAGATGTGGTATATATATATATACACACACACAATGGAATACTACTCAGCCATGAAAAAGAATGAATACCATTTGCAGCAACATGGATGGACCTAGAGATTCTAATACTAAGTATGTCAGAAAGACAAACACCATATGATATCACTTATATGTGGAATCTAAAATATGACACAAATGAACTTAGCTAAGAAACAGAGTCAGACATAGAGAATGGACTGTGGTTACCAATGGGGAGGGATGGATTGGGAGTTTGGGATTAGCAGATGCAAACTTATATATAGAATGGATAAAAACCAAGGTCCTACTGTATAGCACAGGGAACTACATTCAATATACTGTGATAAACCATAATGGAAAAGAATATGAAAAAAATGTATATATATGTATAACTGAATCACTTTGCTATATACCAGAAATTAACACATTGTATAATAAATATACTTCAACAAGTTTTTTAAAATGTTGGGGGAAAGTCCTCTGCTCTCATCATGCTCCTCCCTTTATCACTGTTTCCCTCTGCACCCTCTTACCACAAATGTGACCCAGAGGTCCAAGAGGGCGTGTCAATGATGGGACGTGGAAAGAACACTCTGCCAGGGGCTCCAGCAGGAATTCTCAACTCTCCAGCTCCTAATGGAGGCGTCACGTGGCTCCGCCCACAAGCTGCGGGTCCAGGTGGGAGCGCGAAGCAGCAGGAGCACCGCTGCCCTGACACACACCATCCCTAGGGACCCACAGGGACCACGGGAGGGCTGCCACCCCACCTTGTAAGGCTCTGTCCCCAGCTCTCGCTCGGGGCGTGGCTGCACTCTGGGGCGTCCCGATCCACCGTGGAGCGTGTGGCCCAGAACCCACTGCTGATCAGAATCAGAAACCACCACCCCTCCTTGAACACAGAAACCGCATCCACCTCACTGGCCACTGTGCCCCCGGTGCCAGCCCAGGGCCTGGCACATAGTGGGTGCCTGACGGAATGAGTCAAGGCTTACGAGGTTCTCTTTTCACAAGTTAGACAAAAGTTAAGGTCCTTGCTCACCGCCCAGCGGACCACAGAGATCAAGAGTGACTGGCCGCGGCGATAGGGCCATTGGGCACAGCTGCCGCCCGTCTTCCGGGCAGCAGCGGCTGAGGACGCGCCGGCAGCGGGCCCGAGGAGCCCTGATGGGAAAGCCTCAAGGGCAGGCGGCTGGGATAAGGGCAGGGGGGCCGGAAGGTGGGGGTGGGACAGCAGGCCACCAGGCCAGGGACAAGTCTGACCCGGAAGTGCAGGTGAGCCTTTGAAAGCAGGACCTGTCTTGTGTGAAGGCCCTGGGAGGGGACAGTCTCTCTCCAGCCGCTCACCATCTGCCGTCCAGAAAGGGGGCTTTCCTCCCTGATAAGGAGGAACCACCTGAGAGGGCGTTTTCTTCTAATCAGAGATCAAAGCCAAGTCCCACTGGCTGGGGGTCCTCTTCTCTCCTCCTGCTTCAGGGTGCCTGGTTCAAGACTCGCCCCTTCCAGAGCCACTGCCCGGGGCAACCTCTGGACACCTGGGGGAAGCAGGACCTCAAAGCTGGGGTCTTGCTAACGTTATGACTGTGGTCTTACTGAAAGCCCAGTCACGGGTAAGAAGAAATGAGGGAGGGTCTGTGCACCTAGAAAACTGGTGTGTTGAAGGGGCTCAAGGGCCAGCTGAGGCTCCCGCCCCTTCAGGAAGGCCAGTGGTTAAGAGCTGGGCCGTGGGGTGACAGATCCAGTCCCATCCTGCCTCTGACCAGTAGGCCACTGAGCTCGGAGCCTCCATTTGCCCCTCTGTAAAAGGGGCACAGTATCATCCTTGTCAAACACTTGGCTCGGTGCCCAGCAGAGTGAGCTCTCGGTAAGCAGACAGCATTATCTCTGCTGCCGCTGCTGTTATTAACCCGCGTTCGCTCACCATGCCAGCATCCCCCGCGGCTGCTAAGAAGCATTTTAGGTGATTTTTTTTGCTGGCAGCCAGTAGACCCGGTGTGGCTGGCAAGCAGTTCTGAATATCAAGCCCAGCAAAGCCCCCTCCTCTCCCCCAGCCCGTGGCCTGGGCCAGCATCCCCACTCCAGGGCCTGCCACCTCCCTGCCCTTCCCAGGAGGTGGGATGGCCTGTGTCCCCTGAGGACAAAGGCCAGGGACTTTGGCCCCCTCTGTCATGAAAGAGCAAAACCACCGCAGGGTTCAAAAGGAAAAGAGGAAAACCTGGTAACTCGACCCAGACGGTCCATCCGCTTTATCAAAGCTGAGTCCAGGGAGCAGTGTTCCCACCAGGAGAGGCCACAGCCTCATTAGGGAGCTCTGGGGACGATGAAAAAGCCCGGCTGCAGCGCACATCCCTAGGACAATTAGGCCTTGTCTCCTCCCCGCCCCCCCACCCCCACCTTCAAAGGCAATCTGTGTGTGTGTGTGTGTGTGTGCACACGTGCGTGTGTGTGCTGTCTTTTTGATTGTTTCTCTCTCTCCTTTCCACCTACCCTCTCACTACTCCCAGCACCAAGCGATTCTGCATGCTGTTACCGATCCATCCTCTGCCCACAGGGTACCCACCCATGTTCCATACCAGAAAAGAACTCCCCCCACCCCCAGAGACCCTGCTTTCATGTCCTTGGAACTGGCCCCGAGACGCTGCCCCCAGACACCCAGCTCAGCCAAAAGATGGGAACGGTGCGACCACTTCCGTGGATTCCTCCTCCTGGACTCCAGCTCTCCCGGCCTCCGGGACAGAATGCAAACTATTCCCCCAGAGCAAACCCCCAGCTCCGGTTTCCGGATGCCTCCCTCCACGCAGCAGTCTGAGCCTGAGCGGAGATTCTTCTCCAGATCCCCACGAGCACCTCCCCCGCCCCTTCCCATGGAATGTTCCTTACGCACTGGCAGGAGTCCTAAGCAGGGACAGCAACACATTCCTCTGTACCCGAGAGGCATCCTGCCGTCAGGAGACACGGACTCGTTTTTGGAATGCCACCCCGAATAGACCCAGGCCCCGAGCGCGACACGGGCCTCCCCAGTCCTGCCAAGCCTGCCACCGGCCGCCCAGGCCCCTGGCACCGCGGGACTTTCCTGTAACCCACAACGCCACTTGGGAGATGCCGATTCTGACATCAGGCAATTATTTGAGGGGATCAGCATGTTGCTTTAAGCGAGAAGGCAAATTCTAGAGGCTTGCTTTTGTCATAACACTAGAGGAAGCGGACGCAATATTTGCGAAATTAGAAACAGCCTTGGGTCTCAGGCCCTCGCTGATAGCACCCAGGTATTAATCCATTAAGGCAATCAAAAGAGCTTAAATAAAAGTCTGAAGGCTGCAATATACATGTCCATGAACGAGCAGTAAAACTTCCTGAAAAGGTGATTTCAAAGCCATATTGCCCACGCTTGGCAAATTGCATATTTAATTATTTTGTCAGTCCTACTCTCTCCTCTAATCTTTGGGGAAAATGCCTTTGGACATACGAAACCAGTTAGGATAATTAAGGTATGATGGAATTAGGTGTCGGCTGATTTCTCAGAAAGATGGCATCCTCTAACCTGGTATGAGATGTGTGCAGGCCCCCAAAGGCAGTAACGTTGGTAATGTCTGCCTCTCTATAGAAAGATCAAAGGTCTTTTGCCCCTTTCAAGATGTTTGTAGAATTTGTTTCCCAATTATCCCACATTCGCGCGCTGGGACATCCTAGTTAACTCTTCGACGGCACCTCTGGAATTGGGCCGTAATTGACATCAAGCCGCACTTTCCGGCTCCAGGCTCCGGGCCAAGATTCCGATCTGAGATCTATGATCCCAAAGGGAAGAGGATAGATGGGAGCTGGAAAGGGGGTGCAGGCTGAGGTTTGGGTCCCTTGGGTTTCAGCCAGGCTCTTTGCTCAGTGAAGCAGAACTCGCCCATGGTTCAGACTCGGCAAAGGGAGTGTAGGTAAACCCCCCTGCTCTCATTCTGGTGTGAATTAGGGCTAGGATATTGTCTTTGCAAAATTTTGCCATCTTTAGAGCAGACCCTGACTGCCTTCGGATACCATTCTAGAAAAGAAATACACTGAATACATTATTTTCCCATATTGGAATATTTCTCCTGGTCCGGGAAGATGTTAAGAAAAAAAAAAAGAAAAATGCATCAAATATTTGGAAAAAGTGAGAAAAAGCCATCAGAATTTGATGTTTGAGTTATGGCATCTTGAAACTAAATGTGATCAGGTTCGCAAGCCAAGGTATAAAGTCAGACGTCAAAAACTTTTAACGAAAATCTAACATAAAGACTTTTTTCTGTGTGTTTTACTTGCTTTTTATCTGTTTCCTTTTTTTTCCGTGTTCTGTTGATCTTTCTTGACTCTGCAAATATTTTTTCCTGATTGCTTAGTTCAGATAATGTCTTTAACATCTTTCTGTTAGCTTAAGAAAGAGAGGGAGTGGGAAAGAAAAAGAAAGACCTTTCTAAGTCTCTTTATATGCAAAGGCAATGGCCCTTTTGGAAATAATTTTTTGAAAAAGACCTCAACAATTTGAAAAATGAAATACCATTGATCCCAAGAATCATATTCCAAGAGCTGGCCGGAGAACATTTGCTGGTATTTTGTCTTTTTCCTTCCTTCCATTTTATGTCTTAAAAAAATCCACCTGTGTCCTAGCAAGTTTTAAATCAAGGAGATGAGCTTCCAGAAGCATCAGAGGGAAAAGTTTGCCTTACACCGTCGGCTGTTTTCCATAATCTTCCAGAGAAACAGGAGATCACAGAAGCAGCTTGCCTAGCACTGCCGTATCCTCCACAAACGACAAACTCAAAAACGCCTCATTTCCCTGATAAATAACTCCCATAGTGAGGGAGCCCTCCAAGCCGCCTCCAAAAATATATACCGAAAGAAAAATATAGCAAGAAATTGCATTTTCTGTTCTTTGCAACAGTAAAGGAGCGATTACGGCCCCTGGCATCTCCGAATTGTGAGAGCAGTGCATCCAGCCTGGGTTCCTGCTGCCAGAGAAACGCCTGGAAGGTTCTTCCCGGGAGGGCACAGCAGTCCCAACTGGGGAAGGGGCCCTGGGTAGAGTTGTCAGATTTAGCAAATAAAAATACAGGATGCACCATTCAATAGGAATTTCAGGTAAACGAGAAATAATTTTTTTTTTAGTGTAAGTCTGTCCCAAATATTGCATTGGACACACTCATACTAGAACATTATTCCTCGTTATCTGAAATTCCAGTTGGATGGAGTGCCCTATATTTGATTGAACAACCCTAGCCCTGGGTTCCACAAGGGGTCAAGGAAGCTGAGCAGGGACATCCTAGTTTTCCACCCAGAAACAGAATCAAATCATCAAGAAAACAGTGCTTCCGCTGGGGCTGGAACAATGCTTGGCCACCATCGTCTGGCCGTGACTCCACAGACCTGTTCCATTCTCTCTCTCTGTACCCCGGTTTTCCTATCATGAGTTGGCGATTGGGGTGAGGTCTGCAGCTCTGCACCAGCCCTGAGCGTGGCTTTCCGGAGTCTCTCCCGCTCCTCCCTTCCCAAGCCCCCAAGTCAGTGGCTCTGGCCCCGGCCCTGATGCGAGGGAGGAAGTACCAGGCTGGGTCACCCTGTGAGCAGAGCCTGTGCTTAGAGCACCGGCTGAACACAGACACCTAGATATTTTAGTTGGATTTTTAAAGCACCAAAGTGTTCACTGTGGGTAGAACTGGGACTTTGCAGGCCTTCCTCACCCTTACTTTACAGTTTAGTACTTTACAGTTTATTTTGATGAGCCAAGGGATTGGGGGCTTCATGTTGGAGGGCTTTGGCCGCTAAAGGTCTCGCCTCCTGGGACCAGCTGTCCCCAGCCTGTGGGGGCCCAGGCCTCCGAGACGTGGGTCTCCCCGGAACCCTGACTGTTTAGCCTCAGAGGCTCCTGTCCAAGGCTTGAGGCCCCAGACCGCTGGCCCTGCTACTGGAGGAGTAGGGCTTCTGGCCCACGAGGCAGAGCTGGGTGGGAGAGGGTGGTGGATTCATTCAAATCATGTTGTAGAGGAGGGGGGGTCAGCGTATCAGGGCTAACTTTCTGAGTTCTCTCTCTCTGGCCCCCAGGCCCTAGTTCGGAGCTGCCATCCTGTTTCTTACAGCTCCTCAAAGCCCGACCACTCCCTCAGCCAGTTCTTTCTGCTATCCCCCCTAATTCTCTCCTGCTGTAGAAGCTTTTCTGGTTCTGCCAGGCCTCCAGGGAGACAGAGAACAGCTGGTCAGCATCTGGTGCTCTCCATTAGCCGGGGCCCCGGCCCCCTGGGCCTTCCGCTCCCCAGGCGCAGTGACCCTGCTTCCTCTAAACTTTTGGCTGGGTCCCGTGCTCCGGGCCTTTCATCATGTCCATCGCCGCCTCTGAAGCTGCTCCAGGCTCCCTGGACCTCCTATGGCTTCTGCTGGCCCGGGCCAGGCAGACTAGTGGGAGTCGGGGCAGGGGGTGAATGACCCTCTCTCCTCCCAGCACAGAGAAGTGGGGGGGTCAGCCGTGTCCGGGGGACGGAGGCAGAGGTCAGGGCCCTGCCAGGTTGGTTTCCCCACTGTTAGGTGAGCCTCAGCTTGTGGTCTGCAAGCTGGGCAGCCTGTGCCCTCCCCTGAAGGTCTGATGGGAGGATGCCTGCAGGTGATACGGGTAGGGTCCTCTGCTTCTGTTCCCAAACTCTCTTTCTCCACTGGGTGACTTTGAGTCAGTAACCTCACTTCTTAAACCTGAGTTTCCTGGCACACAAAGGGGTAGTTAAGATTCCAGAGGTAAGCCCCTCTCCTCCGGGTGCTCAGCCCTGACCCACAGCAAGACCTCAGGACCTGTATTATCACGGGTGCTGCGCCCAGTGACGGGATGTTATCGTTATCTTCCCAGACAAGGAATGTGCACATCCCAAGGCTCAGCTGTCCAGGCCCTGCTCTACCTCCCTCCCGGCCCTGGATCCGGAGACTGTGAGATTCTGCACAGCCCCCTGGCTGGGAAGGAGGGGCCTGTGAACGCAGCTGAGTTAAGTGTTCCTCCTCAGGGCTTTCAGAAAGATCTGGATTATCTCCTCTTTCCAGAAGCCTCTGTGGCCCCAGTGTGTTGTCTCTGCTGAATCCGGCAGCCGCTTTCCCTAGCGTGGGTGGCTTCCCTGGGTGGGGGCATGCGTGCACCAAGCCATATGGACAGACCTCAGGTCATGTCCCTACCGCCACCATGGAAGTGCCCCAGAAATGCCAGTTATTAAGTGTCCAGAAGCAACATACACCCTTTGATTTAGGGATGAGCTCAGCATCCCGACCTCTGGTCCTCAGAGGCACCTCATCCTGGAAGAGCCTGCAGATCCATGTCGGGCCCCCATCTCTCTCCCCTGGGCCTCCGTGAACCCCCAGGAGCCTAGGGCTGACTCTCCAGCTCACATCGAGGTTAAGAAACAGCCACTGGCCGCATCCCCACTCCCTCAGCCACAAGGCATCATATCTGTCCATAACCCAGCACATAGCTCGCGATTAATTTGGCGATCATGACATGGAAAGAGCCCCGGAGACTAGAGAGGTATTTATTAAATGCAAACTTCTAATTAATTCATGGAATGCAGATGAAAACTACTCCTTAAGTAAGCTTTTTCTTTTCTAGTGACTGAGCTACCCCCTATTTTTCTAGCAATTATTTTTAACATCCCAAAACCGCCCTGAAGATATGCAAAACACATTTCCTATGAATCGCACTTACGAGAGGCAAGCTCTCTTTTCTCTCTGCCTCAGTTACTAAGAAAATGGGAAGTCAAATTCATTGCTAATCACATTTCCACAGTAGATCCTAATGTGGGTGACTCCCTCACAGCAAACAAGGAAAGGAAACCCAGAAATCAACCAGCGAACACGCCTTCAACGTCTTTGTGTGTTTGCCATGCCTGCCAAGGTGTGTGGGTTCCAGGGAGGAATCCTCCTGATATCAAGCGGCAGCAGCGAGGCCCCGGGCCCCCCCCACCAGGGCTCTGTGAGTGGCTCGGATGGAATCTAGGGGCCCTGAGAACTTACCTGCAGGCGTCCGAGGGGCAGGTCGGTCTCGGGAGCTGCCGCTGCCAGGGCGGACCAGGGGAAGGTGGAGGAGCTGCGTGTGGAGGCCCTCTGTGGACAGGTGCACAGGCCCATCTCACTCCCAGGCTACCTGCGGTTTAGTGGACATTTATTAGAAGCCCACGCAACCTCGTGAAGCACCTGCAGCCAATAAAAACCCCTCACATGTGTGAGGCCTTGAGGAAATTAGCGGCTCCTCCCTGGGGATGCATATTTTGTGAAGATGTTTATTACAGATGAAGTGCTCCCGGGGCGGAACATTAACAAGTTGTAGAGTGATAAAAGGATTTTTATCCTTTTTCAGTGACAGAAGTAGGAAGAAGGCTTTAACAGAATCTATAAAAGACCCACTTCCTAATGAATTTTCTTAACTCTTTATTAATAGGGTCAGCTGGGTGGAGTCAGGGTCCTTGGACTGCTGGGCAAGGGGGGTGGGGCAGAATGGGGGCTGCAGGGCCTGGATGTTGGACAGAGATGCACAAGAAGGATGTAGGTGGGAATTCCAGGCACAGAAGGCCATCGGAGAGCCCGGGCACATGGGGAATGCTTTCTGCCCCAGGAAACTCATTTGGAGGCCCTCCAGGTGATGCAGTGAGTCAGGCCAGAAAGCAGGTTCCAAGCCCCTCTTTTTAACCCCCTGTTCCCCACTCCAGCCTGCAGGCCATTACTGAGATGAAAGCCCAGAGAATGCCTTTGGACCACGACTGAGGAACCTAATTGAATTATATGAACGCAGTTAAACGTCTGCTTCAGAGAGGCAGGGCTCACTTTCAAGACTGGATGCTTCAGGAGTTAATAGGCTATTTGAACAATATAGGCCGAGAGCCGAACACAGGTGGGCTGTGTTAATAACTTTATTTAGACCCACTTTTTTTTTCCCCTTTGAGGCGCACAAGCCTTCCATTAATGCATTCATTAGAGTTTATGGCGGGGCTCTGGTTTTCTCCTAATGACACTGTCCAGACCCGGCTCCCCAGCTAATTGAGGCCAGCTGCCTGGCTGCCCCGCCCCGGCCTCGGGACCCAGTGTCACCAGGATTAGCTGCTGGGGCTGGAGCTGGACCTGGGCCTGACCAGGGGTGGGGATGATAGCGGTTGAGGAGGGGAACCCTACTGCTTGCCCCCTCACTGTAGCTGCAGGGGAGAAAGGGGTCAAGGGAGCCTGTGTTTCTGGAGGCCACCCCAGCCCCGCCCAGATGGGTGGGCTTCCATCTCCACGTCTCTTCATCGGGGCCGATGTTGCCTCCACTCCTGCCCCCTCCTGGCCCTTCTCCCCACGGCAGTCACACCGATGTTCCAAGAGGCCGACCTGATGCCACCAGGCCCTGCTGAGCAGCTTGTTGCGGCTCCCCAGGGCCCTCAGAGAAAAGTCCAGACTCTGTCTTGGCATTCGACATCCTTCTAGTCGCCTTCAGTCTCATCTCTCATCCCTCCTCTGCTTGTATGGACCAGCAGCCAGGAATGCCTCCCCCTATTCCTCATGGACCCCCATTCTCTCAATTCTGCCAGACCTAGTTCAAATGCAACCTCTTCCAGGAAGTCTTCCTTTTCTGCCTGGATCAGAATCCTATGAATGTGTATATGTCTTGTCACTGACCAACTCCCCCTACTAGAACGTGAATACCTCGAGGAGAGGATATATGTTCATTATTATTACTAAAATAACTATAACACACTAGTGGTTCCCACTTGTCGACCATTTGCTGTATGTCAGGTACTTTACAAGCATTAACTCATGAACTCTCCACAGCACCCCAGGAGATACGTTTTATTGTCCCCATTTTACAGATGAGGAAACTGAGGCTCGAGGACAGGAAGTGACTTGCTCAAGAACACCCAAATCTCCCATTCACCAGCTGGGTGACCTCACTTCACCTCCCCGACCACAGCAACGACGTCATGGGATTGTAGCAGCCGTGTGCTGGAACTGATTCAGACCGGCTCACAAGAGCTGCTTGTTAAATTTTCAGGAATTAATATTGTAAGGTGGTCATTAGAAACAGCCATTGTTAAAAATTAAATTAGGTAAACTTACAATTAAATAAGCAATATTAAAATTAAAGGTAATAAATACTCCAAACCTGTCAATTCCTATAAAATTACTTCATTTTACTCTCATCGATGCCCTGGAGGTTGTCTGAGTCTATTGTATCTGTGGTGGAAATTCCACGTGATGCTGCGCCACTGCCCATCTCTTCAAATTCTACCTCCCATAACATCCGTCAGTCGCTTGAAATCAACCATGGTTGAAGTATTTACATCATGGAAATTGGCGAACTCTACAAATCAGGGTTTGTACAGTTTTTCTCGAGAGCTGGTTGGGAGACCTGTACCAGCACACCACTGGATTATAGAGAAGAGTCAATAAAGAAATCACTCTGAGCACAGTGCCTGGGGATGATGGCAACAATGATGTCATGCTCCCCGTGTTCCAAGCCCAAAACCTCTATTCAGCCCAGGCCTCTCTCCTGAGCTCTAGACCCACCTGGCCCCAGCTTCCCAGGCACCTCCACTAGGTTGCCCAAGAGCGCCTTGGACTTGACACCCCCAGAACAGAATCTCCCCTCTGGGACTCCCCAGCTCAGTGAGGGGCAAGGCATCATCAATCTCGCCTTCTCCCTGCCTCCCTCCCCCTGAACCAACCCTTCACCCCTACTCCTTACCTGCACTGGGGTAACTTGCCAGTCTCATTCCTTCCACACCACGCCCCTCCCAACGGGCAGCGTGACCATCCCCAAGCATAAATCCAACCATTCATTACCCTTGCCTGGCTCCTGATTCACTCAGAAGAAGGTCCAAGCTCCTTGCCATCACCCGAGGCTTGCCCCCCTCCCCAGCCTGCCGCTGCTCTCTACTGGGTCCCAGCCGCACCTCCCTCTTCACCCCTCAGGTATGTTCTGCTACCAGCAATGCCAAACTGCTTGTATTGATTGGCACATTCTTCTAGATGGTGTTCTGAGTACTGGGGCCACAAGAGCGAACAAGACAAGCTCCCTGTTCTCCCGAAACTCCCATTCTAACAGGTGAAAAAAAAGTTAAAAATCCTAAGTATATAGCATATCATATATTATGATCTACACATACATATAGCATAAAATGTGTGTATGTATACATGTATATGTGTGTGTGTGTATAATATCAGGTGGCTTAGTAGCTTGGAAGAAAATAAAGCAGTGTCAGGACAGAGAATAACTGAGAGGGCTGTTGTTTTATACAGGGGTCGAGGACAGCGTCACCAGTTGGTGACATTTGGGCAGAGACCCAGGAAGAGTGAAGGTGTGAGTCTCTAGGCAGAGGGAACAGGCAGTGCAGAGGTCCTGAGCTGGTACTGTTTGGGCTCTCCAAGGAGCAGCAGTGGTTGGAACAGAGTGATCAGGTAAATTCAGAGAAACACAGGGGCCAGATCACATCAGGCCTTGCTCACACAAAGGACTTTGGAAAAAGTCTTAAAAAGCCACTCGTGGATTTTCAGCAGAAGAGTGACATGACATGCTAGGAGGCTACTACAGTCATCCTGAGAAGAGATAACAGAGTTGTGCTTGTTCTTCCTTCTGGATCTTGGCTCGCTATATCCCCTTAGCATGGAATGACCTGTCCCCACTTCTCATCATGTAAGAGTAATTCCAGGGCCACCTCCTCCAGGAAGCCTCTTGGATCTCTCTTCCTGGGTTGGGTCGGATGGCCCTTCCCCATGCTCCCATAATGCCACTCATATCCCCCCAGCTGCAATTACCTCACTGTGTATAATGTGTGTTTACTCACCTGTTTCCCCCATAGCCAAATAGCACCTTGAATACAGGGGCTGGGATTCTTTCCCCCCAGGGCCAGCATGTGACCAGGCACAAAGGAGATGCTCAGTGAACATGTATTGATGTGAACTAAAAGATACAACAATATTAACACGGTGAATGCCATTCAACAGGAGTTCAAGGAATACCTATCAAAGGGAAGCTTCTACAGGGTGCCAGAGATTCTGCACTGAACAAAACAAGCCTGTTCCTATCCTCTTGAATCTCCTACTCTAGGGTCTGGGGAACTTCCAGAAGTTAGATGTGGCCAGAATATGAGAGGGAGGGAGAGTGGTGAGAGTTGGTGCAGAGTTCAATCATACTCTACCTTGAATGTCAGGTTAAAGGATTTGTGCTTTATCCTGTGATCAATGAAAAATTATTGAAAGCACATGGTACAGGCAGATTTCAGTTTTAGAAAGATGACACTAAAGTGGCACCAGGCCCAGATGGTTTTATGAGCTCTCACAAAAAATATATAATTCACATGCAATTCATGCTTTCCCAAGAATGGGAAAAGATGAAAAGCTTTTCTTATAATAGGAAAAGATGTAAAGTTTCACTTATAATGCTCTGAAGCGGTCAAAAGACGAATGCCATAACCCAGCTAAGACAGTGCCATAAGCCCCGTAGACCAATCTCGTCTGAAATATTGGTGGGAAAGTGGGAAATCAAACACTATCAAAGGGAATCTGGTAGAACATTAAAAGTCTAATACACTGTAATTAAATAGCATCTATTCCAGGAATGAAGGTCCAAGAATACATGGCCAACACCAGGAAAGACTACTTAAGTAGCCCAGTCCATATGCACATTTAAATATTATGCAGACTTTGTACATAGGAGTGAAACGCCAGCAGCAGACAGATGAGCCAGCCCGGGTTGCTGACAAGGGTGCCTGTGATGGCGGCTAAGCTACAACGTTGTCCAGGGGTCCTCCTCCTTTTGTCTTAGTGACACAGATACACACTTAGACACCCTTCTCTTCATGGTCCCCTCCAGGTATTGAAAGTGGCGCTCGGCAGACTAAGCCACATCTGAGGTTACTGGTGATTCCCAGACCACAGACTGTAGCCCATCCACTCCAAAAACTCATGACATGCCAGGGAGCTAAGAGGAAGTGTAAGTATTGGAAAAGAAAGCATCACCATTTGTTTTCCCACCATTTTCAAATGAAGGTGCTGTTTGCCTATAAAATCCAAGACACTCAAATAAACAATTATTAGAACTAAAAAGAGAGCTTGGTAAAATAGCTAGTAGTTAGATAATTAGAAAGAAAAGACTTTTCTATATTTCATTAGCAAGCAGTTAGAATATATAATGGAAAAAAATCCCATTTATAAAAACCATGAAAAAGTACCAAACGCCTAGAAATAAGCATAACCAAAAATGTATAGGACCTATACAAATAAAAATTTTAAACTTCATTGAGAGACACAGAAGAACTTTTAAATAACAGGGAGACAAGACATTTTATGGGATAGGAAGATAGAGTGTTATAAAAATCTATAAAATGCCTATCTTCTCCGAAGTAATCTACAAATTTAACACAAATACAGACAAAAGTCAATGGAATTTTATTTTTCAAATTAAATGATTCTAAAGTTCATCTGGATATACAAACATATTAGAATCACCAAGAAAGTTCTGAAAAGAAAGATTAATGAGGAGGGTTTGCTTGTAAGATTACGAAGCATATTATAAAACTACAGTAATTAAATCAGGGAGAGACTGGCAGAGGAAGAGACAAGCATGTCAGTGAGATAGATCCAAAGACAATAAGAATTAATTACAGCAAAAGACAATTCAAATCAATAAGGAAATAATGCGATTTTTAATAAATGACATGGAGACCTAATGTCTAATGAACCATTGAGAAAAAAATAAAGTTAGAGCTTTACCTTAAGTGAAAATAAATTCCAGATAGATTTAGAAAGGAATTCATTTTTTAACTACCAGAAGAAAATATCGGTGAGTATTTTTATAATGTTGAGTGTGGTAAAGATCTTTCTAATCTGACTCCAAAGACAAAAAAAATTTTCTTTGCTCTATTTAAGTACATAAAATTGCAAAATATTTGGTATAGCAAAGTATGCCGAATGAGCAAAATATAAACGACACACTGTAAATTGGAGGGAAGAGGGATATTTGCTAGATATGACAGAAAGAAGTGAACATATTTACATATAAAGTACATATACATACAAGTATCTCTCACAAATCTAAAAATATGTTAGAGACAATTGACAAAAGAAGAAATGAAAATGGTCCATATGTGTAAGGAAAGGTACTCAATGCCACCAATACTCAAAAACAGGCAAATTAATACAGCATCAAGATAGCATGTTTGGCTTATCAGGTTGGTCAAGATTCAAAAGAATGATAATACCCAGTGCTGGTGAGGCTGCAGAGAGAGTCGATTGGTCAGCCTTCTGAAAGAGGCAGCATATATTGACAGCCTTTAAAATATACATAACGTTTTATCCAGCATTTCTGCTTCTAGGACTTTGTCAGGAAGATAGTGAGATAACTTCCATACACAAGCATTCAAGGAGGCACCGTAAGTTATGTGAAAACTAGATACAGCTAAGAGTCTAGGAGACAGATAAATTGTTGCACATCGATCGTAAGCAGCATTAAAAAGAATGAGGGAGATCTTTGTGTGTAGATGTGGAACCATCTCCAAGACTATGGGTAAATAAGTAAGTAAGCAAATGTCAAACAGTATTTTTAGCATGTTTACAGTTATGGGAAAAAAACATATATTTATTTCTATGTGCATAAAAATTCTGAAAAAATGCCCCCCAAAAACTGTTAACAGTGGATGGTAAGGGGGATATAGCTATTTGTACTTTTAAATTTTTTATCTTGTGATTTTTTTATTTAAAAAAAATAAAACAAAGTTATACTAAATATGTGTGTGCATTTTCACGTGGGAGAGCTGTCAAAAATTAGCAAGTTTTGGCAGCAGAGCTGTCAAAAACTAGCACAAATAACATGGTACCATCTTTTAAAAAAAAAAGAAATACGTGTGTGCGTGCACGTGCGTGTGTATGTGTGTGTTTTGCTCGTATCTGGCTTGGTCATTGTTTCATCTCATTGCTTGGCACAAAATTGGGGCTTAATAAACATTTGTTGGATAAATCAAAATACACGTTCCTGGAAGATATATGTTAATACCTTACATGGTGCTAGTCCCTCGGTGATGAGATTATGAAAGATTTTTATTTTCTTCTATTTGTCATTTTTCCTTAAAGTTTCTTTAATAAATATTGTGTTTATTACTTTCATTACCTTTTTGATTAAAAATAAATAAAAGCCAATCATTTCTCTACAAAACGGGTGACTGACGGCTGGTCAATGGGCCAAGTGGTTGAGGTCTGGTGACATCATGGAAGACAGATGGGAGGGGCCAGACATCCTGGCACAGTCTGCCTCGGGCACACACCTACTGAAGACCCCTCCCCAGCATCCCTTCCCCACCATCCTGATTTCCATCCCAAATAAGCATCAGTTTCACCTGGAAGCTTATTAAAAACAGTCATCCCACAGTCCCAGCCCAGACCAGCCCGCTCACCAGAGGTGCCCGAGGTCACTCGGGTCCGGAGCCTCCAGAGCCCAGCTGGCACCAGGGCGTGGGGCAGCCCACAGATCACGGCTCGACGACGCTGCCCTGCTGGCACCCCTGCGTTCAAGGGCTCTCATGATCTGGCCTCAGTTTACAGCTCCAAAGTCGTATGGCGCTCTGCTTGCCTTGAATTGCATCCCCCCGGGCCCCAAGAGGATTTGGGATCTCACAGGAGGGGGACGATATTGACTCTGTCCCAGTTGAAGTGAGCCCTGTCCAAGGCCTGGCCTCTGGATGTCATATCCCACCTCTGCCATCAGCTGCCTGGCTACTTAGCTGTGCAGCCTCAGGCAAACCCCCACCCTCTCTAGCCTCAGTCTCTCCCTCTGTTAAATGGGCACGAAGCCCGTGTCTGTGTCACTGGCTGTTATGCGGATTAAAGCAGAGCACGCACACATAGCTCAGCCCGGAGCTGGCCCTGAGTGAGCGCTCCCCTCCCCCGCCCCGCGCCGCCCTTCCTTTCCTCCTCCATCACTTTGAAAGAATAATAACTAATAATTGAGAAGAAGGAAAGGTTTGAAGTCTCTGAAGCCCACCGGGGATCCTCTTTGCTGGCTCCTGCCCTGGAGAAGGCCTTGCCCAGGGAGGCCATGGGATGGAAGGGAAGCGATGGTCTGTAGTGGAGCAGCTCTGGGCCCTGGGCCCTGGGGATGAGGAAGGAATGAGGCTCGGAACGTGGTGGGGAGTCAGAGACACGAACAGACGAGGGGGCCGTCCGGAGTCAGGCTGGGGCCTGCTCTGACCCCCCAGGAGCTTCAGCTCCCCGTCTCTGTCCCTGAGAGGGGGATCCTGCTGCCTGTCCTCTGTGCTTTGCCCGTGTCCACCACGCATCGATGAGGAGACCTCACCAGGCCCTCTGGTCCTCCCTCAGGCCCCTCCGCCCCAGCCCCTCTCATCATCCCAGCCCAACAAGCTCCCCTTCCCAAGGCAATGGGGGCCTTGCAGTGGGAAGTCCCCTTGCATCTCAGGGCCCACATGGAAGTGGCCCCACTCTGGGGCCCACCTGGCCTGCAGTGAACCCCTTCATCAGAGGCCCCTTCTCTCTCTGCATGCACCCTTGGCCTATAACCTCTCAGGTCTCTCCACTTTTTGTCCATCTTTTTCTTTTCGGTACGTGGGCCTCTCACTGTTGTGGCCTCTCCCGTTGCGGAGCACAGGCTTCGGACGCGCAGGCTCAGCGGCCATGGCTCACAGGCCCAGCCGCTCCGCGGCATGTGGGATCCTCCCGGACTGGGGCACGAACCCGCGTCCCCTGCATCGGCAGGCGGACTCTCAACCACTGCGCCACCGAGGCCCAGGTCTCTCCACTTTTTAAGACAAAAGTCCTTTGACTCCCTTCCCCATCAGTCACACCCTCTCACTGCTCCCCCCGCTGCACAGGCAAGCTTTCCAGTAGGGTCCTGGGCACCCCAGCTGCACTCCCCCCATAACAAAGCCCTGCCCTCCCGGCCTCCTGATTCCAGGCACGTCTCCACCCATGTCAGCTTCCCCATCCAGCCTTCCTTGGAGACCCTGCCTCCTCTGGGCTTCCCTCCCGCTCTGCACGCTTGTCCCCCCACCCCCCAACTTCCTGACCTTCACGGCGAACATCCCTTTTGTTCCTTGCTGAATCCTGGCCACCTAGAACGGTGCCTGGCACAGCTGAATGAGGGAGTTGAGTGAACAAGTGAGAGAAGCCAGAGCCCAGCTCAGGGGAAGGGGCTCCAAGGGTCTAGAAGGCAGGGCCAGGCAGGAGAGTCCACCGTGGTCGGCAGAGTGGGTGTCACTGTGCTGCAGGGACCCCCATGAGGCCGCAGAAGTTGGTGGTTGAGGATAAGGATCACAGGGCCAAACAGTGCTGATTCCAATCCCAACTCTGCTCTCTAGGCCTCTGTTTTCTCATCTGTAAAGTGGGACTCATACCCTCCCTGGGAAGCTATTGGTGGGGATTAAGCAAGCACGTGACACCAGCTTGCTTCGGTCCTGCCTGCTGTAGGGGCCTGGGCTTATCTCCATCTCACCACAAGCCTGGAAGTAGTCAGACTATTGTCCCCATTTTTCAGATGAGGACACCAAGGCCAGAGAGGTTTGCTGGCTTGCCCAGGCCCATCGGTCTCAAGGGCTATGGGGATGGGATTTGAAGCCAAGCAGTGTGACCCCAGAGCCAGTATTCCAAGCACAGCACAGCAGGCAAGCACGCTGAAGGTGCTCCAGCAGTGAGGGTGCCCACCCAGCATGTAGCTTACCCTCTGGGGTTGCCCGGAGATGGAGGTCCCAAGAGGCAGTAAAGAAGCCCATGACAGTGAAGACTTTGGGCTAAAAGTAAGGACGCATCAGGCTAGATGAGAAAGGACAGGGAACCTCACACTTCAGGCTGGGAGTTGGAATGTGAGCCGGGGAACCAGAGCCACAGGGAGCCAGAGCAGGTTCTTGAGTGAGGGGAGCCCTCCAGCAGCACTGGGCAGGGTGGGGGGAAGGCGCCGTGTCCGTGGAGCAGAAGTTTACACTCTAAGAGCACAAGGATCAGGCCTGGTTCCTTCACCACTAGGCCCCCTGTGCCCTGCCAGTGTCTGGCACATAGTAGGCTCGCTACGATGTTGAATAGTAGGAAACCATTGATGGATGGACGGATGGATGAATGAGGTTGTGGTGTTAAGATAGATTCCACCGTTCAACCCAGCAAGTTCTATTCTGGGAACTGTTCTGCAGACAAACAACCCCACGATACATGTACAAGGTTCTTCCATGCAGCTTTGTCAATAATAACAAAACACAGGCTGTAATCAAAACGGCCGTCATAGGGCTGGTTCAATAAACCCAGGCATCTGCGCAGCGGGATACTAGGCAGCTGGAAAAACGAGAGGACCCTTCATAGCAGCATGGAAAGACCTTCAGGAGGTAGTAAGTGAAAAGAGCAACGTGGAGATCTTGGTGCGCAGTGTTTTTGCTTTGTTTTGTTTGCACCTTATACTCATATCTAAACATATATGTGCGTAAAGAAACTCGGGAAGAATACCTGAGAAGCTAACAGTGGTGGTTCCCTGCGGGAACTTCACTGTTCTGTCTGTATATAACTTTGAACCATGTGAATTGTTACCTATTTTAAATAATTAAATTTAAAATATTTTGTAATGGGTTCCAGGGTGAGGCAGGGTCTGGGAGAAGAAGATTCAGCTGAGCCCTGAGTCTAGCCTGGGGGTGCCAAAGCCGGGGCTGTGCAGTGCTGGATACATGGTGGGTGCCCCTCGGGCCCCTACTGGGGGGTGGCAGGGATCACACCCCTTTCCCAGGCAGAGTGATGGGTACCCCTTCTGTGCGGGTGAGGAAGCAGAGAAGATGAACCGTTTGCCTGCCTGGTTTCTAGACTGGTAAGAAGTAACACTGGTATAGGAGCCCCTGTTCCAAACTCAGGGCTGCTTGTCTGCTTCACACATGCATTCATTCATCCATTCATATATCAGATATTCTCTGAGCCCCTGTCCTCTGGCAGGCTCTGGACCGGGTGCCGGGGATTCATATGTAATCAGAGGAGGACAGGGAGGGACACTGTGGGCTGGGACTCGAAGGACAAGTCAGAATCCACGAACAGGAGGCAGGGCAGAGGGACCAGCACAGGCAAAGGCTGGGAGGTGGGAGGGGAGGTGCTGCTGACGATGCAGCACCCGGCCTCATCCTTCCCCTCCAGATTCAGCCTCCAAGCAGAGCTGGAGACCTGCCCATTCCACAAGCACTGATACTTGGCTGCCCCAGCCTCTCTGGCTGGGCGATGGGCAGGGTGATAGCAGCGGTGTCGGGCCAGCCGAGGGGCTCACGGCGTCTTCCCTGCAAAGTTCCTTATCTGCAGGATGCGCCGTTGCCTGGAAACCTGCTTCAGGCCCTGCTCCAGCCGTTGCTGGGAGGATTATCAGAAAGATTCGAGTCTTTTTAATTAAATCCGAGCTGAATGCAATTCTGCGCCCGCCTGCTCGGAGAAGCCCATTTGGTATCCTGTCGACAACTCCGATAGCTTTGTCTCACAGGCCCTGCTATCAGGCTACCTATCTGGTCACAAAGCGGGCGCCCTTGTCCCCAGCCTGACAGCTGCGGGCACCTGGGGTGTAAACCTGCTGGGTGCCGCTGGCCTGAGGGCCTCCGGGGAGACCGCCCTGAGACGGACCAGAAAACCGGGCCTGGGCAACCCCTCCCCTCAGCTTTAAAAGCCGTCCTCGTGGGCCAGAGCACCCAAGCCCACGCCTTTTCCCCGGTGCCAGGTGTAGTACCTGACTGTGGATTCCTCAGTCTGCAGCCCTAAAAGGAAGGCTCTATTATCATTCCCATTTTACAGATGAGAAAACAGAGCCCCAGGGGAGAGTCACTCACCCAGGTCCACACAACTAGGAAGTGGCAGAACAAGAATTTGAACCTGGACCCGTCTGACTCCCAAGTCTCCACTCTTAATTGCTGCATCTGGGACCCTGAATGTCCAGCTTGGGCCTCCCCAGCCATCTCAGCCTCCCTGTCGCCAAGGCCTCCTGGGCTCCGTGCAGAAACTCCCACCACTAGTGGTCACAACATCGACAGTGTTGACAGCCAACCTTTGCTGAGCGGTCACTGTGTGCCCAGCGGCCTTCCTCATTGTCTCATCCAGGCCTCGCCCAGCCTCAGGGGACAGCTTCAGCTTCTTGATGCAGAAACAGACGATCTGGGTGGAGTGGGTCACTTGCCCGATAGCACAAAGCCAGGGAGAGTCCTGCCCGGTCTTCCGCATTTCAAGCTGGCATTCTCGGTCTTGTTCCTCCACAAAGGAGGCACGCGCGTGCCTGGCACAGCCTGGGAGCTAGAGGCAAGTCAGGGTCGGGGCTCGGGGCTCAGAGTTGGTTCACACTGTGGCCAGAGGACAAAATTAACACGATAAATAACATGGACATGCAGGGACGGGGGTGTTGCTTTTAGAAAACCCGGGAGCTCTGGGCACCCTTGCCTGTGTGCTGAGTTTATAGAGCTAAATTTTAATTTCAGGCCCTACACCCTGGCTGCAGCCGCCCTGCAGAGGAGGATGTGTGTTCTTTTTAATTAAATCTGTCTGTTATCACGGGGTATTGTGATGAAAGGAGGCCCATTAATGGTGCATCGGCTGCTGGGAAACCTCTTGCTGCACTGGATGTGTGGCCCTGAGAAATCCCTCATGGGGCCAGATTCCCTGACCCCTCTCCTGTCCATGCTGTACCACCAGGACAGGCCCCCTCACACTCAGCTCTACTACATTCCAGACGGGCACCTGCCATCCAGAGCTCTTACCAAGCACAGGAGCCCCTCACACCAGAAACTGGAAGGAGTTGGGCTCTAGGGTCAGAGAAACCTGGGCTGAATCCCGGCTGGGCCACTGGTTTGCTGTGTGACCCTAGGAGGGTAACTTCACCTCATTGGTCATGGTGGTGATGGGCAGCTCACATAAGCTGGCCCATCCTGGAAGGTAAGCTATAAGCTTTAAGACCACAATCCTACTGACCACACACAGCACCGCAACAAGTAGAGGCTATTGTTGTTCCCCTTACACAGACAGGAAAACTGAGGCTCAGAAAACTGGGTCATTATGACTGAGCTAGGATTTGGATGGATCCCTGCCCCAGTTTTCCCACCTAGAAAGTGAAGATAATGATCTTCAAGTGGGAATGGGGGCTTTAGATAGGACAGTGAAGGGCATGGAATGAGTCTCAGTAAATGATGTGGTTTTTTGTGTTTGTTTGTTTTTTTGTGTGTGGTACGCGGGCCTCTCACTGTTGTGGCCTCTCCCGTTGCGGAGCACAGGCTCCGGACGCTCAGGCTCAGCGGCCATGGCTCACGGGCCCAGCTGCTCCGCAGCACGTGGGATCTTCCCAGACCGGGGCACGAACCCGTGTCCCCTGCATCGGCAGGTGGACTCTCAACAACTGCGCCACCCGGGAAGCCCCTGATGTTTGTTTTTACCTGAACTTTGTATTTTAAGTACAGGGGTGACTATTAGCCTGATTATCCAGATGAGGAAACTGAGGCTTTGGCCCCCATCACCCATTGTATACCCCCCCAACATCACCCCACACGTGGACATTCCAGCGGCCTCCTTATCAGGGTTCCTGCTCTGATTTCATGCCTTTCAATCCTGTCCCTTCTGGGTACCCAGAGTAGTCTCTCATTCTATCATTAAAATAATGTATATTTGATTTTTGATAAAATCAGGATAAACATGTACAAAAGAAGAGTATAAAAAGAAAACTGAAATCACCTGTAATCCAATACTGTTATCTTTTTAGGGTAATTTCTTTCTGTCATTTTCCTGTTTGCTCATGCATTCACTGAGTATTTAGTGAGCTCTTACTCTGTGCCAAGCCTTGTGCATGGTGCTGGGGAAACAGACCAACCTGGTCCCTGCCTTTGGTGAGCTCAACATAATGGGAGGAGATCAATATTAAACAGGCAACACATCTGTGATATTGAACCTCGGGTGCAAAATGTGCTGCACCACATATTTGAAGGATTATACTCCATGAACAAGTGGGATTTATTCCTGGAATGCAAGGATAGTTCAACATATGAGAACTGATCAATGTAATATATCACATTAACAGAATGAAGGAAAAAAAACACATGATCAAAAATGAAACAAAACAAAACAAAAAACACAGTCCTCTCAGTTGATGCAGGAAAAGCATTTGACAAAATTCAATATTCCTTTATGATTTAAAAAAAAAACACCCAAGAAACTAGGAATAGATGGTAACTACTTCAACATAATAAAAGCCATATATGAAAAACCCACAGCAAACATCATACTCAGTGGTGAAAGATTGAAAGCTTTCCCTCTAAGATCAGGAAGAAGGCAAGGAAGCTTGCTTTTGCCACTTCTGTTCAACATATTACTGGAAGTGCTAACTAGAGCAATTAGGGAAGAAAAAGAAATAGAAGGCATCCCACTGAAAATAAAGAAGAAAAATTGTATCTGCTCACAGACAATATAATCTTATATGTAGAAAACCCTAAAATTCCACAAAAATCATTCATAGAACTAATAAATTCAGCAAAGTAGCAGGATACAAAGTAAACACACAAAAATCAGTTGCATTTTTGTACACTAACAATGAACAACCTGAAAAGAAAATTAAGAAAACAGTTTCATGTACAACAGCATCAAAAAGAATAAAATACTGGGAATTCCCTGGCGGTCCAGTGGTTAGGACTCGGTGCTTTCACTTTAGTGACCCAGGTTCAGTCCCTGGTAGGGAAACTAAAATCCCACAAGCTGCGTGGTGCAGCCAAAAAATAAAAAGAATAAAATACTTAGGCATTAACCTAACCAAGGAGGTGAAAGACTTGCACAATAAAAACTGCAATGCATTTCTGAAAAGAAATTAAAGAAGACAAATAAATGGAAAGACATCCCATGTTCATGGATTGGAAGAATTAATATTTCTAAGATATCAATACTACCTAAGACAATCTATATGCTTAACGCAATCTCTACCAAAATCTCAATGATTTTTTTTTTCAAAAGTTAAAAAAAACCTCATCCTAAAATTCACATGGAACCTCAAGGGACCCCAAATAACCAAAACAATTCTGACAAAGAAGAACAAAGTTGGAGTCACACTTCCTGATTTCAAAACTTACTACAAAGTTACGTGCATGAGAACAGTGTGGTACTGGCATAAATGCAGACAAGTTCAATAGAATATAAAGTCCAGAAATAAATCCTCACATGTATGGTCAAATGATTTTTGACAAGAATGTCAAGAGTAGTCAGTGGAGAAGAGACAGTCCTTTCAACAAATGGTTCTGGAAAAATTGGATACCTACATACAAAAGAATGAAGTTAGACACTTACCTAACACCATATATAAAAATTAACTCATAATAGATCCATGACCTAAACATAAAATCAAAAACTATAAAACTCTTAGAAGAAAACGTAGGACAAAAGCTTCACAACATTGGATTTGGCAATGATTTTTTGGCTATGACATCAAACGCACAGACAACAAAAGAAAAAGAATAGACAAATTGAACTCCATCAAAATTAATTTTTTTTGTGCATCAAAAGACACCATCGGGCTTCCCTGGTGGCGCAGTGGTTGAGAGTCCACCTGCCGATGCAGGGGATGCAGGTTCGTGCCCCAGTCCAGGAGGATCCCACATGCCGCGGAGCGGCTGGGCCCGTGAGCCATGGCCACTGAGCCTGTGCATCTGGAGCCTGTGCTCCACAATGGGAGAGGCCACAACAGTGAGAGGCCCACATACCACAAAAAAAAAAAAAAAAAAAAAAGACACCATCAAGAGAGTAAAAAGGCAACCCACAGCATGGGAGGAAATATTTGTAATCAAATATCTGATAAAGGATTAATATCCAGGATAATATAGAGAACTCCTAAAAGTCAACAACAACAACAAACAAAGAAGCCAATTCAAAAATGGGCAAAAGACTTAAATAGAAATTTCTCCAGAGAAAATATACAAATGGCCAATAAGCACATGAAAAGATGCTCAACGTCATTGATCATTAGGGAAGTGCAAATCAAAACTACGAGATACCTCTTCATACCATTAAGATGGCTATTATGAAAATAAATAAATAACAAGTGTTGGCGAGGATGTGGAGAAATTGGGACCCTTATATACTGTGGTGGGAATGTAAAATGGTAGAGCCACTGTGGAAAACATTATGGCAGTTCCTCAAAAAATTAAAAATAGAATTGCTGTATGATCCGGCAATTCCACTTCTGGGTAAATACTCAAAAGAATTGAAAGCGGGGGTGGGGGGGAGGGGGGATGTTATGGACAATGGGGAGGGGAGATGAAGCCTTAACCCTCAAAGTTATCTTATACAACTTTTCAATTTTGTTCCACATGCCTTTCCAACCTAATTTTTTTAAACAGATAACATTCAAGAAATAAGTCATAAATAATATGCTTTGCAAATATTATGGTTTTAGAATTTCTCTTTGGGATAGAACTTTGTTATCTATTTACCAGGGTTCAAATCCTAACCCCATCACTTCCTGGCTGTGTGACCTTAGCAAGTGGCCTCACCTCGAGCCTCGGGCTCCTCATCCACAGTATTCTGAGGGGAGCAACCTCGCGAGACGTGAGAACAACATGTATTAAGTGCCCAGCACATCGTGGTGCTCAGCTCTTCCTACCCGAGTGGTGCTCAGGTCTTCCTACCGGGGCCCTCATGCTCAGCTCAGCCTGGGCTCCCTTACTCCCTGCCCCACCAGGACCACCTCTAGCTGTGCCTTCAGCCAGGGTCTTTTCTGGGAGTGGCCCTGACCAGCTCTGGCCCCAGGCTTGGCCAGGAAGTCCCCTCCCCGTGGGAAAGGGGACTGGAGATGGCGGCCTCCAAGGGAAGCGGTCCCCCTCTGGGACTCAAGTCCCACAGCCCCCATCCATCTCCTTCCACCTGGCCAGCGCATCTGAAACCCATGTGTGTGCTCTCCTGGCCAGGAGTTTGGGTTCCTTGTTTTATGGCTTCCTAATCCACACTTGGCAGAAAGGAAGTAGTGGGTCCACCCAGCAGCGCAGAGAGTGGCCAGAGGATCCAGACAGGAAAGATTCATGGACCATCAAACAGGACTTGTGCCTCTGAGGCCCCAGCCCTTCACATGGAGATAAATCACTGCCAGGGAAGGAAGATAAAAGGTGCAGGGATGTGGGGTCCCGCCTTATGAGAAGAAACATGCTAAGGAGGACTTTTCCCTGGACTCCTGCAGAGCTGGGCTGGTGACATCCCAGGGGCTCCTGAGGCATGTCCCTCATAGGCCTTACCCAGACCCCTGGCTCCCTGGGCATGCAACTTGCGCAGTGACACAGAACCTCATACTTAGAAGGGCCCCACGCTTGGCTTGATGCTCTGCTCTCACTATCGTGAAATTCTTACTTTTTGAGCAGAAGGCTCTACATTTTCATTTTGCACCAGGCCCTGAAAATTATACAGCAGGTCCTTCCTGGCCAGGAGTGGCTTTGGGCATCTGGTGCCCCAAACCCTCTCTGTTGGGTGCTTATCCAGCACAACTTGCACACCTCCAGTGACGGGGAACCCATTTCCTCCTGGTGGGGTGGCCCACTGAGTCTGCTGAGGGGCAGCTGAAGCTCAGAGGTCTTATATGACAGCGGTTGAGGAAAGGCTCCTAGTCTCCTGGTCCTGGACACCCCTGGCTGTGACCTGGGGCATATTATTGCACCTCAGTTTCTTTGTCTAAGAATGAGGTTAAAAATAGGGCTATAATGAGAATTCAACGAGATCTTGCACAGGTGGCACTGGGCACGAACTGCTTTTGTAGTTAATCAGTGATAGCTGTTATTATATGTTATTGGAAAAAGCTTCCTTCTGTCCAGTTGGGATCTAGAAGGCACATACAACACACACACACACACACACACACACACACACACACACACACACACACACACACACACACACACACACACACACACACACACACACACACACACACACACACACACACACACACACACACACACACAGGCTCTGCTCTAAGGTCAAACCTGTGCGCTTCACCTGGGCTCCACCCATCAGGTAACTTGTTCTCTGCTGCCATCTGCTGGCTTGAATAGGGCACTGCATCACAGGTGGCGGTGCGGAACTCCAAGCTTCGTTTGTTTTTCTAATAATTAGAAGATTACCGAATCATTCGATAGCTGTTTACTGAAGGCCTGCTTTGTGCCAGGCACTGGGATTTTGCAGTGAACATAAAAGACAAAGACCCTGCCCTCTTGGAACTGACATTCTTGTGGGAGAAATGGATAACAACAAGAAAAACAATAAGTTGACTTCCACTAGTGAGAAGTACAACAAAAAGGGGGGAAAAATGCAGAGGGCGGGTAATGGAGCTGGTGGACTCTCCTGGAGACAGGAGAACAAAAGTCCATTCGGAGGCAGGGTCAGAAGGGCCACGGGCTGAAAAGCTGTCAGGCATAGAGACGGGATGGGCTCTGCTGCTTGTCTGGTCCAGTCAGCCTGGCTTCCCAGCCCTGCTCCCCCACTTCCTGTGTAGCTTTGGGCAACTTCTGCCCCTGACCCAGGCCTCAGTTTCCCCATCTGGAAAATGGGGAAAATCACAGCTACTCCTCAAAACTGTGCTGTTGTGAGGACTCAATGGGCTCCTGGAGGGGAAAACATTTTGTGAATTGTATTATTTTGAATCATTATAATCTTATTGTTAGCTAATGTTTGCTAGGCACTTTCCAGAGCTCTTTTATAAATCACTGCATTGAGTCCTTAGAAAAATCCTGCTCAGTAGGTACTGTGATTACTCCCTATTTACAGCTGAGGAAATTGAGGCTCAGGAGATAAAGTAGCTTGCCCAAAGGCACAGAGTTCGGTGGCAGCAGAGGGGGCTTGAATGAGTGAGAGTTTGTGGACCAGCGCCTGTCAGCAGGAGAGCTGAGAGTCTAACTCTTTTCCAGAATCACAGCTCCCTCCCACTCTGAGTCAACTCTATCCATCCTTCCAATCCTCACCTCCCTGAGGAAAGATAGTGAGAGTAGAGGAAAGGGCTTCCCTCGTGGCTGTGGCTATGGCTGGCAGACCCTGGGGTCATTCACCCTAAGCAGGTCCCGTCTCTACCCCATCTGACCCTAGATACGCTGCCAGTTTTCTCAGCCTCAGTTTTCTCACCTTTAAAGTCAGGAGAATAAGCAGGGTCACTGTGAGACTTGTGAAATAGAAAGAAAGGGCTGTGTAAACTGTGAAGTGCAATGCACACGGGGCCACTGCCGTCGCTGCTTTTCTCCAAGCACCATGCTCAGCACTTTTCATGCGTTTTCCCTTTTCATCCACATACAACCCTGTAAGTGACCAACTGGTTCTGGTTTGCCTGGAACTTTCCAGGCTTGATCACTTAAAGTCCCACATCCCAGGAAATCACTCAGTTCTGAGCAAACCTGCAAGGTAGGTAACATTTTCTCCATTTTCCAGGGGAGGAAACTGAGGCTCAGAGTGGCTATGCAGTAGCCCCGGGTCCCACAACCAGGAAGGGGCCTGGGTCTCTGGGCTCCACAGCTGTCATCTGGCTGAGGCACCTGGCTGGTCCCTGTGGACAGTGGGAGCCATGGAATGTCCAGGGCAGTGGCAGGCTCATGCCTGGGAGCTCACAGCCCACCCAGACAGGCCTGTGCCATGCAGCAGTTGAGATGTCAGCCAGCGATACACTTCAGAGAAGCACAATCTGAATGAACAGCAAAACACCCGTTACCCTCCCTTCCACGTTTAGGTTTCGCCTTTGAAGCCACAAATGCCTCAAATAAGTTAAACATGGACTCCAGGCCCAAGAGACTCGGGCCCCAATTGCTTCCAAATGGGACTGTAGACTCGCCTCCCAGAAGTGTGGTCGTGCACAGGTAGTTTCAGATGCCTGGGGGGTCCCTGGCAGAGCAGGAAGGGGCCGCATTCGTTCCCGGAAGGCCAGGCCTTGGATTGGGAAGGCTCAGGGTCAGGGTCAACAGGTCTGGGGCAAACCCCAGCTGAGTTCTATTGTCAGACGCCATTCACTAAGTGATCACTGAGTAAGCCCATAGAAGTCACTGAATTCTCAATGTGTTATTGTCCCCATTTTACAGACGGACAAGCAAAGGCTGAGAGGGAGCATGTCTTGCCCCAGGTCACCAGGGGCAGAGCCAGGTCAGACCCAGTATCTGACAGCCCCCAAGTTCCCACTGTTGGCCTGCATTTCCCACCTCCTGCATACTCAGGGGTGACCTGGGGGTCTCTGCCCTTTGCCTCCTGGTTGGTTCGTCTGGAAGCTGGGAGTAAGAGTCCACACCTCCAAGTGTGTTGAGAGGACTCAGAGAGATTGGGTTTGCAGAGCACTCGGGAAAGACCGGGATCGTGACAGCGAAATGATTGATAATTGTGATTATCATTGATCACCAGTGAAGGGGCTCTTCACGTTCAAGTACACAATTCACTCCTGTATTTTTGCTGCCTGTGGGCCCATGACACCTGCAAGGGGCCTAATCCTTATGTCCAACAGTTCTGACATGGGCACCTCACCCTCCTCAGCCGCTTACAGGTGCAGAAATGCAGCCCAGAGCTAAGGATCTTCAGCTGCTAGGTCATGGGGCTGGGATTTGAAACCAGGCAGGCTGGGTCTACACTCTAAGTTTGATTCCACAGGATGGAGACTCCCAGAGGTAGCTGGGACCGCTGCGACAGGGACAGAGCCAGGGAAGCCTGGCTTTGGTTGGGAGAAGGAAGCTGGAGGGCTCTGCTGGGGCCCCCGGGGCACTCTGGGCACTCAGATGGGCCCACTGTTAGATGCCCTTGGTTCCTATCTGTTTCCTCTGTAAAGTAGAAGCTGAACTCCCAAAGGAAATGAAATCAGGGTGCAGGGACGGAGGTTGGGTGGGCTGGGGTGGGGGAGGGAGCCACGTTAGATTGAGTTGTCAGGGCAGCTGGCTGAAGAGGTGACATTAGGGCTGAGTCCTGAAGGATGGAACAGAGCTAGACTTGTGGAGAACCGGAGACAGCACACCTGCTCACCAAGCCTCATCTGTAAAGGATGCAGGGTGGAGTTGTCCCCACCCTTGAGGAGGTCAGAGACTGAAGTGAAGCAGAAGCCCAGGCCGCTCTGACTCATGCGACCCAGGCAAAGCTCAGAGGAGCAAGGGGCTCCAGGAGCTGGAGGGGTTGACTGGGGAGCCTCAGGGGCCCGAGGGCTGGATCACGGCCGGCCTGGGGACTGTAGCTGCATCCCCAGCAGAAGGAAGGAGGACCAGCGAATGAGCTTGGGGTGTGGAGCTCAGGGCACACAGGAAGCAGCGGGCAGGGTGCTAACCCACAGCGCTGAAATCTGCCCCTCGAGGGGCAGGGATGGGCTGACAGGACAGGACAGGACAGAGGCTGAGGCCCTCGGGCTGGGAGGGGGAGGGGCCACAGATGGGAAGCAGGTGAGGGGTGGATGGGAGGCAGGAGACAGATGAGGCCTGGACAGGGAGGAAACGGAGAACAAGATGGAGATAAGATTTCAAAGACGCGTCAGACAGTGGCAGCGGCTGGACCGGGAAGGGCAGGGGTGGGGTGCGTGGGGAGGGCTGAGGGACCTGAGGCGGGGAGAGGAGGGGAGGGCTAGGGACAGCTCTGGGCCAGCCTCCCCAGAGCCCTGTCCACACCGCCGTGTCTCCACCACAGTCCACTGTGTCCCTGACTCTGTCTAGGTGAGACTCACTCCCACCATTCAGGGGTGAGCCTAGTGCCAACTGTCCCCTGCATCCCTGGCCACTGTGTGATCCCTGCTGTCCCTGTCTGTGTCCCCACAGCTCTGGCCATGCCCTTGCCTGGTGACAGCACCCACACTCCAAGGGGTCAATGTCCCTCTGTGGTGGGAGGGGAAATCCAGACCCCAAGCACACAGGGCTGCCCACAGTGTGGGACTCCCCTGAGCTCCTGCAGCCCCAGGTTTCAGAAGCAGATGAGACCCCAAGGGAGGGGCTGGTAGGGCACGGGAGAAGCCCCTGCAAAGCTGAGTCCCTGGAAGCATCTACAACCTGGACGAACTGAACGTACTGCCACCCGACCCAGCCTCCTGTTTACACGGCATCCTAGGTGGCCCGCAGGTGGCTCCAGGGACACAGAGGCATGCAGATCCTGCGGTAGCCCCCGAACTGCAGACATCAGCCCAAAGCGCCCCCCCCCACTCCTGCAACCTTTCTGCACTACAGGTGTTGGCACCAGGCAGCCGGGTCGACACCCAGCTCCACTTGGCACTTGCTGGGAGCCATCGGCAAGCTGTTCAGCTCTCAGGGGCCCAGGTGTGGATGGGTCGATGGTGGGACCTGCATCCCAGGGTCAATGTTAGGGGCCAGTGAGGGCCTGGCACACAGTAGGACCTCGCTGAATTGGCATATGATCCCCTGCCATCTCCATGGCTGTACTGGGAATGATGGCGTATGAAGGACCCAACTAGAGGTAAGACTTAGGGGCATCCCCGGGGCACCCGCCCAGGGGCATGAGGCGGTGTTGGAACCCAGGGTGGAAGGGAGAGCTGAGGAGGTGTCCCGATGGAGTGGATTGGGAGGCGGTGAGAGAGAAGAGTCAGGTTTCTGGCCGGAGTCAGAGGCAGGAAGGAATTCCCCGTGCAGAGATGGGGAAGGTCGTGGAAGGACCCGGCTGGGTGGGGAGGAGGTTGACCTTTAACTTCATGCACTGAGGGCAGCATGTGGGTGCAGCGGAGGATGGGGCTGTGCGGTGAGTGACACTTTACAGTGGTTGCAGAAATGCCAGTGAGTGCGGGCAGCTTGGGCAGCTCGGGCGGTGCATCAGGGCAGAGGGGCTGTCACCCCCTCCCCCCGCCCCAGCACAGGCACAGGGAGAGCAGCTCCTGGCACTGCAGGGCTTGGGATCTGACCACCCAGAGGGGCAGGAGTGAGTGGTGCAAAGCAGAGGCTGGGCCAGGTGGGCAGAGCCAGCAGGTAGGCGTGGGGATAGGGAAGAACCAAGGAGGTGGGTTCTCAGTGCTCCTTTGAGAGTCCTGGGACCCATCAGGCCAGTGACGGTGGTCTGCCTGCAGCCTCTGACATCAGGGCACACGGCGCAATGTCCGCAACCTGGAGTCAGACAGGCCCAAGTTTGAATCCACCCTCTATTTCCCAGTGGACGACCCTGGGCAGCCCAGTCTGAAATATCTCTGGGATAAAAATCTCTGCTCAGTGACATTGAACTGGGAGGTTTTAATCCTCCTCTTTCTGTGCATTAGAGCAAACCCAAATCCACTTCTGTAAATAACTTTATCTCGGTTACAGTTTATCAGGTACATATTCCTCGCCAGTCCTTCCGCTAAGCACTTTACATGAATTATCTTGTTTAATCTTTATCCCAACCTTAACCTCGGCTGTTGACTCCTGGGCCAGTGATTGCCGAGGGGCCAGTTGTCCACTAAAAGTCTTCCGGTTTGTGATAATGGAAACACATCATCTGAATACACACAAAAAACTCTACTTCTAACCTCTAGAGCTGTGCAACTCTAGCCCGTAGCCCCGTGTAGCCACTGAGCACTTGAGGTCCAGCCAGTACCAATGACACCTGCAGCTGGTATAAAATACACACCAGATTGTGAACACATATACGAATGAAATAATATAAACTATCTCATTTATTTTTATATCGACTCTATGTTGAAATAATAACATTTTGGATATATTGGATTAAATAATCTTTTATTGAAATTAATTTCACCTGTTTCTATTTTAATACGACTCCTAGAAATCTTTAATTGCATATATTTTATGCATTCGACCGGACAGCCCTGCAAAACAGCTCCAGAGCCACCAAAGTATCAACAATTATCATCAAACACGAAGGTTCCAACCCCTGGTTTATGTCACCGGACATCTCTTCTAACTTCCCAGGGGGCACTCCCTACAGGCGCCAACTCTGCCGGACCCAGAGTTGGTTCTGCGCAGGCATTAGAAAACCAGCTAGGCTTACGAGGCTTGGCCCAAGGTCTCCCCAAAGGTCAAGACACAACCCATAAAAGCCACAAGCACATGTTCTTTCTGGAAGGTTTCCTCACAGGTGGCTCAGAGGGTCAGGCACAAGGCTGGTTCATTCTCATCTCAGGCCCCAGTCCAAATGTCACCTCCTCGGAGATGCTGTCTGGACACCGTTGAACACTGTGGATGCGTAGGGGCAGTAGGGCAATGCCTCACTCAGGCTGGGCGACCCTCAGCTCACCTCCTGCCTTGGGGTTTCTCCCTGCACATTGCACGGTGGAAACCCACTTGGAGCCCACACATTTGCAACCCAAACGTTCAGGAAGAGATAATGCCCAATGGGGCGAACCAGTGACCAGAAAATGGGGTAAACCTTTGAGCAACGGGGGACTGGTGTGGTGGACAAACCCTTCCCCCATCTCGCCACTTGTCCCATGGATTTGAGCAGACACTGTCCCTAGATAGCAGAGGCCAGCTTGATGACAGGCCCTCACACTGACTCTCCCTCCTCCCCGGTTCGTTCTGCGTCCCTCAATCCTCCCTGGGATCACGCTCCTCACAAAGTACTTGCACTGATGCCTTGTCTCAGGCCCTGCTTTCTGGGGGGCCCAGACTGAGACAGAGTCCCTCCCTGGCGGCCCATTCCCAGTCCCTGGTTCCCCCATCTCAGCATCTTTTATGCTCCTGACGACTGTGTTTGCTTGTTTGACTTGTGTTTTCCTCTCTGCCCAGCTAGACTGCAGGCTCCATGGGGTTCCACCTCCAACACCTGAAACTGGGCCTGGTGCACACTTGGTGCTTGGTTGAAAGGAATGACCCCGACCAAGTCTGACTGCTCCTCTCTGAGCACATTAGACTGAAAAGCCAGGACTCCGCATGCATCAGCTGGGTCAGGCATCGTTAGAACAGAATACCTAGTAAGCTGATAGGGCTTCATCCTGGGGAGAGAAGATGCTGCTTTTCTGAAAAATAGGATGTTACCTTCTGGATCCACCCAGAGAGGACCTTGCCCTTGAAGGTGCTAAAAGTCAACAGAGAAGCAAGTATTGAAATCCACCAGTCAGAGAGCGCTTGGAACAGTTTCGGGGACAGATAATCCTCTCCTGGAGCCTTGATGGCCTTGAGCTTCTAAATCAACTGGGATATTAGGAAGTATCACCAACGCCCCAGAGAGCAGCCTGGGAGAGCTGACGACATGGACTTCCTTTTGCAAAATGGCAAAGGTACTAAAAGTACTGAGCGTCCCTGATTTCACCAGCCTCCCAGGGGGGGCTTCCTCAGGGGTTGGGGTGGAGACGAAGCAAGATACCGCATGCAGGAGCCCTGGACATAGGCACTGTCTTCATTATTCTTCCCACCTAGGACCCTGAACCTCATTGTCAGACCTAAGAGGCAAGCCCCGGTCCACTCACACAGACCACATCCTCACCAGAGGATGCAGGGTCTAGAGCAGGGTTTCTCTACCAAGGGCAAAGTTAGCCACCCTCCCGGGGCACGTTTGGCAATGTCAGGGGCATTTTGGGTGGTCATAGCTGGAAGGAGGGTGCTACTGGCATCTAGTGGGTAGAAGTCAGTATGTTTAATCCTCCAGAGCAAGGACAGCCCTTCACATGAAGAATTAATCAGGCCCAAATGTCCGTAGAGCTTGGTTGAGAAACCCTGAGTTGAGGATGCAGGGTGTGTATGGAACTGTCCCTGCTGCACAGGGCAGCGTGACCCCAGCAGACCTGGGGCCGAAGCCTGGACCCCCTCTGGCTGTGTGTCCTTGCGCAAGTGAAGTTCCCCTTCTGAGCCTCAGCCGCCTATAAAATGGGGAAGACCACACCCATCTCTGTAGGTTGCAGGAGGATTAAATGAGATAATGTATAATAGGGTTTAACTCAGTTCTTCTCAAAAAGAGCTCAAGGAATGGGGGCTGTGCTAGGTTGAATAGCTCCCCCCCACCAATTCATGTCCAACTGGAATCTCAGCCTGTGAATTTATCTGGAAATAAGGTCTTTGCAGATGTAATTAGTTAAGCTAGGATGAGGTCACACTGAATTAGGGTGGGACCAAAATCCAATGACTAGTGTCTTTATAAGAGAAAGGAGGGGGACATTCAGACACACACCGAGGAGACCCCCACGGGGAGAAGGCCACGTGGAGACAGAGGCTGAGATCAGAGTGATACAGCTACAAGCTAATCTGGGGCTATGGCCATCCGGTGGCTGGGCTCGTCATTACCTGAAGGGAACAGACCCAGAGCACACAGCGGCCTCCACCCGCTGAGGGGACCCACATACAACTCAGCGCCCAGGCTGAGTCTGGAGCTCGGGGGTTTTCTCCTCACATCGAGGAGAACGTCTGTATCTCCAGACACCCAGTCATGTCTGGGAGTCACCAACAGTCCGCAGTGTACACCATCAGTGCCACCTGTGTGCACCAACCCTGGGGTATGTCCAAGGTGGTGACGGCACACAGCATGGTGTGTGTACCAGCCACGTGTGTCTAAGGAAAGGAGAACAAATTTGGAGGATGCAGACAGAGCCCGTGGCACACACGTGTGCACATGGGGGCAACACCAGGTGCAGCCCACACACTGCATCCCCGGCAAACGGACGGTATTTACAGCACACAGCGAGTCTGCGGCACCCGGGCGCACGCACAGCTTGCTGACGATACCTGCGGCCAGAGAGGATGTCTGCCCGCAGCGATGGCTCCAAGGAACTCGGAGTAGCTATGGCACATGGAAAGCAGAGAAGGAGGAAAATCCATTTGGGGCCAAGAGCTCTGTCTGAACTTTGTCCTTTTCTCAAGCAAAAGAAAATATTATTTCACCCTCTAAAGAACCACACATAATAACAGGCGAAATGTCAAGACCAATGTTGATATAAACCCCCAAGGAAAACAAACATCTTTGTACCTTCTCCGCGGCCTCCCCACCTCACCCTGCTCAGCTAGTTTAAACAGATCTAGCGGTGGGCAGAGGGGAGGCGGGGGGAATGGGAAGAGCCTGCCTGGCTGGGAGAGCTTCAAGGGAACCTGGGCCTGTCCAGGACCAGGAGCCGTCTGGGCGAGCCTGGCCTGGAGGGACACACAGACCAGACCAGCCTTTAAGAAGTCATCCTGATTTCAAATCCCGGTGTCACTCACTGGCTGTGTGACCTTGGGCAAGTAGCCTGACCTCTCTGAACCTGAGGTTCCTCATTGGTAAATGGAGAGGATGGTATGGGATAATGCAGTAGGGCACCAAGCACGGTGCCTGGCACATTACTGATCGTTACCCTCTGTCAGGCCAGGTCTCCCCAGGGGGTAGGGGGTGGCGGCGTCACCAGGGAGGCCCCCAAGGCTGCATGATCACGTGAAAAAACATTTCCTGAGCACCCACTAGGTGCCGGCACTAGCCTAGCTACCCTACTGAGATCACCTCATTGAATCCATGCAGCCCTGTGGAGATTACCATCGAGCTGCAAGAGCGGGGACAGGTTTGGAGGAAGTGAAGGGACTTGCCCAAGGTCACACAGCTGGGAAGATGGACTGAAGTTTAAAGCCACATGTGTTTGGCTGCAAGAGCCCGGGCAGGTCTCATCCAGGAAGCTGGAAGCCCAGTTGTAGCCCCAGAGTTTGCAGGACTCGCCACACCCTGAGATGTGTGTTGGGGGGGGGTGTTGGATTACACAGCCCAAGAGACCCCCCCCAGGTTTGGCTCGGGCTTGAAACCCCAATTCACTAACCTTTGGCTATTGGTCCTCCAAGCCCCACCCAGGTGATCTTCCAAACTTCCGGTCCACTTTTTCTTTTTCTTTTCTTTCCTTTTTTCTTTTCTCTTCTTTTCTTTCCATTTCTGAATTGGAGGCAATCCAACAAATACTCGTTGAGCTCCCTCTCCATGCTGGACGCTGGGCTGAGCACTAGAGGCCCAGAGTTAAAGTCTTCCTGAGCCGAACCCTCAAGAAACTCCCCATCCAGTGGGGGTGGGGGTGAGGGAGCCGGACAGAGGTAACAAGACTCTTACAATATGACAAATACTCACTTCCACGGTGCCTGTGTAAGCTCCACTAGGACCACAGGAGAAGGGGCACCTGAGACCTCCAGGGGAGTCAAAGGCAGGTGGCATCCGAGTCAAGACTTGAAAAGGAACAGCAGTTTGCCTGGAGGACCAGAGGGGAAGGGTGTTCAACGCAGAAGGAACGGCGCATATAAAAGCGTGGAGGCAGCAAAGCCCCGAGTGACGGGGATCTGCACGCAGCTCGTGCTGATACTGAGCCTGGGAGACTGGCAAGAGAGGGTAGTGGGCTGACCCAAGATGCCCCAACAAGAAAGTAGGACAGAGAGGCTGGCAGGGGCCATGGTGGGTTTTACTGAGGTGGGCTTCATTGCAAGAACAACGGGGAGCCACTGAAGGGACATAACCGAATCAAATTTGCCTTTGAGAGAGGTGGCTCTCTGTACAGTAGGGAGAAGAGTTTAGAGGAGCAGGGCTGGAGATGGGAGACCAGCGAGAAGGCAAGAGAATATGGTGGCCTGAACGAGGGCGGTGGGCCGGGGGACGCGGAGGAGGGGGAACAGAGGACGTACAGAAGGTAGAAGTGATAGGACCCGGTGCCCCGCTCGCAGCAGGAGTGAAGAACACAGGAGAAGAGGGAGGCGTCTACAGGATGCTCCGACTTCACGCCTGGTTGGAGGCTGATGGTGATGTCCCCGAGATGGGCAGCCCAAGAGGAAGTCTCATTAGGTGCTCCGATGCGGATGTGCTGAGTCTGTGGGGCCAGAAGGGTGTCCCAGCGAAGACACCAGGACACCAGGAGGCGGTTGGCTCTGTGGGTCAAGAGGGAAGCCAGAGCTGGGGTGCAGGTTTGGACATCACCCCTGTGGTCGTGGTGGCTGAGTTCCCCCAGGGAGCGTGGTCCATGTGCACCAACATTCAGGACAGGGGGCAAAGGAAGAGTTGTCAAGAAGTAGCTGGAGTAGAAGCAGCCAGAAGGTGGTGAACCAGAGGAGACAGGGGGTAAGCAGGAGGTAAGATGAAGCCCAGAAGCTGGACAAGTGGACGAGATGACCCAGGGGTCAGAGGTGGCCTCACCCGGGGCCATTTCAGGGGAGACTTGGGAGGAGAGTGCAAAGAGCTGAGGGGTGGGTGGGGGTGACGAGGCGGGCATATGGGGGGGCACACACTGGGCTTTTAAGAGCTTGGCAGGAGATGGAAAAAGAGATAGAAGGTGGTAGCTAGCAGGAGCCTCAAGGTCAAGGAAGGGCTGTTATCTCAAAATGGGGCAGTTGAAGAGCCGCTGGTGAGTCAGGAGTTCAAGCCACAGGAGCTGATCGGTGACTGGAGACGAGGAGGTCCCTGTGGAGACCAAGGTTGAGGTCCGGAGCCCGTGCTGGGAGCGTGGTTCCCACACTGAGACTGAGTGACAGAAGTGACGAGTAGGAAGGTCAACCCAGAGGGGGCGGAGGGAAAAGCGGCCGGACCCCAGGCCGGGGAGCTCGTCAAGGGCGGGCTGAGGCCTCCAGCAGGGCCGCAGAGAGCTGGAGAGGCCCCGGCTCTGGACGCAGGCTGACCCGAGTTTGCATCCCAGCTCCGCCACTCAGCAGCTTCGTGACCCTGCGGTCCCCCCGCACCGCTGCTCCCTCTTCCCTGAGACCAGGATAGCAACAGTCCCTGCCCCATGGGAACAAATGCATGAAAGGCATCCAGCACAGGACCCAGCGAGCAGAGGACCTCGATAAATGCAAGCGAATAAGAATAATAAATAATGAGGAGCCATCGAAGGGTTCTGAAGCCGGGAAGTGACAAGGTCAAATCTGTATTTTAGAAAGACCCCGCTGGAGGAGGTGGTAGCCTTGGGGAGAAACTAAAAGGTCGTGCACTTCTCGAGGTATTTCTCTGAAGTCTGTGGGAAGTTTGTAGTGTCAGGTTAAAGATTTTATTGGTTCCATGTTTGGTTTTTGATTCGGCTGTTTCCTCGGGTCCTCACGCGTCCGATGCCGGTCTTACTGGCGGACTCACGACTGGCCTGGTGAGTTGGGTCTATCTGGGGCTTTGAGGTGTATTTCAGGAATGAAATGAAGTGGTGGGAAAAGTAAATACAGAAAAAAAAAATTAAATAACGGCGAGGGTGGATTTGGGGGAGGGCCTGGGCCAGGGGATGGGTGGTCCAGCGGTGCCCTGAGGAGGATGCGGCAGGGCGAGGGCTGCTGGCCCGACCGGGGAGGGGCTGGGGGTGATTCCTTGTGAAATCCCTGGTCTGCTCCCAGGGATGACAAGCGGTCGGGATTCACACACAGGCCAGCCCCCCCTCACGCCCCTCACGGCCTCGGCAGGAGAAGCTGCCACTCGGGAACAGCACTGACACATCTTGTAGGACACTCCTGGGCCCGCGGTGAGCCCGAGGGTGTGGTACTGGGTGGGATGGAAGACTAGCAGTGATACTAGTATAATAACAATGGTTATTACTGAGTTCTCCCCCCTCATCAAGCTGCACGGCTCTGACGAGACAGACGCTGTCATCAGTCCCGTTGCACAGAGAAGGAGACTAGGGCTCAGAGAACACTGCTTGCCCGAGGCCTCGGCTTGGACTGGAGCCCCTTGGAAGAGAGGTCCACGCTCTTACCCATCCTGCTTCACGGACCCCGGCCTGTGGGGAACCCTGGGCAGTGCCTCTTCCGTGAAGCCCCAGGGCGGCTGAGTTGCTTTGCCAGTAACTCAGGCATAAAAGTAGAAAGAGCCCAGGGGAGCATGCGGCCTCCCCTTCCAGCACTCTGCTAACCTGCTGTGTGACCTTGGGCAAGTGGCTTCCCCTCTCTGCACCTTGGCGGCCTCCTCCTCCGTCGAGTGTGATCAGTCAGCACCTGATCTCTGGGGGTTGGGATCTCATTGGCTCCCGCCTACCTCGGGCCTAGCACACAGTAGGCACTCCGCAGAGTCCCGAGCCCTCTTCCAGGGCTGCCCCGTCAGGGCCGATTATCTCCATGGAATCCACACTGTGAAAATAAACATGAACTCAAGTGGCCCCGGTCTCCGTGGCAGCCAAGGGGAAGCTCGGTCCCCAGCCTGTGTCTGTTCTGGGCAAGAACAAAAGTTTCCCTGTGAAGTTGCCCCCACCCCGCTTCCCTTTCGGAGCCAGCTGGGAAGGGGAGGAAGGGTGGGGGGAGGGGCCAGGCCCACAGCCGGTGAGCCCAGCTGCCTGTCAACACCCAGCCTCCCTCCCGCCCAACCCCATCCCAACACCACCCAGGGCTCAGGCAGGTGAAGGGCCCCTGAACCCAGGAGCCCCAGGGGCAGAAAGCTGGGTCTGGTAGTAGGATTTGAGGAAGAGAAGGTTTCCACGGGTGGCCCTGGGGACCGAGCGCGTGGGACTAGAGTCCAGGGATGTGGATGGGAGAAGCTGCCCAGTTACCCTTGCGCAGAGCGCCGTACCATCCACGCTTCTCACATCCCTCCACCTACCCTCCTCCCGGCTCAGAGCCTCTCCCCTCGTGGGTTTCAGAAGCTGGCGGGAAACGGCCGGTCCTGGAGGACACAGCAGAACTAGCACAGAACTTGGCATCAGAGAGAAATGGCACAAATTCGGGCTCCGTCATAACTTGAGGGGAGAACTTGGGCAGGTACGGTCCTCTCTGTGAACCACCATCTCTGCATCTGCACCACGGGAACGGACCCTCCGACCGGGGTGGAGGGGCAGCCACGTCGAAGTCCAGCAACACGCTTCTGCTCGACAGCTACTGCGCCCACTGAGGACCCAGCAGCATCCTGGGGTAGATGTGAAGCTCACCCACTGTGGGTTCGGACGTGTGACATGTGACAGCCTGGGGAACATGGGAGCAGAGTACCCAGGAGGAGCAGTGGGCCCCTGGGAGAGGAAAAGAGCCAGACTGAGCCCAGGGCCTGAGGAGCAGAGCGGGGCGCCGGCAGGATGTGACCGCTGTGGGTGGCAGTGCGGCTCAGCACTCACGTGGACACAGCTCTCCTGACTCTCCTGACTGCTCCCTGGGGAGAAAAAGAACTGTGCGGAAGGAAGCCTCACTTCACTAAACTCTGCCCCTTCGTGTGCCCAAGCAGCGCTGCTGCGGATCCCCCTAACCGAACAAAACCCAGAGGAATGACCTCCCCTTCCCTTCCAAGGTCATCAGCGCACAGGAAGTCCGCGGGGAGGAGTGTCTCTGTGTGGCCAGTGACCACAGTGGTGAAGTTTGTTCACAGGGCAATGGCATAGGAGGTGAGGGAGGGTGAAGGAATTGTCAAATGACAACAAGGACTTGCGTGAATTATATCTCAATAATTAGTTTTAGCAGCTTTTTTGTAGATTACATTGGATTTTTCTACATGGATGATCATGTCGTCTGCAAATAAATCAATTCTATATTTTCCTTTCAAAGTAAAATGACAACCAGGACTTACCTGTGGGTGCACGTTCTACACCCCTTGGGGTCTCCCTGAAACACCAAGAAGAATGGGACCCTTCAATGTGCGAGGTCTCCTGAGTGAAGGGGCTGCTGCGATCAGAGTTATGGAGATCACCGTCCCTCCCCTCCAGGGGAGTCTTGAGAACTCATGACATCAGACCTGTAAAAGTGTCTGATGCAGAGAAGATGTGGAGCCCACAGAACTGGGATCCCTGCCATCTGGAAAAGACAGTTAAATGTTTGATAATATTGCTACAGGCTAAATGTTTGTATCCCCACCCACATTCAAGGTTGAAGCCTAATCCCCAATGTGATGGTATTTGGAGGTGGGGCCTTTGGGAGGTGATTAGGTCATGAGGGCTCCATCCTCACGAATGGGATTAGCGTCTATAGAAGAGAGACCCCAGAGAGCTCTCTCACCCCTTCCACCACGTGAGGACACAGGTGTCTATGAATCAGGAAGAGGGTCCTCACCAGGCACCGAATCCGCTCATCTTGGACTTCTCAGCCTCCAGAACTGTAAGAAATAAATTTCTGTTGTTTATAAGCAACTCGGACTCTGGGATTCCGTTATAGCATCCTGAAGAGACCAAGACGTGTTTTATTCAAAAACTAAACATTCCAATAAAAATTACAAGGTAGGTTTTTAAATCTGTGAAACTCTTTGACTCTGCAATCCTCGTCTTAGACACTGATCATTAGAAAATTATGAAATGCATCAAGATACAGATCAACCGATTGACAGATGATAGAAAATGCCGTCACAACATCATTAATACAAAAATAACTTGGAGACAATCTGTATTCAACAAAAACATAGAATGCTATGCCGCTGTTACGAACAACTGTGCTGTGCAGATATACCTTTGTGCTGTGTTTGATTTCTGAGTGAAATAGGTTATAATACAGTATTAGAGCATAATCCCATTTTGGTTTTTATGAATATATATATATGAAAATGTCTGGAAGAAGAATATTTCAAAATAGTTACCTGATTATCCCTAAGAGGTGAAATTAGGAATAATGTGCACTGTTTTCCCTGATATTTTTTGTTTTATCTGATTTTCTTGCTTTTCTACAAAGTTATAATGACAACAATATAAATAGCTACCATTTATTAAGCACATACTTTGTTCCAAGTACTGCACTGAGCGCTTTCTATACATTTCCTTATCTAATCCTTATAACAATTCTGGGAGACAGGATTCTTTCCGTTGAAAGTGACAGAATACCCAGTTTGAATACCCAATTCAAACTGGTTTAAGCAAAGAAAGAGGATTAATTCACTTGTGTCAATGGAAAATCATGATTGGGCTTCAAGCAGGGGCTCAAAATTTGTCCACAACTGGTTTCTCTTGACTCTATTCCCCTGGAGCATGTTCCCATTTGGGAGCAAGATGGCTTTGAAGCAGGAGCCAGTCGCACCCTCACAACTGCAAGGCTATGGAGAAGAAGTGGTTCTCAAAGGCCCTAAGGGCTACTCCATTGGACTGGCGTGGGTCACATGACCACCCACCAACCAATCTCTGTGGTCAGGTGATGGGTGCACTGATTGGCGTAAGCCCAGGTCACATGCCCCAGTCACAGAGCCAGGGAGTGAAATCATAGTTCAGGGTAGGAGAGAATTGGTTCTCCCAAAGCAACAGCAAAAGCAGGGTAATGGATGCTGGATGGGAGGGGGAAAAGCTGTCCACTGCAGTTATCTCCAACTTACTAAGAGGAAGCTGCAGCTCAGAGATGGGAAATAGTTTGTTCAAAATGATACAGATAGTAAGTAAGGAGGCAGAGATTTGAACCTTCATTGTCTAGCTCCAAAGACCGGAAACTTCGTTACTGTGTGATATTGGCTTCCATGATTACTTGTGTAGTATTTTGATGAGTTTAGAAACAAAATAAAGTCATAATCCCCTGTCAATGTGTTTAGGATGCCTGACCGCTTAAGGTCAGGGTGGGGTCAGGGCACACCTGAGACCCTTGTGTCCAATGCTTCCTTCTAAGATGGTTGGTCATCCAGTTGCTTCATATCTTTCTATCAAGACGAGTTGTCAAGAGCAACCCTCACACCAGAGAATGGCAAATGCCACTTGGATAGAAGAAAAAACGCTCCAAACACAAGTTATAATATCTGATGTTTATTGGTGACCTATCATGTGCCAGGCATTGTGCTGTTGAGTCCCCGTGACCGCCTGTGGAGGTGTGAGCACGTGCTGCTCTGTGTTACAGATGAGGGAACTGAAGCCAAGAGAGGTGAATGTCCTTGCCGAGATCACACAGCCGTCTCATGTGGAGCCGGGCTTAGGGTGAGTCTGACTCCAGAGACAGCCTTTAATCACACTCTGATGCCTGTATACAGTTCCTCTGCAGCCAAGAGAGAATTTTAGTGGTACCTGCAGAGATCAGAACTGTAGAAAGTGAATATGCTGATAATATAACTCCGAGTATTAAAGGAGCCAAGTAAGGCTGAAGCCTCCAGCCGACATTCTCAAGGCATTTCCCTGGGCGTTTGCTGGGGAAAGATTGTATGGTCATGGCTGGGGCCCAGTGCGCTGCCTAGAAACCTGCTAAATATGCTTCCCATTATGACTTAACCTCAGTCTTGAGCTTATAATTATTTTATATGGTAAAGGATGTAGTCACTGGTGAAAATAAATCCAACCTCTAAGGAGACACTTAGGTTTGAAAAGATTTTCGAATAGGAAAATGTTCATTATACATCGTTAGTGAGGTTTTTAAATGCAAACTACAGATATCTCTTTCTATCTATCTATAGATATAGATCTATCTATCTATCTATCTATAGATCTATCTATCTATCTATAGATATAGATATATCTATCTATATATAGATATATAGCAAGATCCAAATGTTGCATCTTAAAAAAAGATATTCATACATAAAAAAGCCCAAAGGAATACAGAAAAAGACTAACTTTGGAGGCTAGTATTATGGATTATTTTTATTTTCTCATTTGCGCTTTTCTATAGTTTCCAAATTTTCTATAATGAGGTGCATTATATCCATAACTTAAAAGTTATTAAATTTTTAACAAAGGTTTCTGAGTATAAGAGGCATAAGACTTCCATTACAACCACAAGCTTTGTTCTTCTTTCAACCTTCTTTCTTCATTTATTTATTTATTCTTTCAACAAACATCCACTGGTTTCTGCTGTGCGGGGCTCTCACTTCGAGTGGATCAGACAGATTCCCTTGAGGCATTCCCTGTGCAGTGGAGGACCGACAGATGAACAGATGCTCAGACATGAATGATCCCCTAGATGTGAGCCCCATGAGGACAGGACCCTGCCTGGTTCATCTCTGTATCCCAGTACCTGGGATGGGGTCTGAAACAGAGTTAGGAACTTTGGAAATACTTATGAACAAATGGGTGAAATAAGGGAGACAGGAGTTCAAATCCCAGTTCGTTAAGTTCCAGTTTCCACTTCTGCAAAATAGGGGAATAATACCTACCTCATGGGATTGTCTGAAGGCTCAACTAACACACAGAAATCTTTTTATACAAACCTGGAAATAGCAGTAGGCCCTCAACAAAGAACAGAAATAATGTATTTCACATTGGGTGGATTCTGACGGTGTACAAAGTCTGGGGTCAGGCCTTCCTCTGCCAGTATTTGGAGGTTGACTAGAAAGAAATTTGGTTTAAAATTTGGAGAAGAGTGTGTAGACTATATTCTTATTTATCTAAGAATTATCTAATGAAAGGATAGGGACTTCCCTGATGGTCCAGTGGTTAAGAATCCGCCTTCCAATGCAGGGGATGTGGGTTCGATCCCTGGTCAGGAGACTAAGATCCCACGTGCCGCAGGGCAACTAAGCCCGCATGACACAACTACTGAGCCCATGCGGCACCACTACTGAGCCTGTGCGCCTCAACTAGAGAGAAGCCCGCATGCCGCAATGAAGATCCTGCGTGCCGCAACTAAGACCCGACGCAGCCAAAAATAAAATAAAATAAATAAATATACATTAAGAAATAAATAAAATGAAAGGCTAAATGAAAAATTTGAAGCAGCAAAAGTTATCTAACAGGAGAGGAAGGGAACAGGGTAGAGGGGCGGAGACAGAAGCTAGACTACTTGTAATATTCCATGATTTGTGGACCTGAGTTGGAAACCAGGCAAATATTCTCCATAACCATATTATAAACATGTTAAATGTTTGGAAAAGAAATTCCAAATAACAAAAGGAAAACAAACAAACAAAAAGCTGACTTATGGCAAGTTGGCGATAGATACATGGAGAGGATTTCCTCCAAGCGACTAAAACAGAGCAGTCTTGACTGTCCATCCCTAATAAGGTATTCCCTAAAGGCAAAGTAAAAATAAATAAACTGCAAAAGAAAAAAATCAATAATTGCACTTTCGGTGGTATTGGTATTCTCATCTGAGAGTATTGTGTAGAGTAGGACTTAGCAAATGAGTGTATCTTTCACTGGGAACTGGGAAGAAAGGACACACAGCATGTGAGAAAGGATATGCAGATGTAAGACGGATGAGACTAAGTAAAAACACTATAGCCCTGAATTTAAATTAGAAATGTCAATTGAACTCATATTTTGAAAATAAATTAACAGACTATTTTTTTAGCAGTTTTAGGGTTACAGAAAAATTGAATAGAAAGTACCAAGGGTTCCCATATACCCCTTCACCTCCACCTCCCCCAATTTCCCCCATTATTTAACATCTTGCATTAGGTGGAGTACACTTGTTACAACTGATGAGCTAATACTGATATATAATTATGACCCAAGGTCCATAGTTGATATTAGGATTCAGTCTAGGTGCTGCACATTTTAAGGGTTGTGACAAACATACAATGACACGTATCCACCATGGTAGTATCATACAGAATAGTTTCCGTGCCCTAAAAATCCCCTGTGTTCTGCCTATTCAGCCCTCCCACCCACCCCCCAACTCCTGGCAACCACGGATCTGTCTCCAGAGTCTTGCCTTTTTCAGAATATCGTATAGTTGGAATCATACAATATGTATCCTTTTCAGATTGACTTCTCTCACCTAGCAGTATACATTTAAGGCTCCTTTATGTCTTTTCATTGCTTGGTGCCTCATTTCTTTTTACCACTGAATAGCGTTCCATTGTGTGGATATACTAGTTTGTTTATCCATTCACCTTCTAAAGGACATCTTTGTTGCTTCCAAGTTTGGGTAGTTATGACTTACGATATATTCAATCTTTAAAAAAACAAATGTATTTCCTAGCTCTGTCCACTGAAAATGCCCAGAAACAATGACCAACCCAATGGCAATAAGCATCCCTTAAACCTTAACTGTGGTCTCTAAATACCACTACCCACTCCAAGAAACCAGGGATCCTGGAAGAAATGGCTGATTCCAGGTCTGGGGCAGAAAATGTCCAAGACAAACCTGGGCATCTTGCTATTCCAGAAAGCAAGGAAGTTATCAAAGCCTACTGAGGTCAAAAGGCTGCAGGAGCCAATCCAAAGAGCTTCACTCTGGTCTTGTGGGATCATTTGAGTATCAATAAGGATAATAATTGCAGGGGATTGAAACACACCAAATAACATTAAATCCCTATGTTCATAATGATACTAAAAAATTAATAATAATAACTCAATAAAAAATAACTCCAAGGATGTCAGGAAACCAACTCAGTATGTGAGAACTATTAAAGAATCAAGTCTTTGTACTGTCTGTATTATATGTATGAAGGATATTGTACTGTACCTTGGGGTAACTAAAAAGTTGAAGAAGAGAAGTTTCGCTTTTACAAGTATTCCAGCTAATAAATGAAGAAGGAAGACAGAATTAGAATATCATCACTTTGCAATCCCCAATGAAAGAATGAACTTGGGCAGTGGACATCAATGACTGCTAACCTCACAAAAAGAGAGATCACAAGACATTATGGGCCTCCTGATGGAAGGACAGGATACCTCCCGTGAAGTATTATGGCCAAAAATCGAACCTGAACCTCATCAAGCCTTAAATCTAATTACAGGAAATACAGAGGACAGAGGAACATGTTAAAGGAACTCACAGGAATACAGTCCAGATTGAGGAAAACTCTACAGGACAAACAACCAGGTTCCTTCAACAAATAAATGACAAGGGCAGAGAGGTGGGGTGGGGATTATAGATTAAAAGGGACATATATGGACTTTTTTACAAGGTACAAAAAACATTTATGAGACCATCAAAGAAATGTAAACAATGACTAGATATGTGTGATGATAATCTCTCCGGCTGTGATAATGGTATCATGGCTATAGACTTTTTCTTTTTTAATATATTTATTTATTTATTTTTGGCTGTGCTGGGTCTTCGTTTCTGTGTGAGGGCTTTCTCTAGTTGCGGCAAGCGGGGGCCCCTCTTCATTGTGGTGCGCAGGCCTCTCACTGTCGCAGCCTCTCTTGTTGCGGAGCATAGGCTCCAGACGCGCAGGCTCAGTAGTTGTGGCTCACGGGCCTAGTTGCTCCGCGGCATCCGTGAAGATCCGTGGGATCTTCCCAGACCAGGACTTGAACCCGTGTCCCCTGCATTGGCAGGCAGATTCTCAACTACTGCGCCACCAGGGAAGCCCAGCCTTCTTTTTTAAAAAAGATTTTCTTAATTTTTAGAAAGATACAGCCAAATAGCTACGGTTGAGATGTTAAGAGTGTCTGGGATTTGCTTCAAAATAATCCATTGGGATAGAGGAATTGGGGTGGAATGTAGATGAAACAAGATTATGCATGAATTATAATTGTTAAAGCTGGGTGATAGATATATTATCCTCTCTACTTTTATATACGTTTGAAATTTTCCATAATAAAAAAAATAAAGCTTACCAAAAATAAAAATATAAGCTCCTTTTAACAAAGCCAGAGGCAACCCAGGGTCTCTTGTGCCTCTGATGTTTTTATGTTGTCACTTCTTTGTGTAAAATTGACCTGACTGGACTTCCCTGGTGGCGCAGTGGTTAAGAATCCGCCTGCCAATGCAGGGGACACGGGTTCGAGCCCTGGTCTGGGAAGATCCCACATGCCGCGGAGCAACTAAGTCCGTGCGCCACAATTACTGAGGCCCAGGCACCTAGAGCCCATGCTCCGCAACAAGAGAAGCCACCACAATGAGAAGCCCGCGTACCACAACGAAGAGTAGCCCCTGCTCGCTGCAGCTAGAGAAAGCCCGACGCAGCAAAGAAGACCCAAAGCAGCCAAAGATAAATTAATTAAATAATTTTTTTAAAAAAATAGGGCTTCCCTGGTGGCGCAGTGGTTGAGAGTCCGCCTGCCGATGCAGGGGACGCGGGTTCGTGCCCTGGTCCGGGAAGATCCCACATGCCGCGGAGCGGCTGGGCCCATAAGCCATGGCCGCTGAGCCTGTGCGTCCGGAGCCTGTGCTCTGCAACGGGAAAGGCCACAAGAGTGAGAGGCCCGCATACCGCAAAAAAAAAAAAAATTGACCTGACTGGTAAATTTCTTCCCCTTTTCCTTCCAAGTGCCTGCTGGTGAGCTGCTTCTAACCTGCCTGAGCAGAGGTCAGGAGGGGCCGCCTGTGATGCCCCCTCCCAGTATCAGCCTGCACTGTGCGAAGCACTACCAACCACCAGGCAGAAGGAACCAAGCTGGGTGGGGCCCCCAGCCCTGCAGCCAACTTTGCTTCAGCAAAGTAGGAGGATTTTAACCCCCACTACCACTTGGGCAGGCTCCTCTCTGGGTCACACCAGTGCCGGGCGCTCACAGCCTGGCATAAACCAGGCAGATAAAAGCAGAAACGTGTAGTGATTAAGAGCCTGGGCTCTGAAAGACACAGGTTCAAATCCCAGCTCTCCCAGCATGTGTCTTCCACTGCCTGAGCCTCAATTTCCCCACCTGTAGATGGGGAACAATACGAGCGCCTTCCTCGTACAGCTGGTGTGTGCATTCAGTGAGAATGTGTGTGAAGCAGTGAGCTCATGGCCAGGCTGGAGTGGCTCCCGACAAATGGTGATTATTTCTGCTGCTATTATTATTGTTATTATTTTATATTAATTATTCTACAGCTAGAATAGGAAGTAGAGCTTTTCCCCCCAAAATTATTCCTTATATTTGCCTCTTTCCAAAGCATGTTGTATTATGGGACATTCTCTCAATCATTTCATGTGACCAACAGAACACTGTTTGGGGAAGATGCATTAGCCTGAAATGACTGCACTGGGTGCTCATTTTGGATGTTAATCGCAGTAAGCTGACAAATGGGCTAAAAGAGATCAAGTAATTTCGTGTAGCTTTAGAATTTCTCCTGGGAGTGTGGCCTGGCACACACAGGGGTTGCACACTGTTGCAAACAAGCCTTTTACAACTCACTTTATGATGCAATATAGAAGCTCTGCAGATTATGAATGTGTACCTACAAGGAGAATAAGTATAGCCCACTGTCATAATGTGTGGCAAAGTGGTATTTGTGGCTGGGATAATTACCATACTAAGCATGAATCTGTGTGTCAAACAGTTTAGAGAGAAGTGGAGAGAGGTCCTCTGGAAAGCGATGCTGAACGTTTTGAAAAGTGGCTCCGTAATGACAAAGGACACAGCTTCACAAATGCAGGGGAAGCACAGGCAACGAAAGCAAAAATAGATAAATTGGACCTCAAAATTGAACATTTCTGTGCATTTAAAGGACATGATCAACAGAGTGAAAATACAACCCACTGTATGGGAGAAATATTTGCAAATTATATATTTGACAAGAGGTTAATATCCAGAATACATAAAGAACTCCTATAACTCAACAACAACCAAAAACCCCGGGTCTTCCCTGGTGGCACAGTGGTTAAGAATCCACCTGCCAATGCAGGGGACATGGGTTTCATCCCAGGTCTGGGAAGATCCCACATGCTGCGGAGCAACTAAGTCCGTGCGCCACAACTACTGAGCCTGTGCTCTAGAGCCATGAGCCACAATTACTGAAGCCCGCGCACCTAGAGCCCATGCTCCGCAACAGGAGAAGCCACCACAATGAGAAGCCCGCGCACCGCAACAAAGTGTAGCCCCTGCTCGCCGCAACTACAGAAACCCTGCATGCAGCAACGAAGACCCAATGCAGCCAAAAATAAATACACAAAAATTTTTAAAAAACCAAAACAACCCAAAACCCCATCAAACATGAGGGGAAGACTTGGTAGACATTTCTCCAAAGAAGGTATACAAATGTCCAATAAGCACATGAAAAAATGCTCAGCATCTGGGACTTCCCTGGTGGTCCAGTGGTTAAGAACCAGCCTTCCAATGCAGGGGACATCGGTTCGATCCCTGGTCGGGGAACTAAGATCCCACATGTCACGGGGCAACTAAGCCTGTGGGCCGCAACTACTGAGTCCACACGCCACAATCAGAGAGAAGCCCACGCACTGCAACAAAAAGCCCATGTGCCGCAACTAAGACCCGATGCAGCCAAAAATAATATAAATAAATAAATATTAAAAAAAAATGCTTAGCATCACTATTCATTGGGGACGTGTAAATGAAAACTACGATGACACCACATCACACCCATTAGGATACTACTATCAAAACACAGAGGAGGTGGAGAAATTGGAACCCTTGTGCACCGTTGGTGGAAGTGTAAAATGGTGCAGCCACCGTGGAAAACAGTAAGGCGCTTCCTCAAAACAATTAAAATAGAATCACCGTATGATCCAGCAAATCGAATTCTGGGTATACACCCAAAAGAACTGAAAGCAGGGATTTGAAGAGATATTTGTCTACTCATGTTCATAGCCGCGTTATTCACCATAGTCAAGGGGTGGAAGCAACTCAAGTGTCCACTGACAGATAAATGGATTAAAAAAATGTGGTATACATGTACAATGGAATACCATTCAGTCTTAAAAAAGAAGGAACTTCTGACACATGCTGTAACACAGATGAACCTCAAGGACATTATGTTAAGTGAAATAAGCCGTCACAGATGGACAAATACGTATGATTACACCTAAGTAAGATACCTAGAGCAGTCAAATTCATAGAGACAGAAAGTTGAATGGTGGTTGCCAGGGGGTCAGAGAAGGAGAGAATAGGAAGTTATTGTTTACTGGGGACAGAGTTTCAGGTTTTTTTTTTAATTGGAGTACAGTTGCTTTACAATGTTGTGTTAGTTTCTGTTGTACGACAAAGTGAATCAGCTATACGTACACATACATCCCCTCCCTCTTGAACCTCCCTCCCACCCCCACATCCCACCCCGCTAGGTCACCACGGTGCACCGAGCTGAGCTCTCTGCACTACACAGCAGGTTCCCACCGGCTATCTGTTTTACACATGGTAGTGTATATATGTCAGTCCCAATCTCCCGGTACATCTCACCCCCCCTTCCCCCACCCATGTCCACACGTCCGTTCTCTATGTCTACGTCTCTATTCCTGTCCTGCAAATAGGTTCATCAGTACCATTTTTCTAGATTCCACATATACACGTTAATATATATTTGTTTTTCTCTTTCTGACTTACTTCACTCTGTATGACAGATGCTAGGTCCATCCACGTCTCTACAAATGACTCAATTTCGTTCCTTGTTATGGCTGAGTAATACTCCACTGTATATATGTACCACCTCTTCTTTATCCATTCATCTGTCTATGGACATTTATGTTGCTTCCATGTCCTGGCTTTTGCAAGATGAGAGGAGTTCTGGAAATGGGTGACGGCTGTACAACCAGTGTGAATATACTTAATGCCACTGTACACTTAAAAAATAGTTAAGATGGTAAATTTTATGTTACGTGGATTTCATCACAATTAAAAACAATAATAAAAAAAGGAAGAAATGCAAGTGAAGAGTCTGAAACTAAACTGTTTCAGAAACTGCAAGAAAAAAACAATATTTATATTTACTATCTCCTTTTAACCCATTTGTCAGGTTACTGTTATAAACATCCAAAATTATAATAATAAAAATTGTTATTATAATTTTTCCGGTAATATCCAACTCAAATTAATATTTTAAGTAGGCATTGGACAGTTTCTTTGTCTTGAGTTTCTATACTCAAGTTGGCCAAAAACATTTGGGAATATCTTCTTTTTGTTTGTTTGTTTGTTTTTGTTTTTGTTTTTTTTCAGTACGCGGGCCTCTCACTGCTGTGGCCTCTCCCCTTGCGGAGCACAGGCTCTGGACGCGCAGGCTCAGCGGCCATGGCCCACGGGCCCAGCCGCTCCGCGGCATGTGGGATCTTCCCAGACCGGGGCACGAACCCGTGTCCCCTGAATCGGCAGGCGGACTCTCAACCACTGCGCCATTAGGGAAGCCCGGGAATATCTTCTTGTTAGGCAAATGCAGGGTGTTCTCCATCCCTCCTCACATGTTCAGGGCATAATGGAATCATCTCCCATCACCACGGTCCCCCAGCCCGGCGCGCTCCTTGGGCAGCCTGGACTGTTCTGGGCTCCCACACAACCTAGAACTCAGAGCTCAGGGCCCTAAGACTCCCATGAAGACTTCCGTCCCCTCAAAGGTGCGCTTCCTAAATGCAGAAAACATTTATTGTCTAAAAGGCTCTTGTTTGGGTGTGAGGGAGGGGATATGGGGATATATGTACACACACAGCTGATTCACCTTGTTATACAGCAGAAACTAACACAACGCTGTAAAGCAATTATACTCCAATAAAGATGTTAAAAAAAATAAAAATAAATAAAAGGCTCTTGTTTGTGTTATACTTCTTAACGTTCTTTTATTAAAAAGAAATGAGCTTCTCAAAGAAATGGTTGAAAACAGATCTTTAAAATTGCTCTCATGCCCTAACACCCTGAAAACACAGGTTTCCTTTTGCGGGGTCCCCTCAGGGCTGTCACCTTCCAATTGCCCACACAATGACCTCCTTCCATGGGAATCTGGCCTCCGCTCAGGGGTGGCAGACAAGGGCTTGAGGCCTTACGGTTGGAGCCCTGACGGTCACCACCATGCACTGGGTGCTTATGATGGAGACCAGGCTCCCCGCTACCTCTTCTTGTCCTCTTGCACTGCGTGAGACACCACAGCGGCCCCAGGAGTTGCCTCTATGGTTGCCATCAAGAATCCCCAGGTATATCAACTATACCTCAATCTTTAAAAATTAAAAAAAAAAAGAATCTCCAGAAACAGAGAACAGCCTCTCCTTTCCTCACCCTCTGCCATCTCCCTCCCCCAGGCCCCTTAGCTCCTCCCCCATCCCCAAGACCCTGCTGCCTCAGTTTCCCCAGATCATTCTACCCTCCCCTAGAATCTAGCAGGCCCAAGTCTCCATTTGCATCTTCTCCAGCATGGGCTGTGAGTCCAAGCTTTCTTCTTCCCCATTCTTAGCGCTCCCCCGGAGAAGGGAAGGCAGCGATGGGGGGACGAAATGGGATGCTCATTCAGTACAAGAAATCAGAGTCATCTTATGCTGTGAGAAGTCATTTCTTGCCTTGAGTCCTCAGCTGGTCTACAGAGGAGATGCATAGCTCCAACCACCGAGCAAGCGCAATGTGGACCGTGTTATATTTCAAGGGCACTTGTCCCCTCCCCGTCTTACAGATCCCCTTCACTGCCTTGACACTGAGGATGTGCTCCCTATCACTCCTTCCTGAGACCACACGGGGACGGGAGAAGGGTGGGGAAGACAGATAACCCATGTCACCATGATGGAGAAACACACGTTGCTGAAAACATATAAGAGGTAGACAGACCTAAGCTAGTATAGGGAGTGAAGGAAGCCTCCTGGGAGGTGGTGACATTTACACTGAGACAGAAAGGATGAACAGGAGTAAGCTAGGAATAGAGTGGAGAAAGCCTGCCAGGCAAAGGGAACAGCCTGTTCAGAGCCTGCAGGCAGGAGAGAGTAGGAGCTGCTTGAGAAGCTGAAACAAGGCCAGTACACTTGGCATGTAGTGCAGCCTGGAGGGGAAGGAGGTAGGGATGAGGCCAGGGAGGTGGACAAGGGCCAAGAGGCCTTAGAGGCCATTGGGAGGATTCTAGACTTGGAAGCTTCTCCTGGGTTTGGAAAAGCCTGAATTACCAAGTTCTTCCAGGGAGAATAACTTTGTAGGGCAGATTGTGTGGGCTGAAGTGTAGATGGAGGCCAGGATGCTGGGTTTGGAATTTTCTGGCTTTTCTGTGCACTGGGAACAGTTGCAGGGCTGTCTGGATCCCAGAAAGTTCAACAACACGTCAGCTCGCCTCCCTCCTGAAGTGGCCCAGCACCCACAGGTGGCAGCCTGGTTCTGCCCCGCAGTAACCATGAGCAAGGCACTTCCCCACTTTGGGCCTCGCTTTCCTCATCTGTACAATGGGCATCAGTGCCAGCTAACTCACAGGCTTATTTTAGGATTCCATGAGATCCCAGATGTTAGAGACTTCACAAAGGCCTGGTATGGTAAGTCATCAATAAAGGTTAATCGTTGTCATCATTACTATTATTGTTATTATTGATGCTTGCAGCCTGTCCCAACTCCTAAACGCTCTTCCATCTGTTGGTTGCTGGACTGTTTCAGGGACAGACACTGCCAAGCCCCGGGACTGCGATGCTCTACTTTTTTGCATAAACGCGCATCTTGCATTCAGAAGAGCCCCTCCTTCCACAGAGGGTCCAGCGGGGTTGCTTGGGGGACACATTCCAGAAAGAATAACTCTGTGTAACATGAAACCCTGAATCTGGAAACACAACCTCTATGGGAAATTAGAGGATAAGGTCTGCTCTGCGGACCGCCCAACCTCATTCCATACAAAAGGGATATTGAAACCCAAAGGCCTTATCACTTGGCCTCCTGCCTGTGGTCTCACCCCTCATCGCAGCCAGAGAGATCTTCCTAAAAAACAAACATGACCGTGGCACAATGCTGTTTAAACCCTCCCATGGCTCCCTACTGCCCTCAGGTTCAAGTCCACACTCCTCGTTGTGACCTATAACGTCCTGAGGTCAGGCTCCTGCCCACACCTGCAGCCACATCCTTCCTCTGACCCAGCCACACAGGCTTCCAATGGATCAAGTTCTCTCCTGCCTCAGGACCTTTGCATATCCAATGACCCTCCTGCCCCCTCTAACAGACCACTGCTAATTCTTCCAGATTCAAAAGCCCACAGACCTCGTTGAACCTCCAAATAGTCATGAAAAGTAGTAATATTATCCCCACTTTCCCAATGAAACTGAGGCCCTATGAACTATCACGTGGCTCCTGAAACTAAGCCCCAAGCCATGCCAGCCAGACTCCAGAATCTTTGAGCGCCCAAGAGGAAGCACCTGGCTGCACCCCCATCATAACAGGAGAGTGGAGGGGGCTCCAATAAGAAGACTGAGCCAATGTGGTACAGAACAAAGACATACCACTCATACACTTGTGGTCCAAGGTGAGACATTGACCTCTTTGAACCTCAGTTTTCTCATCTGTACAGTGGGGCTAAATAATAATACCTACCTCATAGGCACCTTGTGAACATTTGGAGATGACATACAGGAAGTGCCTGGCACATGGTGGATATTCAGTGACTGGCACGATGCAACCCTCCCTTGCTGCATCTGGGGAGGCTGCACCAGTCCAGACCAGCCCGTCCCAGACTAGACTTGCATCACCCGAGGTTAGGCTGCCGGGGCCTGGGAACCATCCCTGCCCTGTTTTCTGTTTTGGGTTTTGTGTTTCCCAGCGTTTCCTTTGGAAAAAGTCCAGCTTCCTCCCCGCTAGAAGGAGGCAGAAGGGGATTGTTCACGCCTGGGCCTGGATGCCCAGGGGAGCCATGTGGGGAGGTGACAAGAGCCTGAGGTTTGGGGTCTGGCCAATCCAGGTTTGAATCCAGGATCTGACACTTACAATGCTGTGTGACCCCGGGCAAGTGATTTCACCTCTCTGAGGTGCTGATTTCCTCACCTGTTAAAAGGTCTCATGATTTCTACCTCAGAGGGTACTGGATGTAGATGAAGGGACTGAGATAAGAGAAGATTCTGGATGTACTTCCCCAGTGTACACACAGTTAATTCCTTTTGAGGAGGGGTTGAAGATCACGGGAGAAGCCATAGGTTTACAGCAGGAGTCACCAGGCCAGACACTGAAGAGGGCAGGTGTCCTGCCTGGAGCAGGGTGGGAGTGGGGGTTAACTGGGGGGAGGGAGGAAGGGCACAATTCAGCCCCAGATTATCAACACCCTGCTGGAATAAGGGTCCAAGATAATCAGACCTCTGATGTTTCAGGAGAAAAATCCATATTTTCATGCAAAATCTCATGATTAAAGTCTGGTAAGACACATATACTCTACGATTCTGCTTATATAAAATTCAAAAACAGATGAAACTCATGTATGGTGTTAGAAACCAGATAGTGGTTTCCTTGGAAGAAGGGATGGGTAGTGCCTGGAGGTGGGGGGGATGAGAAGAGATTCTGGGGAGCCAGAACATTCTCTCTCTTGATTGGGGTGTCGGAGACATCACCGTGTCCCCTTTGTAAATTTATGCACTGTGCACTTCTCTATATGTATATCATACTTCAGTAAAATGCTAAAATAATTTTAGAACAAATAAATCAGGACTGCAGTGCTGGGAGGAGAGACAACCCAGCATGGGCTAAACTGAATGCACCTGCAGGCTGCATCCTGGGTGCCAGGTGGACACGTGAGACGGGCATGGATGCTCCTAGCCCCTGACACCCTGGATTGGCTCCTGGCCCTTAGGGAGCACCCCTGCTTTCCCGAGCCACACAGGAGGAACACCTATCCTGTCCCACCCCGGCCACCTTGTCCGGAGAGGGCCGGGGAGCCATATCTCCGTTCAACCTGCCGCGCCACCAGATTCTGCTGAGCTCACATTCCAGAGAAGTAGGTTTACCCTGCCACTTAAATGATAACGTGACAACCCCAAAACTCACCCTTGTCTATTATTCATTTTTCTTCACCAAGGATACCCAGAGGACAGTAATCAAAAGACAGGCAGAGTTCTGTTTCCAAAAAAAGCCTTCCTAGAATCTGTGTTTCACCAAGCCCACCTCCCAGCCCCGAGCAACTCTACACAGGAAACCCAAAGGCTGCAAACTCATTTGGCGGCATCCCGGTGCCCACGAGCCCTTGTCAGAGGGGTGTCGGTCTGTAGTGGGACTGCCTCGGCTCCGCCCCTCTCCCTGGGCCGGATATCTAGATTTTATTTTTATTTTCACTCTCATTCTTTTCTGAGGACCAACGGAAGACGCACACGCCTCCTATATAAAGCAGCACGAGCCCAAACAAATGCACATCAAATACATCTATTTGCACAGACACTCATAAAAACTTTACTAGACACCAAATAATTACAGGAAGAGGCAAACCTCCAACTCTGCTGATCCCCAGCTTTTGAAGTGGATTTAAGATAAAGATCAAATTGGATGGGCGCTCACCCCCATATCACACCCAGTCCCCTTCCCCAGCCATGGACCCTCAGGGTGGAGACGAATGAACTTTCTTGCTTTTGTGAATTTGTGTCCAATTCATATAAAATGTCTTTCTGCGAGTTGTTCTTAGTGTCCTAATGGGGGTTTTATGGCTCCAGATATGGTCCTTGGCCTTTTCTTTGTTCTGGTTCAGGTCCTCTGTCGGGAAAGCCCCTGGTTCTAGATGGGCTGCTGAAATAACCCAACCCATCCATTTGGCAAGAAATGCAAAGATTCTTGAGGAAAGTGCCTTTTAAGAAATAAATATAAATGGCACCTTGAGAGTCCCACATACACAGTTTTGATGCACTGGCTGAAGCCCTTAATCTTGTTGCCTTCCAAAAAACCCCAGCCTGCGCTCCACAGCCCAAGCAAGTAGTGAAGGCTGAGACTGTCTGTGCTGGCTGTCTAGGCACTGCCTGGGGGGTCTCCTGTGCCCAGCCCACAGCTGCCTGGACCTGAGTTTCACCTGCCCTAAAGGAAGAGAGATTGCTGAGCTCAGGGTGTGTCTGGTTCCCCTCCGGCCCTGGTTGGAGGGGGAGGAGGCAGCTGTGATTTCCCTAAGTCCTGGGGACTCTCTTTCAGCCAATATTTGAGTAGAGACTTGCTAAGTGCCAGGCACTGTGGTGAGCACTTGAATTGCATTCAACAACCCTGTGGGAATACATGCTATTATTATGCCCACTTTACAGACAAGAAAGCTGCGGTAGAGAGAGAGGGCAGGACTTTGCAGAGGTCCTGAGCCAGATCTGGTGACTCCCTGACACCTGCTCTTGACCTCACTTCTAACCACTGCCCGGCCAGTGAAAGACCTTAGCCTTGAGCCACCTGGCCAGGGTGGCTAGCCACGCTAGCCCCGAGGGCTCAAAGCAGCCTTCGGATCTGAGGGAGCCTGATCTCCTGACCCACCAGGGAGAAATCCCATGACTAATGACCCAGACCTTGTGCTGAGAAGTCATGAGTCTGTGGCCAGAGACCCCACCAGCTGGTTGAGGGTGGGGCTAGGCTGCAGAGAGGGCAGAAGGACTATTGCTGGAGCTGGGCGGTCCCGACGTTGCAGACACACATCAGCACACAGCCTCAGAGCCACACACACTGGGCCTCAGCAGCAAGGTCCGACTAAAATCTCGTTCCCTGCCACCTCAGCCTAGAAAACTCCAGATGGGAGAGTGAGAACATGCTTCCAGTCCTGAGTCAGAGGGACCCCAGCTTGGACCTCCCCAGTCATTCCTCTCTGTGGACCTCCACAGGGCTCAGGATCTCTGAGCTCTCCACAGACACCTTTCCCTGGGCTGTGGGAAGGTGACCGGATTACTTATCACACACATCCATCTCTCTGCTAGCTGAGAAGGGGACTGAGCCTTTGACCCATGTGTCCTGGGGTCAAGTACAGATGCGATCCAAGGAGCCAAGGGTGGTCACCACTGGCTCCAAAGGCCGGGACCCCCGCCCTCTTCCAGTGCCGGCCGGCTCCACTCCCTGAGCACGCAGGTCTCCGGAGCCCGGCTACGACCTGGGAATAGCAGCCCCCAGCCCGGCCCTTGGCTGGGGGCGGCTCTGGTCCAACCTGACTCCCTCCCGCGGATCTGAGGAGCCCCAGGGCCAGTGGTGGGCGGGCAGCGCGGGACGGGTCCGGGTGCTCTGGCAGCCCCAACTCTCCCTGCTGGCAGGGTGGAATCGCGGATCCCTGCAGCTCAGCGCCCGCGCCTTCACGCTGCACAGCACTCGGCTGGGCAGCTCCCTGTACTCCACCCCTGCCCAGGATTCTCACTTCCAGCTGGGGTTGTAAACTGGGAGGGGACCCCGCGGCTGGCTCTGGTCAGAAGCACCGCTCGAGGGAGGACGGACAGGCCTCCGCTGGGGGGAGAGGGGGGTCCTAGGGCCGTGCCTGTGAGCCGCTGGTAGCGAAGGCAGGCTTCGGGAGTGCAAAGCCCTACGGAAAGGAGCAGGGAGGCACAGGGAAGGGCTCAGTGGAGATGGGGTGTCTGCAGAATTGGGGGAGCTGACTCCCGCCCTAGAGCCTCCATCTCAGATCTTGCTTCTTCCCAAGTGATTCCAAACAGCCGACTCGGTCTTTCCTTAGGTGGAGAAAATCTGAAGCTGTTTCTGACGCTTTAGTCCGAGCCAGAGAGAATCCCGTATCGGCCGGAGCGCCCGGGGTTGCCCTGGGGAATCGGCAGGTCCTGGATCGCACCGGCTCCCGTCAGGCGCAGCAAGATGCCACTCGCCGCCTACGGGCAGTACCCGACTTCGGGCCTAGGCCCTGTTTCTACCATTCAGTCTGCCACGTTTTCATCAGGGGAAGCGGGAGGCTCAGGAGCCACGATTGTGCTTGAAAGAGACCTGGGGCGTCTGAGCGCGTGTGCGAAGGAGCCGGGACGCCGCCGACTCAGCTGGGGGAATGAGGGACCGGGGAGCCGGGACAGAGGGCAAGGAACAGGACCTATGGGTTGATCCAAAGTCGGGGTGGGTGGGGGGATTAATGCACAGTGAGCGGGGAGGACGAGGAGACGGGACCCCAGGTTCGTGGCCTGAGCAGCCCCACTTCCAGACCAGAGAGAGCAGCCAGCTGCCTGGGTCCACACCCGCACCTCGGCAGCTGCGGGCAGCTCTGAGCACCTGCCTTGGCCCTCCTGATGTAGGCCCTGGTGGTGTGGGCTGTGACGCCGGCAGGGGCACGGGGTGACATGCCAAGATTCTGTGCGCCCCAGGTCAGATGAGCCGTGGCATCCGAGGGGGCCGCCTGCACGTCCTTCTGCCTGGAGACCCGGCCTTTGGGCTGCCTGGGAATGCGACCCTGGGCAGTCTCGACGACTCTGAACGCCAGCCAGGGAGTCAAGAGAAGCCTCAGAGGCCGGGCCACAGAGGCCCCCATTCCGCCAAAGGGGAGAAGAGAAGTGTGGAGAAGAGGCCCGGCACACGGAAGGTGGGGATTGGAAAACAGGGGCAGGGGGATGCAACGCTGTACCGGGAATTTGGAGTCTGGGGTGGGTCTGCAGGGCCTGTGATGGAATAGGATTCCTAATCGATGGAAGAGGATTCCTAAGTGCGCTCTGAAGGAGAAGAGAGGATCGATCTGGGCCTGGAACATGGACCCTCTCGCCTGCAGGCAGTCGCCCGACAGCGGGTGCAAGAACGTAGCGCTGCCAGCAGAGGGCAGAATGCCCCCGATCGGTCCGCCAGCCCTGCGCCGGGCTCTGCGCCGCCCGACTCTGAGCGCCCGAGCCTCGTCCGCCTGGCTTCTCCCGGCAGCTGTCGCGCCCCCGTCCCAGATGCCCGGAGCGGGCGGCCCAGGCCCAGCCTCGGGAGCTCAAGGCCTGGGGTTTCCAGGCTGCGCAAGGACCGGGGACCAAGGGCGTGTGAGAGAAACTCCACATCTACTTACCACCGTCCTGGATACAAAAACGCCAAGAAATCAAGAAATACACGGAGACACAAAGACACACACACGAAAAAAACTGTGGGACACACGAGCACACAGAATCATTCGGAAACTCGGAGGTACACAAAGACACACAAAGGTGACACGCAGACACATAAACAGAAAAGGATCCCAGACACAATACGGAGGATGAAAGACATACAAAGACCGTGGCACCCGCATAGAGTGACAGACACAGGGACACACACAAAGACCTACAAAAACACGGAAGAGATGGAGGTATGTAAGGCCCAGCAGATTCACATCCAAACACACACACGGATGCAGGGGACACAGATTCACACACTCGGAGCCACTCGGAGCCCAGACTGTCGCAGGGACGCGGAAAAATTGTGTGTGTGCACAGAGACACGGGTGCATAGACATGTAAGAGCCTCAGAGGCGGGAGCATCCATGTGCACAGACACACACAGACACCCACCGACACACACGCAGGTACTGGGCTGGGGCGGGAGCTTCTAATCCTCCACAAAGCCGGGCCCCTCCGCGGGGCCCCGCGGCACAGGGGGCCACTTCTGACCAAGCCTCCCGCAGGCTCCAAATCCGATCTGCCCTCTCGCCTCCAGCGGGGTCAGGGGACCCGCCTCCCTTGCCCTCCGCCCCCGCCCCGCTCCGCGCCAATGCTCCGCTCCGGGAGGGGCTCGGGCTGCCCCGCAGCGGCTCGCAGGGTCTATCTGCTCCTGCCTCGGGGCTGCATCGGCCGCCCTGCTCCCCGGCGAGCCGCGACTCCATGCGGACCCCGGAGGCCGAAGACACAGCCGGCCCGGGCGCGGTGCACTGCAGCCGACGCAGCGGCCTGCGCACCCAGCGCTGGACTCGGCCGCTCGGTCTCTCCGGCCTTTCGTTCCCCAGTGCCGAGGCCCACGCTGCCCAGGCTGGCCAGGGCCCTGTCCCTGCCGGGCACGGCCTACCGACCCCGGCAGGGTCCCTCCGCCACCAAAGGTCGCCTATCCCAGCGATCAATCCGGTTTCCTTCGAGCAGCCCAACGCACATCTTCCAGGGTCTTCAGTCCGCGACCCTCGAGCCACCACTCTCTACCCATGGCCCTCACTCCCAATCCTGTGAGGCCAGGTTCTCGTCCATTGCCCCACCCGTACCCGCGATCCCTTTCTCACACCTAATCATTCTCTAAACTCTAGGTCGCCTGAAACCGGGCCTCACCTTTCTTGCCTTCCCAGTGTTCCCATCCTTGATCCCGGGGCTCTTCCGGGATCTTCGCTCACCTCTCCACCCAATCTCTGCCACGCCTGACGCTTTCCCGGACCCACACCCCAAATCTGGAGCCAAATCCCCCTCTTCCCGAGCCAGGACTTTGACAAATCCTGAGCCAGCAGCCCTCCCCTCCTGCCAGTCCCCGTCCCTCAGTCCAGGCAGCCAGCCCTCTCTACGGACGAAACCGGCTCCGGGAAGGCGCCGCCACCCGGGGGACGCCAACTCAGCCTGGTGCGACCTACCTCGGCCAACAGTCGGGGTCCCCGGGCGGCCACTCCCGGCCGGCGCCGTCCCCTGGTGGAGCCGCTGCGCTCCCCGCCGTCCGTGCAGTCTGGCCTCGCTCAGGGCCACTCCTCTTAGCGCTGAAGCTTTACAAAATATTAATAATAAAGAAGGCGAGAAAGAAAAAAAGAAAGCCTTCATTCCCCAACTCCCAAATCAGTTTTTCAAGGGGGTGGGGCAGAAGGATTTGTTTCGAAGGCGACCCAAACTTCTGCGAGGGGCCAGCGGGGCGCTCGGCCTGGCCGGGGCGCCCAGGTCCGCACTCGGGGCCGGGCACGGCGCGGGGCGCAAGCCGGGGGCGCGGGGAGCCCTCCCGCGGGGAACGGGGGGGCAGCGACGGCACTATTTGACGTGGAGCCTCCGGCTCATCCCGGCGCAGGGATACGAGGCGCACCAATGAGTTCAAATGTCAGGAAGTTTGAGGAGGGGTGAGGCGGCTCCCGGCTGGAGTATCCCTCCGCCGCCAGCTCCAGCTCTAAACCGAGCGGCTCCTCGGGCGCACTATGGCACTAGAGTAGTTCGGGGAACGCGCCTGGAATTCCGCGGCCCGCTGCGCCCCGCCCGGGACCCCGCAGCGCCGCCCGCGCCCCCCCGCAGCCCGCGGAGCCGCCCCTGCACCCCCCCACCCCCTCCCCCGCCCGCCGCCGCCGCCGCCGCCGCCGTCTCCTCCCCGCGGCTCCGTCTGCTGCCGCCGCCGCTGCAGCCCGGCTCCGGGGCTGACAAGCAGGTGACAGAGGAGCCGGCGCGCGTGGCTACGAGTGCTCGGGAGAGCGCGGCGCGGACTGCAGCCGCCCCGGCCCTCCCGCACGACGCCGGGGCCCGGGGCCAGCGCGTCGCCGCTCCGCGCTCGCCGGGGCAGCCGGCGGCCCCAGCCGCAGCCCCCAACCCGCGGGGGCCGCGCCTCCCCGGCTCCCGGGCCGCGGCGGCGGCGGCGAGCCGGCAGGCGGGCGGGCGGGTGAGCACCCTGGCCGGCGGGGCTCGCAGCGCGCCCCGCGTCCCATGGATATAGCAACAGGTCCCGAATCGCTGGAGAGGTGCTTCCCCCGCGGGCAGACGGACTGCGCTAAGATGTTGGACGGCATCAAGATGGAGGAGCACGCCCTGCGCCCCGGGCCCGCCACTCTAGGGGTGCTGCTGGGTGAGTGCGGGGTCGGAACGCCCGAGTGGTCACGGGCAGGGGACAGGGGTCTCGTTCCGAGGTGGACACAGGGTTCCAGGCCAACGGATAAAGACAGTGGTTTGCAGAACATGGGGGCGTGGGGGACACAGAGAGAAAACTCCTGGAGTGATCACCAGAGGGGCAACAGGCAGGCACGCCTAGACAGGCATCCTGAGGGGACAGAGGTATGCAGGGACACCACCTAGGAGGAGCGAGGACAGGACAGCTCCAGCCGCCACCCCCCATCCTCACCGGGCCTCAGTTCCAGAGCTGCCACTCCGGGCGAGAGGTAGGAGGCGGGTGGCAGGGGTGATGGAGGACTCAAGTAGTCAGTCACCTTGGCAAGCTTGAGAGTGGTGCCAGGTCACCTGGGAAGAGGGAGTCTCTAAGAGGGAAATGTTCCCTGGGTCAGCTAAACCACAGATTTTGGGGAGATGAGAGAGAGAAGACAACGAACGCCACCGCGGGGCGTGTCAGCCAGCGGGCGCCTAAGCCTCACCTCTCCTGTCTCGGTCCCAGCCGGCTGCCCCGCGCCGTGCTCGTTCTCATATGTATTATCACCAAGCGCTCGATCTCCGGAGAAGGGGAGCGCGCAGCGCCGAGCCGAGGCTCCAGGCCCGCGGCCTCTCCGCGGCGGAGTCCGCTGACTGGGACGAACTAGCTGAGGCTGCCCGGCCCCTGGCGCGGCGGCCGGGGAAGCGCAGGCGGCGGACGGCGGTAGCGGGCTGCCCTCGCCTTTGGGGCCGGAGCTGCGGGCACCGCGCGATCGGGACGCTGGGCCGGGCTGGTCGGCGCTGACGGCCCGTCTCTCGCCCTGTGCGCTGCAGGCTCCGACTGCCCGCATCCCGCCGTCTGCGAGGGCTGCCAGCGGCCCATCTCCGACCGCTTCCTGATGCGAGTCAACGAGTCGTCCTGGCACGAGGAGTGTTTGCAGTGCGCGGCGTGTCAGCAAGCCCTCACCACCAGCTGCTACTTCCGGGATCGGAAACTGTACTGCAAACAAGACTACCAACAGTAAGCGCCTCTCGTCCTTCTCCTTTCCCGCAGCCGCACGGCACTCCAGCCCGGCCGCCCCCCTGCCATGTCGGGCCCGCGTCCGCCCTGCCGCCGGCCCTGCGCGCCGCTGGGCCCGTCAGCTCCGAGAACTCCGCGGGTTGCGCGTCTCCCGGCAGGGCAGAGCCGTCCCAGCGCGTCCAGCACTGGTGGGGTAGCCAGGACCCTCCGGCAGCCCCCGTTGCCATCCTTTGTCCGGGAAACCTGCGCTGGGCCGCTCAGTCGGGGTGCGGGACAAGGCCCTGGGCCGACGAGGGGGTACGATGCTGCAGTCGTGGGACAGGGGCTGGCTTCACTGAGGCCTGCATTGGGGACCGAGAATTGATTTTTCAAGCGAAAGCAGTGCTTTAGGGAGCCGGGCACTGGCGGTGTGCTTCCCCAGCCCAAAGGCAGGGTTTGTGTTGGTTTGGGATTCTTGAAGCAAGGAGGTGGAATGGCAGGGTGCTGAAGTGCCCAAGCAGCCAGGGATGCCCCCTTCCTGCCAGGCTTCCTGCTGCACTTTCAGTCCCTGATGGAGAGAAAAGGGTGTGCATTCTCCCCAGAGCGTTCCATGCGGGAATTTTGCTCGTATAATTGTTGGCTGGAGAAGCTGTCTAGGAAGAGGACCTTAAGAGGTGGGAAACCACAACCTGGGTTCCCCATGGGGTGAGGAACTGGCCAAGTCAACCTTCCCCAGCAGCCCTTCTTTCTTGCCATGTGTATGTGTTGGGGCAGGATGGCTTGCTCCGCCCTGGCGGAGCCCAAGCCTCAGCGTTGAGGCCAGAAACTGGGCTGAGCCCTACCTACTGACTTTTGCGTTTAGCTGAGACTGTGGGTTTGTCTGGCAGGGGGCTCCTGGCAGATAAGAGTAGATCCAGGTTTTGGTTTTTTCCTTTTTCTTTTGACCCTCTGAGTTTTGTGCCTGACAGTGTGATTAAGAGGGAGGCAGAGAGGAGCAACACGAGGAAGAGGGGTGTGGGGATGCCCAGGGCAGCAATTTGGAGACAAGCGGGTGCCTGTGAGAACTTTCTAGCGAAGCCCAGAAAACCGTTTCAGATGGGGCTGTAGGGTGGGTAGGCTGCTCGAGTGGTTTGGGCCTCAGAGGGGGGCTGTGTGTGCCCAAACCTCTGGGAAAAGGCTGGGCTGCCAGTGCTTGGTAGTTAAGTGCAGCCTACCTGCTCTGCCCAGGGACTGTCCCTAAATCCAGGCCCTGATGGGAAGTGGAGCAGCTTGGCCGAGACCTGGAAATAGGTGGGACTGCAGGCCAGAGCCCTTGAGAGGGCGTCGGGTTCTACTTCAGAAGTCTCCGTGTGCGCCCTACGCTAGCACCTATTCTGACGGTGCTCCCCTGCTCTGGGGGCTCAGCAGGAGCTGCTTTTTCTGCCTTGTACTTCCTGCCAGCTGGGGGGCAGTGAGAGCAGGAACTGGGACCCTGTTCAGAGTCAGCTCTTCTGTGGTCCCAGAGACCTCCCCTTCTGGACCACCCCAGGTTAGGCACACTGCCACTGATCGTATTTGTGCTGTGCCCCGGACTGATATGATTCTACTTCCAGGAGAAAGTGAGGCCACCGGTCAGCTCTGCCACAGGCAGGCGTACAGCAGCGTAAAGTGATGAAAGTAGTTTGGGGTAGATGTGATTGGAGGCTTGGGGCTGGCCCCTCAGCAGGGCTCACCGGCCTTAAGTCTACACACATCCTGCTGTCCTGCACCCCTCGCCTTGCTCTGTTTGCCTGACCCCGAGCGCGGTTGTGGCAGTGCCACTCCCCGCACAGCTCAGCCTGGATCACTTAACACGTGCGGGCTGGAGGCCCAGAAAACTGGAAATGGGCCTCCGAGTCATTTGTGCAAATTTTTGAAAAAAATTTTTTTTTACATTTTGTAAAGATTCTTTCCAGCCTCTTGTACATATCTGCTCACTCTCTCCTCCCCACCCCTCAGTCATTTACAGAGCTTTTCCTTAAAACAAGGAGAGGATGCCCCCTGGTTCTTCAGAGCACAGAATTGTAAAGTCACAAATGTTGAGCTAGATGATCCCTTAAAGCTGAATGGCCAACTCCCTCATTTTACAAAACAATTAAACATTAAACAGCGATTGCTTTGCCGAAAATATGTTTGTTTAAAAAAGAAAAAAGGGCGCCTAAGAGCTTTCTCCCTCAGTGCAGTTAGGGGTGTGCTGGCGGGTGAATTTTGGTTCAGGGCGAATCTCCAGCTCGAGTCTAGGTCCCGAGGGCAGCAGGCGGGCATTATTCATGCCTCTCACGGTGCCTTCCTCTTTCGCGCCCCCCCCCCCTTTCTTCCAATAATGCCAATTAGGTATCTGCACTAGGTTGGCCAGTTGGGGGCTGAAGGGGGATTGTTGTTATCAAGACAATTCTGGGGACAAATACCCAGTCGGATCTCGCATCAGCTTTTCTCTGGGAGAGCCAGCGCAGAGACGCAGGCGGGGGCTCACTGGGAAGCGATGTTCTTTGCACAGTAAAAATGTATTTCACGATTTATTTTTTTCTTTGAGGATCGCAGATGCATATTTATTGCATCTGTGCGTAAATGCTTTTCAGACGAGAATCCAGGCAAGTGGGCGCAGGAACGTGCCTTCTCAATTTTGTGGAGTCTGTGCGTCAGCGGTATTGGGAAATTAACACACACCCCCGCCATAACTTTTGAAAAATGTTTCTTCGTCTCGATAGGAGTTGCCGGGCTCGGTCCTTGGAAGGAGATTGCTATTTTTATTAAGCGCCTCTTCCTCCTTTCGATTTGTTTTAGAGATCCGGGACACAGACCCAGAGGCACAGCGTTATTTTATGCACCACGGGGTGATTAATTGACGTTTGGGTGCATTTAATAGCGTTTGATAAAATCCACCCGCACGTCCTGGACCTGCAAAGCGGAGCGCAGGCCACCACGGCATTTGTGCATTTTCACGCATAACTCGAAGTCTCCTTTTTCTCAGTACGTGTTTTTCGGGGGCTCCTTCAGGGGGGAAAAAAAAAATCATCGGATAGTTCTCCTATGCCTGAGCCTCTGGCCCCTCGGCAGCCCGAGCTCCTTCTCGGACAGAAAACCCGGTTAGAAACCGGGAGGAAACGCGGCCTCCAAACGCAAAATCACGAACACCTCTCTCCTTCCTTCACCGGAGAACGCATTTTTAAAAAATGACAACATAAATCCCTCTCCCCAATTTTTTTTCTTTGCCGCTTGGCCAAATAGAATTATGTAACTCTCTTTTCCTGCCGTCTGTCGCTTGTCTGGAAAGGGTTTCTATCTTTCTATCCCGAGGAGGTGGCGAATTCCGGGAGGAGGCTCCGGAAGGGGGGAGGGTCGGTGGAGAGTCCAAAAATCTGTCACAAAATGGAGCCTAATCGCTTGTAAGACAGCTCCCAGGTCTGACGACCCGAGCCTCGTCGGTGTGCGAGCCGGAGCCTGCGTGCGCCCTGCGCCTACCTCGGCGTCCCGGGCTGGCGGTGCGCTTCTGCCACCGGGCCTTCCCGGGCGGCCTCGCCTCTCTGCCGCCGAGCCCGCGCCGGTCCCCTGGGCCTCGCCTGCCCAGGTAGGATGCGCCCACTGCAGCAGGAGTGGGGCAGCGAAGCTTTGATTGAGTTTCACAAAAAGCCGTCTGAGTCCTGGGGTGATTTTTTTTTTTCTTCTTTTAAATTTACCCCAGCTGGCTGCGGCTCCAGTGGCCCAACCAGCTCTTCCCAGCACATTCCTTTCCTGGGAAGTGTTTACACCGGGAAAGGCCTTCCTGGGAGGCTCACCTCTCCTCAGAGCGGCGGGTGTGGCGCACGGGTAGAGCAAAGTCAGGCCCCAGCCTTTTCTGCCTGCTGCTTCTTCCAGTTTGGGAGACCTCCCTTAGGCCCTGCGGTAGGGTGCCAGTTACCAGCAGCATCCCCTCCACCAGTGGGTACCCCAGCTGGCATGGCCCCCATCAGACCAATTCGGAGCTGCAGACACCCCTGCCCACAGTCTGGGCCAGAGGGCCTGTCCTGGAAGTGGATGTTCTTGGAAGGAAGAGCCAGCGCTTTCCCTTATTAAAAGGCCTCCGTAGTGCTCTTCCTGGAGATCTAAGGGCTGAAAGGCTCACTCTGCCAGCCCAAGTCTGGGGACCCTCTGGCTCCTGGGAGGGCACCTCTGCATTTAACCCTAGCACCTTGGCTGTAGGCGGAAAGGTAACCAAAGGCCTTCCTGGGGTTGCAGTTCTCTGCTGCTGAACAGAGACATTATTCACAGCTGACTCCCGGCTCACCCTGTATTCCCTAGGCTCTGGGCTGGTATAGCCTAATTTGTTTGCTGGGTTTTTCTCGAGTGGGGGAAGCAGGCTGTGAGGATCTCCTCTGGGGTATGTGATTGGTGACCCTCAGCTCCCTCCTGTCTGCCCATTGGAGCCAGGCTTAGGACCACAGAGCCTTGACACCTACCTGAGCCTCTTCTGTAAAATGGGGAACATAGCCACCCGGGGGAAAGTATTCTTATAAGGATTGGAGATAACATGCCCCAAAGGACCTGGCATCTTGCCTGGCATGTTGTTAATACTCTGGAAATTATTGTTGTTACTTTATCACCATCAGCGTGGCAAGGAATGCCTTGTCTCCAAGGCCACACACCAAACTGCCCATGGGTTCCCTGCCAAAGAGAGGGGCAGCTGGCATGCTAGGCTTGTCATAAGCCTCTGTGCAGGGAAGATGAGGGATACCCTGGGAAAACCATTCCCTTTTCCTGAGTGGGACAGTGTGAGACAGACCTGGGTTCACAGCCCAGCACTCAGTAGCTGTGTGATCTTAGTCAAGTGGCTGCCCATCTCTGAGCCCCATGTTCTCCATCAGCAAAGTGGGGGTGATGATATTTCTCAGGGTGGTTGTGAGGATTACACGAGGTACCTGGGTGGGGGTGGGGAGGTTTCAGTAAATGTTTCACACTTCATGGGATCCAGTATCCTCTCCTGCACTTCGAGAGGGGCAGAAAAGCTTCTGATTACATGAGTGAAAACAAATGCCCACTGTGCATTTGCAGGAAGGGCAGGCAGCAGGGTGGGCCTGGTGTGCTGACCTGTTTCTCCTTGGGGGTTGGAGGTTGGACTAAAGCAAAGATCCTTCCACTGGGGAACAATTGGAATCTACCTGGTCTGCATATAACTTGGAAAAGCACACAATAGTATAATTTAATATTTGGAAAACTGTTCATGCTCATTTGTTTTTGTGACTCAAATGACAGAAAATAAAGCTCAACCGACATCTCCGAGGCTGCAGGGGAGAGTCAGAAGAGGGGGTGTGTGAGGGAGAGATCCAAGGATTTGTATGTTTTTCAGGTGAGAGACACCAGCCTGGGCAGTCAGGAGGCTCCTCCAGCCCAAGGAGGTATTTTTGGTCCATGAAAGCTGGCAGTGCTTCCCCAAGGAACTTCCTCTACCCTGCAGCTGTGAGGTTTTTAAAACAGAAAAGGGAAAACACACACACTCACAACCACCCAGTCCTACTTTGGCATTAGTTAGGTGGAGAGACGGAGGATACTCTCAATGACGTGAGTTATAACTTCCAATTTGTTGGACGCCACAGTCAGGCCCCAGCTTCAGGGGAGGGAAGAAGAGAGGGGTGGTCCACTCATCCAGGGAGCTCCTGTGAGCTGTCATTCAGTTGAGGGTGCAGGAGGACCCAAGGCCCTTGGCTCTCTGGCTGACCCAGCCCTCTCCAACCCCCAGATTCTGTGCTGATGGCAGCAGAGAGCAAAACCAAAATTATATACATTTATTGCCACTGCAGTCAGAAGTGGGGGGCGGTGGTATTGAGGGGAAGGCAAGGCTGAAAACCATATTTGAAAAAGTTGATTCACGAAGGCAGAGGAAGCGAAGTGGCAGACGTTTGCCATTTCATCAACCGGCTGGTGTTCTCCATTCATGTCATAAATGTCTCCTGTCATTTGAAGCCAAAAGCAACATGATTTGGTTCCCCGGTGGCCTATAGAGTTTTTCTCCTTTTTTTTTTCTCTCTTTTTTTTTGTGTGTGCAGTAAATGTTTATTTGTTAATAATATACTTTAAACAGCCTAGCCTTGACCTCAAGTCGCCTGAAGCATCCATCTTCTCTCAGAAAAATCTTTCAAAGTTTGTGTAATTTTCGGGGGGAAGGTGTAACTGACAGGGCCGTGAAGGGCCAGTGTTTGCTTTAACTACTGCAGTGTTGGCAGTGCAGGGGTATAAGGGGCCACTGTGCTCCGAATGGCAACTTTCTTGAGTTTCAGGCCTGGCTGACAGCACTTCCTCGCTGCCCTTTACCTTTCCCCGGCCTGATCAGTACAAATAAATTCCTGCGTGGGCCCTTCCTTTGTTATTTCTGGGGCAATATTGTATCCATTTCTTTTTTGTTGTTTTAATATTTATTTATTTATTTGGTTGCACCGGGTCTTAGTTGTGGCATGCATGTGGTATCTAGTTCCCCGGCCAGGGATCGAACCCAGGCCCCCTGCATTGGGAGCATGGAGTCTTAACCACTGTGCCACCAGGGAAGTCCCTGTATCCATTTCTGTTCAGCTTCTTGACGGGCAGCTGCTGGACCTGCCTGGTGGACCCCGGAGCGCTGAAGGGAGGTGGGGGAGTATAGGGGTCTGGGGGGAGGGGGCTTTGTCCCAATTGGGAGCCAGGCCCAGACCTGGACCAAGTGCGCCGGCTGACGGCGGAGCACCTGGCTGGCCTGGCACTTGGTGAACTGGGGGGGGAAAACCCGGTTCCTGGAATCTGGTTCCAGAAGAAACAAAGATGTTTGCTGCTTCCTAGCCGGCCGTGCTGTAAGAGGTTTCCTCGGGAACTGTGAGCTGGTTGCCAGCGGGGAGGGTCCTGTAGGCTGCCCAGAGCATCAGAGGTGCCCACCAGGGCTGACAGGAGTCAGGAGACCACCGAGCAGCTGGCTAGGTGCAGGAAGATGAGTGAGCGTGCTGGAACACCGTGGTGCCAGAGGTGCCTCCCCACCCCCAGGTGCCTCTGCCGGTGCTGCAGCAGCGACGATGGTGAGAGGGGAGGAGCCGGGTGTGACTGCTGTTCCCCCCTCCCGCCTCCTGCTATCCTCCAAGACTCAGTGACTGTCGTCACGTGACTCCTGAATTGCCATAGTTGCTGGGCTGGCTGGGTGTGGGCACCCGCCCAGGCCTGGAGTTGCCCGAGCCTGTGGAGATGGAGAGGACCACGGTGCTCTGGGACCACCTCCTCTAAAAGGAGGGCCCTCTGAGCGGAGCACATTTTCTCAAAGGAAACAGCAAGATTGCAATTACAGATCTGGATTGAAAATGTCTCTGGCTCCCAGTGACACAGGCCAAGGGCATTTAGGGAAGCTGGTGCCTCTTCCCAAGCTTCAGTTTCTGTCTCTGTGTAACAGGGGTGATAATCCCAATCTCACAGGGCTGCTCAGAGCAAAGTGAAACCCAAAGATGCCAGGCTTCGTTCGGCATTCAGTCAATGTATGTTTCCTTCCTGCCTGCCTGGGAAGTAAGCCGGAGGCTCCCTGCCCGGCAGGAATGCATTGTCTGCCCTGAGTGGGAGGCCCAGAGAGTGGAGCCTCCTCAACAGGCCTCCTGGAGCAGCCTTGCCCACCCTCTCGCTCCTCACCCGGGTCTAGGCTGGTGTTTTTGAATTTTTTCCTTGCAAAAGGAATGGGGCAGGTCTGGCTGTCAGAAACTGGTCCTTGGAGGCGGGCAGCCAGCAGCCTGTGGATGGGCCCCCGTCACTCCTGAAGCACGTAAGTCCCCAATTTTCCCCAACAGATTCTTGAGCGTGGCCGGTGTAGATGTGAACGGGCAGAGCAGAGCCTCACTAAGCCCAGAGGGGCAAGCCACAGCAGTGCACCTAGAAGGAAAGGAATGGGTGTTTCTCCAGTGCCTGGATGTGCACTGACCTTTTTTGCTCTAGCTCCATGTGTAGGTGAGCAAACCCAGGCTGAGGGAGTTAAGTCACTTCCCTCAGATCCGAAGTTACTCCTGTAGCAGATTCTCCCCCCACCCGCAGCAGGTCTAACTGCCAAAGCGGATGGGAGCCACCCCCTTACTTCCGGAAGCCCCAGATTCCCACTTTGGACAGTCGTAGTGATTCTCCCTAGAGCACCCAGCGTGGAAGGGTGGGTGTGTGTGTGCAGGGGGTGGGGGGATCACTGCCCTTTTCCCGCCGGAACGCCCCCAGTAAGGCCAGTCCTTGCCAGAGAAGGAAAAAGTTTAGAATAACTGCCTTTCTCCGGGTAGGGAGCTTCCTTCAGCGCCCCCCCCTCCGGCGCGCGGGCAGGAGGGCTCTCGGCGGTCTCCACCCGCGTTCTCCTCCAGGCCCACCTCTCGGAGGGTTCCTGCTCTTCGTTCTCCTTCACCCCCGAGTGGGGCAGCGCCGTGCACAGGCTCCTTGGCTCCCGGGCTCCTTGGTCGAGCCGCGGGCGCCAGCGGCGGTTGATGAATTTCGGTGTCACCAGGGGTTTAGCCCGGATTTGGGAACCGGGGGCTCTAATACGCGCACACGGTCCTGCCCTTTCTAAAGCGCAGCCCTTTCACCCAGCCGCTGATTTATGAAGGAATCCGATCCCGGGACGGGCTGGGCTGGAGCCGGGAGCCCGGGACCCCCGAGGCAGCCTTCGGGGCTCTTTGTCGTTGCGGGGGCCCTTGGCGGCTGCGGGTGTTCTCCTGGGCTGGACTCGGGGAGCTCTGCAGGGCGGGGCCTCCCGCGGCCCGGGAGTTCCCTCCGAGCCACTTAAACGCTCTGGAAGGGAGCAAGGCTGGCGGAGAGAGTTCGCATTTTCATTCGGAATTGAGCAAAGCCCTCGCCCCTCCCCAAGCCCTCCGATCGACCCCCTCGGGCAGGCCCCAAAGCGGCGAGATCGGGAGGTTTGTTTATCGAGGGAATAGAAAATTGAAAAAAAGAGTCTAAGACCTTTTTCCCGCCTGAGAAATGTGCAAAGTCCCTCAACTCCTGGAGGCGGCGAGGCGCCCGGAGAGCCGAGTTCCCGGCGCGGACACTGGGGCCGACCCAGCCCCCTCCCTCCGGCGCCCCCGCCGCACCACGGCGGGAGGGCGGATTTTTTTTCAGATTCGGTTTGCAGGGGGGAAATGGGGTTGTATCAATCCACAAATATTTACTCTTAACAGACTTGTATCTGTGGAGATTTCGAACAAAGACAGTTTAGGGGGATTACAAAAACCCTAAACCCCGTTTTTCTCCCGGACTTGGTGCTTTAAATGCCAATTACAGGCGAGCCATATCCAACAGCAACGGGGGGGAGGCGAGCAGGGTCCGGGGAGGGAGTGGGGGGCGAGTCCAGCCATTAAATGTAACTTTTCATTATGAAAAGGATTTCGCCGGTTTTATCTTCTAATAAGATTATGTCACGAACACAAGTACCTAGGATGGTGCTGAGTGACAGGGCTCTGTCGTTTAATCAGAGGCTGCGCCGCTCAAACCGCGGGGCCCTTTGTCCGACGGAGTGAACGACGGAAACTTGCCGTCCTAATCCCCTTATTCATGTCAAGCAGAGAAAAGAAGCCGAGCACCTTACAACCGTGTCCCCTCCACCCCTTCCGAGGGCTCAGGGAGGAGGGGGGCTCTAACCCTGGCCCCCCCCCCCCCCCCCCCCGCCCCGTGCCTTTCATTTCCCATCGCGCTTGGGTTTCCCGGGCCGCCAGGCGTTGCACCAAAGGTGGGGGAAGGGATCGCTTTGGAGGAGCCTCAATTGTCAGCTTCTGGAAAATGGGGCAGAGGACTCAGGATACAGAGGATACAGGTTGGTGGGGTTTTTTGCCTCCACTGATGGAGAGCACAGGCCCCATCTGACCCCTTTTCCCAGGAGAACTGGCACTGGGTAGTGCACACCCACCATCCCCATTAAAGCAGGATTGAGAAGCAGGGAGAGGTCGAATGGAGATGCCAGCCTGGGGTCCTCGGCGGGGCGGATTTCGTTGGATCCCTGGGATTGCTGTCGCCATGCTGGTACTCCTGCGAGTTGACCATTCCCGGCCGCTCGCTGGGCCCCTTTCTTCGAGGGCGAATTCCTTTGTTCAACCCCTGCAGAAACCTGCTTCTCTGCTGGGCCAGTGGCGCCTCTATTCTCGCCACCGCCGCCGCCGCCGCCACCCCTGTCCCACAGTGTGCGGATCTTTACTGCGGCGCTCGGGCCGCCCAGATCCAGGCAGGTCTACCAACCAGGCCCTCAAGGTCGCCTCCCTGCCCGAGCCCTGGCTGCCAGCTCCGACAACTAGAACTCCAGCCCCACAGCGGGCGCCGCGGGCGCGCACCTTTGTCGCTGGCACTCGCCTCCGGGCACCGTGGGAAGACGCGGGTGTCGAGAAGCCGCCGCGCACGACTCCGGGTCGCTGCACAGGCTGAAAAAACCAAAAGCAACACCAACACCCAGCAAATGAAACCCGCGCACCCCCAGGGCTCCGCTACCCCCTCCAGAGGACCAGGCCGGCGACCTCCCGCCCGGCTTCTAGGATCTCAGACCCAAAGCCCCGGAGTCCACGGAGTTGGAGGGGGGACTTCGTAGGAATTTGTCTCTAATACACCCGACTCCTTGGCCTCCTTTTAAAGCTCTTAGGCTATGCTCCGGGGCAGCCTCCCGGGGACCCCAGTGCGCCCTGGGAGCGCTCCAGAGATGCCTGACTGCACGCAGTCTCCTCCCTCTCGAGCCCAGGCTCCGGGCGTGGGGAGGATCGGGCTGAAAGCAGGGTGTCACCTCGTAAAAGCGACAGGCAAGGGCTATTTTATGGGAAGGGAGAAGGGGCAGGAAGTGATGCTTCCCTCTCTGGCCACTCTGGGACAGAGAGCCCCAAGGAGGGAGCCCCATCTGGGCAGGGGACAACCAGGGGGACAGGGCAGGGTCAAAAACAGTCGGGTCTGAGGCTCTTAAGCAGGGCATGGGGACCCGCCGGAGCTGGGAAGGGGACCAACGGACCTGGGGATCCGGAGCTCACCTCCCGCCCGTGCTCTCCCGGAGCCCCCTCCGCAGTCCTGGGCTCAGCCAGCATCTCTGGCCCTTCCTTCCAGGCCGGGGGCAGGCGGGGGAGAGACTTTCTCCCTCGAAACACTTGATACCAACTTTGTTTTTTTGGCAAGAAAAATAAGCCTTGTTTGGAAAGGGGGGTTGGTGGTCGAGTGAAGGAGGGAAGGAGCGAGCCGGCGGCAGCAGAGCAAACTTTGCGGATTAGGTTTCAGCGCCTCCGCCCCACCCCCAGCCCCGCGGCGGTGATTTGTGTGCGGGGGTCTGTGACCCTGCGAGGCATCAAAAGGCCCGCGGGAACCGGCCGAGTTCAGAGGGACAGTGGGCAGAGGGGCGGCCTAAGACAACGCAGATGGTTCATATCAGCCGGGCCGGGCCAGCCTTGGGCTCGCAGCGTCTGCCCGCTAGCCTGGGCTCCTCGGCAGGGGAGAGGCCTGGGGTCTTACAGGGAGGCCAGGGCCTGAGCGGTAATAGGGGGCCAGACACGCAGCAGTCGATGGCCAGTGGGCCCCAGCTGAAAGAAGGCCAGGCGGCCAGGGACACAGTTCTTCCACCAGGCAGTCCTGACCCCATCCAGCTCAGGTGGAGCCTGACCTCCTGAGTAGCCTCGGAGAAGGGAGTGATCTTGAAAGGAGACCCTCCCGCCTCTTCCAAGAGGCCAGAATTTACCCCACCCCTGCCCTGCAACAGCTGGGGCTCATCCAGGTCATAGTGCCCCTCCCCAAGGGACCATTTAGTAGCCTTTTTCCTCTCCAGGAGGTGCCCTGTCTTCTGCCTGCCTGCTGTGATGGGTTTGGGAAGCCTTCTTCTCTCTCTGACATTCATTCACTCATTCATTCATTCTACCACTAATGTAGAATGCCCTTCCTCTCTCTGCACCCTTAGCCCTTCTGCCTGGCCTGGGCTAACTCCTTCCTCCCTCCTAGCTCCAAGGGAAAGCTAAGACAGAGGCTCACTCCTACCTTGGCCCAGAGCCTTGCTCTGGGGGCAGGGCCCTGTTTGGTTGGGGTGGGAGAGGTGCTTACCCACACCAGCCTTGGCTCTGAGCCTGCTGCCTCCCACCCCCAGAGCTGGAGTCCTGCTGTGGATAGCAGCATGGCCCTGGCTTCCCTACCCTGGTCTCCAGGACCTGGCTTCTCCTTGTCCTCCAGGGACCTCGGAAGACCAGGGCCACACCCACCACCAGGACCTTGGGCTGGTTTAGAATGTCCCAGCTGAAGGCCTCTTCAAGATCCTTGTAGAAATGGGAAAAGTGGGGCCCAGGTGTAGCCAGGACTTGCCCCAAATCTTAGTTGTAGCGGAACAGAAGCAGGAACCTCAGTCTGCCCTCTGCCAGGTTAGGAGTCTATGTGGCAACTCCACAATTCTTTCTAGAACCCTCTTCCAAACTCTGACTTTATCAGTGACCTAGTCTGTCCCCCTGGGCTGAGGTCACCGAGAGGGGAGGGTCCTATGATTCTGGTTCTTGAGAGGGGGTAACAGGCCTCCATGATGAAATGATTCTGCGAGCTTTCTGTATAGCATGTGGGTTTGGGAATTTTATCTTCTCAATTGGGACACTGAGGGACAAGAGCCAGGTGAGCACAGCGCCACGTCCCACCACCTCTCCATCCTCTTAGTGTCAGGCTCCCACACCCCCTGGGCTTGGCCCTTCTTCCCTACAGCAGGTCACAGGGAGGCCAGCAGCCTGGCCAGGGCCACAGAGGGCCACTGGGCTGCCAGGACCTCTCAGGGCTCCGTCTCCCAGGGTCCCTGCCTTGGGGGAGCAGCCGACTGGGTCATCTGTGCACGGAAGACACATCTGTCCTCCACATGTTGGAGGCCGAACAGAGGACATGTGGTTTGGGACGTGTTATCTTAATCATATTTATTAACCAATCCTGAAATTAAAAAAGAGTTTGATATTGTTACAATTCGGAAAAGATCCCCAAATCTACACCGCAACGGATCAGGAGAGACTGCCAGCGACAGGCAGGTTCCTTTCAGCTGGGATCAGGACACAGCTCTGGAAGTTCTTTGAGTTGTTCTAGTGCGGTGGGATCTCTATGCTGTGAAGTAACACTTACCGCTTTCATTTTCCCAAGCAGAGATCTGAAGCAGAATTAATTACCCGTCTTGACTGATAGTTGTTCTGTTGGAGTATGGTTCTAATCCTTATTAACATTCTCTAAAGTCAGGCATGAAATATGACTTTTGCACCACACTCTTTGGCATATGTTTTTCTTTTCCAGGATATTTTTCAGGCTATCTCCGAGCCTCACTGCTGTTCATTATTTTTGCCATAGGTCTAAAGTTGCCAGCCCCAGAGCCAGTCCCGCGCTGAGCACAGCCAAGGGGGGGGGGGCGGGGAATGACACATCTCCCCTCACAACGCAAATTGCTTCTGATTATTGAGCTTTGAATGTTTTCTTCCATCATGTTTTTATTAAAAACTCCAGCATATTTACGCTCGATGGTGTCTTCAATTAGGTTTTTTTTTTTTTTTTAAAGCCGGGGGTTCCCCTTTCTATAGCAGCATGTAAAGAAAATAGTTGTTATGACCGCAAAATTACCGTCCAAGCCTGGTTCTAGTAAATCTGGCCCTGCTTTGACAAGCCCAGCAGGCTGGGAGCTTTTTTTCCTAAGTGTTCCAGCTGCTGGGGAAACAGACCAGGGAGGAAGCCCACAGAAGCATCTGTTCTGCAGGGTACCCGGAGCTCCTCTCAGGAGCTAACACTTCCCAAGTTTGTGAGCTGCAGAAGGGGGCCTGGCTGCAGGGGGCTTGCTGACGGGCAGGCCCAGCCCAGACAGCACACAATAGCGGCAGCAACAGTAATAATCACAGCTGATGCTTGTTGAGGGGTTGTGGTTCCTCAGGCGCTGTTCTAAGCCCCTCACATTCTTTCCAGAGATATGACAGGGGTACTGTTATTATTTTCATTTTCAGATAAGGCAAGAGGCACTGAGGGGTTGAGTAACTTGCCCAAGGTCACACAGCTAGCAAGTGGAACTGGGATTGGAGCCCAGGCATTCTGTCAGGAGAAAACGTTCAGCAGCCCTTTGGGAGGCAGGTTGTGGCCCCTTGCTGCATTCTGTGCCCTGGTGGTGGCCTGGCCCCAGGCTAAATGTTGTTTGTTGAATGGATGCTTCATAATTAAAGGCCAGTGTTCATAGCATGCTGCCTGTGGTAAAGGTTTCAGGGGGATCAGCTCATTGAATCTTCTCACTGCCCCGTGGCAGGTATTCTTATCATCATTTCCCATTTCGCAGTCTTGACCTGAGAGGTGCAACAGTTTTCCCCAAGGTCACGCAGCTTCAGGTAGCCATAAGAGCTACCGTCTATCCTGGGCACATGTTACGTCTAGGCTCAGGGCTAAGCCCTCGGCACCCCAGACCTTAGTGAGAATTCTTAAAAGGTCTGTTGTTTACCCAGATTTCCAGGTGACAGAACTGGGGCTCAGAGAGGTGAAACCACGTACCCAGGGTCACATAGCCAGCGGGGAGCTGCACCAGCATGTAGCCAGCATCTATAGGTGCCAAGACTTGACTGTTCCTCAGCCTTGAGGGACCCGGGCTCGGGGGAGCTTTGGGACCGACCTTCTTGATGGGTCTCACTTGGGCTGAACAGCTGTCCTGGCAGTAGATGGGGCATATTTTGGCCATGATGGGAGAAGCCTGTCTGTGACCTGCCTCATGCTGAGCGGGCATGGCATCATCCCATCCTAGCCTCCCCTTGCCGATGGGGAAACCAGGGCACAGAGAACTTAAGTGACCTGCCCTGGGTCACACAGCTAGCGAGCAGCTGAGGAGAATCACACTCCGGTGTTCCGGCTTTGAGGCGGTGTTTCTCAGAGAGACTGACTCACCATCTTCACCGTCAGCACTGTCAGCATCACGCATGACCGTCCCCGAGTGCCTTCTGAGTGCTTTGCAAACACCCAGTGACCGCAGGGCGGTTCCCAGAGGGAAGGTGCTTCCCAGTGTCACACTGCAAGATACAGCCGGCCAGGGTGTGCCCTCCTGCTCTAGGCAAGGGGACAGGGGAGCAGGCCCAGCCCATGGATGGGATCCCTGCCAGCTCTCCCAGGGCTGCCTTTACTCCTGTCCTGCCTCCTGGGCTTGGGCTGCCGGTACAGCAGCTCTGGGCAGGCTCTGTCTGCCCTTTGAAGGGGACAGCCGCCTGAGCCTGTCACTTTGAACTGCAAAGGGGCCTGCGGTGAGGGCCCGGCCCCCTCCCACTTGTCCCTGCCCGCCCACCCCTCCAGGTCTGGTTCCAGTCGGCAGGCCTGGAGCCGGAGGGGCGGGCAGGGCGGCAGCCTCCCTGTGGGATGTCAGCCTGATAAGTGAGCAGCACAGACCCCTGGAGGAGGATGGAGCAGGCCGCCCACTGGTCCAGCCGTCCCACGTGGCAAGAGTTCAAGCCAGTCATCGAGGTGCCACGCTCCCACAGACATGCTCTGTTTCTGCAGAGAAACGCCTCCCCGACATCAAAGATTTAAATGAAAATAACCGTAATGATAGTAATAATAATAATAACTTATAAAAGGAAACATCTTGCCCTGGGGCACAGGGAGTGTCACGGAATCAACCACGTGCCCTGCTTGGTGACTCCTCAGTGGCAGGAAGTCAGGAGGGGTATTAGGTAAGAGACGGGTGCACCTGGGCAGCTGGTTACCAGGAACCCAGCTAGGGGCCTTTTAGTTGCTCAGCCAGGTCCTGGCTAAGCTGGGCCAGGATGGGGCAGACCTACCCTGCCCTCAGAGAGCTCCTGGGCTCAATGGGTGTCCTGGGGGTGGGGGCAGAGTTAAGTAGAAATCATGTCAGCACAGTCCCTGTGCCTGGAAATGTTGGCCTCTTCTCTGATTTTGTGACCCCAGAACTGATTCCTTGGGAGGCCGAGAACTTAACCAGACTCTTAACCAAGTAGACAGAGGAAAGATGCCAGTGCTTTGGAGCTTCAGGGTTCAGAGTTCGATCTAGGCTCTGCCACTTACTGGCTGTGTGACGCTGGGTTAGGTGCTTTCCCTGTCTGTGCCTCAGTTCCCTCAAAGTCTGTTGAGGACCAAGCACCTGCCTTAGGGTGATGATGAGATTTTAAAGGCAAAAGCAGGTGAAACGTCCTCAGGTTATGTGTGTGGCTCTTGCTGATATTGTTACTGATGCTCCCATAGTCCTTTGTGTTGGGTCTAAACAGGCATCTGGCTATGGATATACGTATCAGGCAGTCTCTTTGCCCCAGAGTTCATTGTGTGCACCATGCCTCGGCTAGAACAGGGCATGGCATGTAGTAGGTGCTCAGTTAGTACTGGAAGAAAGTATAGGGGACTAGCTCGTGGCTCGACTGGCTTGGCTGGATTCCAGGCTCAGCCTTTTTCTAGCTGTGTGACCCTTCTTTTAGCTGTGAACTCTAGCTGAGTTCCTCAGCTTCTCTTGTTGCTAAATCAGGGATAACCAAAACCCTAGCTTCTACGGTTGTTGTATTAAATGAGATGATGCATGCGAAGAGCCGTCCTGGTAGATGTGAGCTGTTTTTGTTATCGAGAAGGGCAATGAGCAGGGGTCTGGTTAATCACGCAAGACAGCAAGGGTCTGTGTACGGCGTTACCCTGGGCAGGTGCCTGTGAGGTGAGAGGCTGGCGCCAAGGAGGATTTGGAGAGGGCATTCCAGGTAGGGGCACTGGTAGCAGGAATATTAGGGGTTAAATTGGTGGGCCGAGAAAAGTGGGCTGAGACAGTGAGTCTGACTGGAGGGACTGCCTGGGGGCTGCTGGGACTTGGGGCTGCAGAGTGGGGCGGGGGCCAGTAGCTATGCAACGGGGTTTGGATTTTATCCTGTGGGCAGGAGGGAGCCATTGAAGGTTATTGGACAGGGGAGTGACAGGACTGGGGAGGCACTTTATGGAGATGACACCGGCAGCGTGTGCACAGGATTGGAGACTGGGGACAGGCAGGGGGAGGCTGCTGCCACCTGGGAGGCGAGGGCAGTGGAGGGGACTAGAGAGGGGACAGGTTCAAGCCAACTTGAGGAGGCAGCTCTGAGGGCCGAGGGGGGGTGGGCAAAGGGAGAGTCAGAGGGGCCTGGGGCTTGGAGCTGGGGTGACTGGAACCCCCAGGTTCTGAGCACTCTGGGCTGGACACAGCAAGGGTGAGCCACTTGGCTGGGTCCTGGCCAGGTCCAGCTTCGTGGGCAAGTTAACCGGGCCCTCCACTTAGGAGGGCTTTGCACTCGGTTTAATGCTCTGCTGTCGCCCTCGTGAAATTCTTAATATGTTTTGAACAGGTGCCCTGCGTTTTCGTTTTGCGCTGAGCTCTGCAAATTATGTAGCTAGTCCCAGTTCGCAAGTCTCAGGCTCTGGGCTCTTGGAATTGAGGCCTGGGCGGGCTCAAGCTAGAACCAGGCCTACGGGAATTAAGGAGACCTCCCTCTCTACCGTTGGCCCGAGGCTTGTTCTCAGATGGCTTCTTCCTGCTGGCTCTCAACTTGGCCTTCAAAGCCTTCCTCAGTCAGGCCCTGCCTCTTCTCTCATTCTCTGACCTCAGCCACCAGCTCACCTGCTGTTCCCACACATCTCAGACACTTGTCCACATCTAGGTCTTACTCAAGCTGTACTGGTTGTTGCAGGATGTGTCCCTGGCCTCTGTCGTCCTATCTTCTTCTGGAGAAGTCCTCTGAAGGCCTGGCACAGGAGTCACCAGTGTCACAGAGTCTCCCTGGCTCTGTCCATCCCACCCCACTGCCCTTGGAGGGGAGCTCGGGTCTGTCTTGCAGTGCTTGTTAAACATGCGGATTCCTACTCCAGCTCTCAGGGTGAAGCCTGTGTATCTGCATTCCCAGCTGGTCCCTGGGGTTGCCTGTGCACACTGGGGTCTGAGAACCTCTGCCCCAGGTACCCCCAAGCCTGGCACAGGGCCTGGTACTGGAGAGGTGCTCCGTGTCTGTCTCCAAGTGAGTGAATGAGCTGTGGTTGTCTGTCATCTCGATGCGTGCAGCCTCCCTGCGGCCCGGCCTGCTGCCTGGTGTGGAGTGCCATCAGTGGGCGACTCTAAATGGTGGTGGGATGGCAGCCAGTGTGGATCTGGAGGAGGATTGGGAGGACACCTGACCATCCTAGGAACTCTGGCCGGGCCAGAAACCCCTCCCCCTGAAACCCCAGGCTGTGGGTTGTGCCCTCTAGGAGACAGGAAGTAGGCAGAGCCCTTCCCCTCCCCCTCTTCCTAGAGGGCGGTCTGCTCCCAGCGTGGTCCTCTTTGCACACAATCGTAACAGCATGATAGAGGTGAAGGGCTTTAGGTTTTATTTCTTTACACTGCATAGGCACTGAGTTAAGGACTTGAATGATTTCATTAAACCCATACAGGTCTATGAGGCAGGGTCTGTTATTATTCCCATTTCAGAGATGTGGAAACTGAGGCACAGAAAGGGGAAGCCAGCTGTCCAAAGCCACACAGCTTAGCTCAGTCTCTCCATGTTTGGCCTCTGAGATGCCCGATCCCCCTGTGGCTCCTGTTTGTGATATCCCAGGAAAGCAAATGCTCCGTGAGTGTTTGGGGAAGAGAAGGAGGGTAGAAGGAAGCCCAGCCCACCCCCCTATCCAACCGGAGGGACCCCTGCTCCAGGCAGGGCTGGGCTGGCACCATGAACCCAAGGTGAGCCGGACCATCACAGCCCGGTGTACCTGGGGTCGGGGAGCGCAGGGGAACTCAGGGGAGGAGCAGCTGACTCTGGCAGGTGGGCTGTGAGGGGGCATCCAGAAAGCTCTGCGGTGGACCACAAGACCAGGAAAGCCTCCTTGCCCAGTGGTGACCAGACTCTGTCAAGAGGCCTGGATGGTCCAGTCTCCACAGATGGCATTCCAGAATCAAAAGTGGAGCCCCTTCCATGCCAGGCCCGCGTGGGCACCGGGAAGGCCTGGGGAGCAAGACAGACGCAAGCCTTGTCCTTGGGGAGTTCATGACCCAGGGGGCAGACAGCATGGAGGAGACCCAGCCAGGCAGGCCCTGGGGAACTGAGTGGAGTGGGGTCCAACCAAGGGAAGACAAGTACACATGCCAGGAGCAGGCCTGGCACATAGTAGGTGCTCAGGGACTGTTCCCAGGACATTTTTCAGTTGTCCACCTACTACAACAGCCCCTTTAATTAGCGCTCCAGAGGGCCAAGCTCCAGGCCCTCCCTAATGCCGTGACAGTGCTGTCTTGGATGAGTCCTTTGACCTTTCTGAACCTCAGTTTCCTTACCTGTAAAATGGGTGCAACTTTCCCTCCTCTCCAGGTCGTTGGAAAGATTAACCATAAGAGGACGTGAAGTGCTTAGCACAAAGCTCATCACTCAAAAAAAAAATAGAGCAAAGAAAAATGTTTCCTTACAGCTGTTGTTGTGGTCATTTTATTAATAAGAATTCTAACAAAACAAACCACAGGAAGGCCAGTCTACCCCCTCTGAGCCCTCCAGAGACTGACTGAGCTCCTTTTCTCCCCTCCCTCCCACCTCCTCAGGGCCAGCCCCCATCTCTGCTCCCACCCCCACCCCTGCACAGGGAACAGAGGTGACTCAACTGGTCCAGACCTTGCTGGAGCTCCAGCCTCACAGGGGACAGAGCCAGGGAAAGACAGGGATGCTGAGGATAATCCTGTGAGTGGAGGGCTGTGGTGAGGGGAGGGTCCTTAGGGATGGGGCACCTGGAGTAATGCTACCTGGAGAGGTGGGAAAGCCTTTACTAAGCAGGGGACATGTGGACAGAGCTGGGAGAGGCGGGAGGGAGGCTTTCCAGGCTCAGTGAATAGTGAGGGCCAAGGCCTGGAGGCGTGGAAGGTGAAGCACAGAATCCCCTCCCTCCCCTCCCCTTCCTGCCCTGTCCCTGGCTGTCCCCCCCTCAGATTAGTGAGTGCAGTTTGGCTGATTTGGTTCAAGGTCTAGCACCTGCTACATGCAAGCCTCTGGCTAAGCTTATCACATGTACCCCAGGAAGCCCAGTGACACACCTGAGAGGTAGGTGTGATTATCATTCCCATTTTACAGGTGAAGAGACTGAGGCCCAGAAGTGGTGGGCAACTTGCCCAAGACCACACGGCTGCATCACAACCGGGTCTGACTCCAGCCTCTGGCCCTCCCCCATCCCCTCCACTCCCCTTTTAGTCAACTGCTTGTCATCCGCGCGCTCATTGCCCACGCCTGTCATGTCACATGCGGAACAGGCACGACCTCCTGGGGCTCACACACAGACGAGGGTGTGTGGACTCTTGGGACTGGGGAGATTGGGAGCAGGGACAGGCGGAGGTGGACACAAGAAGTTTTTGAAAACCCACTTGCAATCAGAGGAGATGCTGGGGCGAGGGCGCTCCGGGCTGAGGGGGCTGCTTGGGCAGAGAGGCTGGCAAGCCCCGACCATACTAATAATTCTGTACACACTGCTGATGACATGACCCCATCAAAACCTCGGAGGGGGCTTCCCTGGTGGCGCAGTGGTTGAGAGTCCGCCTGCCGATGCAGGGGACACGGGTTCGTGCCCCGGTCCGGGAGGATCCCACATGCCGCGGAACGGCTGGGCCCGTGAGCCATGGCCGCTGAGCCTGCGCATCCGGAGCCTGTGCCTGTGCTCCGCAACGGGAGAGGCCACAACAGTGAGAGGCCCGTGTACCGCAAAAAAAACAAAAACAAAACCAACCTTGGAGGTTCAAAGGAATAAGTGTGTGTTTCAGAGCCTGGTGGTCCTGATCTTGGTCGCATTCCTTTCTGCCGTTTAACTGCCGTTTCTTTACCTATAAATTGGGCAATCCAAAAACCCAGATCAGGATTTTCAGCAAATGAAGAAATGGTAACTGCTATTTTTAAAGTAATAATAATAACAGTAATAACAATTATAATGATAATAAAAGTCTCTGAAGTTACAGCTGAGGAAACTGGAGCTCAGAGAGTTTTAAGTGGCTGCCCTGAGGTCACCCAGCTGGGAAGTGGGTGGTTTGGACTCAGGCCTGGGGGCTGTACCTCTTGGTGTGGTGGGTTGCTGCCTCCCCCCGAAAGGAGGGGAGGAGAGCCCAAGGCCTGATTTGAACCCAGGCAGTCTGAGCCAGCACCTGCCCTGTGGGCTGCCAGCCCTTCGGTGGTGGACAGTGGAAGGCATTTCACTCCCTCGGCCCAGGAATGGGTGCGGGGCACGAGGAACTTGGAAAGGCTCTGATGGAGGAAGAGTGGGACGTGGTAGACCCTGGAGACAGGGCTTCTCTCCCAGACTAGGGGGTGTGGAGGAGGGCTTCCCGGAGGAAGAGCTGTCTGCACTGAGAGCAGAGGGATTATCCAGGTAAAGGGGGAGGGGAGCAGCTTTGGGCAGGGAGTACAGCATGTGCCAGGGCCTGGAGGTGGGCCGTGCTGGGGGCACAGGGAGAGGTCAGGTCACAAAGGCTATTAAAGGCCGTGCTAGGAGTCTGGCCTTCACTGGGGGGCCGCTGGAAGCCATGCGAGGATTCTAGGAGGGCAGTGTCATGGTCAGATTTGAATGAGGAAATTTACTCTGATGGCTGCGTGATTTGCAGGGGGAGAAGGGTGAGGCCCGAGAGGAAGCTGTGGACATAGGGAGGGGGCCCTGTAAGGCCGTGTTCAGGTGTGCACACCTGAATGCAGATGGCTGTAAGCACAGATGGCCACGGGCATCTGCATGGGTGTCAAGAGACCTGAGCTCCATGAGGGGGACTCGGTGAATGTGTGGTGACACGTGTCAGTAGGCACCAGGCATCCACGTCTGTGTGTACACGTACCTGGCATTCATCTGTGTGAGTCCGTCAGTGATGGTGGTGCGTCCCTGTGTGTTTTCAAGGTTATTTGTGTATGTGCACACGTGACAGCTTGTGAGGTGGCAGCTCTCTGTCCAACTGTGCTGTCTGAGAGAGCCCCAGACAGCCTTGGGCCAGTTGGTGGGACCGGCCCAGCCCGGGTAGATACCACCTGGTCTTGACACCCCATCCCTGGCCAGAGGCTGTCAGCTCCGCCTCCGCTTAGCTTTAGTGCCATGTCATCTATCAAGGGGTTCTCGCTGCTGTAAATTGTCCCGAGCAGTTTGATCGCCACAGTACCTGCCTGGCTCCCTGCGGCTGAGCTGATGGCAGGCGGGTGGCGGGCGGTGGGCGCAGCGCACTGGCACAGGCAGCATCTGGAGAGGCAAGCTCTGAGCCTCCTCGGGGACCCTGGCTTATTCTCTTACATCTGAATGCCAGTGCATACGGCGTGCCGGCAGTGGGAAGGGACACCGCCTGTGTGTGTGTGTGTGTGTGTGTGTGTGTGTGTGTGTCCTTGCATGTGCGTCTGGGCGTGCTGTATGCCTGCACGTCGTCCTGTGTGCCCGTGACAGTGTGCCTACCCGTCCCCGTGTCACTGAGCTCAGGTCTCAGGGTGCACACGCATGTTTGTACCTGTCTGCCTGTGTCTGTGTGTGTCAGCGTGGGAGGGCATGCTGCCACGAGTGTGTCTCCGTGTGTGTGTGTGGACATGGGTAATTCCATGGCGGGTGGTGTGTGCACGTGTCTCACGGGGGGATGCCGTGTGTAGGTGTGGGTGTTGGCCACAGCGGGCTGATATGGCGGGACACAGGGAGGGCGTACACACATGTCAGTGAGGGCACTGCGTGTGTGTGTGTGTCTGTGTGTGTTTGGACACAGGGGTTGGGTGTGATGGGTGGAGCGGCAGATGGCCCCTCCTGGTGTGTGACGTCCATGGCCACAGCTCTAAGAGCCCAGCCCAGGTTTTGGCAAGAATTTCCTCTCACTTCTGTCAGGGTCAGGAGGGTGGAGGGTGGGGTGTGATGACGGATGGTGCTCTGGGGCTGCCGGCAGCGGGCCGGCGGCGCCCTCCTCACTCCCTTCCCAGCTGGGAATAGTCGGCAGCTCCTCTCAGGCCCCTTCCTCCTCTTCCTCTCTCCCTCCTCTCTCTTCTCAGGTGCTGGGCCCAGGCTTAGCTCCCGGGCCAAAGGTGTGGATACCGGGACACCCTCCCCGGAGGTCAGACCCAGACCCTGGGCGGAGACAGACACTCCCCCCTCCTGTTCCATGGCCCTGCCCGGGGGTCTACTTTGGGTCTATGGTCAAGGAGCCTCATCAGGGTGCCCAGGCTGGGGCCTCAGGGCCTGGAAACACAGGGAAAGGGGTCAAACGGCAGAGGGCCGGGGCAGGGGGCAGGTGCCTGGAAGCCCAAGGAGCCCCCAGCCCAGGTGAGCCCCTGCTGGTGTCCCTGGAAGGTGGGTCACGGCAGGTGCACTCCAGTGGATGTGCCCCAACTGGTGTGTGTCCTCACAGGTGTGCCCCAGCCTGTGGCCCCCAACAGGTGTGACCGAGTTTCCCCGGGAGGAGCGAGCGGAGCTAGCCGCTGGGCCCGTGGGGCGAGTGGCTGAGCCTCCAGGGCTCCCAGTACCCACCCCCGGCCCGGAGGCCAGGGCCCTCCCACCGCTGCCACTGCCCCACCGGCAGCCTGGCCACCCCAGGGAGGTGACCCTGACCCCACCCGGCCCCCCACGTCCCAGCTCAGGGGCTCACAAAGGGAGAGGAGGGAAGAGAAAAATCGCAGAGATTTGTCTTGTCTGGGGCTGACAGCGGAGCGAGTGATTGCCAGGCCCGCTTGGCAGTTTTTAATCATTTTATCTCTGTTCTCGGCTCTCCGGGGAGACAGCCAGTGCTTAGCAGTCTGCTCAGAAAGACCTCAGGGCGCGTGGCGCAGCGGCGGCTCCGAGCTCCCATTATTAGCTGTGCTCTTCGGAGCGCGCTCCGATCTCTCCCGGGGGAGCCGGTGAAAAATTAACACGGGCCGGCGGCGCGGGCGCCCGATGTAACTGTAATTACTCCATTGATATTCCTCACACAATAGCGCTGTCATCAGTCATTTACATAAACTTTCTCTCCGCAAAGACGGGCGGAGGTGCCTAATCCTATTGGGTGCTTCCACTGCATGCATTATACATGGCAGGGGGCCCCTAGGTGCGAGGGGAGGGGAGAGATCCGGGGAGGAGAGAGGGGAGGGGAGGGGAAAGAGAGTTGGGAGGATCATTGGAGAGGAAAGGAATGAGGAGAGGAAGGGACTAGGAGAGGCCGGGGAGGAGAGGAGGGGAAGGGAGAGATGGTTGGAAAAGAGGAGTGGAGAGGAGAGAACCAGGAGGGGCGCTAGGGGAGAGCAAAGGGCCGGCTGGGCGGAGTGGGGGCCAGAGCCAGGAGCCACCCTGCGGAGGGCGGGGTCCCCGTGGGCTGGAGCCCAGCGGGGCTGGGGTCCCGCTTTACCCGATGAGGGTTCCCCTGAATCCGGGGCCGGCCCACCAGGTTTGGGCAAGGGAGGCTCCTCTGTTGCGGGGGAGGGAGGGCAGGTGAACCCGATCCTCCGAGGGCCCCCAGCAAAGCCTTGCCCCGGATTCAGGGACCATCCGCCACTCTTACCCACCCGGAGGGCCAAGCCCTAAACCCTGCCGGGCATGTGGCTCAGGCTGGAGGCTCTTCAGCTCCTAAGGAGTTAAAACCTCCCTGGAAATTACCCCTGTAATGACCTAATTAAAGACTTGGGGGGGGAGGGGACACCTACTCCAGGGTGAAAGCTAATAACACCCGCCCAACAATAATAATCCTGGTGGAGCCCCCCCCCATTTTTGCTATAGCCTCAGCCCGCTTCCGACCACCTCACTTGACCCCCTCCTCTGGTATCTGGGGCGGGCCAGGGGCTGAGCCCCCAGCTGGGCTGGGAAGGGCTCCGGATGGGACCAAGGGGAGAGGTCCAGGATAGTCAAATTTCTGTTGCTGAATATTTAATGACGCCTGTGCGGTTTATTCGGTTGGCCTGTCGATTTTTATTCTTCTGTCAATAGCTTCTCATATGCGGGCTGTGATGATCTTTAGCAGGGCCTCTCCAGGGATGGCTGCCACTAAATGCAATTACGGATTTTATACCTCAATGTGTTTGATATTTCCACTGATCTAATTTGCAGCCTGGTAGTTTATTGTTTGGCATTTTAATGGCGTTCAAATGCTATGGGAAATTTGATTTCTTTTTATAATTCCTCTTAACGCAGTTAATGCGGGTGGTGGGATGGCCCAGATTTTAGAGTCCGATGTATAGAAAGAAGAGAACAGAACACACCCTGTATATGTTTAGGGATGTGTCCGTTGAAGCGAGATGTCCCTTTGAGCCGTGGAGCCCAGGTGCCTGCCCGCCTCGGGGTGGTGACCTCTGATGCTGGTGTGGGGAGCTGGGGCTCAGATGTAGGGGAGCTCTTGGTGGTGCCCGGGGCTCAGGCAGAGGGCCCAGCACGCAGTCCTTTGCTCCCGCTGCCCTGAGCCCCGTGGCCTGTAGGCCTTGTCATAAGACCTCTCTGAGTGGCTTTAGGTCACTGCCCTGTCCAGTTTTGAGCAGCTGCAGGGTCAGGGAGGCCAGCCCTACCACTGCCACCAGTTTTTGTGGCCTGTATCTGAGGGCAGGGGCTGTACCAGTCCTGGGACTTTGAGACCAGGGGTGATTTTGTGACCTGCCTGTCATCTGTGTGACACGTTCTTGTGGGGCCTCAGCCACATTCACCAAATGTGTCAAGTTCCAAGTCTCAGGTCAGGGCAGTCCCCACTTTGGCCCCTGCATGCACCTCTCCTTCCTGGCCTCCTTGGGAAGGCTAGGCATGGGCGCATGGCCAGGGCAGGCCCTGGCTGCCCCATAGCCCAGACCTGGGTTCCTGGAGGCCGTGCTGGTTCTTTTCAAGGCTGGACTAGAGCAGAGAGGAAGCTGAGGTCCACGGAGCAAGGTGGAGGACCCTCACCTCCTTGGGGCAGTCCCCCTGAGCTGAGCCACTTTCTTTCCTGACAGTGAGTCCACAGGCTGAGCTCTGGGCAGGAGGGGCCTTCTGCCCTTGGTTAGTGGGGTACAGCCATGGAGGACACTGGGAGAGCCTACTGCTGGGAGCTGCCCGCCTGTAGCAGGACAGCTTGGGCTGGTCTACCAGCAAATGCCCTAGATTTTCTAAAAACATCTTCTGGGGAAAAGGAGTCCAGAAAAGCTCAGGAAGCTCTTGCAAGTGGCGTGCCTGGAAGTGAGCAGGGAGAATGGTCCAAGGCGGGTAGACTGAGTTCCTGTGTCCTGGGTTCCCAGGCGCCACGGGGCAGGCCAGGCAGCCTGGCCCAGAGAGCAAGGAGGGATCTCATCCTCAGGGCTTCCAGAGGGTCTGTCCAGGCTCCCTGCAGCCTGCAGACCCCAAGTTCTGGTTTGGAAGGTGCCCTTTCCTGGAGCACAAGGGGACCTGGAGTCCGGTTGTGTGGAGATGCAGAACTAACCCGGCTGCGCTTTACTGGACACCCACTGTGTGCCGAACAGCACGCTGAGCACTTTGCATGCATCATCTCATCGCATCCGCAGGAAGCGCAGGTACCATCGTGTTATCCCCGTTTCACAGAGGCATAGACTGAGGCTCTGAGAGTTTCACGACACCTGCCTGAGGCCACAGTGATGGCAGGGCCAGAACAGGAACCCAGGTGCGTGTCGCTTCAGAAGCGCCGGTCTTGACCACGAGCCTGATAGTACGTTCTTCCCAGGGCCAGGCTGGGCATGTCTGCGCCGGGAGAGCTGTCCCCCCCTAGCTGGGGCCCTCCTCCTCAGCACAGCTGACCCTGGTTTCTGTCCCTGGCCCAGGCTACCCCCATAATCCACAGGGCTGCTGGCTCAGACACCGTGGGTGGGTTCTGTCTTGGGGAGAATTCTGTACCTTTTGGAAAGGAATGGCTGTCCTTCCCATCCTCCTGGGGGATTCTAACCCTGCCACCTCTCCCAGGTTTCTGCCGTGTCCAGTCCATCTTCTGCATGGCTGCTGTCCACAATGCCAGCCCCGCCAGCTTCTTGGCCGCTTAAATGTGAGCAGTTACAGTAAGAGCTCACGCTCACGAGCCCCTACTCCAGGCCAGGCCCTGGGCCAGCACTTCCCACGCATTCCCCCACAACTCCATGAAGCAGGGACCATGGTTATCCCCATTTTACGGATGAGGAAACTGAGGATCAGAGAGGACACATTCCGGCTAGGGGCCTAGTACGACTCAAAGCTTTCCCTCAACATCCCTTCCAATTAGAACAATTATATTATTCCACAGCTTTCTTTTGTGTCTCGTGCCACCGAATTGTGTTCATGTATGTGTCCCCAGCCAGCCTCAGAGGCCTGACAGGGCAAGGGCTGGGTCTGTCCTGCTCATAGTCTGTCTGCTGCTGTAACGGGGCCTGGCACCCCTCAGATCCCAGAAAGATTGTTGAACAAATGCATGAATGGACAAGTGAAGGCCCAGAGCCCATACTCTCGACCTCTCCTTCCAGCCGTTCTAAGATCTCCTGGCACCTTCAGGAGAGATTAAGGTCTGGATGCCAGATACCAAGGTTTTCATAGTTTTCTTGCCACATACCCCTCAGGTCCCATCGCCAGCCCCCTCAGCCCCACCCCAGATGTCCAGTTCTCACCTCCCAAGTCTCACTTTCCCTGGACACTCAACTCTCTTTCATGCCTCTGTGCCCCTGTCCACACTGTCCTCTGCACCAAATAGCTTTCCCCTTCTCTCACCAGGCGAACTCCGCTCAGCCTGTGTGACCCAGCTCGGGTCATGCTTTGCCATTGTGCCCTGCTGCCCTGGCATAACCTGGAGGGAGAGTCTCCCATTATAGCACAGACACTGGGGAGGGTCTGTTGAATGAATGAATAAAAGAAGGAAACAGGGGGAAGGAACACTTCTGTGGGGCATCTCAGATAACCCCCCTGCCCAGGCTGGAGGTTTAAAACCAACTGGCTTCCTGCTCACCCAGCAACTCCCACCCTGGGGTGGAAGGGAAAATGGATTGAAACTCTGTTGGCCCCGAGTGTGGACAGGGGCACTGTCAGCAGGTGATGGATAAGCAGCCCGCTTCGGCCTCACCCTGTCCTGAGAGCTGTCTGGGTGTTAAGTGGACTCCTCCCTTCCCAGACCCAATCAGCAGTGAAATCAGACCTGAGTAATCTGATGTCCCACTTAGGAAAGAAAACAGGATTCCCCAGCCTGGGAGGAGGCCGCGGCCACGGTGGGCAGTGGGGGGGGCGGGTAACCTGCTAGCATCAGCGTCCGCCATCAGGGGCCCGATAAGATCTTCACAGCTTGTTATCCTGGGTCAGGCTGACTTGTGTGCATGGCTGGGGGGAGCTGTCCAGGTAGCTGGATCTGCTGTCTGTAACCCGCCTGGGGAGGGTTGAGGGGCTGTGTGGAGACGGGTGCAGGAGGAACCGGGGTCCCAAGACCTCTGTCTGCCCCCAGGAGCACCAACTTTTGATCCTTGAGCCTTCAACTGCATGTCAGTAGATCCCAGGGGAACGGATGGATGCAGGCAGTGCAGTTCAGTGGAGTCACACAGACCACAGCGCAGTCGCTTCCCAGCTGTGTGCCCTTGAGCAAACCACACACCCTTTCTGAGCCTCAGTCGCCTCCTCTGTCACTGGGGAGCACAACTCCTACTCCTGGATTGTTGACAAGATTTAGTGACATCTTGTTTGGCCCTGACACAGTGAAGCAAATCAGAACTTAGGTGACCAAGCCATTCATTGTCCGAACCAGGACACTTTCAGAGTGAAAGGGGATGTTACTGATAATTATGCTGGGGGCTTCCCTGGTGGCGCAGTGGTTGAGAGTCCGCCTACCGATGCAGGGGACACAGGTTCGTGCCCCGGTCCGGGAAGATCCCACATGCCGCGGAGCAGCTGGGCCCGTGAGCCATGGCCGCTGGGCCTGCGCGTCCGGAGCCTGTGCTCCGCAACGGGAGAGGCCACAACAGTGAGAGGTACCGCAAAAAAAAAAAAAAAAAAAAATTATGCTGAGGCCACAGATATACACCAGGACCCTCCCAGGCAGCCCGGGATCTATAGTCACCTATCCATGAAGCACTTTTCCACAGGTCAGGGCCAAGGCATCTCAAGGTGTGTCACTGGGCTCCCGTATCTTTCTCTAGTGCTTGTTGGTAGGCAAAGGGCTCCTGGGATTAGCTAAAAACAATACTGTGTAACACTTACTGCCTGCCAGGCACTGTGTTTTCTCATGGTATTGTCACGATAGCCCGATGAGATGGGTACCACTTTTATGCCCACTTGCCTAAAGGTCAAGTGACTTGCCAAGGTCTCACAGCCAGGAAGGAGCAGAACTGGGGCCCGGAAGCAGGTCTGGTTCACTCCCAAGCTGGAGATGTAACCACCGGACGCACTACCCACGTTCTCACCAGGTCAGGCCAGTTCCTCTGCCCCAGCAGCTGAGGGCAGAGGAGGCTGGGCCGATAAGGGGCCATCTGGAGGCCAGGTGGGGACAATCTCACCCTGCCAGGTAACCGGGCCGCCGGCTTTTGGGCCCGCATGGGCCTCCCCAGGCCTTCGGTGTCCTGTACCCCGCCAGCAGGGCATCTGCAGAATTGGTTTCCCGGCTGGAGGGCGTCCCCCATCAACTCAGCAGCTGTCAGGTTTAAAGAATGAGATGGGGAGAGAAATCTATAAGCTGCGGGTTTTGAAAAACCTGTTTGTTGGGTGAGCTATTGATCAACTGGAAGGCTCCTCCCAAGTCAGCATTTAAGCTCACTGGCGGACAGAGGATGGTGGGGTCAGGCACAGAAAGGGAGGGAGAGATGTTAACTCCCCCCACCCTGCCTAGTCCCCTCCCCTAAATAACTTGCTTGGGCCTTGTTGGGCTGTCCCCTTCCCTGGGATGGGGACACCCCTGCCCCCTCAGGACAGCCATCTCTGGGGATCAGTTATTCCTTACTTTGGAAGCTTCCTGTTTCTGCCACCTGCATCTCTGGAACTGTGTTGTGACATGGGCAGGGTAGGGCCCTCGCTGTGACAGGGCGGGAGGGGGAGTGGCTTTGCCCTCCAGCTGAACTGAGTGAGAATCCTTCCCTGCCACTTCCCGGCTGTGGACCCTGGGGCGAGCGCCTGCCCCTCCCTGAGCCTCAGCTTCCTTTCCTGAGCTTCGTTTGACCACTACGCACCATGCAGGGTGCCTGTGCCGGGAGACTCAGCCGGGCTTCATGTCTGTGCTGAGGGCAGTTCCTGGTGAACCTTCCTGAGTCAGGTGGAGATGGGCAGGTTTCACTTGGGATTCTCTGGGGCAAGACAGGCCCTTTCGGCAGTTACGTTGAGTTCCTCAGAATCCCTGACGACAGCTGTCAGGGATGGGGTCCCGGGGGCTTCTCCTGCCCTCCCAGCCCACCTGGCCCCAGCGGCAGCAGGCATTGCCCTCGCTGCATTCTTCCGGCTCGCTCCCAATTTGTGTTCACGTGGCTGGGTCACCCCCACCCCCCGGAGGTCCCATTGAAGAGCCTTCCTCAGTCCGGGGAGCCCACCTCTCAAATAGGCACAGCCCCCCACCCAGCGGTCACCTCGCTCCGGAACTCGGCACCTGGCCCTAGGCAGACCCCTCATCGGCACCTCCTCTGGGCCCAGTTGGCCTTGTGGAGGGACACAGGGAGGGCTCAGACCGGGACCCTGTCCTCGGGGAGCCCCCAGTCTGATAGGGGAGACAGATATGGACACTGGTGGTACCAAACCCAGGGTGATCCCTGCTGTGCTTGAGGGATGCCCTGTGGCCCAGCAGGGAGCAGAACCGCGTCTAACCCAGCCCTCCCCACATGGTACATGCTTGGCAAGCAGAGCACAGACTGAATTTCAACCCACTCCCCGCTCTGAGGAGCATCCTGTTCAGTGAACAACCTGCACAAGCGTACAGGGCGGCCCGGGAGATCCCCGGAGAAGGCAATTACGTAGACCCTTTAACTCAGAGATGGTGCTCACGAGGCTGAAGGGTGGACGATCGGCTCCCCAGGGCCCTTGAGCCACAGGAAGGGAGGACGGGGCATGATGCTGGTGGAGAATGGCTCCAAGGGGAGCTAGAGGGGAAGTGGGCTTGTCCTCAGAATTCTCGGTTCCATGGTTAAGAGTTGGAGTTGACTGTAGAGTCCAGAGGGGTTTTGAGCAAGGGAGCACCCCAACTGCTTCAGGGAGGGTGTGCCAGTGCGAGAGGGGCTTTAGGGAAACACTGTAGCTCTGGGGTGGGAGCGCCGTGAGGGCAGGGCCTGCCCTGGCCTGTTCACACTTAGTACAGTCCCTGGAGCCTGGTACGCGTTCCCGTAAGGATTTCCTGAGTGGATTATTGACCCAGGGGAGAGTGTTAGAATCTTGGCTCAGTTCTTCTCATTTGAGGCCAGAGATTCCTGGCTTCTTGGCAGTGTGAGTGGGGCAAAACGTTGGGCTAAACTCTATTCTTCCTATTGAAAAGAGGAAGAGACCCTCAATTTTCTCCCCTGTGATATGGGGTGACGCCCCAGAGTAGAATGTGGATGGCAAGAGGCATGTCTGAGTGCCTAGGAAAGCAGGAAGGCATGCTGACCCCTCTTATCTCATTTATCCATCCACCCCACCCTTTCCATCCATCCACCCACCTGTCCATCTAGCCATCCATCCATCTGTCCGCCCATTCATTTATTCACCCATCCATCTGTTCATCCGTCCACACACCCACCTATCTATCTACCCATCTGTCTGCCTATCTGTCCTCTGTCCACACATCCTTCCATCCCTCCATGAATCCACCCACCCATCCATCCATCTAATATTTACTGAGAGTTCACTCCATACCAGACCCCATGTTAGACAAATGAAGACACGGCAGTGAAACCTACACACGTAGCCTACCCTCATGGACTCACAGCCCAGTGGGGGAAACTGGTGAGTAGGTGCAGCAGACCCCAGTCCCATGAGTCCAGGGCCAGCGTGGACATCTGTTAAGACAAGCCCCTTGGCTGCTGGGGTCCATTTCTGGGGGATGAGCAGATTCTGGCTCTTAGAGCCAGTGATCCCACAATCAAACTTCTGGTCTAGTCCACGCATACTTCTTGAGCTCCTCCCCTGTGCCAGACCCCGCCCTAGTGCTGGGACACTGCAGGCAAGGTCCCTACCCCTGGTGGGGGGCAGGGGGGGCACGCTCACACCTCATGCTGGCTATGCAGTTGCTGAGGTGAATTGAACAAAGTCACAGTTTAAAGGGGGGGGGCACAGACAGACTGTGATATGTGCCCCGAAAGCACCTGAGTCAAGGTTTGGGGTTTGCTAAAAGGAAGGACAAACACATTCCGCTTTGGTGGGTCAGGGAAGGTCTTAGGTAAGAGGAACCTAATGGGCTTATTACTCTTTTGAACAAATATCCTTTTAATGTTATTATCATTACCAAAGCAATACATGCTAGGAAAAATTCAAATATAGAATGTCTAAACAAAGAAGGAAAAGCTCTCTCCCCACCTCCTGCCCCCTCCCCTTGGGGATAAACTCCCTCAGAGGTGGGACAGATTCCTCCCGACACGTTCTACACAGTTATGTTCAGTTCTACGCGCATTACTTTGGGATAGAATGGAATTGTGCTGCCCATACTCCTTGGCAACTTGCATTCTTCGCTTACTGGGCAGTTCCTTTCCTGTTGGTGCCCCATCTTCACTGTGCTCTGGCCTGGAGTTCCTTTAACCAGCCCCTAACGATAAACAAGGGGTTTGCATCTGATTTTCACTATTACCAACACTGCCGTGGTGAACATCCTTGCGCAGCAGCTTTGCACAGATGCACAAGTGGATGTGGCCGTGGATTGGGAGAGCAGGGGACCACCAGATGGACCTGCGGGGAAAGGCAAACACCCACAGATACGGAGTGGCTTCTGCCTGGTCCGGGGACTGGTCAGTGGCTCCAGGGGGTTGAAGTGTTGCGTGCCTTGGTTGGGGGGATCCGTGACCTGACTGATCCCCGCAGGAAGCCACACCAAGAGGAGGCTCAGGGCTTGGGGCGCCGGCTCAGGACTCTGAAGCCCTGCCCGTGCATGAGGATGCCAGCCTCCTGGGGAAGCCCAGAGGTCTCACACAGCCCCAGGCCCAGCCTCACGAGCCTACCCTGCGTCCTTCGGAGCAGCCCCCCCAGGGCAGTCCTGGGAAAGGACTGCGTGAGCTCATGGGGACACAGACTTCTCTCCCCAGAGATCCGATACCTGCCCCCAGCCCTCCATCCTGCTGTCTCCAGGGAGCTGTCATCTCTGTCCTCCCCCTCCTGCTCTCCTGGCCCTGGCAGCTCCTTGGGTGATGGGAAAGGCAGCTTTCCAGCATGTGGCCCTGACGCGATGTGGTATGCATTTTTATTTTTTCAGCACGTTGTGAAACTCGTAACACTCGGTAATGACTTCCTCACTGTACTGGGTAAAGAGAAGGAAGGGGGGAAAGAAAGGCCCTTGAAGAAAAATGAACCGTGGCGGTAGGCATGGACTCCATTTATAACAATATGGAAATTGATTGTTGAGTCAGAGGAATATTTTGTAGTTTGCTTAGCTGTGCTCAGCACTAAGAGCCGGGAACATTAGTGAACCCAGGGAATGAGTTATGGGCGCATTAAGGAGGCCTCGAGACTCCTGGGCCTCCCTCGAAGGCGGGTCCCAGCCCCTCGGGTCTGCCCACTGCCGTGGGCACTAGCTCCTTCCTCCCCTGGGAGAACCAGCCAGGGCTGCAGCTCTGCTGCTGGGGAAGAACACGGGTGCCATCTTGATGGGGTGATGGGGGCAGGACTTGGGTTCAGATCTCAACTCCTCTCATTTGTTTGCTGTGTTACCTTGGGCAGGTGACTTGACCTCTCTCAGTCTGAGTTTTCTCATCTGCAAAATGGTGTTCATCATCCCTCGCTTAAGGAGTGGGGGAAAAATAATGCACATGAAGCCAGGAGCCCAGAAATGGGCAGAGTGGTGGCTCAGCGAGGCAGGTGGCCAGATAGGTGGACAGATGCATAGGTGGATGACTCGCCTGCTGAAGATGATGATGGACTCAGGTGGAGAGATGCTGAGCTGCCAGTGGAGGCCTTGGGAGTGAGCAATGGGGCTTCCCAGGACCATGAGGTCACCAGGACTGGGGAGGCTGTGACCATAAGGACCAAAAGTTATTAGGTGGAGCGAGGCCATGACTTCCAACCCTTTCTGCACATCAGCAACTTCCCGACCCAGAGCTCCACCTGGATGGGGCATCAGACTTCTTGACTTCCTCACGTGAGGGCTGTGCAGGTCCCTGAGACACCACGGATCTTGAAGTCGTGGTGCCCACCGCCACCCATCAAACCCTCTTTCCCATCCTGGTGAGAGGCACCTGTCATCCTCCGGGTACTTAGGTCAGATTTGATGCCTCCTTCTCCCTCACCTCCTACATCCTGGCTGTTTGACCCGTTGACTGTCACTCAAACCTCTTCCCTTCTCTCTGTCCCCTTGGCCATCCCCAACCCAGGCCTTCCCATCCTTCTTCCCTGGAACCATTGCCTCAGCCTCTTCCTGGCCTCCCTGCCTGCCTGCCTGCTGCCGCCCCCACCCCGAAGTCAGTGCACTTTTTAAAATGTTGATCTGGCTTTATCACTCCCTTGCTTAAAAACCTTCCACGCTCTCCAGTACCCTTCCAGGGATTCAAGACCTTCTGGGAACCTCCTAGAGGCCTTCACCTGCTGTATCTGCCTGCATCCTCCCAACTCCCCTCCTGTGTATGGTCTAGCGCCAGGGGTCTCACACCTGAGCAGGCGTCAGAACCCCCCCCACCCCAGGGCTTGTTAAAATAACCACAAACTACAATTGGTACAAACTACCAACAAACTAGTTTGTTAAACTAAACACTTCCCCAGGGTTTCTGATTCAATACCTCTGGGGTGGAACCTGCAAATTTGCATTTCTAGTAAGATTCCGGGCCTCCAGGCTGAGGCCACTGTTCTAGGGAACCTCACTTTGAGAACCACCGTTCCAGGTACAACTTTTTTTTTTTTTTAACTGTTCTCAAACATCAGTCTCATTCTTGCCTCTAAAGAATTGCACCAGCTGTGCCTGCTCACGAGACTATTCTTTCTTCCTCTTCTCAGCCTGGTGAACCCCTGTCCATCCTCTCCCCGCGTGCCCAGGCAGAGGCCCACCAGGAGCCCCTCTCTTACAGCATCATTTCTTTTTTTCTTAAGAATTATTTATTTATTTATTTATTTATTGGCTGTGTCGGGTCTTCATTTCTGTGCGAGGGCTTTCTCTAGTTGTGGCGAGCGGGGGCCACTCTTCATCGCGGTGCGCGGGCTTCTCACTGTCGCGGCCTCTCGTTGCGGAGCACAGGCTCCAGACGTGCAGGCTCAGTAGTTGTGGCGCACGGGCCCAGTTGCTCCGCGGCATGTGGGATCTTCCCGGACCAGGGCTTGAACCCGTGTCCCCTGCATTGGCAGGCAGATTCTCAACCACTGCGCCACCAGGGAAGCCCTTACAGCATCATTTTGTCCCTGTTGGTCCACAGACCGGGAGCTGTTGTCTGACCACCTCTGAGCCTCCAGGAGGGCCAGGCATCAGAGGCCTCAGATAATGGGCTTTGTGCCCGGCCTAAGTGTCAGGGCAGCTTGTCCTGGCAGGTCAAGCACAGAACCTGTCTGCCAGGGGTCTGGACCGTGTGTGGGGCGCAGACCCTGGTCATCCCTCCTAGAGGCCAGAGGGAGCAGAGGCCTCTGGGAAGACAAGGCCAGAGCCGCAGCTCTGACCGGTCAGCTGAAAGGCAGGCGGGCTCCGAGGGGGCCGCCCAGTGTTTTGTTTTAATCACGAGCGAGATGCTGACGTGGGCCTCCCTGGGGACAGTGAGGGGGAGACCAGCCCCACGGGCGGTAGAGGCGCTTCTGCAAACAGTGAGGAAAACCCAAGTCAGCAGTGGCGGGGGAGAGAGGGCCAGCGGTCCTGGAGGGAGTACATTCATTATGCCAGGAGGGCAGCGGGGGAGCCCCGAGACGGCCCTGCCGCACAGCCTCCTGGCTGGCTGCTCGCTGCCCAGCGCTTGGGCCTGGCCCCTCACACCCTTGGGTCCCCAGGACAGCGTGGCCGGCCTTGCGGGAGCCCTGTTAGGAGCTGCCGCGCAGCTCGAAGTTGTAGCCACAGCAAAACTTCCAGCGCATCCTTTTCGTGGGTGCCCTGGGCGGCCCTCGGCGGGCTGGGAAACTGCTCGCCATACCTATTTTAAACACCAGTGTAATGGTTTATGGCCCATAGAGGGATAATTACGGAGTGCAGAACCCAGCTTTTATGGCCCCTCCTCCCCCGGGTGCACTTAGAGAACAGTATGTGTCATGTAGCCAATTTAGATAATGATTCTGATAAAGATAAACGGAATTGTTTATTATAAGTAATTGGGTCTGCTAAGACCCAGATGAGGCAGTGATGGGGAAGGATGCAGTCGGATATGGGGGGCATGGAGTCAGGGGCCTGGAAGGGGCTCCAGGGTGGAGACAGGCCTACTCCCCTCTCACTCCGTGTGTGTGTGTGTGTGTGTGTGTGTGTGTGTGTGTGTGTGTGTGTGTGTGTGTGTGTGTGTGTCTCTCTCTCTCTCTCTCTCCTCCCCCCCACTTTCCTTTTCCCTCTCCCCCGTCCCCCCTGTCCCCCCCCCCCGTCTCCCCCCATCTCCCCCGTCCCCCCCGCCCCATCTCCCTCTCCTTCCTGGGCCTGAATGGCTCCTCCTCCAACTGCATCCTGGGCAGAGGCACCTCCTGGGCATAAATAAATCATGGGGTTTTCTGTCGAGTCAGCTGAGCTGGGGGAGGCACCTGGAAGGAGGGCTGGGAGGATCGGGAGAGAGTTCCGACCCACCCTGGGCTCCAGGGCAGCCTGGCCTGTCGGCCACCGGACCCCATGCAGGTCCCTGGAACCCTGAAGGGCCGCTGTCCTCCTGGCAGCTGGCAGGTGCAAGGCGAGGGGGAGGAATGCAGGGAACTGGGGGCGGCCAGAGCTGAGATGCAGAGTCGTCTCAAGGGGGACAGTGGCCCCCTGGTGGGGGTCTTTGTGAAAGATAAACAACATGAAGGCCTTTCGAGCCCAGCCCCTCCTCACAACACACACACCTGAGACCTCTAATTATGTCTCAGCCCCAGGCAGGGCCGTGGGAACGCTGCCCCTTTAACCTGCCCGCCTGACCCCTCTCCCCCAGGTCCCAGTTTCCTCTCCCGCGGCCTCCTGGGTCTCAGTGCCTGGCTCTGCAGGGAGGGGGAACGGGATCCTGAAGACCCAGATTCTGAAAGATGGAGCGCTCAGAGATTAGAGCCTCAGAGAACAGGACCATGTCCCCAGGGTCTCTGAAACGAGGGTCCCCAAAGCCAGGCCCTGAGCTGAGGGCTTAACAAGCCAAGGTGTGCACCCGCAGATCCTGCAGACCAGCGCCCTTGGGGGCGCGGTGGGGACCTACAAGCCAGGGTCTTAGAGGGAGCCCACGATCTAATTTGGGAAACCAAGGGGACCCCACAAAATAGGGGAATCCTATAAACCAGGGTTCTTGAGACGAAAAACAAAAACCACAAGCCAGGGTGCCTGAGGCCTGGGGCTCCCCATGAGCCAGGACCCTTGCGGCGGGATCCCTACAGAGGCCCCCAGCGGCCCCTCAGACGCAGGTGTAGGGGCCCCAGCCAGGCTGCCTGAGGCTGCAGCTCCCCCGGATTGAAACCCAAACCGGAGGAGCGGCCTGTCACCGGGCCTGTGATCCCCGGCATGATTGAGGGGGGTGGGCAGGGCCCGCAGGCAGCCCCTCTGCGCGGAGCAGCAGCGCAGCAGGAACCTGAGGAGGAGAAAGAGAGGGGATTTTCTCTTTCTTCCCCGTGTGCTTATCTGATCGAAGCCGAGGGGAGGGCTCCGGTTCAAAGGCAGTGTCCTTATCAGCTGGGATTTGTTTGGGGCGTGAGAGCTGCACCTGGCAGGGAAACCTTCCTGCAGGTGGGCGTGGGGGAGGCAGCCTGGGCGGGTCTGGGGCTCCAGGGTGCACGTGTCCCCATGATCCGTGAGCGCGCACACATCTTTACGCACATTCCCGGTCTCTGCGTGCGCAGGTCTGCGTGCCCTCTGTGTCTGTCTCCGTGTGTGCACGTGGCCGTGCCGGTTCCTTGCATCTCCACCTGTGCGTGACTTTGTGCACGTGGATGGGCACGGAGCAGACATGCTCTGCGCAGAGGACCGAAGGAAGGGCCTCACATCTGTGCCTGGGATCGAGCTTCCCTGGTGATGCTGGTCCTAGCCAGTGTGCACCTTCCTGTGGGAAGCAGGGGATGGGTAGGTAAGTGGCATCACAGGGCACTCGTGGTCCAGCAGGGACAGGATGAGTGGGGAGGGGCATGATGCTGAGGTAAGACCCTGGGGATGTTTACGGAGAAGAAAGAACCCGAGGGTGAGGCCAAATCAGGTGGGGGGAACTGGTCCAGCCCAGGGCCAGGGAAGACGCAGAGGGAAACCAGCTACAGGTCCAGGGTGCCCAAAGGCTGGAACAGAGCAGTGGGCCCGAGGGTGCCGTGGGGCTGGGGTTTTTTGTGCTAGGAGTTGACTTAGCTTGAGACCCATCCGCCGTCCCAAACCCCTGCTTCCCTGGTGTTTTTTTCAGGTAGATGTTTTTTAATTAATTTTTTATTTTGAGATAATTGTAGAATCGCATGCAGTTGTAGGAAATAATACAGAGATATCCCCTGTACCCTTTACTCAGTTTCTCCAATGGTAACATCTTACGCAACTAAAGTGCAATATCACAACTAGGATACTGACATCAATTCAATTCAGATTTCCCATGTTATGTGCATTTGAGTGTGTTCTTCGCAATTTTACCACTTGCGTAGATTCCTGTACCCACCTCAGATGCGGTACAGACCGGTTCTATCACAAGGATCCCTCCTGTTGTCCTTCTATAGCCACACCCATCTCCCTACTCACTGGGCTGTATCGTTCTGTTTACTTTTAGAAAATGGCACTTCTATCTGCCAGGCTCCCAAGCTGCAAAGCAGCGTATTGTCTTGGTGCCCCTCGTCTCTGCTCATCCTGTGCATCCAATCGTCAAGGCCTGGGCATCGCCTAACGCCAGTCCTGTCTGGAACGCTCCCCTCCTCTTCACTCTCCCTTCACTGGCTCATCTCTCCGTTGGGCCTGGGCTCTCCCCCTCCAGTCTGGGCCCTGCCCCCCCCCCCAACAGTGGTAGCTGTAACCAGGCCCTCCTTCTCAAACACAGCACCAGCCCATCACCGCACACCTCAGAGGTCCCGCAGCTCCACTGTTAGGATGGAGCACGTGGCTGGCTCTGCCCTGCCCGCCTCCAGCCCCCACTCTCTTTCACTCTGTATTCCAGTCATTCTGAGCTGCTTACAGGGCCCCCCGGGATGCCACCCTCCCAAGCCATCCCCTCTGCTGGGGCCCAGCGCGCACGGCTGCCTCCTTCTCTTGGGTGACTCTGCCCTCCTGCAGGTTTCAGCTGGAGTGCCACATCCTGGGGGCCTTCCCCAGCACTCTGCCTGGCTTTGCTGCCCCTTGGCTGGGCTCCCGCAGCCCTCTGTGCTTCCCCCACCCTGGCCCCCATCCCACGTATTGTCGTGATCTGTTTACTCACTGGTCTTCCCCAGAGACGGCAAATAACTTGAAGGCAGAGACTGTGTCTGGTTCAGCGCCGGGAGCCTGGTGTCTGCACGGCTGGGAGCAGGCACCCGAATCAAGTTTGCATGAATGATCAGTGGACGAGTGGGTGGATGGTAGGTGCCCAGGTGGGGACAGACAGCCGGGGGTCGGAGCCAGTGGAGGGAGAGACTCGCTGTTGCCAAACCATTGCAGAATAGGGCCTTCCCCCTGTGACCTCTGTCTTCTCTCCTGTGACCTGAGTGCCAAGCCCTGAGCGGCTGGCTCTGGAGAAGGAAATAAAGGAATAATTACTGAGTGCCTTCTGCGTGCCAGGCGGGGAGCATGCCACAGGGAACAGGGCGGGCCAGTGGGAAGAGTAGGGGGTAGGGGCAGTTGCGACACACAGTCCTGGGTCTGTTTTTGCCTGCTGTGTGACCCTGGACAAGTCCCTTCACCCTGTGAAATGGTGTCCCTTCCTGTGAAATGGTGGGTTACGATAATACCTTCTGTGTGCAGTGCCCAGGAGGAGCCAGGGAAGCAGTGGGCATGAATGGGATAAAGCTGTGCTTTTTGTCGTGGGATAGTTAACTTTTTGGAGGCCCCCAAAGGTGCCCTGGCCTGGGACCGAAGCCAGGAGATTGTCCCCAGCTCAGCCCTGAGGATCCTGCCACCCTGCCCTTCAGCCCTCCTGCGGTGGCCTCCACTGACGGGAAGGTCTAAGTGTCCTCACTGCCCCAGACACCCAGCTGGTTCTCTTGACAGGGACAAGCAAGACGGGGGCAGTGATGGGTGGGGCTGAGGGGGCTGCCCAGGGCGCCAGAAGTTGGGGGTCACCTGCCCAGTGCAGGGGAATTCTGTCCCAGGAGGGTGGACAGGCAGGTCGGAAGGGGGGTGCTCCAGGATGACGGGTGTACCAGATGGGAATCCTGGCTTTGCTCCCTACTAGCTGAGAAGCTCTCCACAGCGGAGGCAGCATGGAGGGAGGGGTTTTGCTATTTTGTTTACCGATGTGTGTATCCCTAGTACCCAGAGCAGTAGCTGCTCAAAAAATATTTGTTGAATGACTGAATCAACCTTGGGCAAATCACGTCACTTCTCTAAGCCTCGGTGGGAAATGGGAATATATTGCTGCAGTTTTGTTTTGCTTTAGATATAATTCGCATCACATAAAATTCACCATTTCAAAGTGTGCAATCCCTGGTTTTTAGCGTAGCTGCAAGGTCTGTGCTGCTGCTTGGTCATTGAATGTGACACCGAGGGGTGAGCGATCTACAAAGTGACTGGCTCCTCTGCTCAGGGACGGGGCTGTGCTTCTCCATTTATGATGCTCACCTGCTACTTCCTCAAAGGCTGTGAGCCAGCTTCCCAGATTCTTGAAACAAAAGCAGTGGCTCGACTCCCTGGAGAGCGCAGGGGAAGCAAATCAAGCACCCAAGCGAAGCGGATACTCTCCCAAGACGAGGATTCCACTGAGCTCTGAGCATCCCAGCAGCCAAGACAGAAGGGGATACAGGATGGAGCAGAGAATCCCCCTGGTCTGACCACTGAAGGCTGATGAGTTCATTGGGAGAGATTTTCTTTTCCTGTTACCAAATTCATTTTTTGCAGGTGTCTTATATGAAGAATGGAAAATGGGCAGGTGTCAAATCCCCAGCCCTTGCCTTGTGCCTGCCCATCAGAGGCTCCCATTAAACCTTTGATGAAGTGAAATATTGAACAAGATCTCCAGCGGAGACCGTCTCCCCCCAGCTCATAGTTTCAGACAGACAAGATGAAGGGCGAGGAAGCCGCTTGGAGAAGGCCTTTCTGTGGGTTATACGCCGGGGAAGGAAGGGATGTGATGCCTCAGGGAACTCGAGGGCCCTGGGGGCAGGTGGGGCTTAGGAGCCTAACAGGAGGGTGGAGGTCTCCCTGCCCTCAGCTCGTTAGTGCTGAGCTCTCTGGCGAGAGTCGAAACCACGGTTAGACGCAGCGTATCTCAACCTGGGCTGTATTGCTCTTTGTTGCGGGGAGCTGTCCTGTGCATTGTCGGAAGTTCAGCAGCATCCCAGCCGCTACCCACAAGATGCCACTAGCACCACACCCCCAGCCGTGGCAATCAAAAATGCCTCCCGGCATCGCCGATGTCCCCTGGGGGGGCAGCAGATCGCCCCTGGTGGAGAACCACTTGAGTTGGAGAGACACCAGACCTTCTGACCTTACACTTTGGTGTGGCCACATTGGGAGATGCTGTGCACAGATACCCCAAACCGCCCTCCATCCTGGATCCAGCTCTTGCCCGTCACCTGATGAAAGAAGGAATCTCATTCTTGTGAGGTGGCACTGGCCACCTCCCAGCCACTCACCTGGCCCCATGGCCACGTTTTAAGCAATGTGTATGCATTTTGCGGGGGGGACTACTTTATTACATTTCGTTCTGAGCTTTTAAAAAAGTAAAACAAGTGGGAAATGGTCAAAATAAAAGCGCTACCACTAGTAAGAAGAAACAGTCTTCTCACAAAGGTAGACATCACCAGCTTGACAAAGTGGACAAAAGACTGGTTGTGAAGGAAAATAATGATGTTAAAGAACACGAACGTGGTAGTACGTTAAAAACACTGGAGAGGGGCTTCCCTGGTGGCGCAGTGGTTGAGAGTCCGCCTGCCAATGCAGGGGACACGGGTTCGTGCCCCGGTCTGGGAAGATCCCGCGTGCCGCGGAGCGGCTGGGCCCGTGAGCCATGGCCGCTGAGCCTGCGCGTCCGGAGCCTGTGCTCCGCAACGGGAGAGGCCACAACAGTGAGAGGCCCGCGTACCGCAAAACAAAACACTGGAGAGCATTTTTAAAACCTGGGCAGGTATTTTTGTATGACACCCAAAATGCACAAAAGAGGCAAAATGTGCTTGGGAATCTGACCACACTTTTAGTTCTCTGCAGACAGAACTCTGCTTGTATGTGTAAGTCTGCCACCGAACAGTGACTCGTTTCCAGGGGCTGCCTGCCTGCAGCGGGCAGGGGTGGGGGCCGTGCGAGAGGGAGAGACCCATGGGCTTTGGATCCCAGAAGTCTCCTGAGGGAGGGCGGCGGGGCGTCCTCATTGTGGAGCCCTTGCCACTTGCACAGGGGCATGGATACCCTGCAGCTCCTGAGCCAGAATTTTGGAAGTGGGAGGATCTTGATGCATTCGTCATTCAGCAAGCAGTTAGTGAGGACATGCTGTGTGCCAGCCGCCGTATCAGGCATGGAACATACAAAGATAAGCAAGGGAGCTCCCAGTTTTGTGAGAGCACCCAGGGCTGTTGATGAACTGTTGTATAGGTTGTTCACTGCACAAGGGCACCCAGCCAAGGGGGTGAGTAGGAGACTGAAATCTATCTTGTACTTTGTTCACCTGGTCTGGCCGGAAGAAGGGGTGTCACTTTCATTTAGTATCAGGGTCCGGCGTGGGCTAACAGTTAGTGAAGGGATGACCACGGGGTCGTGGGGCTTCGCTTGGGGGAAGTAGCAGTGGGATGGGAGAAATCCTCTCAGAAGAGGGGCTGGCCTCGGGGCACCCTGCCTGCTGACCCTCTGCCCTCCCTGCTGCCTGCCAGCCCCCTCCCTCTGGTCCAAATTCCCACCTCCTGATTAGATTTGGGAAGGACTAATTAGATATAATTCATTATCCTCAAAAACGAGATCAGAAATCAGGAGCTCTCCTCAGAAGAAGGTGGCCTCGCCCCTCATCCATCATGCCTCTAAGTAACCAATTTAAAGTCAGGCGGACGCACGCGGCAGCATTATTACCTTGTCATAAATAGTTAGGGGAAGGCCCCCGAACAAGGCAGCTTTATAAATGGTTTTTATCACATTAGTTTGCAGTTATTTGTCATCCACTTTGCTTAAGATAAATGCCGAACAAATAATCAAATTATCAAGCCAAAACCTTGGAAAGTCATTTGCATCAATGGCAGCAGTAAAGGCCGGGCATCCCAGTCAAGAGAACCCCCTGCCTCTCTCAGGCCTCGTTTGTGGGGTGGGGCTCGAGGACTTCCTGGCAGGGGTGGGAAGTCTGTACTGGCAGCCGGAGACACCCAGAGGCCCCGCTATGGGACAGGGCCAGCTGGACCTGGGGCTGGGCTGGGCCTTTCAGGGGGCTGAGGGGCTGTGCTTTCCTGGGGCTGGAGCTGGGGTGTTAGGGTGGGTTTGCCAGGGCCCCCCTTCCTCATACACCCACAGACACGCTCCCACAGATACACACACACACACACACACACACACACACACACACTCCTTACTCTCTGTTGCTGGGAGCTCATTGGTGCCTTTTGTCTGGCCCCAGAAGGGCCCTGTCACAGGCCTGAATGGACCCCCTACCCCTGCAGAGCGTGACAGGTTCAGGCGACTCATGCCCCAGGCCTGTCTGGCTCCTGTGCCGGCCACCAGTGCTCTGGCGGCAGGTGGTGAGGAGGGTCCCGGGCCTGGGCGGAACATGTCCAGGGGCGCCCACTGACCCCTCCCAGCTGGGCCCGGAAGGCTCCCTCCAGCAGCAGCCCCTCAGTAACGAATGGCAATTTCACGCCGCCCCCAGGAGGCCCTCCTGCGCCCCAGCTGGGCCAGGGACTGGCTAGGCCTGCAGGCGCCCAGCCGTCCTCCCCGCCCGAGCGGGGCCGGCCCTGGCCCATCCAGCTTCCTACACGTTCAGGTCAGGGCAGGGGTCCTGCTCAGTCATCTGGCTGCAGACACTGGCCTGACGTCAGAGACGGTCCTGGGGGTGGATGTCTACACTGGCCTCAGAGGTTGTCTTATGTGGGGTGGTCTACACTAGCTTCAGAGGCTGTCCTGTTTGTGAGCGTCTCCACTAACCTTAGAGGTTGTCCTGGTGTGGCCAAGGCAATATGAGTCTTCTGTGGTCAGTGTAGACCCTCTTGGAGCCGCCCAAGAAGGGATTTCTGAGGCCAGTTTAATAATAAAGTGATTAGCATGGACTCTGGAGCCAGGTGGCCCGGGTCAAACCCCAGCTTGACCACTGTGAGACTTTGGGCAAGTTACTTAACCTCTCTGTGCCTCAATTTTCTCATCTGTAAATAGGGTAGTAACAATATTAACTGGGTTAATATTATTTGTAAAGGGCTTGTACCAAAGCCTAGAACACAGCACCATAGCAGGGCTTGAAATACAAGAGGTCAGAGTGATTTCCAGCCTCGTGTGAACATTCGGGCAATCTTTGCTTAATGGATTTATCTGCCTATCCTGTCCTTCCTTCAGTCTAACACTAGTCTTCCCTGAGCATCTCGTGTGTGGGCCGGGGCTGTAGCCAGGCCAGCTGCGGTCCGTGCCTGCTGTGGTTCTTGGGTTGGGATGAAACAGGCAGCGTCGGGGCCTTTGGTGGGTGTCGTGATGGGGGACGACACAGGCAGCTGCTGCAGAGTCAGAGCAGGAGAGCTTAACCAGTTAAGGGACCCTACAGAAGGGGTCCCTGAAGCAGCAAGATCTAAGATCTAAGATGGGAACGAGGTAGCCCAGGGAAGAAGAGTAGAAAAACTTCTCCACGCAGGACAACCTCTGAGGCCAATGTAGATACACTAACCCTGAGTGGCCTCTGCAGCCAGCAGAGACACCCCACGCAGGGTGACCTCTGAGGCCAGTGTGGACGCCCCAATTTAGGGCCACGTCTGCAGTTCCATTGGCTTCTTGCCAGGAGCGCTGGCAGGGCCAGGGCGGGTTCCGAACAGGGCAGCCCAGGACGAGGCAGGCAGACATGTCCAGGGCAGCTGCTCCGGGTGGTGGGCGGAGGGCTGGCGCGTGGGGGGCACTGAAGCTGAGCCGCAGCACATGGTTGCTGTCTGTTTATTGGGCAGCGGAGCAGGTTTAATGGGCCAGCCCGCAGGCCATGGAGACACAGCCCTCAGAGGAGCCGTAGCAGAGGGAGGCCCTCCCTCCGCCCCAGCCGCCCCAGCTCAGCTGGGCCACCGGAGCCTGGGGCTCTGTGGGGCCCTGTGGGGTCCTTGCCTGCCCCTCCCCGCCCCCCAGCCTGTGGTGTGGCTGTGGCCCAGCCCTGAGCAGGCACCTGGAGATGCCAGGCCCCGGTGGGAGGGGCTGGCCTGCCCCTCACTATCCTCAGAGGGGTCCCTGCAAGGTGTGGCCATCACAGCCGGGAGGAGGACACCTGGCCAGGCGCGACCTTTGCCCTCCCCAGGCAGGCCTGCAGCGCCCCCGGCCCGGTGGCCCTCGCAGCCCCCAGCCGCATCAATCACTCATCTTCCCACCCTCCGAACAGCTGGTGCTTCCAGGGAAATTACCTAATGAATCAACAATGCGGGGATTGTGGAGGCAGAACGGCTAGAGACAGGCCTCTCCCAGTGCTAGGCCCACTGGGCACAGAGGGTACCCGCGGGCCAGTAGGGCCCCCTCCCCCCTCAGGCTCCTACCCCCAGCACCTTGCAGGTTAAAGAAGGCTGCAGTCAGACAGACCTGGGTACCACGGCCCGTCTCTCACTTGCCAGCTGCATGGCCTTACGAGAGTCACTTTACTTCTCCCAGCTTGGGTTTTCCTTGTCTGTACAAATGGGGTTAATATGGTACCTTGTGCTCTGAGACTGTGTTGACTGAGAGACATGGCCCACGTGCAGTGCTTAGCAGGGGCCTGGCATGAGTGATTGCTCAGTGCATGGGAGCCTAATAATAATAGTTATGGCTATACCTGCCCAGGAAACGTTCATTTATTTATAGTTCCCAGTGACCCTTGCCAGGGAAATTCCCTTCAGCCTCACTCTCCCTAGCTGTAAAGTGGGGCCAGGAGCCTCTTGGCTTGAGGGTCGTGACAGGGACCGAAATGTCCCAGCCTGTGCATGGTGGCTGGCCTGGTTGCTGTCCCTGGAAACCTCCTGGCTCCCAGCCTGGGAGCACAGCCCTGGGAATTCTGCAGAACCAGTTCCCTGATCTAGCTGCATGCGACTCCCACGCCCTGCCCTCAGGGGGAAGGATGCCTGCGCCTGGGGTGAGCACAGGGGCCTGGGGAGGTACTGCGGAAGTGTGTGGGGCTGGGCTGGGAGCCGGTGGGCAGCCTGTTGGAGCAGGCCCTGAGCTGGGCACAGAGGGCCCATTGTTGCTGGGCCCAGCCAGGCTAGGCCCCGAGTTTCGAGAAGTGTCTAGACAGGGCAGCCCCAGGCCCTGGCCTGGCCTTCCTCTGGGCGGGGCTGTGCCACAGGGGACAGGCAGGGAGGCTGGTGTCCTCAGCTCAGAGAGACAGACGGAGGAGGCTCGGGTGGGGGCAGGGCTGCCAAGCGGGAAGAACAAACAGGCACAGTCCACACGCTGCTGGCAAGGAGGACGGCGTCAGCTGTGGTGACCCGCGTGGGACCTGGAGAGGGACCTGGACCTGGGAGGCAGAAAACCCCGGGCTCCAATCCTGGCTCTGTGGCCGTGTGACCTGGGGCAGGTGATTGCCCCTCTCTGAGCCTCGGTGACCTCAAGGGAACCACCTAAGGTTTAACAACTCTGAAGTCAGAGAGACTTGGGTTCAAATCCCAGCTGCTGTGTGCCTTTTGCAAGGTATCTTTGTGAGCCTCAGCTGCCTCATCTGTAAAGTGGGGATAATGATAATCCTTTCCTCATTTCTAAAATGAGATGAAACAAACGATGCCTGGCAGGGAATGAATGTGCGATAAATGGTAATGACTGCAGCTATTATTATCGTCATCATCCCGATTTGTTTTGGATGAAACCAGACCTGCACATCACCTGCCAGGCATTGCCTGGCGCAGAGCCGACGGTCACTGTTGAGAGAGCCTTTCCTGAGACAGCGTGCTAGGGCCCTGGCCCTGGCCTTGGCCTCGGTTGCCCTGCCCATGAAATGGGCTCATCCCAGACCAGGCCACCCACAGCTCAGGGGCAGTGGGCCAGGCCATCTGTGGGGAATTCCCCTCCCGGCCTCTCTGCCTCCCAGCGTGGGACTGTTTTTAGCTGGATGGGTAGGAGTTGCTGCTCTTCTCTCTCCTGGTATTTTTGGCACGTCCTGACTGATGGGGCTCCTCTGCCCTCCTGTACCAGCAGCTCCCACAGAACCTGGCCTGAACCTTGTACCAGGGTCTTGCCTCCCACCCCAGTCCCGGGAGACACCAGGAGGAAGAGACACCTGTGCAGCCACCTCTCATGTGCCACGAGCGGCCTCTGGGCCACCCACAGCTGGCCCCAGGTCTGAGGCTGTGGGGGTCTTAGAGCACCCGCCAGGCTCCCCTCCCCCGCACGCTCTGTGTGGTTTCCATGGCAATGAACACAAATCCCCTAGTGCTTCACAGAGGAGCCTTGTTTGTTTTGTACGCATAACTCTGGAAACCATGTCACAGGCCCCGGCCCCCCAAATCCCCCCCTCAGCCCAGCGCACTCCCCAACCTGATCAGATGGACAGGCCCAGATGGGGGGCAGCACGCTCCTCCTCTGGACCAGGCCAAGGGGCCGTCGACGGGGAGCCGGGCCGCGTCACCTCCCAGCCCCTTCCCCTCTTGGAGCCTCACTTCCCTTGCCTGTAGAATGGGGATGTGTCCTGAGACAGAACGTGTGACCTGGCCCACACTAGGTGCTTGATAAATGCACAAGTTGTGCAGAACCTTTCCTGTCCTTGACCAAAGTACTTCACCTTGCTGAGCCTCGATTTCTCTACCTGTGAAATGGGGAGAAAGGTCTCTACCTTATTAGAGGGGATGAAGCATTCAATAAAATGATGCATGTACAGTGCTTAGCAGGGTGCTTGGCACTGAGCAAGGGCCCACTCGGTGGCGATGCTTTCAGTGTTGCTCCTGTGTTATTATCATCATCCCCAGCTGGGGGTGGGGTATTCCCGCCAGGCCCTCCTGCCTCTCTGGCTTCCTCCAGCTCAGGGAGCTGCTGCCTGAACCCAGTCCCCCTCCTCGACGCCACACCCCCCACACCCCACCCCCTGGCAGGGTAACCTGATTTGGGGGGAGGGGCGGTGCAGCCTGGCACGGCCCATTGTTCGGGTCCCCCTGGAGCTGGGGCCACGCGGTTGGCGGGGTAGCTGCCAGCTGCGCGGTGACATTCCGCAGCCCTGCTAACCGCTGCTCCCGACTCTGGTGGCTAAATTGAGTCTCGGTTTCCTTAAAATGACTATTTCTTGCCTTAGTGCAGTACTGAGTATTTACTGAGTGTTGGCAAAAAAGGCTCGCCCAGCTCAGGGCGGTGCAGCCTCCGGCAGCGGCAGTGGGGCTGCTCCAGGAGGGCCGTCTGGAGAAGGGGGGCGGCCTCTCTTTCCCAGAGAAACAGAGGCCCCTCCGGTGCTCCCCGTACTGGGCTGCAAGGGCGGGGTTGCCAAGTCTCTGATCTGGACCACTCCCTCCCCAGGTGGTGTGTGTTCAGGAGGAGAAGGCCTGCCTGACACCCACCCCCCACCCCCGCCCCTCACAGGCGTGGAGAATCGCTGCCCTTTGAACAGATCAGGCACCAGCTGCCCCCCACCTGCCCCCAGCAGCCCGCCTCCTCAGCGAGGCCAGCTCATGCCAGCCTGGGGCATCTCAGCTGTGTCCCCTGCACGGAGACCTTCACACACCCAACGAGGCGGGGCGTGGGCCCTCCCTGAGGGCTGCACCATTGTCTCCAGGGTTAATGCAAACGCTGACCAAAACCCAGAAGGAGCCGTGCGTTGAGAGGCTGCAGTGTTGTGCCTGTGAAACAGAGATGGGAGGAGGAAGCATCTCCATTGGAGCTGCCCTGTGTGGGGCGCCTGAGCCGGCCCTGGGCTGAGGTGCTGTGCCCCGGAGCTCGGGAATCCCCCTGACAACCCGTGAGGGTAGCTGCTGTATTTGCCCTATTTTACAGATGGGAAAACTGAGGTTTGAGAAGTCAGATCTGAACCCAGGTCTGGCTGCTCGGCTCCCCACCTTGCAGGGTCCCAGGGTGTTATGGTAGCCCGAAGGAGGATGCCAGGGGTGCCGGCGGGCTCCCTGGAGGAAGCGCCCATTGAATAGCCTTGAAGGACAGAAAGCATTCAACCAACAGCCCTGGAGGGGGCCCTGAGCAGGGCAGGAGGAGGGATGGGGGAAGCAAAGGCAGAGAGGTGGACCAGGAAGAATCTCAGAGTGCGCAGTAGCCTCGAGAGTGAGGCCGATCACGTGAGTGGAGCCAGATCAGGGAGAGCTTGCCTTTGTGCGGCTGGAGCCTCAGATCCACTCCTAGAAAGAGGAAGGAGAGGCAGTGAGGGAGAGAGAGGGCAGAAAACTGAGGGCAAAGAAAGAAACAGCAAAAGGAAGAGGGAAGTGGGCAAGAGAAGTTGTTGAAGCGGCCACGATCAGGAGGGCCACAGCTCAGGTGTCTGGCCTTGCCTCTGCGCTGGCACTGCTCTGGGTGCTTCATGGATTCAAAGTGTGGATGGAGAGCTCGGGCTGGCCAAGGAGGACTGCGGGCTGCCCAGGGGAGGGACTCTGAAGACGTCTGAGCAGCGTGACACCATTTGACTTTCATTCCCAAAGAGCCAGGAGGAGGCAGAGAGGTCCAGGAGGCCAGTGCAAGGGCTGGCAGGGTGGGTGTACAGGGACAGGGGTCCACAGAGGTGCCACGTGGGCAGAATAGGAAGCGGAGTAGACCAAGGTCGCGGGGTCCTGGGGTCCTGGACCTCAGCCTGGGGTGTGAGTGTCACCTCCAGAAGAGCTGGGCAGATGAACCGAGCTTAGGGAGGAGAACGAACTGGCTTGCGACACGTTCTTTTCTTTTTTATATTATAAAAGTCTTTGTTGCTTGTTTAATAAATCCAGACCAAGCAGAGGTAAGTCAAGCAAAATGGGACAGTCCTCATCCCTTCCCCCACTCCCTTCTCAGAGGCCGTCAGCGACTGATGGGGAACATTCCAGACCTTTCCTACATGTGTGCGAGCATGTTCTGCAAGCATGTCCCGTGCACATGCAGTTGGCTTTCCTCTTTAGGAATCCGTATTTTCTCGGCGCTACGCGGCTCTGCACTTGCCTCCTCCACTTAGCAACGTGCTGAGGACATCTGCCCATTGCAGTGCATGTGCATTTACCTCTGTCCTTGTAACCACGACATAACAGTCCAAGGAATGGGTGAGCTTTGATTTATTAACCCATTTCCCCCACTGACAGCCCTTTGGGCTGTAGCCAGTGCTTCACTGTCACACACACAATACATCAGCAAACATCCTGGTACATATATCTTTGTGCACATGTGCCGCATGACGGGAACTGGGGTGTAAACACATTGGGTGGTGCTGCCCTGGGGGCATCTACTCTCAGCAGTCCAGGAAGCAGGTGGGCGAAGGGATCTGGAGCCCAGGGGAGGAAGGGGGTCCCTGAAGGAGAGATCAGTGCTGCAGAACTGGAGGTGGTGGCTTGAGGGCATTTGGCATCAAAGCGACAATCAAAGTCATAAAGGGACAGAGCCCTGGGGGTCCTAGCATTTAAGAGCAGGTGGCGAACCAGGAACCTGCAAATATGTGGGGGGAAACCAAGACCATGTGCCTTCGTAGTTACCAGAAGAAAGGGATGGTGAAATGTGTAAATGGCAGAGGAGGCTGTCAAGCCCCTTGCGTAGTCCTGGCACATAGAAGCTGCTCACTAAACACTGGGTGGTTAAAGGAGTGAATGAGTGAATGAATGAATGAATAAGGCCCTTAGGTCTGGAAGGTGTTGTGTGTTTTCAGCTGAATGGTAGTTTGGGGCAAGTGGAGAAAGCTGAAACCAGGTTGCGTGGGGAGGGATGCAGGTGAGGCTAAGGTAGCAGTGGGTGTGGACAGTCTCCTCAGAGCCTGGCTGGCCAGGGATGGGGAGAGGTGGGCAGGTTGAGGAGGGGGCCGGGAGCTGAGTGTCCTGGCAGGTTAGGAGGGGGAGGGGGAGGAAGAGATGCTGAGGGAGTTTGCGGCTCGGGGACAGGGACTCTTAGTGAGGCCAGGGGTCCACAGGGACCTCAGTATTGAGGTGCTCAGGCCTTGGAGGGGGTGTGGGAGTCACTTCCTGAGCACCGTCCTGGGCTCTCAGCACTCACCCTCTCCTTGTTTCTTCACCAGAACCCTGCGAAGGCAGGTGATAACCTCCCGTTTTACAGAGGAGGAAACTGAGCCTCTGGAGGGGAAGTCATGAGCCCAGGGTCACAGAGCTAAGATGAATCCACATCCTACAGACTCCAAAGAAGCCCCCCGCTCTCCCCGCTCTGTGCCCCCTACTCTCACCCAGGCCCTCCTGGGGTGGCGCTCATCAAGGAGTGATACTCAAACAGAGCCAGGAGCCCCAGGGGAACTGGTTCCCTTTACCCACAGAGTGGAGTAAGTGTTTGCATTTTTCCTCCTCTCTTAAACCACCATGGAGGCTTTGTTGGGTAAAAAACCCGAGATGCAGTCAGATTTATTTGCCATTTAGAAATGGACCCAGAGACGGTGACAGTCCTGGGGTCCAGTCCAGCCAAGGGGCTCTCTGGCCACCTTGGGCACTGGGCGGCCCTGGCCCTGCAGCCTGCGGGGAGGGCTGGGGAGGAAGAGTGAGGCTCGCACAGCAGAGAAGATGGGCGGGCCTTCCAGGGAGCCAGCAGGCAGGAGTGAAGGTGGAGAGGTGACAGTGTGTGCAAGGAGCAGCAGGGAAGCGGAGCAGGGTCCAGCTGAGGGCTGGGAGCTCATGTGTCTGACATGGGCTGAGGCCAAGGGGAGCTGGAGCTGGGCCGATAGGGCAGAAACCGGGGTGGACGGCCATCCAGGGTGCGAGGCCCGGGGAAGACTGCAGCTGGGGAGGAGAGGCGGTCAGCGAGCTGGGGGCCCTGAACGAGCCACCCAGCAGCCTCGGCTGCGGGCTGGCCTCTTCCCTCTCAGCCTGGCCTCCTGCCCCACCCAGCATTAACCCTGCGGCTACTTTTAGGAGAGCCAGACCTTCCTAGACGTTTTCTTCTGAAAAAGAGCTTCACTTGGGCCTGTAGTTTGTGTGTGTGTGTGTGTGTGTGTGTGTGTGTGTGCGCGCGCGCGCGTGTGTGTGCGTGTATACCTGTATGTCTAGGTGTGTCCCTTGCCACCTGTGTGGGCCTATGTGTCTTTGTTTTCGTGTGTCGATTTGTGTCCTTGTTTGTCCAGCATCTCTTAAGTTCTTGTGTGCTAGTGTGCGCTTGGGTTTTTGTGTGCTCTGTGTGTGTTTGTACACACCGTGTATCTGCAGGTGCCTGTGTGTACCTTTGTATGTGCCCTCAGGTTTCCCTGGGTAAGTAGATGGCATCCTAGTCACCTTAGGTGTGTGTGACTCTGTGTCCACATGTGTGTCCATAGGTGTACATGTGTTACGAGTGTCCCTGTGTGTGTGTGTGTGTACTTATGAGGCCATGTGGCACTGGGGCTAGGGGGTCAGTTGTATCTAGGGCAGGGCAGAAAGGGAGCCCAAAGTCTCTTGGAAACTGGATAGCCCACTTCCCTGCCCCCAGGATGCCCGCCCCCCGAAAACCCCCAGGACCACGAGGCAGGACAGGAGCCACAGTGACCCTGGCAGAGGTGAGGGAGGCAGGTGAGAGGGAGGATGCCTGCAGAGGAGCTGAGGGCAGGGCTCCCGGGCCCGAGATTGATGACAGCTGCAGGCAGGAGCTGCCTGACTGACAGGGACCCCAACATGGCAGCTCCTCCAGAAACCTGGCACACGGAGGCCAGCAGAACTGTGTCCCCCAGAGCAGTCACTGGAGCAAACGTGGGTGACACCCCTCTAAGGGCAGACCCCTGAAACAGCCCCAATGGCCTCCCATGGCTAGACACGCCTACACAGTGTCTCCGCCAGTAGGAATGTACGTGCATCCACGGTCATGCACAGCGGTAGAACGTGTGAACATGTTCAGAGATCAGCCTATAGATGTAGTTATGCACACGTGCAGTCATAAAAGGAGGCACGTCTTAGTGTGTATGTGAATATGTGCGGACAGTATGTGTGTGCACGGTGGCGCCGGCGCTCGTGTGTCTTATGCAGGCATGAACAGCAGGGTGGGGCACATACAGATGTTCAGGTGGGTGTGTGGCCGTACGTGAGTGTGTATGGATGTGTGCCTATGCAGTGCCAACACACACATCCGTATTGGCAGGCTTGGGTAGGTGGATTTGGGGGGCTGTAGACTACTGGTGCATGCAACCCAGGCGTGCACGCACGAGTGCGTACAGGGAGGCGTGTGTACGTGTGGAGTCCTGTGTTCCGTGGTGGAAGGCGGGCTCACACCAGACGTGTGTACACGTAGACCTCTTCTCCCTGACCAAGCTCGCTGCTAGCACAGTGGTTGCCTGGTGGGGACTGCAGGACAGACAGACACACAGCCAGGGGCCATCCAGGTGGCGGAGTTGGGGGCGACGGAAGCTCAGGGCGAGGGCACCTCCCCAACACTCGCAGAGCTGGACATCCCGGGCACACGTCCAGGCCCTGCGAATGGGCAGGATTCAATCCCATCCCAGTAAACCCAGCTCTGCTCCACCACTGCTGCCGAGCTGTGAGCGGGGCGGGGGTAGGGGGACCAGGCTCGGAAATCGACCATAAATTTCTTGAGATGCTTTAATTTTTTAAAAGCTTCACTTAAGATGTTTTGCATTGAGAAAACCCACAAATACCAGCTAAACGAGGTGTGCCAGCGGAAGGCCTGGTGGCCAGGCCCACGGCCCTCCCCTCCCCGCAGCTGGGCCTGGGCTCAGCTGGGGCCCCTGGGCCGGCCAGTGGGGCCGAGGGGCCCATCTTTGTTCCGAGCGGGGCTCAGACTGCAGAGTGGCTGGGTAAATAGTCGCCGCAGTAATCACAGGCTGATTCCAACTAATTAAATCCTGCGCCAAGAGCCCACTCCAGCCAGTATCCCGAGAGGCCACGAAAACACAGACACCCCAGACGGGGCTTTGCTCCAGGTCGGGTCTGGTGCTCTAATCCCGTATCTTTTGAAAGATAGGCGAGTCCCGGGATGAGGGGTCAGCGGGCCTGCCCTGTGCCGAGCGGTGGAATTTTTCAATAACCAGCAGCTGGGTCACCCGGCACACAAAGGCAGTGTAATATCCTGTGGGCTTACGCGGGGAGAGAGCTCAGACCGCGCAGAGCCAGCTCCCTCCAGGCCCGGGGCGGCGGTCCCCCACAGCCCAAGCCCCCAGCAGCCAGGCCGCCGCTGCTCTCCCACCAGAAGGGCAGAGAGAGCCTCGGTTGCAGCCTCTGCTGCCCCCTCGTCCGGAGCCTGGGCTTCCAAGAAAATTCATCTTCCTTATTAAAAACCAGCCTCGATGCTCTTAGGCCCCAGCTGCAGGCTGTGTGGGGACCTGCCCAGGGTAGGGCTGTCGGACCAGGCCCCTTCCGAGGGGGCAACGACGCTCCTCGTGTGGGGAGACCACGCTGAACAGGGCAAAGGCCTCCAGCTCTGGAGTCCGAAGGGTGGGGATTCAAATCCCATGGGGCCTGTCGGCCTGAGGAGGTCCTGGCTCGTCTTTGTGCTGGCTGGTGACCTCAAGCAAGGTGTCCCCTTGTCCGCTTTGTGAGTGGGTGATCAGGGCACGGTGGCTCTCTCTTCCCTCCCCCAGCCTCAGTTTCTTTCACTGTATAATGGGGATCTGGGGCCTTCCTCACATGCTCTGGGGAGAAGCAGGGTTTGTGCCCCCGAGGGACTGACACACTGTAGAGGGCTGTCCTCGGCAGGAGCCATGCAGCACATGTGAGAGTGATTAGAAGCTGCAGAGACCCAGTTGATTTTATTTTATTTTATTTTTTCTTAGAGAAACAATAGTTGCCCCCTCTCCCGAGTCTGGAATGCTTTACGCCCAGGGTCTGGGACCCCTCATTTAAATTGGCTGCGAAGGGACAGGCGCTGTGAGCCCGGGGAGGAGGTTGTTAGGGATGGAAAGCCCGGGCCTAGGAATTTACAATCCGTTACTTGAGAGGTGTCCTACCTCCCCCTCACCCCATCCAGGCCTTCGCAGGCCCAGCATGTGCCGTAAAGATGTCACACTGGGTGGGGTGCCGAGGAGGGATCCAGGGCCTGGCCTCCGGGGGTGGGGAGGGGTGTACACAGCCTGAGACAGAATCCTGGCTGCACCGTGTTCGGCAAGATGAGCCCAGACAAGGGCTTCCCTCTCTGAGCCTCGGTGGCCTCCATAAACCAGGACACAGAGAGCGCTGGGTAAGCGGGAGCGTTGTTTTTATCACGCACCCCTCCACGCCAGCAATGCCAGCTGTGAGTCCAGCGATGCCCTGATGTGATGAGGTCCACAGACCCATGGGGCACCTTGCAACAGGGACTTGGTCAGAGTTGTGCACTTCCCACTGCCAGCCTGTGCCAGGCACAGTGCCAGGAACCCTGCTCACATCCCAAGCAAGCAGCTCTTTTTGTCCTTTGCCAAATCACACACCAACCTTCTCTCTTATTTGGGGCTCTGAAACTTTGTAGCTGCGAGGCTTGGCACAAGGCACATTGCCTCTCTGAGCCTCAGTTTACTCATCTGTGAAATGGGTGGTCGTTTCCCCTGCCTTACAGGGTTGGGAGGAAATGAGAGAGAATGCATGAGCTCAGCCCAGGGCCAGGCACGAAGCAGGTGCTCAGTACACCGTGCTTTCGGTGCTGGGGCAGGGGGAGAGCCTGACCCTGTGGGGGCACCTCCCAAGGGTTTGAAAGGCATTTGAGGGGACCTGGGAGAGTGAGTGGGACCACCAGCAGAGGAAGGGGGAGGGTGCGGCATGCTGGTGGCCAGGCGCTGTGGGCACCTAACACACCCAGCTCCCCTAAACAGCTCACCACCAGACAGGAGGGTCAGATCGACAGCCAAATAGGAACCTGATGGTGAGTCAAATGTGGGTGCAGGTGGCGAGGGAGACGGTGCAGGGCGGCTGTTGGTGGCCTCAGGGATATGGAGACACCAGTCTGGAGGCCAGTCAGTGAGGTCAGCTTCCCTTGAGCCATCTGAGGCATTATGGTTGGGACGCTGAACTGGACCTGCCTGGGAGCTGTGAGGGACAGGGCAGAGGGCAGGCCTGGCATGGGGCCCAGGAAGCCTGGAGAGTCCCCCTTGGGAGCCCTGGGCAGACATATTCCCAGGAGGTGGTCTGAGAAGGTGATTCCCCAGACACACCAGCTTCACCGGGTCTCCAGACTCTGAGACACTCAGCTTCTGCTCTTGGCAGAAAGTGGGCATCGGGGAGCATTGCCGGGAGTCCCCTGGACGAAGAGTGGGCACCTGGGAGTGAGCTCTGCAGGGCCTCGGGTGACTGTGGCCCATCTGGGCCAATCAGCCATTTCAGTCACCAACTCCTGGAGCTCCCCCGCCCGCCCCCCCAGCCCTGAGCAAGGACATCCTTTTCTCAGAGTTGAACATTTAGGAATCTTCTCCGGGGTGGTGGGAGGAGCAGGGGTGGGGGGCGCATCCCCAGGAGGAGATTGCAAATGCCCTGCAAGGCTGCGTGCGTGCGTGTGTGTGTGTGTGTGTGTGTGTGTGTGTGTGTGTGACTGTGATGGGGGAGGGAAGCAGAGTAAACAGCCACTGCCCTGTCCTCTCTGCGGCTGTGGCCAGGTACACAGGCCTGTTTGGACAGCTGCCTTGTCTGTCTGTCTGTTTGGGAGATGCTGGCTGATAGATGGGGGTGGGCCTACTGTTAACCCCTCGCTGCCTGCAGTGCTCCCTGCCTCCTTCCATGGGGTTCAAGGGGGCAGAGGGTGGTCCTGGCTGCCCCTAGCACAGCTCCTCTCTGGGAGGACACCTCTTGCTCTGAGTCAGGGACAAGGTTAGGGGGCTCCGGGGCGTGGAGAGTCTACGCCCCACTCCCACCAGGGAGCGAAGGGCAGAGGAGATGTGCCCCTCCCCAGTGGTGACCAGGGGCAGAATCTGTCCAGGGCCCTTCTCACGCCCACATCCATGCTCTAAGGAGCCTCCTCTACCTTTATTAAAAAGCCAGCTGCCAGGCTTCCTCGGGGCTGCCCTGTCTCCAGAAACACAGCCTCAGCGTGGCGTGGATGAAGGAGGGGTTCAGGGCCACCAGCAGCAGGCCCCCTAAAGAGAGAGCAGGCAGAGATGGGGCTTGAGGCTGGTTGTCGGGGAGCCGGGCTCAGATCCGGAGTGGGGAGATCCCAGACCCAATGATGAATCAGACGCTGCGCTGGCTGTCAGTGCAGTCAGACCAGGGTAACTTCGGACCTGGGGTCTCCACGCCGTCCCCGTCCACCACTACCTGTCCCCATCCCGGTCTTGGCTCTTCCATTCACCAGGCATCGGACAGGGTCAGGTCGAGGGAGCCACCTCAGGGCTCCTCCCACCCAGCCCAGAGCCCAGTCCATTTCACGCCCTACATCGCTCTCGGTAACCTAACCCCTTCTCGCACTCCTGCACCCCTGGGTGGAACTCCCTGCACCTCTCACTGGCAGGGCACCGACAGTGATCCTCTTAGCTGGTCTCCCTGCTCCCACTCTGCACTCCCCCCTACCCTGGGTCCCTACTCAGCAGCCAAAATGATCTTCTAAAAATGTAAATCGCTCCAGCCACTCCCCACTTAAAACGTTTCAATGGCTTCCCAGGGCTCTTGAGATTAAGACAAAAATCCTTTAAATGGCCCGCAAGGCCATCAACAGGGCACGGGTTAAATAAATTAGGGTTTGCTCATACAATAGAGTATCGAGCAGCTGTATAAGGAGGTGCTCCAGGCCAAGACGTGGAGTCCTCTGCAGCAGTCAAGCAGGAGGGCGGGGGAGGGGTGGGCGGGACACAAGGAGAACAGTGTGTAAGGTAGTGTTTGCGTAAAAAAAAGAAAAAGAAAAACCAGACAAACCCCCCAACCAGTCCTCATTAAAAAAAAAAAAGTCGAGGGAGGGGAATAATGGACCTACACGGGCTTGTGTATGGGCTATCTCAGGAAGGTGGCTTGAATGGAAGACTTGGCTGGTCTCTGGGGAGGGGATCTGAATGGCTAGGGACTAGGGACGGGGTAGAGGAGAGAGCAGTGAACAGCCTTCTTTACATTTGAATATTAGACCATGCAGTGCATTGCCTATTCAAAAATACGTCCAATTATTTTAAAAACACCCCCAGTTTAAAAAGTAGATGGTCTGCGAGACCCTGCGCACTCCAGCTCCTCTGGAGCTCCTGCTACTCTGCCTCTTGTCCCCTGCCACACACGCATCTCCGCAGCTTTTATTTCTGGTTAATGCTGGTCCCGTCTCTGGGCCTTTGCACGCACTGTTTCCTCTGCTGCCTGGACTGCCCATCGCTTCCCATCCTCACCTGGCTGATTCTCCTTCCTCTCTGTCTCAAACCTCTGTCTTCAGGAGAGTGGCCTTCTCTGATGCGCCCCCCAGCTTGGGCTGGCTAATGAACCATTGCGATATCTTCCTATTCGCTTGTCTCCCTTCTCGGCTTGTAGGGCCATGTGGGCAGAGCCCACTTCTGCCTTGTCCACAGCTGTCCCCAGTGCCCAGCACTGCACCTTGCACACAGTAAACACCACATCGGTATTTGGGGAATGGGTGAACTAACTAGCAACGGGAGAGGATGTCCTGAGAATTCCAAGGAGAGGGGGCTGTTGCCATGGAGGTTGGTAGGTGCCCACCTGGGCCTTAAAGCAGGAGGATTTTGCCCACCTGACTCACAAGGCGCCCGGGCACAAAGCAGAGGGCAGTGCCAGGCGCAAAACCCAGGCAGCTGGATTTCTCTCTCTCGCACCCGGTCTGCCAGCCCCGCTCTCCACGCTCAAGCTGAGCTGTGTGTCTTGGCGAAATTACCCGCCCTCTCTGCGCCTCAGTTTGCTCCTTAGCAAAATCGAGGCTTGGCAGGGGTCCCTCCGAGTTCTAGGGGCGGGGCCACGGGGAAGGCGCGCACACAGTCGGCGCTGGATAAATGCCGAGGGAACTGCTGTGGGCGCAGGGAAAGGGTTAAAGCCGGGCGCTTTTTAATTGTCAAATGACTGCGGGCGATTAGCGCTGGCAGCTTCCTCAATAATCGCTCTTCTCTGTACCTGCTGGGAGCTTAATTAAAAAACAAAGAGGCTCAATTTAAAGGCCATTACTATGCTAATGCGGCCGGGCGGGCGGTGATTAAGCGGCTCGGGCGGGCTGCGGGCTGCTGGGGCGGGGCGCGGGGCGATCAGTTACCCACTAAACGGGCGGCCTGGCGGCGGGGCAGGAGCGCGGTGCGCGGCGGGGCCCAGGCCCGGACCCTCCTGCAGCGCCCGGGCGCGGAGCCCCGACGAGGCGGTCTCCCAGAGCCTCTTTTTACTCCCTGGCAAGGGCCCGGGCCGCGGGGAGGGAATAAATGTCACCCACTCCTCTGAGGGCTTCCTCCTCCAGCATTTCCCCCCGGCCTCCCCCGGGCCTGGAGTCCACTCTGCTCCTGCACCCACTTCTCGGGTTATCGTGTCTCAGGCCCCTCAGCTGGGGGACGTGTTCTGCCCATGCACTATGGCTGTGTCCCTGCAGTGTCAGCCGGGCACAGGCCACTGGTCTGGGACATTTGCTCCCCAGTCCCCAGGCAGCTTCCTAATCTCCAGGAAGGCAGGAGAGAGGTGGTTTTACTAGCCAGGCTGGCCTGGGATGGGGCCCTCCCTCTACTAAACCAGCTGAGTGACCTTGGTAAGAAAGGGACTCCTGCCTCCGAGGGGGGTCATGAGGCACTGGTGAAGCCCCTGCCTGTGAAGCTATGAGCACAGGGCTGGTGTGGTTCCTGTGAGTGTGACAGTGGGAACGTATGCCAGTGTGCAGTTCAGAAACTGGACAGCAAGAGTACAGGTGTGTGTGTATGTTCATCTGGGAGGCGGGGCGGGGGGGGGATGGTGGTCCAGATCTTGTGAGACTGGGCAGTGAAGCCCTCGGTGACTGGGCTAACAGTGTTATCTCTGGCTGCTTTAAGAGGAGTATACGGTAGGGAATCAGGGAGCAGACGGCTCTTCTGGCCCATGGAGGTCTGTGCTGAGCAGTGGGCGGCTGGGTGCCAGCTTTAAGGGCTGTTTTGACAAACTCAGGCTCGTGACCAGAGTGTAGAGAAGCAGCCACCAGAACCTGGGGGTTATAAGTGGGAGAGGGAGGTGTCAGGGGAGAGATCACTGCGTAAGAAAGAGCGCACTCAGTCCACGGGGTCCCAGCTGAAGCTGGACATTCCACACCCAACATAAGATACCACAAGGCTGTCTTGACCCGTCGTTTTGACCCTGAGCATGTTCTTCATTGGCTTCCTGGTAAAATTTGTGGTCATCAACTTTGGTGATTTTGTTGCTAACACTAAAAACCACCTGAGCCTGGGGGTAAATTTGACTTGGTAAATTAAGCAGTACAAAATGCAACGGACAGCAGTGAAACTGCTCATGGTAAAATGTGTCACTGACTACAAATTAACCGAAGAGTCAAATCCCGATAATCAGTAAGATACAATACAGGCACAAACCTGACAGTGAAGCAAATCTTTATCAAAAATTGTTCATGGGAAATAGTTCATCTCAATGAAAATAATTTTAGTAAAATGGAAATGGAAAAACTTGTAAATTATTTAACTGCACTAGAAAGAAAATTGGTCAAAAAATTAAATTGCCTTAATGGAGTTTGTTCCAGAAAACACTTGCTCAAAGGGAGTTTATCAGTGTTGTTATAACCCTAATTAAAATGCTGTGGTCTATGTATAGGGAGTCCAGAATCCTTGGGGTCAGAATGATGCGGCCAAAACATCAGTGAGGTCAGCTGTTAGGCTCTGTGGTGCCCTGGATGTCTCCTTCTGAGACCTCTTTCCCCTGGAATATCTTGTTCCCCATTGATTCCTCGTCACCTAGCACAGCACTTGGTCATGGTGGGTGTTAGGTGAATGCCTACAGAATCAACAAGCCTTCCAGTAAGCCTTAAAAGGCAGTTTCTGCTTTTAAGAGGAGGAATCGTGGCACAGGATTTGGCACAGAGCGAGTGCCTGAGTATACGTTGGATGGATGGATGGATGACTGAGAAGGGTGGATGGGTGGGAGATGGGTGGATAGCCCAGCAGGTGGGTGGATGGAGACTTGCGTGCATGGGTGTGTGTGTGGATGAGTAGATGGAAACAAAAGAAACCTGACCTGTCTATCTTCTTTAGCCCAACATTCAAGGCCTCTGGCTTGACCCTTCTCCTTTCTCACCTAAGCTCCAACCTTTCTGAACCACTGTCTCCCTAACCCTGAAAATGGCCTCCATTTTCTTCATGGCTTTGCTTTTATCCAACCCCTCCCTCCCAGAACGGCCTCTCTGCTCCTCTGTCCCTGCCTACCCAGAGCCCAGACACTGGGACTGGACATACTCCTGTTCGCATCCCAGCCAGCACTTGCCCCTTTCAATTATTTACACTCTTTATAGCCCCCTCCTCCAGGAAGTCAGTCCTTCTCCCCCACCCCACTGACCTTACACTTCCTCAGGCCCTGTCCTGGATCGCTCAGCCCTTCCTAGGTCACAGCCTTGGGCCTGGCCTATTCTGGCCACTCAGGACCCTGGAGAGAAATCCAAAGGCCTCTACATCTTGTGGTGTGTGGGGTTTCTTATCTTGCACCTGTGTTTTCAGCCCCTCATATCTGTACCTTCAGCACCCCCAGGCCCAGCCCAGGTCATGAGCCCACAGCGCTAAGCTAATGAACCGAGCAAGTGCAGAGTCATTCCAAGGGGCGGGCAGGGAGGATGAGGCTGAGGCAAGAGAGGGCTTCAAGCACAGGGAAGTCCAGGAAGCCAGGAGGCGAGGCTGGGGGGGGTGTGCTCTGAAGCCCGTCCCAGCTTCGATCCCAGTTCTCACAGTTCTGAGCGGTTGTGTTAACCTCTCCAAGCACCACTTTCCTCTCTTATGAAAAGAGTGCCAGAGCCCGTCTCTAAGGGGTCTTATGGGGGAGGAGTATGTGTGCAAATAAGGCACAGGGCCTGGTATGTAGGAAACACTTAATAAATCTTAGTAAGTAATAATAACAATAATAATGGCTGCTAGGACAGGAATAAAAACGCAGACATAGAGAATGGACTTGAGGACATGGGGAGGGGGAAGGGTAAGCTGGAATGAAGTGAGAGAGTGGCATGGACTTATAAATACTACCAAGTGTAAAATAGATAGCTAGTGGGAAGCAGCCCCATAGCACAGGGAGATCAGCTCGGTGCTTTGTGACCACCTAGAGGGGTGGGATAGGGAGATGCAAGAGGGAGGAGATATGGGGATATATGTATATGTATAGCTGATTCACTTTGTTATAAAGCAGAAACTAACACACCATTGTAAAGCAATTATACTCCAATAAAGATGTTAAAAAATAATAAAAATTGATGTTTCAAAAAAACAATAAAATAGGGCTTCCCTGGTGGTGCAGTGGTTGAGAGTCCACCTGCCAACGCAGGGGACAGGGGTTCGTGCCCCGGTCCGGGAAGATCCCACCCCCCGCGGAGCGGCTGGGCCCGTGAGCCATGGCCGCTGAGCCTGCGCGTCCGGAGCCTGTGCTCCGCAATAGGAGAGGCCACAACAGTGAGAGGCCCGCGTACCGCAAAAAAATAAATTAATTAATTAAATAAAATAAAATCAAACATAGAAAATTAATAATAATAATGGCTGCTGGATTTGGCAACCTGGAGCTGGTGACTCAGTGAGAATGGGGGAAGGGAACCTAGGATCAGCTCAGAGGGGTTTGATGAGCAGGTGGGAAGAGAAGGCATAGGGCCTGGCTCATAGTAGGTGCTCAGTGAATGTTGATGGATGAGTGAATAAATTAATTATCAAATGAATGGAATTCACCAGGGAAGGGCAGAAAAAAGAGGGAAGAGCATCAACCCGAGGGTTAATGAAATGATACAGGTAAAGCCCTTAGCTTGGGGCCTGGCCTGGAGCACATAGACCTCTGCTGCTGTAGGCCCTGGCTGGAGGGCAGGAAGAGGCAGGTGGGGGATGATCAGAGGGGCGTGATGCTCCACCTTCCACCTGCCCTGCACCATTGATTGTCTCTCCCTGATGTCACCAAGAGAGGTCTGGTCCCTGGAGAAGCCCCAATATCCCCAAATGGAAAAGCAACTCCTGAGGCAGAGTCTGGGCCTTGCCCCTAAACCCCCAGGGGTCAGAGCCCCAAAGGTGAGAGACTAGTTATCAGGTGCCACGCCACGTATAACTCACTCTGTAGGAGTGTGTATGTGTGTGAGCGTGTGTGTTTCCATCCTGGCAGCTCCCAGTGTCTCCAGCCCAGGGCCTCTCTCTGAACACCAGACTCATACGTGCAACTGCCCTCTGGACACATCCACATGGCTGTTAGAATTCAGCTCAGATGTAACATGTCCTGAACTGCACTCCTGACTCTCCCCTCCCCCACCTCACCTCGGTCTCCATTTCATTTAGTGGCAACTCCATCCTTCCAGTTGTTCAGGCCCCCAAATCTTGGACTCACCTGTGCCTCTATCCTTTCTCTCACATCCTCTCGTGTCCCTGTCTGCCTTCAGAATGCATCCCAGGTAGGGTGACTTCTCAGCACCTTCCCTGGTCTAAGCTGACATTATCTTTTGCCTGGATTATTGAGATAAACTCCCAAAGCATCTCTGGGCCCCCACACAGCTGCCTGAGGAACCTGATTAAAATGCAAATCAGATCACACCCCGCCTCTGCTCAAAACCCTCCCTCCAAAACCCCACGTGACCTGCCCCCCCCCAGCTTCTACCTGCACCTCCTAGCCCCTTCCCCTGTTGCTCACCTGCCCCAGCCACATGGGTCTCCTTGTCTTTCCTCCAACACCCCAGATACACTCAGGCCTCAGGACCTTTGCACTTGCTATTCGCTCTGCTGGGAACCCCTTTTCCCCAGATATCTCACTAAGGCCTCTGCCTGTTCTTTCTAAATCTCCTGGCCACACACACACCCTGCCCCGCCCCGTCGCTCTTCTTTGCCTCTTTATTATTCATCATTTTTACCAATTGTTACACTCTGCTAGAGATCTATCTATCTGTTGCCTGTCCCTCACCCTTTAGATTGGAAGCTGGGGGGGCGGGGTTGGGAGAGACTGTCCATTTGACTCATTGCTCTATCCCCAGCCTCCAGACAGTGCCTGGTACGTAGTAGGTGCCAAATAAATATGTGTGGAATCACCGAATGTGTGCCTGCCTGGCCAGGCTGGCCCCTGGATGGTACCCCGGGCTCCCAGCTGGGCCTGTCCCTCCCTGCCCCTGACCCGTGACCTTGAGCCCCGGCTGCGGGCTCCCCGACAGCGCCCCAGGCCGGGATCAAAGGGCCTTGGAGCCAGCAGCCCCGCACAGCTGGGTCTGTGCGCCCGCGGGAAGCGCCAGGGCAGCCCTCACGGCAGGCCGGCCCCGGCGCGGCTAGGTTGCGGAGAGGCCCGCGCGCCGGCGGCCGCCGGTCCCAGCGACCGGCCACGCCAAGCATTCCAGCCGCGTGATTGACGCGCGCGCACCGGGGCCCCCGCCTGCGGCTCCCGCCGCCGCCCGCCTGGCCCGCCGCCGCCGCCGCATCAAAGCAGATGTTTGCAGCTGGTTTGAGTTGGATCCCCATCAACAGGCCCCTTTTTGTCTCAAAATAAAAACCAGCTACGCGCGGAATGATAAGGACGCGGCAGGCACGTGGGGGAGATGTCAACGAGTCGGGGAGGGAGGCGGCCAGGCAGCTCCCTCTGCCTGCTCTCACCGCATCAGCTCCTGCAAGTGACAGGCAGCCTCCAGCAGCAGCAGCTGGACCCCCAAGAGTGTCTGGAGTCCTGTCCCCTCGGCTCCTGTGAACTCCAGCTCATCTCTCAACCAGCATCATCATAGACGCCACAGTCCCAGGAGCCATACTAATACGAGCCACCTCCTGGGCACTTCCTATATGGGGGCCTGTCCTAGTGCTCTGCGGCCACTCCATCCCGGGATCCCACGCCAGCCTGTGGAGGTGTGGCACAGAGAGGGCAAACACGGGACCATGATCACGTTAGGTGGGGATTGTGGTCCGAGTTTTCAGACTGGAAAACGGGTTCAGAGAGTAGAGGTGGCTGGCCCCAAGGTCGGGCAGCTGGTAGGTGACAGAGCTGGGACTGACTCTTCACACCATTCTTTCTGCCTCCAGGACCAAGTTCTTTTAACTCTGTGTCATGTCACCTTTCCCGGGAAGTCCCCAGCTCTCCTCCAGATTGACTATCATGCCTTTCTATGCCCACCACAGCCTGCTGAGTGTACCCCGTCAAAGCACATGTCACGTTATGCCAGCTCCCATGGGACGAGATATGATCTGACTGTTCCCCAAACATCTTGCACGAGCCTGGCACAGAGTCAGACTCCTTGGGTGTTTGCTGGGTGAATCCGTGAAGGTGTGGACGGTGGGGACAGAGGGCCTTCAGTTCCAGGTGCTAAGCCTCGTGGTCCCCATGGAGGGAGTGCTTCCAGGAACTGTGGGACTTGGGCCTGGAGAGGCCCTAAGGGAAACCAGGTCCAGAATCTCCCTGGTCCCCAGTGTGGCCCTGGGGGAGGGTCTCACAGAAGCTCATACCTCAGGGAGAACTCAGACCCAACGATGTGATGGGGGCTTCAGACTTGAAATTGGAGGTGCAGAAGAGAAGGTTCCAGAGCCTGCACTGGGCACCACGTGACACTTAGACTGGGGGGCGAGAGGGACCACACACCTGCCGAGATGCCCTCTGGACTAGGCCTTCTCACATCACCAGGTGAGGGAAGGATTAACACCCCCATTTTACAGAAGAGGAAACTGAGGCTGACCCAAGGCCACATAGCTGGTGTTGGAGATGTGGAAAGTCACACCTCTGAGGACGAGGATGGGGGTGGGGGGCTGTTAAAAGGGCCCTTGAATGAGCAGGAGAAGGAGGAGACACAGGACAGAGGGTCTAGTTGGCCCACCTTGAGTCAGGTGTCCAGGCCTGGCCCAGTCACTTAAAGGTCAGGGAAGTCATTTTATACCAACTTGGCACTCCCAGGGCTTTCCCTGTGAGCTATGGATGCCAGTGCAGTGCGGATGTTGGGGGTGTTACTGCAGGACTCCCAGCCCAACAGGAGTGATGTATAGAACTTCGTTGACAAAAAATTGGGACACTGGATTCCGGGTTGTTTAGCTGTGGAGGGGGCACGGGAGGGCAAGTTCACTTATCTTGTTAGCTGGTAGTATTCTAAGACCCCCCCAGAAGCAGAGGAGCCAATATTCTATTGTCCTACCTGGCTGCCCATTTCATTTCTCCCAAGGTTATTCATTCACTCAACAAATAGTCACTAACCACCAACTCAACGCCGGAGCAAAGGGTAGGGGATTGAATTAGACCCAGTTCCTTATTTCTAAGTCAGTGGGGGCTTGAGACACACAAGTATCTGGATCTGTGGGTATCAGGGAAGGCTTCACAGAGGAGGTGACAATTGAATTGGGTCTTGAAGGATGAAGAGGAGTTCAAGGAGAAGTAAAGGGAAGGGGTTGAGAAGATTGGTCGTAGAGTCAGTTGGAATTTTAGGTGCTAAGGAGGCAGGAAGGGACTTGCTGTGTTCAGGGAACAATGAGAAGTGTGGCAGCCGTAGCAGAGCATCTGAGGCCAGGTGTGACAGGGGTAGAGTGGGGCTTTGAATGCCATGATTAGATCTTTGGGCTTATCCTAAAACTGTTGGGAGCTCTTGGACTGAGAACCCAGCAAGAGGCTACATAAACTGTAAAGTGCAGTGATGGGGGTCTGGGAATGGCAGTACAGTGAGGAGGAGGAGGCCGAGGAGCTTCTACTCAGCAAGGATAGTGAACTGGTGCTTGGACAGTCTTGGAGAGATGATGACAGTGATCATGATCACCACGTGTTGAGCCTGGGGGGATGTGCCCAGGCCATCCTCCCCACTGGACAGATGGGGTCACTGAGGCTCAGAGAGGAGAAGGGACTTGTGTAAGCTTCCAGTGCAAGGAAGTGACAGAGCCAGGATTCCAAGCCTAATGAGTGCTGTGTGGACTCCAAGATCTGGGGATGAAAGCCCGTGAGGAGAGGCTGGAGGGGCCCCGGGACATTAGGAAACCAGTTTTATCAGAGGTAAGAGAATCAGCTGTACTGCATGTATCACTGCAGGTGTCAGTGGTTTAAGAGAAATTAATTAATCATTTTGTAATCCACGTTCAAATGCTCCCCAAAAAATTGGCTTTCTGAGTTTTGTTTATTAGCTTTATGAGTTTAATAAATTGAGCATTAAATAAATAAGCCAATAAAAACTCAAAGGAGATGGAGACATGTTGTCGTAGCCTGGGACTCTTTAAGAGGACATCCCGAAAAAGGTAATTTCTTAAGCTGCAATCACAGATGATCCTGGGGGAGGGGGAGATGTTCAGTTTGGTTTAAGAAACTGGGTGCTGGGCTTATGCCAAGTAATAAGAACTCGGGGTGTTCAGAGCCTTGAGGGCAGACAGACGTGGGCATGATACTCAGAGCAAAGGGCCAGGGTAATTGATGAACAAAGAAACATTTGGATGCACAGAGCAGGGAGGGAGTATATGGTGATGCTGCCATGTGACCTTGAACCTGCCCTCTGCATCTTCCTGTGCTCATCTGTGAAACGGAGATGGAAACATCTTCCTTTTAGGGTTCTGTGAGGACTTAATGGGGTGATGCAGTTAGATGTTAACTGAGCTCAATGATATTAATGAGACAGACAGAGAATTGAGCCAGGAGTGCTCTGTCCAGCCCAGGCCAGACAGAAGCTAGAAGGATGGATCGAGAACCAGGGTGGTCATGAGAAGGGGGAATGGTTGGGACCTGCATCAGGAAGGCTGCTCCCAGGGACCCCTGGGAGACCCCAGCGAGGATAATCAATGAAAGCATGTTGGACTCACGTGGAACAAGAGAAAGGCAGAAGCCTGCTCTCGTGGGATGCCTTCTTCACGCCAGCACAGGGCCGAGGGCTTCACATGCATTCAGCTCTCCCAACAACCCCATAGGTAGGTACCATCATTCTCATTTTACAGATGAAGAAATTGAGGCTCACTATCTTGAACAAAGTCACACAGGGAAAAGTTATGAAGCCAGAAGGGAACCCCAGGCTGCCTGCTTTAGCCTCCTGCCCCCCACACAGCTCCCCTCCCAGGTGGTCCTGTCTCCCCAGGGCAGGTGGGTGAGGCTCCCACAGACCAGCTTCCCACAGACCAGCTTGGGGGTGGGGACTGACTTGCCCTGCCTCACGGGCTGAACAGGGCTATATTGGACGGTTCAGCATTCATTCAGCAAACATTCACTGCTCACCTTAGCGTGTACAGGGACTTAGGCTCAGCACTGAAGACACAGAGGTGACCACGGGGAAGGTGCACCTGGAAATACGTAAAGTGCAGTCGTCAGGAGAAGTATCTGAGACTGGAGAGGAGAAGGGGGCTTCCTGGAGGAAGGGATGCCCAAGCCAAATCCTTCATAAACAGATATTCGCCAGGCAGAGGGTGGGAGAGGGGGAATGGCGTTCTAGCTTGTAGTCACAGCCTGAGGAGAAAAGGGTCGGCGGTTTACATGCAAAATGGGGAGGGGGTTGTGTGGATTGCCAGCAAGCCTGTGTGTCTGTGTTGTGGTCACGAAGCTGCCGTCTAAATTTGGAGCTTCTGGATTGGGGGAGGAGCCAGGGCAGGGGGATTGGCACCGAGAGGGCAGGGCAGCTAGAGGGAAAGCCACAGGGAGCTCCCCCCACCCCCGGCCAGAGCTTCGGAGCTGCCCCACAGCACCCTATCGTCCCCTGACCCCGGGGCCTGCCCCATCCTGGCCTCCCAGCCCAAGGGTGGGAAGCAGCAACACACCCATCTGGAATCCCCAGGCCAGCTGGGGAGTGGGGACTGTTGTCCCTATCTTACAGGTGAGGAAAGTGAGGTTCAGACTTGCCCAGGGTCACAGAGCCGGTCAGGATGGAGAGCAGGACGAGGGCTGCAAATCCAGTGCCCTCGATGCTTTCCGGGCCTTTCACATCAGGCTCTGGAGCATCTCTGGGGCAGGAGGGGAAGGGAGGCGGGGTGGCCCGGAGCTTTTCAGCCTGAGCAACTCTGCATCTCTGGTCAGTATTTGCAGCTTCTGGGCAGCATTCACGGAGAGGCCCGCCCCAGCCCCCAGTCACTCCCTCTGTGCTCACAGCTTTATCCTGACAACTCACTGCATTTTCACACTGAGAAACAGGCAGTGTTGCTGAGCCCATTATACAGATAAGTGAGCTTAGAGAGAGGAAATTACTTGCTCAGTCACAAAAGAGCAAGTGGTGGAAACAGGCATTGAACCCGAGTCCATCTGATTCCAGTGCCACCCGCCTGTAGCTGGGGCTGCTTCTCAATGGCTGGTTCCACCGATCCTTCATGGTGGGAGGGATCGAAGGAGAGAGTGGGGGTCTCGCAGAGGAGGGCACCCCGCTGGCACCCCAGCCCCTCCCACGCATGCAGTTGGTAGTTCTCACCCTGGCACGGTAGACAAAGGCAGCCCCATAATTGGGAGCGAGTATTTCATGCGTCCCCCCCCCGCCCGATGTTTTATTGGGTGGAGAGATGCTTGGAGACCAAACGAATGGCACATTCTGTTTATAAAGTGTGCAGTTTGTTTTATTTCCCGAGTTTTTGCAATCTAGATAACAGATGATGCCCCGAGTGGCTGGCGCTGCCTCTGTGATGGCGGCACGGAGGCTTTGGAGAAGTATTAATAATAGATTGTGTTGATGAGTTTGGAGAAAGTAGCAATCGACCCCCTGCTGCCAAGGCATTAGCGGGGCTGTTCTGAACGAAGCCTGCATGGTGGCAGCGCCTGCAAATGCGGGTCACACACCCCTCCCCCCCCCCCCCCCCCCCGCTGCCCCCTCCCACTGACTAAGAGGGCCTCCTCTCTGGGAACCGCCCAAGGTGTGCCAACCCAGCCTGGGGCCCTGGCCCTGACATGGTGACACAGAGATGCAGCCATTGCCTGTCCACCCGTGGGCCACAGAGGCCAGGCTGCAGCCCTTAGTGGGGCTGCCAGGTCAGGAGGTAGAGTGTGGGGAGAGGGACAAGGAGGCAGTGAGAGGGGCAAGGCAGAAGTGTCCTCCATGTCAGAGCAGCAGGTTCTGCAAACCTGGCTCCTTCCCTAGCCCCTCGGCAGAGTTGGAGGGCCAGCCAGATTCCTAAGGGCCTCTGCTTAGGGTACATGGACAGCTGAGTGGGTTGCACCCTGAACAAAGGTCTCCAGCCAAAGGGCCAAATTGGAGCTGCATCCATGTCATATACCGTTGTGAAGGCATGCACTGTGTGGGCCAGTGGGGTCCTGTCTGCCTGAGCCTCTGCACCCCCTCAAGCCTTCACTCATGGCCTTTTCAAACACTGAGGCCTCCTTGAGGATCAGGTGGACCTCTGTAGAACTGGGAGCTGACAGGGCCATGTGCCATCACTCTGATGTGGTACTCATTCATTGAATTAAATGCTCAGTATCATTGAATCCTGACAACAGCCCTTTGAGGGAGGTCCTGTTGACATCCCCATTTTATAGTAGAGGGAACTGAGGCCTGAGATAAGCATAGAGGATGCCACCTCCCCCAGACTGGGGCATCAAAGAAGGCTTCCCAGAGGAGGTGGCATTGGAGTTGGGCATTGCAGGATGAGTAGGAGTCTGCTGGCTAGACTAGAGGTGGGTGGCAGGGGTTGCTGGGGTGTCCCCAATTTGAGTGCCCTGGCCAGTGCCAGGGCAGCAGGCAGAGCTCGGAATGGCCCTGCCCACTGCGTCCCACCAGCTTGCCGTGGGCGGTGCTGATGGCAGCCTCGGGAAGGGAGGCAGGCCGAGAGCCTCGCATTTATGGCCATTTCTGTTCCAGAACCGATTAGTAGAGAATTGCAGCTGTAATCTGTGCCTGTGATGGCGGGCCATAAAGAGGGATGGGATGTGCACAGTGCTCCCCAGGTGGCGCCCGCAGACGTGGCCCGGGGACGTGGGGAATGAAAAATGGTTTTAATTCCCTCCCAGCAGCAATAATTTGATTCTTCATAAATTTTTCCATCAAAGTGTTGTTCCCACAGAGCAGGGCACGTGACAGGGATCGGGGGCCGGGAGGAGCGGTCAGTAGGTGCAGGCAGAGGCGGGGCCCTGCTGCTCAGACTCTTTCTGCACACTCGCCGGAGTCACGAAGACCCCTGCCCCCACCCCCAGCTTTGTCTCCGGAGATGGAAGATGGATCCTCCCTGTCACGGAGGGACTGGATCAGGCCCGGGAACAGAGACGGCTCCATCATTTACTCCCACGTGACCCTGAGCACGTGACTCTGCCTCCCAGCACCTCAGTTTCCTTATCTCTAAAATGGGATTAATATTTCCTGCCTCATAGTGTTGTTGCAAGGATGAAACGCATTTCTGCATGCAGAGCGCTTAGAAGAGCGGCTGGTACACCATACGTGCTCCGTGAATATCTGTTCACGGTGTAGATTCCTAACCTAAGATGAGGGATAAGCAGGTGGTAGCCAAGGCAAAGCCCAGAACATGTTGAAGAGCCAAGGTGATGGTGCTCTGGAGAGACTGCAGGCTGTTCCATGGGGCCGAAGCCTCGGGGAGCAGAGGGGTCAGAGAAGAGGCAGGACTGTGAAGGGCCTGAGTGCCAGACTCAGGAACTTGAAGGTTCTCCGGAGGGCACTAGGGAGCCATGGAAGAGTCTGGAGCAGGGAAGCAGCATGATCAGATGTGTGTTTTAGACAGATCCCTCTGGCTGTCATCCTGGAGGGTGAGTTGAAGGGTTGGAGAGGCCAGGAACCCAGGGAGGGCACTGGGGCAGCCCTCAGGCAGGAGAGGAGGGACCCAGGCTGGGTGATGGGCTGGGTAAGGCTGGGGATTGCTTGGATGTGGGGGAGAGAGGCAGGGGCAGAGAGGAGGAGAGCCGGTGCTAGAGTAAGGGTAGATGGGACCTGTGGGCTGCCTGGCCTTCCCCTCAGGGCAGGGGCCCACCTGGCTCCCAGGGAAGGCGGAGGCTGAACCTGCACTCTGCCCTCTAGTGGCCACTGTGTCTCTAAGCGGGAATGACCCTGAGCTGATGCTCCCAGGAGAAGGCACCTCCGGGCAGGTTGCCCAGTGCAGTGCCCACCATGAGGCCGCCAGGGCCCTGTGAGCCAAGGGGGTAGGGCTCCCACTGTCTGGCTCTGTGCTCAGGGAGGGCCTCTCCCACTTGGGCTAGAGGGTCAGCGTGGCGGGAGGAAGAGGTGCTTTGTGGGCAGTGCCTCTGGGAGGGACCACTGAGCCCAGCCAATGCGCCCACTCTGCACCTGCAGGCTCTTCGCGGCCAAGTGCAGCGGCTGCATGGAGAAGATCGCCCCCACTGAGTTTGTGATGCGGGCACTGGAGTGCGTGTACCACCTGGGCTGCTTCTGCTGCTGCGTGTGTGAGCGGCAGCTACGCAAGGGCGACGAGTTTGTGCTCAAGGAGGGCCAGCTACTGTGCAAAGGTGACTACGAGAAGGAGAAGGACCTGCTCAGCTCCGTGAGCCCCGACGAGTCCGACTCCGGTGAGCTGCGCCTGGAGCTGGGGCAGGCGGTGGGGAGAGCCGCCCCTGCAGGAGAAGCCCACTCGTGACCCCAGGACCTGCACTATACACAGACACTGCACCCACATCCGATACGCACACGCACTGATGGGTTCAGTACACACGTGCACATGTGGGGTGCACACAGACACGTGTGCACAGCCTCACAGGTGCACGAATGTACTTGGACACTCACACACACAGGTGTAGGTGCATGTGATCACAGATGCACACACACAAGCACATAAAATGCATGTGTGGATACCCATGCCCAGGAGTGTAAATACACAGACACATGTCCATGTGTAGACATGTGCTTACATGCCCAAGCATGCAGAAGCCCACACCCATGTAAACATGTGCACGCACGCCCCAGCACACTCACGCAGTGAACACCTACGCGTGTGGCTGCACACGTTCATCCACGTGCTTACATGTACTGTGGCTTGCACACACATGCTGCCACACCGCCTGCTCTCGGGCCCACCACCCTCCCCCTGCTCTTATCCTTGCTGTGGCCCCCCCACCCCGACAGCACAGCATCCCAGGGGTCTCTCCCAGCACCGGGCCTGCAGGCTGCAGGTGTCTGATCTGATGCAGCCTTTCTGCATCGCCCCCCAGAGCCTTCAGCAGTGGGGAGCAGCAGCCCCAAGCTATTCCCTTTTTTCCCCGCTGCATGGGGAGACTGGGGCCCTCGGTGGTGGAGGGAGAGACTCCATTTCCCGGGGTGAAGCCTCCTCTCTACCCTGCTCCAGCCCCCAAAAGACTTTACCAGTTTGGAGCCCTCCTGGCAGGAAGGGCAGGGCCAGCTGGGAACAAGTCTTAAGGACGGAAAAGTCAGGGAGCAGGCTGGCACCTTGTCATTCCTGGGGGTGGCGAAGATGGACTGGAGCAGGGGGCGTGGGGAGGAGGCGCCCTGATCTGCCGGGCCTTGTGGGGAACCTGGAGCCCATGGTCACAGGACCTGCCCACACGAAGGAGCGCTGTCCCTGCCAGAGTCTTTGGAGGAGGTGTGAGCTCCCACCACCTGTACCTCTGTCCATCCCTGGGCAGGGCACCACGGCGGCCAGGCTGCCTGGGCTCCTGTGGGAGAGCAGAGGCCAGCCAGGTGCCATTGGCACGTTCACGCCAGGCCTAGGGAGGGGTTCTTGGAGGGAGGTCCCCTCCACAGGGGTCATGCTCAGAGGAAGATGGTCTAGGAGAAAGGAGACCAGTTCAGACTCGGGGTCAGCAGGAGGCATGGGGGGTGGGAGGGATGCTCTGCTATCTGTGTGGGGCTGGCATCTCTGAGACCCACAACTCGGGCATGGAAGTGGGTGTGGGTGTGCCTCCGGGTGAATACACACGCTTCTGCACGCACGTGTGTGTCTGTTCAGATGTGTACATGTCTGTATGTCCCTGCCTGTGAGCATGCACCTCTACGTGTGTGTGTGTACGTGTGCACATGTCATGGTCACAAGTACTCCTGTGTGAGAACGTCTGGAGTGTGTGTCTTTGCCCATCAATTCTTAGTCCCTGGAAGCTCCAAGGAAGCAGGCTCCTGGTAGCCTCCTCTCTGGGCCGTGAGGCCCAGCTAGTGCTGGGCTAGTGCCGTGGGAACTGGTTTTCCCAAAGGCTGACTTGCTGGGCTGGGGTCTGCCAGGCACCGGAGGCCAGCAGGACAAGATGGGTCCCAGGCAAGATGGGTCAGGGGAAGCCCAGGGCCAGAATGAACACAGATGCCAGCATCTCTCCTCAGGTGGGCCATGGGCCTGATGAGGACAGCAGATCGGCCACAAGTGAGCATCCTATGCTCCCTTCAGTGTGTCCAGCCACATGTGTACACCTGCGTGCTTCTGCAGTGCCCATACCTGTCGCCACGTGGGCCTGTATCTCTACCATTCTGAACGTGTACGCATCTGAGTGTGCAATGCACGCGTGCCTGTGTGTCTCTGCCTGCTCACCAGGGTGCCTTCCTGTGTGTGTCTGCCTGTGTGTTGTCAGCAGAGCAGGTCTGGGGGCCTTGGTTCAGGTCTCCCTGGGGATCCAAGCTAAGAAAGTGAGGAGTGTGTGCTGAGGAAGGGGACACACAGGGCCTGGATGGGAGATGAGAGACTAGATAGGCAGGGTCTATGGGTCAGGGGAAGGGGGTGGTCTTTACCCCGAGGGCACTGGGGAGTCGTGGCAGGTGTTAGCAGGAGGTGATGGGATCCCATCAGGTAGCAAGTTGCCTGAGGATACAAGGCTGACAGGCTGGGGTGTGTCCCCCACAGTGAAGAGCGAGGACGAAGATGGGGACATGAAGCCGGCCAAGGGACAGGGCAGCCAGAGTAAGGGCAGTGGGGACGACGGGAAGGACCCGCGGAGGCCCAAACGACCCCGGACCATCCTCACGACGCAGCAGCGAAGAGCCTTCAAGGCCTCCTTCGAGGTCTCCTCCAAGCCCTGCCGGAAGGTGAGGGGCATCTGGGGTGGGGTGGAGGCTGACGGCCCCGAACGCGCTGCCTTTCCAGACACCACCCCTTCTGCTCCTGCTGGGGGCTGGGCGTCCCTCCCCCTCCCCGCCCATCCCCCCAAACCTGCTGCCTCCCAGCTGCTGCCCCCCGCCTACCCCCAGGCCTGACCCGTCTCCTTCTCTATGGGCAGGTCCGAGAGACGCTGGCGGCAGAGACGGGCCTCAGCGTGCGTGTGGTCCAGGTCTGGTTTCAGAACCAAAGAGCAAAGGTGAGTACAGGCACCTGCCACCCCGCTGGACAGGGGTGGGGTGGGGAGGGGGTGCAGGCAGAAGACCAGGGGCCTGATGAGGTGGGAATGAAGGGGGGCTGGAGGCGGAGACTGGCACACACTGTGTCTCCTGCAGATGAAGAAGCTGGCACGGCGGCACCAGCAGCAACAGGAGCAGCAGAACTCCCAGCGGCTGGGCCAAGGTGAGCAGGGCGGCCCGGGGTGGGGCCCAGTCTCTGTAACTAGACTCCCAAGAAACCTCCCGCCAAGGTGATCAGCGCTCAGGGAGCTGCTGCCTTGGAACCTGCTGAGATCAGTAAAGGAGACAGGCAGTGGGGGCCGTGGGACACAGGAGGGGAGATGGCAGGGTGGGTGGCCCAGAGGGGTGGCAGAATTTCCATATTCAAAACAGCGACGCGGTGTGCCAGGCACTGTTCTCACCGTTCCACACGCTCCGTCTCACTTAATTCTCACAGATCCCTGAGAGGAAGGGCATCGTTACATCCCATCTCACAGATGAGGAGACTGAGGCTCAGGGAGACTGAGGGACTTGTTGGGATCACTCAGCTAGTAAGGGGCACAGCCAGGCTCCAGCCCGGAGTGTAGGGCTCCTAAGCCTGTGCTTAACATGACCATACACCCTACTGCCCGCAGTAGAATTCAGCAGAAGTCTCCAGAGAAAGTCTGAAGGTGTTGAGGAGTCCAGCATGGACTGGGCTTTGCCCAGATGCTGTTTCCACAACTTGGGCTGGGGCTGGCCTCCCCGGCCCCATGGGGACATGGAGCCTTCTAGGTCTTGAAGGGAGGGCACTGGGAGCTCCCTGAGTCCACCAAACTGGGGAAGGGGCCTCAGCTGCCTGCTCCCAGGTGAGCCGGGGTCTCTGAGGCGGCTGCCAAGGGATTGATGGGCAGCCCCTCTACTCAGAACTCTGGGGCCAGACCAGTGTCCCAGGCTGGACCTTGGGCTTCAAGGCCGTGGCCTCAGAGCCCAGCTCTTCCTGTCTTCTTTCTCTGCCCCCCTCTCCCGAGACGGCGCAGCCTTCTGGGGCTGCAGCCACGGCTTCAGGTCTGCCAGCCTGCTCCCAAGCTGTGTCTCACTCTCCGGTGTTCCCAGCTGCCCCCTGGATGCAGCCTCCCCAGGAATGTTCCACGGTCCCCTCGAGCTCATCACAGCCCATACTGCACTTCATACCGCTGCCCCTGCTGCCACATGCACAAAACACCCCCTACAGCTCCCCTACCCCGTCTCAGCAAATGGCACTACCGCCCACCCAGTACCCACACCAGGAACCCAGGAGTCACCTCCCCCGTCCTGTCCTACACGTACTGCATCTGCTCAGTCACCAAATCAGGCAGTGGTTTCTTGTCCCATGTCCCTCATGCCCCTCTTAGTCTTTCCCACATCTGCATTAATACGGACCCCAACCCCTCCCAATGGTCTCCTCCTCTGGCCTCCACCCTCCCAGCCTTTCTCCACAGTCGCTCCACAGCTAAGACCCTCCACTGGCTTCCTACAGCCTCAGGCGAGCCCCCACTCAGCTCGGGTCCCCAAGGAGCCATCTCTCTCCTCAGGCACAACCTTCTCTTGTCCTCACGCTCCATCCCCATGGACTGGGCTCCTTGCTCCCACAGGGCAGTTTCTCTCTTCTCTGCCTTTGCTGCCCTTCAGCCTGGCATGCCTGCCCCCTGCTCGGCTGGTTGAACCTCTGCTGGTTGTTTAAGTCGCATGGAGGTGGTGGGCCCCTTCCTCCAGGAAGCCTTCCTTCCCTGAGCCTTGTTGGCCGGGGTGCGGGCTCCACCTTGATGCTCCCAGATGCAGGGCACTCACTGCACCCATATGTTGTCGAATCAGTACTGGCTGCTCACTGGAAGCCTCTGTCTTCCCCAGGCTGGGAGCTCCTGGAGGGCAGGGCTGTAGGAGGAAGGGAGGAGGTGGGGAGGGAGGGCCCTTTCTGGAAGAGACGCTGGACTGTGTGTCTGGGGAAGGTTGGTGGGCTGGGGGGTCAGATATGTAGGCTCAGTGACCCTAGAAGGCCACAGGCAACCTCAGCAGGGGCAGGGCTGGGAAGGAGGAGGCCAGAGAGACTGCAGTGGGCAGCCTGGACTCGGGGGTCGTAAGGGAGGTCATGGGACTCCTGGGGTACATCTTTGAGGTCTCCAGGACAGGGCAGGCAGGGCCAGTCAGTGAGGGCGTGCTCTGTCCCCAGAGGTCCTGTCGAGTCGTATGGAGGGCATGATGGCCTCCTACACGCCGCTGGCCCCACCGCAGCAGCAGATCGTGGCCATGGAGCAGAGCCCCTACGGCAGCAGCGACCCCTTCCAGCAGGGCCTCACGCCGCCCCAAATGCCAGGTGACCACATGAACCCCTATGGTAAGCTGCCCGACCCCCTGCTGCCCCAGCACGGCCCCTGCCCCCTGCCTGACCTGGCAGGCCTGGGGCTGAAAAAGCCACCTCCCGCCCCAGGCCCCCCCCCCGCCCACCCCGGCAGCCCCTTCCGACACAGCCCACCTGCCTCCTCCTGACCAGAAGGGGGCGCCCTGGAGACCTCACCCACAGCCCCCAACCCCTCTGGTTGGGCACCGTCGGCAGGTCATCCTGTCCCTCCCTCACCTCCAGCCACACTGCCTGTAGGGCCAACAGGGCCCCCAGGAGCCCCAGCCTGTACCCCGGTGCTGACACCGCCTCTGCCCCCCAGGGAACGACTCCATCTTCCACGACATCGACAGTGATACCTCCTTAACCAGCCTCAGCGACTGCTTCCTCGGCTCCTCGGATGTGGGCTCCCTGCAGGCCCGCGTGGGGAACCCCATCGACAGGCTCTACTCCATGCAGAGTTCCTACTTCGCCTCCTGAGAGCCAGCTGGGCCGCACGGACGCTTGGGCAAGGGCCCTGGGGTGGGACTGCAGGCCGCAGAGGCTGCCCTGCCACCCGCACAGACTCTACAGACAGCCATACGGTGCCCTCCCCTCGGCCAACTGGGCCTGGCTAAAGTGCCCACTGGGCACAGCCAGACAGGCAGACGGGCACAGCCTGGGCAGGGGCTGTGTCCTGCCCACAGAGACTGTCACCCCCAGGGACCCAGAGCTCTCGGACAGCCACTCATCTCCCAGCCCCACCTCGGCCTCCATCACCTCCTTCCCCCTCCCCATCTCTTTTATGGGAAGCTTAAATTCTCTCTATTTTTTTAAATGTCCTCTCTCTGTCCAGGCCACCTCCATGGCATGGGCCTAGGTCGAGGCAGGGCCCCCGTGCATGCCCCCAGACGATGGTGGGTGTGAGATGTGTGTGTACCTGTGCCCTGCACTGTGCCCACCTCCCCCGCCTCTGAGGTCAGGCCCGCCAGCCTAGGATCACCCCTTCCAGCTGGAGCCTGGAGAAGGAGTAGGGAAGAGCCTGGCAGGTGGGCCAAGCCCACCACAGCTCTGCCCTGAGGGGCAATCCTGGCGGGACCAGGGACGGGTAGGTTGAGCCCAGGCTGACTCAAAGGGATGGAGACATACATGCAAACACACACACTTAAAGGCACACCCATGCGGAAACGCACACAGATACATAGACGTGCTGAAAGAGACAGACAGGCCTCTGCGGGTCAGCCCTGCCCTGCCCTGTCAGGAAGCAGGAAGCGGCCAGACAGGGGCAGGGAGCCCCTCTGATAGCAATAGGAGGGGAGGGAGGAAGTGAGGAGGGTAAGGTGAGCTTGAAGCACGTGGACACAGATGTGTCTTAGCTTCTGTCCAGATGGGGGCTGCCTGGGCAGAGGCAGAGGCCGCAGAACCAGGTAGAATCAGACCAAATGGCAGAACCTCCAGGCGGAAAAGCATCTCTAAAGTCACCCACTTGGCACTCCATAGGATGTTTGGTTCCTGCCCAAGCCACTTCTGCCTCTCCTCGCAACCTTCAGTGACTTCATCGGGCCCCAAGTCAGCTGCCTTTTCTGCTGATTCCACCTCTGCTCTATTCAGCCCTGAGTCCTCGCTTCTCAAAGCCAGGCTTTTCCAGCTTCTCCAGCTCTTCCTTTTAAACTGTACCACTCAGCCTGGCTCCAGCTTTCCCTCTAAAGGTATGGAACAGATATAACCCAGTCTTCCCACTGTCATCAGCCAGCCAAAGTGAGCAGGTCAATCACCTCCCCCACTTTAGGCACCCTGCCTCTGTTAATGTGGCCTGAGACCCAGTGAATGGTTTAGGGCACATAACCTTGGAAACTCACCCTGCCCTTTTGTAACCAGAGCCCCTGACCCTGCCACACGTGTGATAGCTAAGCCACAACTCTCTTCTCTGTGTGTGTGGACGGGGCACTTATCGGTCCCTGGAGAGCCCGTGAAGGACCTTGACTTTTTTCTTGTTACGTTTCCTCTTATTTGATTCATTCCAGCCTGTGGAGTTTCTCTGCACCCCAACTCTGGGACCACTGGTTTGTTCTCCCTCCTCAGCACGTCTGCCGATATAAGGAGTCGGCCCTGTGTGTCTCACCTAAGGCATGTGGACCATTTTGTCAAACGCCCTGCTAGGAGCCAGATACACTGTATCAACCTCTGCCCCCAATCTACCCAAGTACTAACCCTGTCAAAAGAGGAAATGAGGCCAGGCTGATGGGCCCTGTTCTCAGGGACCCCTTGCTGGCCCCTGGAGGCCACTGTGTCCTCAGCCAGTGCTCATGGCTCTGCTTTCCATTCTAACACTGAGCCCTAGGCTGCAGAAGCTTGCCTGGTCCAGCCTTTGAGCTGATGGGATGACGGGTGTCTCTCCACCCGTCTGGAGAAGGGCCCCTCTGTCTGGCCCTTCCTGGGATCCTCAAAGTTCACCAACATCCTCTGTGGTTTTGCTTCTCTGTCCTCTGGGGAGACCTCAGTCCCTCCAGAGCATCCCAGGCCAACCTCCCCACCCCTCCTGGGCTTCTGCACACACGTCTTGCCACACTCTTCACCATGGCAGAGCTGGCAGAGCTGAGACGCGGCTCAGAGTCAGCCCTCAGGCCCCAGCAGCCAGCCTGGCCCTTCTGGGCTCTTCTTGTTCTACACAGAACTTCCACACGGTCTTAGCTGATGTCCTGAGTCCTTGTGCAGTCTCAGCCCACCTAGGTTCTGTGCCATCTCTTGGTCCTGGGTCACCACTTGTCCCTTAGGCAGCCACTCTGGTTTCTTGAGAGATGGTCCCCTTTCTCCTCTTATGCCCACACAGTCAAATCATGCCAGGGGCACTGGGGCAGGTCCAGGGGTAGATGTTCTCCCCCACCAGTAGGCCTGGCCCTTCTCTCCCAGACTCTTTAAGTTGGAAGGAACCTCAGGAATGGGTCAACTAGTCCACCCCTTATTCTGCAGCTGGAAAATGTGGGCCAGGAGAGGGGCAGGGACAAGGCCTCTCTCAACTAGTCAGGGACAGAGCTGGAGCAGAGAATAGGGACACCACGCCAGCTTCTCATCCTCTGTGTCTGGTGAACGACCTCCAGGCCGGAGCATGACTTGTCTTGGTAAAATTGCCATTCTGGGGCCTCATAAACCCCAAATCCAGCCTGGGCTCTGCCTCTGCCGTTACACTGCTCCCTGCCAGGAACTGGTACAGGACACCCATGCTGATGGCCCACAGATTGTCCAAGCGAGAGGGACCTCAGCCCCTCGTGCCAAAGATGCCCCATCAGCTAGTCTAGGTAGCACCTTCGCTGTACTGCAGCTCGCTGCCCCCAGGCTCTGATGCCCACTCTGCCCAGCTCTGGACTAGGTGTGGGGACACAGATGCACAAGATGTAGGCCCCCCCGCCTTGAGGGGCTCTCTCCTAGGAGGAGAGGCATACACATTCCGCCCCAAGCCTGTCTGGACATTGCTGGGGACCCATTTCTCAGATGAGGAACCTGAGGCTCAGAGAAGGTCACCCAGCAGAAGCACACAGAACCGAGCAGGCTTGCTGGGGTCTGGGGCTAGCTGAGATGGCCAGGCTCTTTCCACTTCGCATAGCAAGTGCAGCCTTGACCTGAGGTGGAGGGTGTGCGTAGCCAGGACCACTCCCGCCCCTGCCGTGATATGGGATCACCATCACATGGTGCCTGGGTGGGAAGCCCAAGGGAAGGGGGAGGTAGCAGTCTGGTCTCTGGAGGAAGAGGGAGAAAGTAAGAGGTGGGCAGGGTGAGTGCTGGAGAAAAGGCGAGTCCTGTTTCCCTTTGGGGAAGTTGAGGTTCAGAGAGAGGAAGGAATATGCCCCAGGTAACACAGCGAGTGTTACCACCTACCCCGTGGAGCCTTCCAGGGAGGCCACACAGAGGGACGCTGTGGTTCTAAGAGTCAGACTGTGGGCTCAGCAGAGCCCATAGAGAAGGGGCCAGTGCCAGTGGGCTGGGCATCTTGGGAGGCTTCCTGGAGAGGATGAGGTAAGGGGGTCCACCACGTCCAGATGAGTAGGGCCCTAGCAGTGAGGCTTGGGGGAAGGAGAAGTGGCTGACCCCTGCCTGGGCCCAGCCTGAGCTCTGGGCACCACCTGGGGTGAGAATCTCATCTCCCATGTGGGAGAACCTGCAGCTCTGGGCTCACTCTGCCCCACGCGGAAGGGGGTCCACGCTCACAGGCACGCACACAGACACACTCACACCCAGACACACATGAAGGCTCACGGACCCACACTCGTAGACATGCCGCCTGGGGGCCAGGGGAGCAGGAGGGACCCTCCAACGTTTGGCCCTTGGACGGTGCCATTTCCAATGGGCGTCTCTGCTGTGCCCCGGCCCCCTCCAGGGTCCCAGGGGAGCTCAGCCCAGCCAGGTGTGGGGACCGGGCCACCAGCCACTGCTGTTCTCCTTGTACAGACTCTCACTGTCCACCCGCCATCCCCAGACACATTTTATTTAATAACTTGTCATTGTTAAATTATTTATTAGCGTTTACATCACCACCCCACCCTGCCCTCCACTCTCACCTTCTGCCTCTTCCCACAAAAGCAGAAAATGGAAACAAAAAAAAGATGAGACATCAGTATATTTGTAAATAAACCAACCTGTACACGCCTGTGGTGCCTCTCCTTGGGGGGAGGCTGTGCGGGGCCTGAGCCAGTCCTGCATGAGATGTCAGCAGATTTCTCAATGGGCACCAGGGACAGCAGGTCAGGAAGGGAGAGCCTGGGGTCCCTGGTCTAGCCGAACACATTCCCTTGTCCCATCCCATAATTGTCATCTCCCCAACCTTGTCCTATCCCAACCCCGACCCATCTCCATCCTTGAAACAAATGCATCCCTCCCATCCCATTCCATCCCTTTCCCCAACACAATCATTCATTCACCCAACCAATATGAAGGGCCCCTTAAGTGCCAGCCACTAGGCTGAGAACTGGGGCTTGGTCCCTGCCTCAGGGAGGTAGACAGTGTGATGTGAACTCAGTTGAGGTACAGTGCAGCCTTGTTATAGGAGTACCCAACCTCATCTGGAGGGGCGGAGCATCATGGAAGGCTTCCTGGAAGCAGCTACATATTAAGCTGAGATGGGAAGTTAGCCCGCATGGGGGCACTGAATGGGGAGGAGTGTCTGCGAGCGCTCCATGCTTGTGCAAAAACTCAGGGGCTGGCAAAATCTTGTGAGTCTCTTGAACTGCAAGAATAGCTAAGTTTGGGGCTGGGGGAGAAGCAGTGAGGCTGGAGGCAAGGCCAGACCATCCAGGGTCCTGATGCTGAGTGGAGAATAGATCCAATTAGGTCAGATGGACTGGAGACTGGGGTCAACTCGGTCACCTAGGTGACAGATGACTATGGCTTTGACCAGGGTAGTAAAATTGGGAAGAAAGAAGGGGGCAGATCCCAGAGATACTGGCGAGAGGGGAGTCAGGGCACCTGGATCACTGTGATGGGGTCGCTGGAGCACTCTGATCTGAGGCACGTGGAGCTGAGGGTCTCTGGGGCACCCAAGAGGTGTCCTGGACAGGGCTGAGCCTCAGAAGGACCAGATCTGAGTATCCAGGTGTTCAACAACCAGGTGGATGGTCACTGAGGCACAAGGTGGGCGAGCTCACCCAGGGGAATGTGACAGGGAGAATGAAGCTGAGGCCAAATCCTGAGGACTCCGGGCTGGACATGGCCCTGGGATCCAGGGGAGATGGGGGTGGGGGTGGGGCCGGGGGGGTGGAGATGGCAGAGACTCAAGGAATGTGGTTCTCAAAGTATGTTCCTTGAGGTCTCAAGTTTCCTCAGAGTACCTTGGGTAGTATCAGTGTGTGTGCGTGCGTGCCCATGTGTCTATGGAAATAGCTCTGTGGGTCAGTCTGCCTGGGTAGATTGTGTAGGAAGCTGGGAGTCTGCACGTATTGGTTTATGGTGTGCAGCTGGCTGTCTAGATCTATGTATGGAGTTGGGTGTCTCAGACTTGTGTCCATGTGTCAGTGAAGACGTTTGCACAACCACACCTGGGTGTATCATTGCACATATCTGCCTGGTTGTGCATCAGGGGCACCAGCGCCCCTGGGGGCAGCTCCGCCCCACTCTCTCCTGCAGCCTCGGGTGACTCCCAGCCCCAGGGGCTTCTGGGTGAGGCCCTTCCATTCATCGCTTTCTTTGCACCCCACACACCCCCGAGAGGCAGATGTCAAGGTCCCATGTTTCAGAAGCGAAACCCAAGGCTCAGAAGGAGGAAATGACCAGTTCAATATGACAAAGCCAACAAGAGGCAGAAGAACCAGGGCTCAAAACCAGGTTTAGCTGTAAACCCATGGCCTCAACACCACCTCGGATGTCTCCCTAAGCCCACACTCTCTGGCCCTGCAACCTGGTCCTTCAAGGTCAGGCCCAGGGACCCAGGGAGCAAGGAAACTCTCTCCTACCTTCAGAGTGGCCTCACTGAGGCTCAGAGAAATTAAGTCACTTGGCCTAGACTGCAGAGCACAGAGGCAGGACTAAACTGGGCCCTTCAACCAAGCCCCAGGCCTAGGCTTCTGAGAGAGGAGACTCCCAGCTCAAACCCCCCACCCCACTCCCAGCAGTGGGCTGCCAGCTCTCTTGCCAACAAAATTCTGTCACTAAAAAATGTTTGGGGGGGTGGAGGGGAGGGGCTGTGCTAATCCATTGCTCCCCTCTCTCCTGCCTGTCTTCTCCCCACAGCCCAGAAAGTGAAGTCAGGGGAGGGGGAGGAAATGTAGGCCAAGTATGGAGACAAGAGAGGGTGTGGGAAAAGGTCTCCCTCCAGGCCCCTCTTTCCAGAGGACCAATAGTAGCCAAGTCCCTGCCACAGTCAGTCACAGACTCTAGCTCACTGACCCTCACAACAACTAAGAACAGCTATTATCCCATTGCAAAGATAAGAAAACTGAGGCTTGAAGAGAAGTATCTTGCTCCAGGGTGATTCCTCCCAGGAACCTGGGGTTGGAGAGGGTCTAGACCACGGTTCTGTGGGAGTTGAGAAGAGGGGTGGTCCCAGGAGAGGAACGCGACTCTGAGCCCACCCTACGAAACTTGTCTTCGAGGGTCTGAGGCCCGGCCCGGTCCTGCCTCTGGAGTTCACCACTGCTGCCTTCCCTGAGAAAACTGCGGGCTGTGAGGCTGGATTGGAGAAGGTGAGGTCTCTGCAGCAGCTACGTGGAATGCGAATCCACCTGACAGATGTGCGGTTGGATGGGCAGTCCAACAGGCATTAGGAGGATGGTCTGAAGGAGGGTGGCTGCATACAGCCCTGCAGTCCCCCACCGTGATGAGAGGGGCACCCCCTGGGCTCAGGCAATGCAGTTGGCCTGCTCGCCCATGGCTGACCTGCTGGAAGGTTCGATGGGCACTGAGGCAGAGAGTTAGGTAGCTGAGGGGTTCCACCCATTGCCTCTGGGAGCAGCCTTCAGGGATGCTCACCGTGCACCCCACGCTGTGCTAAGCCTTGCATATCTCGTTCCACTTTCTCCTCGAAGTCCCATGGGGCGAAAACAATTTAATGTCCACTTGACAGTGAAGACTCTGCTCTCTGCTGTTCCTCCTGTCCTGCTGGCCAGCGCTGCTCTGCCTCAGATGCCCCCTTTTGGCCTCTGAGTGTCCCAGACCCCACGCCAGGCAGACCTTGACCCCGGGCACTGACGGATGGACAGGGGTCTCTATTATGGCTTTGACTGCAGGGCAACCCCTGGGGCTTGACTGGAGAATGGAGACGGCCCCCGGATTGCTCATCCCTTTTGGTCTTCATCCCTTGCATGGCAGACCCTCCCAGGACCCTGCCCGCCTGTCAAGAGCTAAGAAGGAGCTGCGAGACAAGCACAAAGGACTCAAAGCTGGGGGAGGGGCTTCGTCAGCTGTGCCTGGGAAATCAGGGGACGCCTCCTGGAGGAGGGAACAGCCAGAACAAGTGCTCAGAGGTTGGAGCCTCAGAGGACCAGGGAGGCGGGGCACACCCAGGTTAAATTCAGGATCCAAAGGCCAGAGACAGCAGGAGGTGAGATGCCCACACTGGGCATCCAGGGGTCAGTCAGGCCCTTGGCAGTGACAGGACAACTGACACATCCCATACTCTGATTTAGCTGAGAATGAAGTGAGCACACTGTGAGATTTTGAATAATAGAGAGGAGTATATGTAAGGTACCTATTTGTGGCCTAAAGAGGAATAATAAAAACCAAAACCCTCTGTATCCGCTCCCTAGGCTACAAAAATGTACCAAAAACGTACATTTTCAATTCCTTGGAGCCCTTGATGTGCCCCACCATGGTCCCAGAAGCCCGTTTCTTCATTTGAAAAACTCTGATTCAAATCGGAGCCAAATCTGCAACAAAGTGAAGTGCAGGAAGTTCTCAGCACAGAATCAAGCAAGAATGGGCCCAGTGGCAGGGGGCCGGCCCCTGGAGCATCTCCTGTCTGCACGGAACATCCAGGCGCCTTTCTGTGTGCAGCACCCCACTTTCACTCCTTACCTCCCTTGGGGCGCTTTGCTATTAAACCCCCAACACAGACCAGAAGCTAGTTTGAATTTTGCTTCTGAACCTGCAGTCACCCATCAGGCCACGAGGTGGCCACCGGGAGTCAGGCAGGTGACAGCTGAAGCATCAGTTAGGCTCAAGAAACAATGCAGAGATGGGGCAGGCTTCAGATCATGGCCAGAGAAGGAAGGAGGGAAGAAACTCTCCTTCTGGGAGGCTTCTGTGCACCAGGCCCTGTGTGAGCGCTTTACAAGGATGATACCATGCATTCCTCGGCATTCCCATCTTACAGAACAGAAAAATAGGCTCAGAGATGTTAAGGAACCTTCCCGAGGCCACACAGCTAGGAAATGGCAAAGTTGCGATTTGAACCAGAGCTGGGGCAGTGACAGAGACAAAGGGGGAGGAAAACAAGGGGAGGTGGGAGGAGGGAAATAGCAGCCTTTCCTTGAGCCCTTGCTTCAGCGACTTCCAGCCTTGTCTGTCCTTCTCACTGATTCCTCACACTCACCTATGAGGCAGTTACTGGCACTACCTCCCTTTTACTGATAAGGAAACTGAGGCTCAGGGAGCCTTCGTATCCTCAGTGCCCTAGCTCCTGGGGAATCAACCCTCCCTGAGCCCAGACGGAGGAGCGCAGGGGATGAATAGAAGACTGCAAGGCACCCCCCACAGTCCCGCCTGGCCCCTTCTCCTCCACCCCTCCTTCAGTACCCAGAGAAGCCTCGTTCCCCAGGCACATAAAGGGGGGCTCCCTCACCAGTGCAAGATCCGGCTCCACCCTCAGTGTGTGCTGGTCCTTGTGGATGCTTCTAGAACAGGGGATGCAGGTCACAGTTGGGAGCCCCAGATTCAAGGGTCAGTATTTCATTCTGATCATTTCAATCCCTGGGGCCTACCAATAGGGGGCAACTGATCTGGTGGGGGCCTGGGGCTCTGAGGGTATCCCATCCCACCAAGCTTCAGAGAACGGGGGTAAGTGCGATGATGTCAAGTTCCAGTCCCAGCTCTGCCAAATGCCGGCCATGTGACCTTGGGCAAGTCACTTAACCACTCCAAGCCTTGGTTTCTTTGTAAACAGAGGGATAAGCATAGAGCCATCATGAGGGTCACATGAGCAAGTGAACCAGGCACAGGGTTCAGCCAACCTCAGGTGCTCAAACAGTGCAGCTAAGATTATTCATGGGCGCTCCTCACTCTGCCTACCCAGGAAGCTCACTCAGCCCAGAACACTGAACCAAGAGGAGCCCAAGGGCCTTGAAGGCGTGGATGGGGGGTGGCCCTTAGCACTGACAATGGCAAGGCTCTCCCTTCCCCTTTAGGCCAGGGAAGCTTCCAGGAGCTGGGTTTCCTGTGACACCAGGCTACCTTTCCCCATGCTCGGAGGCTGACAGACACCTGGGCCTCCCATGACCTCAGGGGCCACACCAGAGGAGGCATCGAGGCACAGACAGTCAGCCAGTCCTGAGTCTCATGGCACAAGTTACAGGGATGCTGGTCGTTATGCTATCTGAGCTCTTGGCCATGAGCACATGCCTGGCCCCCTCTGGTGCCACACACACAGAGGGGAACCCCCTCCAGTTCACCCACAGCTGGAACTGGGAAGCTGTGCCGCAGGGCCAGGCAGTGGGGTACTTCATAAGCAACAGAGGTCAATTGAAAAAGTGAATTACTGGTGCTGAGTTACTAATAAGCAAACAATCAAGTTATACCCACCACAAAAATGACCACAAACACAGCGACTGTGACAAGAGCAGAAACCTAGAGTCATGCTCTGCAAAGCAAAACTCTGGAAGAAAGCAGCTTACTACAAGGTGTCTTGTTGCTTATAAAATACTCTGCCAACAACGAACAATAATGATAATAGTGATGATGACCAGGACAATAACGATAGCTACTGAGTACTGGGTACTTAGCATAGGCTAGTGCCTTCAGATATGATCTCATTTCATTTCCACTCAAAGTACTGTCACCCCCATTCTACAGATGAAGACGCTGAGGCTCTGAGAGGTGAAGGAGCTTGTTCCAGGTCACAGAGCTAGTGAGTGGCAGATCCTGAGAGCAACTTACCACTGTAAACAAGCAACTCTGCCTAGAAGGAAGGCCAGGACAGACAGGAAAAGCCCCAAATATTTTGCAACTCTGCATTTCTGAGGGGTGGAGCGGGCTTCACCGGACCAGGCTCCAAGCCAAGGAGTGCCTTGGAATGGCCTGAGAGACAGAGAAGGAGGCCTCATCCCAGGGCAACAGGAGTGAGGATTCAACAGCAAGGCCGAGAGGTGTGGCCCGTCTTAAGCTGCCTCCCAGGTGCTGGCCAGCAGGTTGGCTCATACAGGCCAGGACAAGAGAAGCAGGGAGAAAGGGAGACTGACAGCCAGAAAGCCACCCTCCCTCTCATGGCTAGCCCCGTCTATCACAGGCATGGTCTGTGCCTCTTGCATCATTGCCTTGTGCAAAGGGAACGGCGGAACTCAAGGTGGTCAGCCACTTGCTAAGTTCACACAGCCAGCTGGCACAGATGGGAAGATGGGGAAGGAAAGAGAGAAGGGTGGGTCCATTTTCACAGATTAAAAGCCCCCCACACCAGGATAGTCCGGGGAAGAAATCTTGTAGCTTAGGAGCCGAGAAAGTTGATGAACATCAGGCAGGTCAGGAGAAGAAGCAGGAAGAAGTAGGCATCATCCATGGGGAGGCCAGATATAGAAGCAAGTGCAGGAGCTGGGCTGGAAGTCTGGACTGGGACCCCTGGGAGCCTGGCCACACTCCCTGAGGCCTTTCCAAATCACTGGGAAAGGTGGGCACCTGTCTCAGAGGTGACTCCTGAAGCCACGGCACTGCTCAAGAGGGGGCCTGGCTAGCAGCACCATTGCATGGAGGACTCTACTAACACCAAACAGGAAGAATATTAAGACAACTACTGAGATTTTTTTTCCCTGGAGTTTTGCTTTATATTAGTTGGCTGCTGTGTTGTTTGGTACAAGGTTTATGATTATTTTATCTTTCTCAGGGAATGTATCTTTCTTCATTAGCTAATTCTATCTCTGTCCTGTTCAATGCTTTTGGTACTGAATTCTACTTTGATAATAAGGTTGGTACTCCTACATTGTTTTTTTTGTGTGTACCTTAACCTACTATCTTTGTCTCTGTCCAGCCCTTTATTTTATAATCTTTCTTTGTTCTTTTTTGGTTATATCTTATTTTTTTTAAAGTGTGTAACTGGAGTTCATTTTTCTTTTTGTTATACCTGATACATACACAAAACTTATAACTGATATAAGTTGTGAAGCATAAGATAAACACCTGTGAACCCAACTAGAGCATTACGAAAGACAGAAACTAGGACACTACCAAGACCACTGAGTCTTCCTGAGTATTCCAGCCCATCCCTCTCCTACCTCATCCTGAAGATAACCACTCTCTTGTATTTTGTGTTTATCATTGCCTTGCTTTAAAAATAAAAACGAATTCCTGATCCCATAAAATTATTGTTCAGTTTTCCATGTTTTTGAACGTTATGCTAGTAATACACTGTGCATAGTCTTCTACTAGTTCCATTTTTCACTCAATATTGTAGCCAACATTCACCCACATTCTCGCTTGTGACCATTATTCGTTGCTATCTAATATTCCATTTATTTTTTAATTTTCCTATTGCAGATATTTGGGTTTTTCCAATTTTTCATTAAAACAAACACTGCTGCAATGAATGTCCATCTACATGACTTCTAACGCACACATACCAGAGTCTTTACAGAATATAACCTGGTGGGGAGTTGCTGGGTTGCCAGGATATGCACAGGGTCAGCTGTGTCAGACAAAGTCTGTATCTTCCATGGTGATTTCACTATTTACACTCTCACCAGCAGTTAAGAAGAGTTCCTGTCGCTCCCCATGCGTGACAGTACTTATCGATTTGGATCTGCCCCAAAGGATTAGTGAGGTTGAGCATATTTTCATATGTTTATTCTCCATCTGTGTTTTCCCTTTTGTGAAATGCCTATTTACGTCTTTCACTCAATTTTCTTTTGGGTTGTTTGTCTTTTTCTTATTTATTTCTAGGGTTTTTAAAAAATATATATATTCTAGATACAAATCCTTCACTAGTTTTATGTGCTACAAATAATTTTTTCCAGCTTGCGGAATAGAAGTTCTTCATTTTAATGTAGCCTGATTCATCATACATTTATGGTTTGTGCTTTTTTTGTGTGTCTTATTTACAAAATCCTTCACTACCTGAATCAGAAATATTCTCTTACATTTTTTCTTAAAATTTTAAAGTTTTGACTTTCACATTTAAAATTTTAACCCATTAAGAATTTAGTTTGGAGGGCTTCCCTGGTGGCGCAGTGGTTGAGAGTCCGCCTGCCAATGCAGGGGACACGGGTTTGTGCCCCGGTCTGGGAAGATCCCACATGCCGCGGAGCGGCTGGGCCCGTGAGCCATGGCCGCTGAGCCTGTGCTCCGCAACCGGAGAGGCCACAACAGTGAGAGGCCAGCGTACCGCAAAAAAAAAAAAAAAAAGAATTTAGTTTGGAGTACAGGTGAGATAAGGATCCAACTTCATATTTTTCCATATGAATAATCTAGTATCCAGGCACCTTACATCAAATAGTTAATACTTTCCCAGTCATCTGAAAAGCCAATTCTATCGTATGTCAGCTTTCTACACATGTGAACTTTTATTACTGTTGCACTGGTCTATTGGTCTAATCCCATGCCAATACCACGTGCTCTTAACTACTAACACTTGATATTAAGTCTTGATTGCATTTAGGCATGTTTAACCACCATTTCTTCTTCAGGAGGGTACGGCTAGTCTTGGGCTTTTGTTCTTCCACTTAGAATCAGCTTGTAAAGTACTTTTAAAAATCCTATTGGGGTTTTGATTGGAATGACAATTACTCTATAGATCAATATGTGGAGAACTGAACAGGATAAATCTCCCTGTTTATTAGGTCTTCTCTGACGTCTTTCAATAAGGTTGTAACATTTTCTGCAACAGGTCTTGCACATCTTTTATTAGATTTATTTTTAGATTCCTTACTTTCTGTTGCTATTCTAAATGTTGTCTTTTTCTGAATTGTTTTATAAGTATAGAGACGAGCAATTTAGTTTTGAATATTATCTTATATCCTGCCACCTTCATAAACTCATTAATCCTAATAATCTCTTGGTATATTATTTTGGATTTTTTAATGTAGATAATCATCTCACCTGGAAATGATAGTTTTGTTTCTTTCTAATCATTATTCTTCTTTCCTTCCTTTTCTTCTCCTTGTTCTTTTAAAAATATTAAACACATTGGCTAGGACTTCCAATAAAATGTTGATTAGGAGGATATTAAGATCCTTATCGTGTTTTGTTAAGGATAATCCTTTTTACTCTTTATTAATAAGTACGATTTTGCTAAATTTTGTAAGTTAAGAAAATTCCCTTATTTTCCTAGGAAGGTAAGAATTTTAATCATGAAAGAATGTTGATTTTGATTAAATGCTTCTTCTACGTAGATCTTCTCCTTTAACCTGTTAATGTCACTGCACATATTTACAATTTAATATATATTAATAATGTTATAGAACATGTAATACATGCTAATATGTAACATAATATCTACTATACACAATATAATAATATATAATATAGTAATAATATTATTATATTAATATATAATATATGTTAATGTTAAACCTCATTAGGTCCATGGTATAAACCTGGTTTGGTCATGATTTTTAAATATCTTGTTGGATTCAGTCTTCTACTCTTTTTTGATTTTTGCATTTAGGCACATGAATGAGGTTGTCCTGATTTGTATAATAGTTATACCGATTTCTCAAAGTGAGCTGATAGTGTTCCCTTTTTTCTATTCTCTGGAAGAGTTTGTATAAAATTGTAATATCTGTTCTTAGAATGTTTGAAATCATCTGGGCTTGATGTTTTCTATGTGGGATTAGCAACCTATTTAATTATGTTTAGTGGTTATGGGACTATTCAGGATTTTTTTTTTCTTAAGCCAGTTTTGAGAAGTCATGTGTTCCAAAGAATCTGTGCATTTTGCCTGTTTTAAAATTTATTTAATATAAAGTTATATAAAATATTCTTTTTATCTTTTTGATCTCTGCTCTAGCTGTAGCAATATTTCCTTCCTCATCCTTAATATTATTGATTTATGCCTTTAAAAAATTCTTTTTAAACTTTGCCAGATGTTTATCTACTTTATTAGTCTTTCAAAGAATTAATTTTGGCCTTGTTGATTCCCTCTACTGTATCTTTATTTTTCTATTTTATTAATTTATGATATTCTTTCCTTTTCTTTCATTCAGCTTTTATTCGTTTCCTATTTTTGTAAGCTGGATGCTTAGCTAATTATCAGCTTTCTTTTGTCAGCTTTCTTTTTTAAAAATATAAGCATTTAAGGCTCTAAATTTCCCAAAAACTACCACTTACACTGCATTACAAAAGTTTTGATATGCAACATTTTCACTCATAAGGGCTTTAAAATTTTCCAGTGTGATTTTTTTCTAACTCACAAACACATGGAAAAATTTTTACTCATTGTTTTATCATTGATTTTTAACCTAGTTGCATTGCAGGTTACAGAAACATGATCTGTATACCGGATATTATAATTTACTAAGAATTGTATTATGTTCTAGTATGTGGTCACTTTTTATACATTTCCCTTGTGTGGATGAAAACATTTGTATTCTCTAATTGTTGGATTCAGGATTTTATCTACATCCATTTGTTCAAGTTTGTTAATTGTGTAGTTAAAATCTTCTATACCTTAATTTTTTCTTTGTTTGACATAGCAATAACTACAAGAGATATGTTGAAATCTTCCATAATAATCATGGATTTACCAATTTTTCTCTGTAGTTGTCCATTCTTTCTTTGTATGTTTTGAGGCTATTTTATGAATTGAATTGTTTTATCTTCCAGTTTCATTAAAACTTTTATCATTATTAGGAACTCTCTTTATCTTTTATAATATTTAACTTAATGACTATTCTTTTTTTTTTTTTTGGCGGTACACGGGCCTCTCACTGTTGTGGCTTCTCCCGTTGCGGAGCACAGGCTCCGCAGCCATGGCTCACGGGCCTAGCCGCTCCACGGCATGTGGGATCTTCCCGGACCAGGGCACGAACCCTTGTCCCCCCATAGGCAGGCGGACTCTCAACCACTGCGCCACCAGGGAAGCCCTATTGACTACTTTTTTGATAGTAATAAAGCCACTCCAGCTTTCCTTTGGTTGATATTTTTTTCTCTTGAATCATTTTGGGTTTTGTTTGTTTTAATATTTATTTATTTGGCTGTGTCAGGTCTTATTTGCAGCACATGGGATCTTCGTTGCAGCATGGAGGATCTTTTGTTGAGGCATGTGGGCTATAGAGCACGCGGGCTCAGTAGTTGCAGCGTGCGGGCTCAGTAGTTGCAGCGTGCGGGCTCCAGAGCACGAAGGCTCAGTAGCTGTGGCATGTGGGCTCTCTAGTTGTGGCATGCGGGCTCTAGAGGGTTCAGGCCTAGTTGCCCTATGGCATGTGGGATCTTAGTTCCCCCACCAGGGATTGAACCCGTGTCCCCTGCATTGGAAGGTGGATTCTTAACCAGTGGGCTACCAGGGAAGTCCCCTCATGTATCATTTTGAATGCCTTTATTTTCAGCCTTTTGGTGTCCTTATGTTTTAGGAGTGACTTTTGTACACAACATACAGCTGGATTTTAAAAATATTTAATATTTCAAATATTATGTCTGTTTCTTTACTAAAGAGTTTAGCACATTTACAGCTTTTACAGTTAGTGATAAATCTGGATTTGTATCTGCCATCTAATTTTGTACTTTCTTTTTGATCCACCCATCTTTTCCATGGTTCTTGTTTCCCCTATCTCACTTTTTTAAAAGTTGAGAGGTTTTCCCCTTTTACTCCATTTCTTTTCCTCTACAGATTTGGTAGTTACATACTCCTTTTCTATTATTTTTTAGAAATTACCCTTAAATTTTTATTTTTCAAACTTTAAAAACAGTCTAGGGTTAATAATTATTTAGTCCCCCTGCCATCCCCAGATAATTCAAGGACTTTAAACCACATTAATTCCAATCACCTCTCCCAACTTGTATGTGACTGACATCCAGTATTTGGGTTCTACCTTTTTATTTCTTTTTTGCCCACAAAGTAGACATTATTATTGCTATTAACACTATTTTTTTTTTTTTTTTTTTTTTTTTTTTTGTGGTACACGGGCCTCTCACTGCTGTGGCCCCTCCCGTTGCGGAGCACAGGCTCCGGACACGCAGGCTCAGCGGGCATGGCTCACGGGCCCAGCTGCTCCGCGGCATGTGGGATCTTCCCAGACCGGGGCACGAACCCGTGTCCCCTGCATCGGCAGGCAGACTCTCAACCACTGCGCCACCAGGGAAGCCCTTAACACTATTTTATACAGACACTTTTTGTTTAAATTTACTTACTTGTTTACCACTTCTTTACTCATCATTTGTTCTTGTATATCAGACTTTCCTTTTGGGATCATTTTTACTTTCCTTTAATGAAAGTCTGTCAGTGGTAAAATCCCTCAGGTTTTGTTCATGTGAAGATGACTTTATTTTGTTCTCATTCTCAAAAGATAGTTTTACTGAGTATGCAAACCTAGGTCAATAATTATTTTGTCTTGGCTCTTTGAAAATAGTTCCCCGTTTCTTATGGATTTCTATTGTGGCTATCGATAATTTTACTGTTAGTCTAAATGCCATTCTTTTATAACCAGCTTGTTTCTATTCTCCGGTTGCTTCTAAGTTCTTATCTTTATTTATGGTCTTTTGCAAGTTTACTACAATGTGTCTAGGAGTGAATTCACTTCTCTTACAAGTTCTGAAAAGTTCTCAGCCATTATCTCTTCAAATATAATCTCACCTTAGCTTTCTCTGCTCTTTCCTTGTGGGTTTCAGCTGCATAGCAGACCTTCTTATTCTTGTCTCCATTTCTCTTAACCTCCTTTTATATTTTACATCTCTATTTTTTTTCTGTGCTATATTCTGGGTAATTTCTTCAGATCTACTTTCCAGTTCATAATTTTCTCTTCAGCTGCATCTAATCTATTTAGTCCAGCTCATGAGATTTTTATATCACTGATTATAATTTTCATTTATACAAGTGCTATTTGGTTTATTTTCAAATCTTCTGGCCATTGTAGACAGGTTTTTATTCCACATTTTTTTTGCGATGTGATTCCATCTTGTATTTCTTTGAACATTTTATACATGATTGTTTTATATTCTGTATTTGGTAATTCCAATAGCCAAAGTATTTAGGAAGGGCATATTGTCTCAGCGTATTGTTTATTGAATTGCTGACTCTCACTCATAGTGGCTTGTTTCCTTGTAGTTTGGTGATCACTGATTGTGAGCTCATATTTTTAATTTAAACTGTGGGAATCCTGAGGGCCTAAATTGGAGGTACATTCATACTGATGGCATTTGCATTTAGTCGGGGCTGCTATTAATCTGGGACTACTTTAGCCACCTTCAAGAGACCTGGGCACAATTCAGGAGTCTCAAGTTAAGTTCTCTCACCTCGCCTCTGCCCTAGACTTAATTTGCCTATCACAGTGCTTATTTCAACACTTAGCCTGACTTCCCTGTTTACCTGTTAGTGATGACTCCATGCTTTAGTTTTAGTTACTCACTGTCTTGTTGAGTTTTTCTTGGCAGAGGATATTTAGTCCTTAGAGATTTCCCTTACTTTCTAACAAACCCAGCAATGCATTAAAAATAATGGTTTGTTTTATTTTGTTTTGTTTTTGTAATTCATGCAGAATCTAGTTGTATTTTAGTGGGAGGGCCTTTTAGAGCACTAGTTCACCATCTTACCAAAAGTGGAAATCTCATGATGCTATTGTTATCCCCATTTTACAGATGAGGGAACTGAGACTTAGAAAATTAAATGTCTTGCTCAAGACTACACAGCAACACAAGCAGTGGCAGAGTCAAGACTAGAACCCATGCTGTCTGACTCCAGAACCTGAACCTGAGTTTATCCAGAGGTTTGCTGGTCCCCAAAGGAGAAGAAACATGTTTATAGGGTTACGGCCTTGAAGTGTGTGGTGCAGGCTCGGGTCAACACTCTGGGATGAACCCACAAACTTCTACTGAGGAAGGAATGATGAGACCCAGTCTGGCCCAGAGTGGGTAGGCCCCAGCCATCCAGCACCAGCTGCCAGCTTGGCAGCAGCTCAGCCAGAGGCCGTAGAGGGCACTCAGCCCGCAGTTCCACCCTGGGAAGGGAGCCAGAAGGAGCTTCCTGCACTCGGGTTTCCATGACAACCAGTCACCCTATTCAATAAGACGCAAAAGCCACAGGCAGTGACTGGAACATTCCTGAATCTTCAGTCCTCATTACAGGTAGGTCTTCTGCAGCGTTGGGGGCAGTGTGAGAGGGATTCAGAGGAAAGAGAATTCATGTGAAGGGATAATGTTCAAACAAGCTCACAATGCCACTCACCAGCCTCTTCCTCCTCACCCACACCCCAAGTATCATGGACCCAGGGTCCCATGTCCAAGGAAGTCCAGAAACAGGCTGGGGGCAGCCTGGTGCTAGGTCCCAAACAATACCGGTTCCCCTTTATCATTCAATAGCAATCCCCTCTTGACTCCTCCTGCCAGGTTCTCAGGCTCCTATGTGAAATAAGGGCCCTGCCCTCTGTGAGCAATTAGTCTAGTGCAAGACCTAGACAGATCCTAACAGCCAATTATAACCAGGGGGCAAGGGAGCACAGAGGCCATGAGAGCACAGAAGACGGATTCCCTCCAGGAAGTCTTCCCAGAGCAGAGGTACTTGAGCTGGGCCTGGGGTGACAAAAATCTAGCCCAGTACAGAAGGGAGGGAAGGGCATTCCAGGCAGAGGGCGCCACATGCAATAGGCTCAGAAGCATGAAGGGGTAAGGTTATTTTCGTAAAACGAAGCGAGGGAAGCAGGAAAGGCAGGCTTGAACTCAACGCTGTGAACTTTGGCTTTATCCTGGGAGCAACCGGCAGCCCTTAAAGGGTTTTAAAAGGGTATGACAGGACCCTATTGTCATCATAGTATCGAGGACGGATAGGAGCTCGTTGCAATAACACAAGGAGAGACCACAGTAAGGAGTACGATGACTGAGGTGGCAGGGATAAGAGAGAAGGGGACAGACTTGAGAGATGTTTAGAAGGGCAAATCCATAGGACTCGGTGAGAGATTGGCTGTGAGGAGTGTGAAAAGACAGGAGCGTTAGCCAGGAGCAGGTGTGGGAGTAGGGGAGGGGCAGCCACAACAGACCCTTGCCGGGTCATGCGGAGGTGACCAATTTTCCTCATACAGATGCTGGTGGTTGAGCTCCCTGGAGTGTGCTATCCAGGACATGTCCTCTCCAGGTCAACGCAGAAAAAGAATGTTTCAAAGCCTTTTTCAGCAGGCTTCAACTACCAGGCGGGCAGTTTCAGCTGCAGTTCTGCCCCCAACTCCCACGCCCTGCTCTGAACTGAACCAGCCCTGGTGTCCCAGAGCCCCCAACCAGGGGCAATCTGGGAAGCTAGTGTCTCTCCCTGCTGGGCCACTGGCTCCACATCTCCCAGGCCAGTGGAGCCAAATTTCTGTTTTATGCTTTTTGTTTCCTTCTGGTTATGTGCTTGTCACAAAGTTATGTCTGTGGCTGCTTGATTGGATAGTCTGAGGTTGTATCAATAAGAAGTAAACTGTAGAGAAATCAAGGTGATGATTACAAATCTTAAAAAGGGGCTCTGGGGCTTCCCTGGTGGCACAGTGGTTAAGAATCCGCCTGCTAAGGCAGGGGACACAGGTTCAAGCCCTGGTCTGGGAAGATCCCACATGCCACGGAGCAACTAAGCCCGTGTGCCACAACTACTGAGCCTGCACTCTAGAGCCCGTGAGCCACAGCTACTTAGCCCACGTGGCACAACTACTGAAGCCTGCCCACCTAGAGCCCGTGCTCTGCAGCAAGAGAAGCTACCACAATGAAAAGCCCACGCACTGCAACGAAGAGTAGCCCCCACTCGCCGCAACTAAAGAAAGCCTGCACGCAGGAACAAAGACCCAATGCAGCCAAAAATTTAATTAATTAATTAATTAATTTAAAAAAAAGGGGGGCTCTGGAGTCAGACATAACTGTGTTCAAATCCTTACTCTAACTGGCTGGGTGTCTCTGGGCAGTGCCTCCCCCAGTTAACGGGATCCTCCGACAGTCCATGCCCTTCTGCTCACACTTCTTTCCTCCCTCAAGCGCCACTCCTGTCCACATTCATCTCCTGTTCTCCTTCATCCTCTCCAGTGCAAGACCACACTCCTGCCCCCACTAATTGATCCTGGTAAGGAGTCATAGCAGGCTCCTGAGGGAAGTGTTGGGGCCCAGCTGCCTTCCCATGCCCCCTCCCTTCATTTCCAGCCCCCAACCTGATCTCCCAGCAGGTGCCAGGCCCGTCCATCAGGGACCAGAGCTTACCTGCCTCATCTGCAGACTGCACTGGTGTACCTGACCTAGATCGGGGCCCCAAGGCTGATATCCACTTCCGGTCCTCTTATTCCCTCTTCCAGGATCCCTCCTCGACCCCGCACACCCCAACACTCACTGGGAGCTGGAGGACGGAGGTGTGGCCTATGAAGGAGCCTGGGAAAGGGGGCGGGGCCAGGCCTGAGAAGCTACGAGGCAAACCCTACCCCTGGGCCCAGACAATCCAGACCCCCTCCAGGAAGGCCCGGGGTAACCAGAGAGGGGTCGCAGGCTGGCCGCCCCGCAGAGTCCGGGCACCCCGGGCCTGACCCACGCCCTGCCTGGTGGAGTCACCCCCTGGCCTGGGAGGCTCCCAGACTCAGCACCCACTTCCTGCCCGGGGCGGGGCCTGCGGCCACAAGCCAAGCGCCGTAAAATTTAAAGAGGTGAGAGAGACACTTCGCAGAAACCTCAGCAGTGCGGAGAAATGAAATAAGGCCTCCCTTCGGGGCGCCCGCCCCCGCCTACGCCGCCCCGAGCCCGGAGCCACCTCGGAGGGTCCAGGTGCGGACCCTCGCTTAATACACCCCTCTCCCTAGGGCTGGAATGGAGACACGCTCCCTCCCCACACTGACCCCCAGCTTGGGAGAGCGAGGCCAGGCACCAGGGATCCGGACCCCAGCAACCTGCGTGGTGTTCCAGGCTAGGGCTGAGTCCGGCCGCTGTCCCTCATCCCGGCCAGGGCCAAGAGAGCATCTCCTCCCCCACGGGGAAGAGCAGATCCCAAAATGCCCACCCCCGCCAACTTGTCCCGATGCCTTTCTCGGGTGTCCGATGGTGCTCCTGGTTCCCGCCACCCCCTCCCTCTCCTCGCCATCTGAGAGTCCACCCCCACCCCCGTCCAGCCCTCATCTTTCCCTCCATGATGATGGATGGAGCCTTCAGGGAGCTAGTGCGGGCCGGCTTGGCTCAGGCGGAAATGAAGAGGATAAGATCTGCGAGCCGAGCCCCTGTGACACTGTGATATCCGCCTCGCTCGCTGAGCTCGGGGCGATGGATGGGCAGAGCACCCCCCCCAACCCCCCCCACCCCGTACGCTGTGGGGCCGAGGGTCTCCGGCCCGCAGCCCCGGAACCCCGCCCCCCACGATGAAGCTCAAGCTAGCGCGCGTGTGCGCGCACACGGCGCCCCCCCCCCCACAACGGCGCCCTCCCAGAAACACCACACTGCAGTCACACACGCGGCAGGCTGACTCCCCCTTCCCACACACTTAGCCCTCTACACATCTGGCCGTGCCCCACACACATATATGGAACTGTCCCTCTTCCCAATACACTCGCAGCAGGCACGAGTGCACACACGAAGATTGTCCTTAGAACAAATCACACCTTATACATTTGCCCATCCTACTGCTTCTTGCCTGTGCACATATACCCACACCCAGGCAAGCTGAACCTCCTTGCCCCCAACACAGTGTTCCTAGAGTCTCATGGGTCACTCAAGAAGAGGGTGTGACCACTGTGAAACTCAGCCCTGGGCGGGGGTCTTAGAGCAGGGAGCAGGACAACAGTTGCTACTTGTACTCATCATCTTGTTTGGCCACTGAGTGGGTCAGGTTTGGCATGGACAGCGGGCAGCACTTGTACTGTCTAAAGAGGCCTCACCATCAGTGTTGCCATGGTTACCATCTTCCTAGCACTATCACACAGCAACATCATTGTTACTATGGCTGCAGACCCCGCACTCCCCTCCTCTGCATTGCTACCATTTGCTTGCCATTGCCATTACCATTGATTCATTCACTCATTTGTGTATTCACTCATCCCCTCACATTCTGCTTATCAACTCCGGATACAGAGATGAGTGAATCGGTGCCCCCCTTTGGGACTGCACAGTGGAATGGGGAAGATGAGAGGTAAGCAACCAACAGTATTGTATTGGGTGGGCCAAAAAGTACCTTTGGTTTGTTAAGTAAAAATAAAAGACATTTTTCATTTTCACCAAGAACTTTATTGAACAACATATTCACCCTTTTGTTCCACTACCTTCTGCCATTTTTCAGGCAACTTCATAACTCCATCTTCCCAAAACTTTTTACCTTTTTCAGCAAAGAACAATTCCAGGTGCCTTTTACAGTCTTCCAGGGAATTGAAATTTTTTCCATTAAGAGAATTTTGTAAAGACTGAAGTAAATGGAAATCCGAAGGTGCAATGTCTGGTGAATACGGTGGATGAATCAGAAGTTCCCAGCCAAGCTGTAACAGTTTTTGCCTGGTCATCAAAGAAACATGCGGTCTTGTGTTATCCTGAGGGAAGATTATGCATCTTCTATTGACTAATCCTGGACCCTTTTCATCGAATGCTGCTTTCAGTTGGTCTAACTGGGAGCAGTACTTGTTGGAATTAATTGTTTGGTTTTCCAATCCCACCGTTTACACAACATCACCTTCTTTGGATGAAGACCGGCCTTTGGTGTGGTTGGTGGTGGTTCATTTCGCTTGCTCCACAATCTCCTCCATTCCACACTGTTGTACAGTATCCACTTTTCATCGCCCGTCACAATTTGTTTTAAAAACGGAATGTTTTCATTACATTTCAGTAGAGAATCACATGCGGAAATATGGTCAAGAGGTTTTTTTCACTTAACTTATGTGGAACCCAAACATCAAAGTGATTCACATAACCAAGTTGGTGCAAATGATTTTCAATGCTTGATTTGGATATCTTGAGTATGTAGGCTACCTCCCGCGTGGTATAACGTTCATTGTTCTCAATTATTGTTTCAGTTTGATTGCTACCAACTTCAACTGGTCTACCCGACCGTGGAGCATCGTCCAACGAGAAAACTCCAGCACAAAACTTCACAAACCACTTGTAACACGTTCAATCAGTCACAGCACCTTCTCCATACACTGCACAAATCTTTCTGTGCCTTTGAGTTTTTACCTTTCTTGAAATAATAAAGTATAATATGCTGAAAATGTTGCTTTTTTTCTTCCATCTTCAATATTAAAATGGCTACACAAAAATTCACCAATTTTGATGTCTTTTTTTTTTTAAAAGCATGCTGATACGACAGCTGTCACATACAATCTAAAAAAATTGTTTTGAACGAAGTTAAAGACAACTAAGTGCTACTAGAGCCATCTTACAGAAAAAAAGCAAATGAACCTTTTGGCCAACCCAATACATTTTGCAAAGCCTTGAAGACCCATGAGGACTTGCCACATAGATGGTTTGGTAGAAAGGATACTCAGGGGACACCATGCAAAGAGGGCAACAATAAGAAGGGTGTGAAGCCATTGACAGCATCATCACCTGACCACCAGTTCGTGCTTGGTGTGCTGGGAGATGAGTGTACTCTGGGGTGTCAAGAGCAGGCAGTAAGGAGAGAAGGCCAGTTGCTGCCACACTATGAAGAATCTTCAGTGACCCAAGATTCCCCGGGGCACAGATCTGGGAGTCTGACAGACCTGGGTTTGAGTCCTGACTTTGCCAGCCCCTAGCTTAGGGACTTTGGATGAATCATTTCTGCACAGTGTCCGGCAATTAGCAAGTCAATGTTTTTACTACTGTCATTTTAAACCATGCAAAGGGGCTTGGAAAATCACCAACATTAAAACTTTTGGTCTCTAAGGGAAGCTCAAGTCCCTCTCCTCACTAACCTACCTCTTAGAGCCAAACCCCAGAGGAACCAAGGCGGGTGGTTCAGGCCAAGGGTATTACTTACTGAAGGATGAAGCCTGGGAGTGGGGCTTTCCTAGAAACCAGTCCACCTGTGTGCGTCCTCTCCTTTGTCCACAGGCTGACTCTCGGAGGGAAGAGAGTCACTATTATGCACTATTTTATCTAGTGCATAAAGGCCCGTTCGCCTAGGCCAGGGGCTTCAACTTGGTGGTTTGAACCCAAGGCCTTAAGTGATTTTCTTTAACTAGGGTTTCCCATCAGAACCAACAGGAAGGCTTTTTTGAAATGTGAATGCCTGAAAATTCTGACTCAGCAGGTTTGGGTTTGAGTCCTGAAAGAAGCTCCTAGGGGATTCTAATGTGTATCCTGGTTAATTTCCCATATATCCTGGCTGCTTATGCCCCTGGGACCAGCACTCAGTCGGTATCTTTGGTTCTGTGCAGATGCCCTCCCTTCTCAAGGACACTATCTCCATCCCCAGCCTCCTTCCAATACATGGCTAGAGCAAGAGCAGCTATGTTCTTCCATGACTCAGTTGATTGGTCCAAAAATGGGCAGCTGACCCAGGATAGGTCAATTAGACTCCTTCCCTGGGACTTTTAAAAGTTATTTTATTAAATTTTAAAATATAAACTATTTCATATATATGAAAGAATAGAGTAATATAATAAAAACCTTCTGCTCATCACCCATATTTAGCAATCATTTTGCCATAGTATTATGTCTGATTCTGCCCTCCTCCTGATCCATTTTCATTACTTTCTTCACTGCTACTTACCCATAGGTAACTACTATTCTAAATTGGTGTGTATCTGCTATTCACATTTTTATACTTTTACTATAGAGGTGTCCATTAAAATATAGTATTATTTTATATGTTTTTTATATTTAAATAAGTTTCACATACCATTATGTACATATTTACATAAATGGAATCATTTTCAACTTGCTTTCATTCAACATTGTTTTATAACATTTGTTTATGTTGATACATGTAGCCCTGGTCCATTCATTTTACCTGAGGAAGAGTAACCCATTGTATGAAAACACCATAATTTTTAAATTTCCTCCACTATTGTTAGATGTACAGATTACTTTCTTATTTCTTATGCAATTGCAAATGATCCTGCGATGAGCATCCTTGTGCATGTCTCTTTGTGTGTAAGAGCAAAATATCTCTGATTAATATAGCAGAGAGTGGGATTGCTGGGTCCTGGGGTGTGTACATTGTCAAGCTGTGTTTCCAAATTTCTCTCCAAAGTTGTTGCACTAATTTACTAATTTGCCCTCCCACCAGTAGTTTGCAAGAGTCATTTCCCCACATCTTTATTAATACATACTTGGTACTGCCAGGCTTTTAAATGTTTGCCCATTTGATGGATATGATACGGTGTCTTATTGCTGATCATTTTTGTGTCTTTCCCCAATTATTAGTGAAGTTGAGCATCTTTTCTTTTTATGGGAAATTCCATTTTCTCCTTTGTATATTAGCTGTTGATGTATTTTGTCCACTTTTCTGCTGGTTGTTTCTATCTTATTGAATTGAAGAAGTTATATAATCTGAATATTAGTCCTTTACAGTTTTTTTATTTTGAAAATATGTTCATTCACTTTGTGGTTTTTAAATATTTTAAACTTAGGATGCCTTTGTATATGGTGGTTTTGGCACAGGAATAGGCAAAATGGAGCAGAAAGGACAAATTTATCACTCTTTTCCTTCATGGTTGGTTCTTGTTCCCCCCACCCCCCATCATTTGCTCTCTCCCCTACGTTTAAGAAATCTTTTCCTAAACAACACCACAAGATATTCTCTAAGACTTTCTTCCAGTTATTTTTAGCCTGCCTTTTTATTTTTATTTTTTGGCTGCGTTGGGTCTTTGTTGCTGCACGCAGGCTTTCTCTTGTTGCAGCAAGTGGAGGCTACTCTTCGTTGCGGTGGGCGGGCTTCTCATTGTGGTGGCTTCTCTTGTTGCAGAGCACAGGCTCTAGGCACACAGGCTTCAGTAGTTGTGGCACGCAGGCTCAGTAGTTGTGGCTCATGGGCTCTAGAGCACAGGCTCAGTAGTTGTGGCACATGGGCTTAGTTGCTCCGCGGCATGTGGGATCTTCCCGGACCAGGGATCGAACCCATGTCCCCTACATTGGCAGGTGGATTTTTAACCACTGCACCACCAAGGAAGTCCCTACTTTTTTACATTTAGCCTTCAAGTCACCTAGATTTTAATATATGGCCTTCCATATATTTATTATTATTTATATATTATTTTCTATTGTCTTCTATATAGATGGCCAGTTGTTCAAGCACCCTGTGTTACATGGTTTCCCATTTCCCCACTGATTTGTGAAGTGAGCACTGTCATATACAAACTTCCTATACATGAGTAAGTCAGTTTCTGGGTTCTGCTTTCTGTTCTGTTGATCTAGTCATTTATCCCTGTGCCACTACAGTTTTGATGATTATATTTATATATAAGAAATCTTTTTTTTTAACATCTTTATTGGAGTATAATTGCTTTACAATGGTGTGTTAGTTTCTGCTTTATAACAAAGTGAATCAGTTATACATATACATTATGTTCCCATATCTCTTCCCTCTTGCATCTCCCTCCCTCCCACCCTCCCTATCCAACCCCTCTAGGTGGTCACAAAGCACTGAGCTGATCTCTCTGTGCTATGCAGCTGCTTCCCACTAGCTATTTATTTTATGTTTGGTAGTGTATATATGTCCATGTCACTCTCTCACGTTGTCACAGCTTACCCTTCCCCCTCCCCATATCCTCAAGTCCACTCTCTAGTAGGTCTGTGTCTTTATTCCCATCTTACCTCCAGGTTCTTCGTGACCTTTTTTTTTTTTTTTCTTAGATTCCATATATATGTGTTAGCATACGGTATTTGTCTTTCTCTTTCTGACTTACTTCACTCTGTATGACAGACTCTAGGTCCATCCACCTCACTACAAATACCTCAATTTCGTTTCTTTTTATGGCTGAGTAATATTCCATTGTATATATGTGCCACATCTTCTTTATCCATTCATCCGATGATGGACACTTAGGTTGCTTCCATCTCCTGGCTATTGTAAATAGAGCTGCAATGAACATTTTGGTACATGACTCTTTTTGAATTATGGTTTTCTTAGGGCATATATGCCCAATAGTGGGATTATAAGAAATCTGGATACATGGCAGATGTGACAAAGACTGGTTCACTCTTTGCTACACCTCTTTTTTCTTGTTCTTAGGATGACCGCTGGGCTCCATCTCACAGCACCCCCTTGCAAGTAGGTGGGTGAATTCTGACCAATGATGTGAATGGAAACAATGTACACTATTTCTAGGCATTGCTTATAAAACCTCCCATGCATGATCCTTCTCTTTCCCCTTCTGCCAGTTTGATGCAAATATGCATGATGACCTTGAAAAATGGGAGCCTAAAATGGAAGAAGCCTGGGTCTATGAATTGCTGCTTGAAGGAGAGCTGCCCACTGATCAGGAACATCAGATCTGGATTTTAAACAAGCTAGAAATAAAGTTTTATCACATTTGAGCCTTAAACATGTTGAGGTTTGTTTCAGCAGCTAGTGCCATCCTAATACTGTATGGCTAAGTACCTCCCTGTATCCTTGTTCTTCCTCCTCAAAACTGTCTTAGCTATTTTGGGCCCTTATCCAAAAAGATCAGTTTACCAAGTTCCTTTTAAAAACCTTGCTGTGTCTTTGGTTGGAATTCCATTTCATTTCTTTCTTTCTTTTTTATTAAAGTATAGTTGATTCACAATGTTGTGTGGAATTCCAATTAATTTCTACATTAATTTGTGGAGGCTTACCATCTTTACAATATTGAGTTTTTCCATTCATAAACATAATCCATATATTTAGATATTATTTAGATTTTATCAGATCAATAAAGATATATAATTTATTTTATACATAGGTCTCATGTATCTTCTGTTACTTTTAGTCATAGTTATGTTGATTTTGTTGCCATTGTGAATGAAATCTTTTTCCTTTTCACATTCTATGTCCAAATTGGGTGCTGCTATATAGGAACCCGAGTGGTTTTTGAATATTTATCTTGTATCTGGCAACCTTGTTAAATTCTCTTATTAGTTCTGATAATGTGCATACTTTGGATATACAACATATAAAAGTTGCCTCCACTTGCCATTTTCTATTCCCTCTGCCTGGAACTCCCTTATCCCACCTGGTTTACTCCTTCACAGCCTCAGGTCTTTGCTCAAATATCTAATCAGTCAGGCCTTCCCTGACCACTGTGTGCACACATACACACACACAGTGCTCTTTCTTTCTCCCCCCTTTTTTCTTTTTAGAATTGACATACTATAAATTGGTTTGTTTTTGTCTGCCTCCTCCACTGGGATGTAAACTCTGTAAGAATAGAAACTGTTTTGCTTACTTCTGTATCCCCAGTACGTAGCTCAATAGATTTTTCTTACAAAAGTGTCAAAGTTCTTCCTTTTTTCCCTATGCCTCGTATTTCTTTTGTTTTTTAAGAGATTTTATTTTTTTGGAGCAGTTTTAGGTTTACAACAAAATTGGGAAGAAAGTACAGAGATTTCCCATATACTCCTTGCCCCTACACATGGATAGCCCCCCCATTATCAACATCAGTCACCAGAATGACACGTGTTTTTTTAACAAGGATAAGCCTACACTGACATGTCAAAATCACCCAAAGTCTATAGTTCACCTTAGGGTTCACTCTTGTTGTACATTCTATGGATTTGGACAAATGTATAATGACCTATGTCCATAAATATAATATCATGCAGAGTATTTTCAATGCCTTAAGAAAAAAATCTCTCCCTCTCTTTACCCCTGACAACCACTGATCTTTTTATTGTCTCCACAGTTTTGCTTTTTCCCAGAATGTCATATAGTTAGAATCATACAGTACATAGTCTTTTAAAACTGGATTCTTTTACCTAGCAATATGCATTGTGTCTTTTTATAGTTTGATAGCTCATTTCTTTTTAATACTTAATAATATTCTATTCCATAAATACCACAATTTATTTATCTATTCACCTACTGAAAGACATCATGGTTGCTTCCACATCTTGGAAATTATGAATAAAGTTGCTATAAACATCTGTGTGCAGGTTTTTGTGTGGACATAAGTTTTCAACTCCTTTGACTAAATACCAAGGAATGTGACTACGGGGTCGTATGGCAAGACCACATTTAGTTTTGTAAGAAACCACCAAACTGTCGTCCAAAGTAGCTGTACCATTTTGCATGCCCACCAGCAATGAATAAAAGTTCCTGTTGCTCCACATCCTCATCAGCATTTGATGTTATCACTGTTCTGGATTTGGGCCACTCTAACAGGTGTCTAGTAGTATCTCATTTTTTAAATTTGTATTTTCCCAGTGACATATGATGTGGAACATCTTTTCATATACTGACTGGCCATGTGTATATCTTCTTTGGGGAGGTCTGTATTAAGGTCTTTTGCCCATTTTTATTTTATTTTATTTTTTTGCGGTATGCGGGCCTCTTACTGTTGTGGCCTCTCCCGTTGCGGAGCACAGGCTCCGGACGCACAGGCTCAGTGGCCGTGGCTCACGGGCCCAGCCACTCCGCGGCATGTGGGATCTTCCCGGACCGGGGCACGAACCCGCGTCCCCTGCATCGGCAGGTGGACTCTCAACCACTGCGCCACCAGGGAAGCCCTTTTTGTTTTTGTTTTTTTCTGCCCATTTTTAAAATCAAGTTGTTTTCTTATTTTTGAGTTTTAAGAGATCTTTGTATATTTTTGGATAATAGTCCTTTATCAGCTGTATCTTTTGCAAATATTTTCTCCCAGTCTGTGGCTTGTCTTCTAATTCTCTTGATATTTTCTTTGCAGAGCAAAAGTTTTCAGTTTAATGAAGTCCAGCTTATCAATTATTTCCATCATGTCTTTGGTGTTGCACATATTTCTTTTCAGTATAAAATCAAAGGGATAGCTTCTAATATTTCACCACTTATAATCTTTGTAGATTTCTGGTAAGTTCACTATATCAGGTTTAAAAGTTTTTTTATATTCATAGTTTTCTAAGAGTTTAAATATTTTATTTTTATTTCTCATCTATTGAGATTTAAAATGATCTTATTTTTTAATCTATTAACGTGGTGAATTGCACCAATAGATTTACTAATATTAAGCCATCCTTGTTTTCCTGAGATAAATTCAACTTAGTCTTGGTGTATTTTTAGTATGAAATTTAAGATGCATTTTGCCATTTTAAAAGGAATTTTGTATCCGTGTTCCAAAATGAGATTGGTCTATCATTTTTCTTTCTCACACTGTTTTTTCCAATTCTGGTATCATGGTTATCTCAGTCACAAGAAAAGAGATGGAGGTGAGGATTTGTTTCTCTTTCTATTCATGCAACAGCTTAAGTAAGATAGCAGTTACCTATTCATTGAAATTTTGGTAAAATTCACCTGAAAAATATCCAAATTCTGATGTTTTCATTGTAGGTCAGATTCTTAAATGGTTATAGGTCTATTTGAGTTTTCTACTTTTTTCTGAAGCTGATCATTTTTTAGATTTCTAAACAATGTATCTATGTCATACAAGTTTCTAAATGCACTAGCATAGAGGCATTGAAAGTATTCCCTTGTGACCCTTTTCTTCTCTACAGTGTGTGTACTTATGTCCCTTTAAAATAATTCTTTTTTCCCTTCATCAACCTTGCCAGAAGTTGTCTATTTTATTAGTCTTTTCAAAGAATTAACTTTTGATTTTGTTGTTAATTTCTGTTGCTTCTTTTATCTTCTAGTTCACTTTTCTATTCTTAAATTGAAAATGTGGTTCAATTGTTTTTAGTCATTTTGGTTTTTCTAATAAAGTTATTTTAAGGCTATAATTTTTAAAGTTCCACTTTGGCAGCAACCCACAACTTTTGACATGTAGAGTTTTAATTATTCAGTTTTAAATATTTGTAATTCATGTTATAATCTCTTCTTTAATCCATTAGTTATTTAGGGATGCTTTCCCACTCTGGCTAGCCTTTTATTATTAAATTCTAACTTCATGAGGTCTTTTAGACAGTGCTTCTTTGTTATTTTTTGTCTTTTTTTTTTTTTTTTTTTTTTTGCGGCACGTGGGCCTCTCACCGTTGTGGCCTCTCCTGCTGCGGAGCAGAGGCTCTGGACGCGCAGGCTCAGTGGCCATGGCTTACGGGCCCAGCCGCTCCGCGGCATGTGGGATCCTCCCGGACTGGGGCACGAACCCGTGTCCCCTGCATTGGCAGGCGGACTCTCAACCACTGCACCACCAGGGAAGCCCTTGAGTCTTCTTTTATGTGATAGAATGGTTGATATTTATAAACATTCCACATATGCATGAAGAGAATGTATATTCTCCATTTGCTACACTGAGAATTCTACATGTTTATTGTTTGTTAATTCTTTATATTGTTTGTTAATTCTGTTATCTAGTCTTCTATATCTTCTTTATCCTTACTAGTTTTCTCTCTTTTTATTCCATCTGAAATGTGTTAAATCTCCTAGCATTACTGGGGATTTGTCTATTTTTGCTTAATGCCTTCTAGGCTACATAAAGTTCAGTGTTATATTTTCCTGGGAAATTGTTCTTTTCATCATTAATTATCACCCACTTTTCTTAATATTGCTCTTTAAAGTTTATTTTGTTTAGTACTAACATTGGTATACCAGCTTTCTTTTGGTTAGTATCTACTTATTACTGTATATGTCTTTCTATACATTTACTACAACCCATTTCATTCCTTTAGGTGTAACTCTTATAAATAAGATATATAGCTGAATTTTTAAACCAATCTGAAAAATTCCATCTTTCAATGGGTGAATTTATTTACATTTATTGTGATTATTATTTTGAGATTATTTATAACATCTATTTTGTGTCTCTGTGTCTCTTCACTGTTTTCCTTTGTCCCTTCCTTCTTTCCTACTTTCCACTAAATTAATAATTTTCCTTTTCCCTTTTATTGGTTATAAGTTACATATTCTGTTTACCTTATCTGAATAATTACCCTTACATCTTAACATAAATAATTGATGTGACAAAGTCAGGAATTAATAATCAAGATCTCTATCATTTTCCATAATTATATAGGACTAAGATATTTAATTAATATATCAGCCCATAATCTATTTATTTTTATTGCCTAGCATTTAGTGTCACCTTACTTTTAACTCTCCCATTACATAGTTAGCTAAGAATTAACAATATTTTATCAAATCTAAGATGTCATCAATTGTAAGAAACACTATTACTTTATGTACCTCTAAGAAAAAAGAGGGGTGACATCAGCAAAAATGACAATGTAAGGACCTCTGAAAATTTCCTTCTCCATAAAAGTAGTGAAAACACCAGCAAAAATTGTCAGGAACAACTTTTTCAGAACTCTGGAAATTAACCAAAGGCTTGTAGCAATCTGGGGAGCATTTATTATTTTTTTTAAAAGACCAATAGCTGAGTATCAGTAATAACAGCAACCTTTATGGCATTTTAACTTTCACTATTCTCATCTCCCCCTCCCTGGCTCTGCAGTTGCCCTTTCACTGCAATTACAGTAAAAACCAGCAGGCTGGCAGCTATTGGAAGGGGCAGAATGGGTTGGTGCCCCTTCAAAGTCCCATTCCCAGAGAAAACTCAAATTACTAAAATCGGAAATTAAAGAGGAGAGAGTACCACTGACCTTATAGAAATAAAAAGGATTATAAGGGAATACTATGAACAAATTAATCTACATGAAATGGACAAACTCCTAAAAAGACACAAACTACTGAAATTGGCTCTTTTTAAAAAGCTGAATATCTGAATAGACCTTGTAACAAGTAAAGAGGCTAAATTAGTAATCAAAAACTTTCTGCAAAGAAAAACCTAGGACCAGATGGCCTCACTGGTGAATTCTACCAAGTGTTTAAAGAATAATTAACACAAATCCTTCACAAATTCATCCAAAACATAAAAGAGGAGGAAACACTTCCCACGCATTCTATAAAGCCTGTATTATCTTGATACCAAAACCGACACAAAAATCTATAGGCCAATATCCCTTATGAATATACATGTAAAAATACCAGCAAATATCAACTTAAAAAGGATTATACACCATGACCAAGTGGGAGTTATTGTGGGAGTGCAAGGTTGGTTCAACATAAGAAAACCAAACAATGTAATAAACCATATTAATAGAATAAAGGACAAAAGCCACATGACCATCTTCTTTTTTTTTTTTTTGCGGTACACCGGCCTCTCACTGTTGCGCCCTCTCCCGTTGCGGAGCACAGGCTCCAGACGCGCAGGCTCAGCGGCCATGGCTCACGGGCCCAGGTGCTCCGCGGCATGTGGGAATCTTCCCGGACCGGGGCACGAACCCGTGTCCCCTGCATCGGCAGGCAGACTCTCAACCACTGTGCCACCAGGGAAGCCCACACATGACCATCTTAATGGTTATTGGACCATTGGGATAACAGTGAGAGGAACCAATCCCATGTCCACGCTTTTATTCCAGGACCTTGAATCCTGTTCATGGAATAAATGATACCACATATTGGTCACAATGATTCAGAGCATATACCACAACCTGGAAGAGTCTGCCTTGGGCCCACAGGTATTACCACTCATCTGGTGTCGTAATTGAGTCTTCAAAAGGCCATTTCATTGTTTTATCAAGCCAGCTGCTAGAGGGTAATGGGGAACATGATAAGACCAACGGATACCATGAGTCATTAGCCTATTGCCACCTTACTTTATTTACCTTACCAGTGCTTCTCTGGTCAGAAGCAGTGTTGTGTGGTATACCATGACGGCAGATAAGGCAGTAATGGTGGTTGTGAAAGAAGCATTGTGAGCAGGGAAGGCCAATCCACAACCAGTGTCTACTCTAGTGAGGACAAAGTGCTGCCCCTTCCATGTTGGAAGTGGTCTACCGTAACCACCCTATCACCACATGGCTGGCTGCTCCCCTGAGGAATGCTGTCATATAAGGGCTAAGTGTTGGTCTCTGCTGTTGGCAGACTGGGCACTTAGTGGCAACTGTAGCCAAGTCAGTTTTGTTCAGTGGAAGTCTATGTTACTGAGCCCATGCATAACCTCCATTCCTGCTGCACTGCTACTCTGTTCACGAGTCCATTGAGCAAGGACAAAAGTGGCTGGGGAAAGAGGCTAACTGGAATCCAGAGAATGGGTCATCTTGTCCATCTGAGTATAAAGGTCCTTCTCTACTAAGGTTGCTCTTTAATAAGCACTTACATGGGACACAGATATCTTCACACAGTGTGACAGTTTGGAGAAGTTTATTCACATAGCTCTTTCCAAGATCTCTTTGTCACCAATTTTCCAATTCTGTTATTTCGAAGTCCCTGACCATCTAGCCAAACCGTTTGCCACTTCCTGCAATTAACTTTTATTAATCACTGTAAACCTGTGCCTCTTGCCATTTCTCCTTCCAGGCAAGATGAACAATGAAGTGTACTGTTCAACTGCCCACTGGAAGGTTTCTGTCTCACCACTGCTCTTCAGAACCACCCCACAGTAGGGCCTTAGTGCCACACTGGTCCACTTTTAGGTGGTTCCTGCATGTCATGCGTAATCATTTTCAAATCCTCAATATTTTCTTCCTCTGTTAACTGGTCATTGGGAAACTTCTCATAAGGATGTAGGTATAGACCAAAAGGGAGAAAGCAAAACAGCAGAAGAGCTACATACTCATCCAACTTACTTGTGCCTTCTAGACCCATCAAGCCCAATCTAGCATAAACTACTTCCACTGGATGATGAAGTGATGTGATACGATGATGTGGATAACCACAGCATTGTTTTGGAGACCACTGAGTCCACATGGAAATTGACTCAAGCCAAAACTCCATTAATCACCCAATTACCATAATCCCCTTTACAGCTGGTAGGCCACAATGTCATTTTGGGTTCCTTAGCATACAGTGATCCCCAAAAGTCTGGCTATTTCCCATTCCCCCATGCACAGTCACCCTCGTAAATGGCTGCTGGTCCCTTTAGGGAATGCTAGGAGGTAGAGTTCCAGTACGTTAAAGAAGAGTTATGGCGGGGTGAGGGATAAATTGGGAGTTCGGGAGATTATATCTGTATAATCACTGAATCACTTTGCTGTACACCAGAAACTAACACAACATTGTAAATCAACTATACTTCAATAAAAATAATAATAAAAATAAAAAAGAGCTACAGTATACATTTTTGTCAGTGTAGCATTCCTTCCTTAAGTGTCTCCCCATTATTCAAAGGGTTTGGGGTGTATGAAATGGCTCAAATCTAGGAACAGGTTTGGAGAATGCAGCTCTCTATTGTGTTGATTCAGGCCAGACTTCTGTTCACCAGATCTAGAGCTTTTGGTTTAGACAAATCAAGTAAGACTTTAGTAGGCTGCCCATCTATTTCAATCCTAGGGACACCACAGTCAAACAGCCACAGCTAAAACATTCTTCAGGTCAGACTATTCTGAATTATGGTAGTCACAGCCACCTTGTCTCTGTCAGTTAAGTGCCTCCCTGGGATCCCATCGTCCCCACTGAATTCAAGGAGCTCAGTTTCATGGCATCATTTCCCACTGTAATTCCTGTCCTCCAGAGAATCAACATTACAGAGCTCTTCAGAATGCTGGGAACTCCCCTCACCAATGTATTTCTCAAAGCCTTGGTGAGCAGTCCTCTGGACCCTCCTAGGAGACACAGTGAGGGGGTAGGTAAGCAGGTCTTATATAATAAATCCATCCTAGCATTCTGCTTTTCCTAAGCTTTTGGATGCCTCCCTCTATAGTATATCTGGGAAGTTCTGAAATCTCAGCCTTATTCATTTAGGCTCAGGGGAGTTCATATTTGGGTCCAGGTTTCAACCAACCAACTGAGCAAACTATTAGCCACCCCAGCCTCTGACGGTTAATTTTATGCGTCAGCTTGACTGGGCTAAGGGATGTCCAGATAGCTGGTCATTTATTATTTCTGGGTGTGTCTGTGAGGGAATTTTTGGAAGAGATTAACATTTGAATTGGTGAACTAAGTAAAGCAGGTATCCCTCCCCAATGTGGGCAGACACCATCTGATCTATTTAGGGCCCAAACAAAACAAAAAGGCAGAGGAAGGGTCAATTCACTCTGCTTGAGCTGAGACATCCATTGGACCTCAGCACTCCTGGTTCTTGGGCTATTGGACTCAGATGGGGACTGACATCATCAGGCCCCCCAGATTCCCAGGCCTTCAGAGTCGAACTGAATTATACCACTGGTTTTCCTGGTTCTCCAGCCTGCACACAGCAGACTGCGGGACTCTGTGTCTCCATAGCTGGGTGAGCCAATTCCTATACTAAATTTCCTCTTATCTAAATCTATCTATATCCTAAAGGTTCTGTTTCTCTGGGGAACCCTGACCAATACAAAGCCACTCAAATTACCATAACTAAACTAGAATCCCTTAGTACATTCATATCAATCAATTCAGCCAGCTCCAACATTATATTCCTTCCACCATGAGCCAACACCCTTTGGGTCCATCCTACATTGATACAAGTTGGAGACATCTTGCAATTCTTTGGTGTAATGATGCCTCTTCATGATCACACTTTGTACCTGACCCCCTGAAGCTTGCCATGTTTTGAGTCTAGTAAAAGATCTAGCAGCAGTGAGAGGTGGGGGGCAGGTCTTGAGGAAGATCACCTTTCCCCAACAAGAACATCACCTCAAGAGGCCACTAGAGTTTCTCCAGGTACCAAGAGAGTAACCTCCTCAGAAGGGGAGGATGGGATGATTCTACTGGCAAAAAGATTGGTAAGATTTGGGAGTTCATGATACTCATCTTCATCAGAGTCTGCTCAGGTGTGTTTCCATCCCAGTTTTTAGGGTCCCACTCCTTCTCAGTCAAAGCCCTCTAACTTTAATAAGAGACCTTCCAAGGTGTGAATTCGGTTGGCACTGTCCTTCAGCCATCCACACGAATAGACTTTGGGTTTGGCTTTCAGAAATCTCAACCTGCAGCTCCAGGAGATAAGGCTTTCTTTCAGGGCAGACATAAATGCTTTCTGGATCTTGACCCAAATCTTGATTTGGGAATTTAAAGCCCTAAGCTCATCACCTTTTTTATCCAAATTTTCCAGTGCACTAAGAAGCAACCAATCCACCTCACAGTCCTAATACCCTTTATTGCCACTGAAATGTTCCTTGGAAGTAGCTATTTGGTCAGTCTCACTTTCTATAGGCCTTAACTCCAGGGGTCTAAAGGTGATAATTTAATAACGGCCTCACCAGCACATGCTATGGACCACCGGTATCCCCTTTACTCCTGAAAACAGTGTCCTTAATGCCTCTAAATCTACTCAGAGAACCAATGTCAGATTCCCATCCTTACAGTTCTGCTCCCCTGGAAGCATCACCACTACTAATAACTGCATCAGTCAGGGTTCAGTCAGGGAAGCAAAGCCACTGTGAGTGTTACAGGATATGGATTTATTATAGGGATTAGGCCTGACACAACTGTGGACGGAGCTAGGGAAGTACAGGTCCAGAGAGGGAATTAGAGGGTCAGAGGCAAAGTCACTGAACAATACGCCTGAAGCTTTGGCTCAGGTGGAATCTTGGAGGCCAAGCATATGGAGCCACTGAAGTGGGATTCCCAAGTGGGGCTTGTAGGGAGGTCTATGGGATACTGTTGCCTCTGGGTGGCTACCTCCCCTATGAGTCCATTGCTAAGCATCTCATGGTGAACCTGGAATTGCTCTTGGTGAACGGGAACAAACACAGGTTGTGGAGCAAAGAAGAAGGAGGACAGACTGGGACCCACTGGATACCTCAGCATCTGTCTGTCACCATTTTTAGCCACAAAGACCATCAGACAATAATGGCAGCTACTGCACCTCCACTTCCCAATTCTTTTAGTCAACTCTACCCTGGAAGGAGATTCTAGGAGAGGTGCTCATAGCTTAACCAAGTTAACAATAGAACTTTCTAACACAGGGAATATAATGGCTCTACGGTTCACAAATATACAAGTTATCATTTCAGCCATCGATGGAGACTGATTTGCTGTCAAACCTCCAAATGGCATGAAAAGAGACTCTGACTGGCTCAGCTTGGGTCATGTGTCCATACCTGGTCCAATGGCTATGCCTAGGGGCACAAGTCACACAGGAAAGCATGGCTGGGGGCCCTCCGCTGGGCGTCAAGAGGCAGTCCTCAGAGAAGGGAGCTCATGCATAGCCCAGGCACAAACTGCTTCAACTGGTACCGTGTAAAATCGAGAACACTGGGGAGTCGCAGGTAACCTGCTCACAGAGAGGGTACAGCTGTGTCCATGGAAGGAGCTTACACTCCATCCTTGGGTGCCAAGATGGCAGGAACCAAAGAGAAAAATGAAAACCCTTGTCATCCACCCAAGCAATTTTCACCATGTGCCAGACACTGTATTAGGCTTGGGAACTAGTGCCTTATCAGCTCTCCTGGTGCTTACAGATTAGAAGGTTTTAAGTGGTTGGGGCCTGGCACCCCCAGGAAGAAGGGACTGGAAAAGAAATGGAGGCTGGTGATGCCCAAGGGACAAGTAGCTTTTGCCTGTCTGTTTGTTTTGACGGTAAGGTAGACTTTATTCAGGGGAACTACTACAGTGAGGTTGCAGGGGAACAAAATCTGTCACCCCAAAATGTCTCTTTGGGATGCAAATTACTTCCAGCTGAAAACAATCAAGGCCCAAAAGACTCAGGAAGAAACTTTGACCTCCCCACTAACTGCATAAAAGAATTTAGATAGAGGGCCTCTTCCTGGAATAGAGCTACCACCAGAGATACCTGCATTCTGTCCTGTGCCCCAAAATCTATTCTCACATTAACAAAGTATCTTACAATCAATTCTACCTCACAAGCAAAGAATTACTTTCTTTCACCTGTGGATTTCGAACAAAAGGCTTGTCAGGCCGCTAGTCCCATCAGAACAGCAGGCCCAGATGGGGCCTGACAGTAAGCCCCCTTCAAACCTCCTCATCACCGGCGCACTGAGGGCACCCGCAGCCCCAGGAGGACGGTCCGGCGGGCGAGGGCAGGCCTATCCGGCAGGCCAGGAGGGCCCGGGGCCTGAGGGCGTTCAGGCCACCCTGGGATGGGCCCCGGCTCCAGGCCTTGGAGAAACAGACTGGGCCACGAGCGGGGACTTCTGGAGGCCACGCCGCGATGCCAAGGTCCACCCCCCTTCCACACAGAGTTACCTGTTTTCCTGAAGCCACAGCTCACGGAACGCCTTGGCTTTGCCATCCCCGGCTGGGCCTGTTAGTCGGCTGAGGAGAGACACCTGGGAAGCTGCCTCCCGCAGAGGCCCTGGGTGCCTTCCCGGCACGAGGGTGCGGGAGGGGGCGGGGTGGGGACAAGGCGTCGGACTCCAATGACCGTCCCCGCTCGGCAGCAGGAGTGCCCTGCAGGTCATGGGCAGCTCCAAAAAAGACGGCCTGCTGGGCTGAGGTGGCCTCTGTTGACCGGGACAAGCAGCATTCCAACTCCACAGACCCAACGGTTCCCAGCGGCGTGCTGAGACCCCTCGGCACCACACGCCCATCGTCACGGGAGGGGCTCGCGCGTTCCCTCGGAAAAGATTTCCGAGATGGCTGCCACGCTAGGAAATTGTTCTGGGTTCTTTTAGGCGATGGTTAGGCGCGGCCACAAGAGTGGACACGGGGACGGCTCAGGAAAACAAAGTTTCTTATATCCAGAGGTCCTCGAGAGACAAAGTCACTGCACGGGTAGACCGGTCACGCTGGCGGAGCGCCGAGGTAGCAGAGCTCGAGTAAGAACCCGGGACAAGTGCCTTTATCTGCGGAGGGGGTGGAGGCACACGCGAGAAATGGCGCCAGGGGATTTCATTGGTGCAATTGAATGTTGCGTGCGTTTTCATTGGTGCATTCATTACGTCCATTCCATTGGTCAGGGAAGAATGGGAAGGAGGCGGAACTTGTGATGGAGGCCCGAATTTATCACCCTGGAGCCCTTGGTCCCCTGTGGTCTCCTGAGCCAGTGCTCACAGCATGTTTGTGGGGGTCGTTGAGGCAACAGGAAAAAGGGGAGGGAAAAATGAAGTGTTCAAATTTACCATACAGAGCTGGAGAATGTGAAAGAGGGCGAGGTGAGGAGGACTGAACCAGTACAGTGGTTTGAGCTCAGCGCAACGTACCCAGGGTCTTCTTTTTTTCCCCTCTCTCCCTCCTTTCCTTCCCCTTTTCCATCTTTCCTTCCTTCCTTTCTTCCTTCCTTCCTCTCTGTTCCCCTTTTCAGGAGAGATGTGGCAGCCTGGTCAGTCTATGGCTCAGTGGTTAGCCGTTATATATTACTGGTCACATATTTTACACTCGGCAGCATGAAAAAAGGGCATAAATCTGCAATTAAATGTCTGAACTGTTGCTATTTTGGAAATTAAAACAGTCTACATTATCCTCGGTGCAACTCCGATTACTGACTCAGAGCTGAGGAGCAGTTATTCCCACCACTTTAACCGACTTCTTTCCCATAAAAATCCGTTGTTAATGGGTCCCTGGGGAACTCTGAAAATAACAAGATCTGTAATAAAGAAATTAATAACATGCAGAGCAGGCCACAGCTAAAAAGCTTTTTAGAATACATTAATGGTTCTGTTCTGAATGAGGAATACTTGCACCAAATACCTCCGCCTTTGATTTCTAGTTGGTACCGGGGGTGGAGGTTAGGGGGGGAGCGTTCTGCCTGCAGTGGCATGGGGGGGAGGGGGAGGATAGTTCCCACTGGAGGGGGAGTCTGCCACCCGCTGGTGGCAGCCTCCCAGCAGACAGCAAATCATCCTCAATATGCAAAGTTTGCCTCTGCCTCTCTTCTTCTGTCTTCCCTCCTGCCTCTGTCTCTGGTCCCCTCCTATCCTTTTTGTCAGTTTCTGTCTCCATCTGTTGGGCCCTTTCTCATTTTTACTTTCTCCTTCTTCTCCTGTCTTTCTTCCCAATTTCTCCCTCTCTCTCTCCCTCCCTCCCTCCCACCCACCTCCCTCTTTCTCTTGCTGTTTTTCTCTTTTGTTCACTCTGTGCTCTTATATCATCTCTCTCTGTTGCTGTTTCTGAGTTCTGTGCCTTTGTTTCTCATTGCCTTTCCCTTTCTGACATTTTTTTCTGTTTTCTGTCTTTACATCTCATACTTTATTCCTTCCTCAATTTCTCTCTCCAATTAAATGCTTCTTTTTCTTCTTTCTAAACTTCTATCTTCCTTCCCTCCTTCCTTCCTTTCTTTCTCTTTCTCAATCCCCTTCCTTCCACATCTTCGTTTCCCCTCCTAATTCTCTCTCTTCCCTTTTTTTTCCTGGCTCTCAGGCCTTCCTCCTCCTGTCGCCTAGTCCTGTACCTCTCAAAACTCCACACATTCTTGGTATGAATCAAAAGCTTCTTGCTGAGTTGGTTCATCTAACTCAGAGTTGGGATTTTCCTGAAGAGAATCCATTTGGAAACTAAGTGGCCATTAAGAAAAGGCAGCTGCCTACAAAGGTCAAGTTCTCCTGGAATTTTGTGTTCCCACTCCACGTGGGGGCCAGGAAGAATTAAGGGAGCACTATTTAACCTCAAGAGGCCAGAGGATGGGGAATGTGGACTTTCCACATCTTGCTTTCCAGGAGCTTTGGAAACAGACTATGTTCCAGTCCCATGGCCTTACTCTCTTCACCACTGGCTGTGGGACCTTGAGCAAATCACTGAAACTCTCTGAGCCTCAGTTTCCTATCTGTAAAATAAGGATAAGAATAGGGAGGTAAATCATTTGTGCCCATTTTTACAGGCTACTACAGCATGGCAAATGGAGAACAGAAGATAAGATGGCAGAAATCTTGTGACTTACTTGACCAATGGAACACAGTGGAGTAGCACTTTTATTGTTCTGAGCCTGACACTCACTCTGGGAACTCCTGAAGTTGCCCTAAGAACAAGCCAGGGCTAGCCAGCTGGAGGATGAGGGCCTACATCAGCAGCCGAGAAACTGTTCCACCTGAGCCATATTATGCCAGCCAGTGTCCAGCCAACAAGGCAGCTGATTGCAGATGCATGAGTGGGCCCAGCCCAGGTCAGCAGATCTGCCTCACTGAGCCCAGCCCAAGCCACTGATCAACAGAATCAGAAGCCAAAGAAACTGATGTTTAGTTTTGGTTTTTGTTTTAGCATCTTAACGCTTTTGAAGTGTGCAGTTCAATACTGTTAACTGTATGCACCTTGCTGTATATCAGATCTCTAGAAATTTTTCATCTTGCAAAACCCGTTAAGCAACAACTCCCCATCCCCCCTGCCCTAGCCCCTGGCAACCACCATTCTACTTTCTGAGTTTACGAATTTGACCTCTCGATGTGTCTCATATAAGTGAAATCAGACAGTATTTGTCTTTTTGTGTCTGGCTTATTTCATTTAGCATAATGTCCTCAAGAGTAATGTCCTGTTTTGTTGTTGTTTTAAGCCGCTAAATTTTGGGATAGTTTTGTTACTCAGCAAAAGATAACTGATAAACATGCCTTCTTCATTATTCATACACACTTTTTTCTTCTGTTGTTGATCAAAAATTTTTTTCTACAAGTTTGTCATACATTCTATATTTGTTCTTTTCATGGTTATTCTTAAGAAAAACTATTTTGCCCTTAACTTGTTGATTAAACGTGTTTTCATTAAATGTCTAAAGTTAATCAGAGTCTATGTGATTCACCTAAAGGGAAAAAAATGCAAAAAATTTGACATTTTCCTGATTTTCCTCTACACACACACACACACACACACACACACACACACACACACTTTTAGATTTGAATTGTGTTTCCGGCTTGTTATTTATTTTTATTTATTTATTTATTTATTTGGCTGTGCCGCACAGCATGCGGGATCTTAGTTCACCATCCAGGGGTGGAACCTGCGCCCCCCTCATAGGAAGCGCAGAGTCCCAACCACTGGAAAGCCAGGGAAGTCCCTCCAGCTTGTTATTTAAATTAATGTTTTACTATAACTTGTTAAAAATTAACAACATGTGTTATGTTGCCTCACCATTCCTTCGTATAGCCCACAACTTCCTCTGGCTTCACTTTTCTTCTTGCTGGAATTTGTCTTTTGTTAGTTCTAGGAGGTCCTGTGAGTAGCATCCTTTCTGTTTCCTTGTACCTGTTACGTATTTATTTTTTCATCCTGGAATTTGAATGATGGTATAGAATTCTACGTTCAAAGTTATTTCTGATCAGTATATTAAAGCCATTCCTACCCTTTTTTCTTGCATCCAGTGGGGCTGATGAGAAGTCTGATGTCCATTTGAGTCTCATTTCTTTGTCGGTAATTTATCTTTTGGGGCAGGAGTATCACTTTTACAATTTCTATAACTCTAGTAGACAGATGTTTGTACTTTTGAATCTAGTCTCCATGTCACTTAACTTTTCTTTCATATTTTCCTTCTCTTTTTCTCTCTGTGCTGTGTTCTGAAATTTTATTTCAGCTCATTCATTTAAAGCTTCAGCAAACTTAAAAATCAACAGTCATGGGCTTCCCTGGTGGCGCAGTGGTTGAGAGTCCGCCTGCCGATGCAGGGGACACAGGTTCGTGCCCCGGTCTGGGAGGATCCCACGTGCCGCGGAGCGGCTGGGCCCGTGAGCCATGGCCGCTGAGCCTGCGCATCCGGGGCCTGTGCTCCACGGCAGGAGAGGCCACAACAGTGAGAGGCCCGTGTACCGCCAAAAAAAAAAAAAAAAAAACAACAGTCATCTAGTTCTTATTTACAAACTAAACGATTCCTTTTCACAAATGCCTATTTTGTCTTCTTCCTATTATTGTAGAATGGAATTTTCTCCTTTATCTCTGATGATCCTACTAATGTCCTTAATTCAAAGTCCTTTTCCATTTGCTCACTCATCTGCTTCCTAGGTGACATTCCTCACCTATTGAGCTGGCTGTTGCTCTTCTGTAGTGCCAGCATCCTCGGGTGCTGGGTGACTCTTGTTGATGCTCACCTTTGAGGAGCTCCCCCAACACGTAATGTGACCATAACTGGCTCCTTCTTCCTGTGTGGCTTTCATCTGCTTCCTTCCTTTAAGGATTCCTGTTTGTTTCTGTTGCTTAGGACATTCTCTTCCTTGCTTTCGAATACACTTCCATTTAAATTAACTTATTTTATTTTTTAAAATATTTATTTGTTTCTGGCTGCGTTGGGTCTTCATTGCTGCGCACGGGCTTTCTCTAGTTGCAGCGAGCGGGGGCTACTCTTCATTGCAGTGCACAGGCTTCTCATTGCGGTGGCTTCCCTTGTTGCAGAGCATGGGCTCTAGGCGCACGGGCTTCAGTAGTTGTGGCATGTGGGCTCAGTAGTTGTGGCTTGTGGGCTCTAGAGCGCAGGCTCAGGAGTTGTGGCACACGGGCTTAGTTGCTCTGCAGCATGTGGGATCTTCCCGGACCAGGGCTCGAACCCGTGTCCCCTGCATTGACAGGCGGATTCTTAACCACTGCACCACCAGGGAAGTCCCTTAACTTATTTTATAAATCTTTTCCGACCATTTCCAGGGTTTGATGATAGATGGTGAGATTTCAGTGCTCGCTTAGTCTCTGCCAGAAAAACAGATTTCTTGGCATACTGGTAAAGAGCATTCAGCAAAAGTGTGAACCCCCACCTCCTTGGGCTTCCCTGGTGGCGCAGTGGTTGAGAGTCCACCTGCCGATGCAGGGGATACAGGTTCGTGCCCCAGTCCGGGAGGATCCCACATGCTGTGGAGCGGCTGGGCCCGTGAGCCATGGCCGCTGAGCCTGTGCGTCTGGAGCCTGTGCTCCGCAACGGGAGAGGGCGCAACAGTGAGAGGCCCGCGTACCGCAAAAAAAAAAAAAAAAAAAGTGTGACCCCCCCCCCCCCCACCAAGGCTTGAGGTGGGGAGACTTTGGGAGTCTCTGTTTGTGGTCCCAGCGGCACCTCCACTAATCGGTCCCCAGAATCCAGGAAGGACCAGCCACACTCTGGATAAGGTCACGATGAATCCCAAGAGACGACCTATGGAAGAGCAGGGCGGCCCTCAGCAGAGCTCTTCCAATGCCTCCTCTCTATCCTCTTATTTCTGTTGTGCTTTGTCCTTCTCTTCCTCCAGCCCCAGCAAATCCTCCCTGTATTGATGAAAACTCTGGGGTCTAGTGGTTTTGTAAAACTACTAGGTTAAACAAAAGGGGGGATTTATTGGCGGAATCTTGGAGAAGAACATGGTAAACCACCAAGCTGAAAAGGGCAGAGTACACCTGAGCCTGAACAACTGGCACCAGCAAACTGAGTGCTGTGGGCTCCTCCCCCCAACTCATCATTTCTTCTCTCTGCTCGCCTGCCTCACCCTCCTCTCTCACGACAACCTGGCTCCCCTGCCCCTCAGCCATATGTCTACAGGACAGTCCACCTGCCACCAAGGGCTCCAGAGTTGGCTATGTCACAGCTCTGGCTGTCCAGAGAGCCTCACTCTACCGTCTGTAGGTCCAAGATCATAAGTCCCAGAAGAGACTTTGCCTGCCTGTTACGCTTGGGTGAACAGCTGTGTAGACGTGGAGATGCACTGCTCAGACTCCCCTTCAAGGAAGAACTTGCTGCCCCTGCAAGGAAGGTAGTTAGCTGTCAGCCTCCTGCTGCTAATCCTCTAAGTCTGCCTCAGCTTTTGAGCCAAGGTCATATTCTTCTTGGGGTGGCCCCAGCCAATGACTGTGGCTCCACAAGGCTGTGGTAGAAAGGCCTCTCCTCCTTTCCCCCTTCACAGCCTGACTCTCAAACAAACCATTTGCATTCCTAACTCTCAGTGCCTGGTTCCCTGAGCACCCAAGGGACACAACAGCCCAGCCCTTGGCCATGGTCTGAGCTCAAGGGGTCAGGATGACCTTGCACAAAATAGCTGCTCTCGTGGAGACCACATCCTTGGGAAGGGGGATTGCCCAGAAGAGGACATGCCCAGGACACTCCTTCTCCTGCAACCTCCAGGTCTGAATTCTTTTTTAATTAATTAATTTTTCTTCCAATTTTATTGAGATGTAATTAATGCACAGCACTGTATAAGTTTAAGGTATACAGCATCATAATTTGACTTACATACATCATAAATGATCACCACAATAAGTCTAGTGAACAGTCATCGTCTCATACAGGTGCAAAATCAAAGAAGCAGAAAAACAATTTTTTTCCTGGTGGTGAGACCTCTCAGATTTACTCTTAACAACTTTCTTGTATAACATAGGGCAGTGTTAATTATATTTCTCATATTGTACGTTACATTCCTAGTACTTATTTATCTGGTAACTGGAAGTACCTTTTTTTTTTGCGGTACGCGGGCCTCTCACTGTTGCGGCCTCTCCCGTTGCGGAGCACAGGCTCTGGACGCGCAGGCTCACGGGCCTAGCAGCTCCGTGGCATGTGGGATCTTTCTGGACCGGGGTACGAACCCCGTGTCCCTTGCATCGGCAGGCGGACTCTCAACCACTGCGCCACCAGGGAAGCCCGGAAGTTCGTACCTTTTAACTGCCTTCCTCCAATTCTCCCTGCCCCCCACCCCTCGCCCCTGGTAACCACAAATCTGATCTGTTTTTCTGTTTGCTTGTTTGTTTGTTTGATTCTTTGTTTTTGAAGTATAATGGACCTGCAGTACTGGTCCACAACATAATGATTTGCTATTTCTGTATACTTCAGGAGGATGGGATGAATTGGGAGATTGGGACTGACATATATACACTACTGTGTATAAAATAGATAACTCACGAGAACCTACTGTATAGCAAGCATAGTACAGGGAACTCTACTCAAATGCTCTGTGGTGACCTAAATGGGAAGGAAATCCAAAAAGGAGGGGATATATGTATACTCATAGCTGATTCACTTTGCTGTACAGCAGAACTAATACAACATTGTAAAGTAACTATACTCCAATAAAAAAATTTTTTTAAATTTCTATACACTTCAAAATGACCACCATGATAAGTCTAGTTACTATCTGTCACCATACTAAGATATTATATCATTATTGACTATATTCCCCATACTGTACATTTCGTACCCATGACTCATTTATTTTGTAACTGAAAGTTTGTACATCTTAGTCTCCCTCACCTATTTCTCTCCTCCACCGACTCCCTCCCTTCTGGCAACAACCTGTTTATTCTCTGTATCTATGACTCCACTTCTGTTTGGTTATGTTTGTTCATTTGTTTTGTTTTTTTAGATTCCACGTATAAGTGAAATCATGCAATATTTGTCTTTCTTTGTCTAACTTATTTCACTTAGCATAACACCCTCTAGGTCCATCCATGTTGTCACGAATGGCAAGATTTCACTCTTTTTTATGGCTGAGTAATATTCCATTGCATATGTATACCACAACTTCTTTATCCACTCACCTATTGATGGGCACTTAGGTTGCTTAATTAATTTATTTTTAATTGTGGTAAAATACACATAACATGAAATTTACCCTCTTAACCGTTTTTAAGTGTACAGTTCGATGGCATTAAATACACTCACATTGTTGGGTTACCATCACCACCATCCGTCTACGGAACTCTTTTCATCTTGCAAAACTGAAACTCTATACCCATCAAACCACAATTCTCCTCGCTCTCTCTCCCCAGCCCCTGGCAACCACCATTCTCCTTTCTGTCTCTATGAATTTGACCACTCTAGGTACCTCATATAAGCAGAATCATACAGTGTTTGTTCATTTGTGACTTAGCCTAATGTCCTCAAGGTTCATCCATGTTGTAGCATGTGGAAGAACTTCCTTCTTTTTAAAGGTTATTTTATATATATATATATATATATATATATATATAATTAATATATATATATATTCCCCATTTTGTCTGTCCATCAATGGACACTTGGGTTGTTTATACATTTTGGCTGTTGTGAATAATGCTGCTATGAACATGAGTGTACAGATATCTCTTTGAGTCCCTATTTTCAATTCATTTGGGTATATACCCAGAAGTAGAATGGCTGGATCATACGATTAGTTCTATTTTTAACCTTTTGAGGAACCGCCAGGCTGTTTTCCATAGCGGCTGCACCATTTTACATTCCTACCAACTACAACCCTTTTGCACTATGAATGTACTCCATGCCACTGAACTGTGCACTTGCAAATGGTTACGATGATAACGTTTATGTTATGTTTATTTTACCACAACTTCTTCAAATCCTCACCAATACTTGTTATTTTCTGGTTTTATTGATAGTAGAGAATGAGGTGGCTGGTCTGTGTTTTATTGTGATGGGCACCCAGCCATCCCCACTGACAGGTGAGGCTGTGTCCTGGAGGCTCGGGGCCAAGACCCTCACTCACTCAGCTTCCAGGAGGGTTGCCTGTTGACAGCACTGGCCATTGGGACTGCCTCCTTCCCACGGGATGGACCACAGCCAATGACCGCCTGCTGCTGAGGTAAAAGACACGCCTCCTTGCCTCAACCTGGAGCCACTCTGAATGGCCATCATCCCAGCTCCAGAGCTCCTGCTGAGATCAGCTGAGGTCTCTGTTGTAACTAGATCGCAGCTCAGCTTCACCCTCTGACCAATCCTGCTTCCCTCCCTCCAGTTCTTGGAGCCAAAGGGACTGGATAAACGTCTGTATCAATCTGGTACGAAGCCAAATTTGAGAACCACTACGTTAAACAGTGGAACCCTTCCAGTCAGACTGTTGGGGCCCCAGCCAAGAGTGAGGCCGTCCGGCAGCAGTGAGGCTGCCCAGCCTCACACCTCTGGGATCTGGGCTCTGGGCTCTGTGGTGAGACCTGCCCCACCTCAAGGGACCCTCATCCCACCAGTGGCCCCAGGACACGGTGGACTCAGGCTCTGGGAGGCGCTGACTGACTCCTGTCTACACTTCCGTTCTCTGAGGACCTGCGCCTCTACCTTAACCTCCAGAAGTTTCAGGGGATGCAGGTTCCTCACTAGATGCTGACCTCAGTCTTGGCACCTGCCAGTTGGTGCATTTCACACTCCACACCTTGGTTCATGCTCCTCCCTGCGAGGAGTGTCCTTTCTGCTCTGGCAAACTCCTACCTGTCCTTCTTGCTCCAGCTCAAGAGAACCCTTCAAAAAGCCTTTCCTGGGACTTCCCTGGCGGTCCAGTGGTGAAGACTCTGAGCTTCCACTGCAGGGGGCACAGGTTCGATACCTGGTCAGGGAACTAGGATCCTCCATGAAAAAGCCTTTCCTGACTTCTCTCACCACCACTCTACAGAGGTAGAAGCCCCTCTCCTTTCGTGCCCCTGAACCCCCCATGCCAGTATGTGCCAGTCCCCCCCCCACACTAGACCAGGCATCCCTTGAGGGCGGAGCTTATACTTGCCTCTCTTTGATGCTGCCAGGCCCAGCAAGCACCTGGCACAAAGCAGGTATCAGTGAGTGTCACACAAAAGGGATGGGCCTGGCTTGGCCCTGGGAACACCAAAATTCGTCCAATCTTTTTCCAGGAACGCCTAGACCTCTTGGAGATGTTAGTTCTATTGAAGAGGAACACTGCTCCCACCCCCCTAATCTGGGGGGCCTGCTTCTGATCAGCCATGACTGCCCACCAGCCAAAATGAAAATCACCCAGGTAGCAGGGCCAGGGTGAGGCAAGGGAGGAACGTAAGGTGCAAAATGTAAGGCGGCTTCACTCTCAGGTGCCTACCTGCACCTGTGCACCTCCTAGAGGAGGTGCTCCCTGGGCACCTCACCTGCCTCGCCCCAGTCCCAGCCCTGCCTTGTAACAATGACAGCAACAGCAACACCTGACAAATGTGAAGCGGTTACTGTGTGTGGGGCATTGAGCTAGTCATTGTGCAGGCATTACTCATTAATCCACACAACACCTCATGCGATGGGAACCTCACGTCTCCATCTTATAAATGAGGACACCAAGGCTGAGTGACTGCCAAGCTGGCACAGACCTTTGCTCCCAGCCCGGCCTGGCACTTTGCAGTCCTGCATTGGAGATGGGGACCTTTCCTCTACTATTCCCACCTCTGGGCCTTTGCACATGCTGTGCCAGGTACCAAGGAAACACTACTGGTGCCACATCTCCCTGAATCACAATAGCCCTGGGTGCTATGTTTCTCCTTACTTTACAGGTGAAGAAACTGAGTCTCAGAGGTATGGTACCCTGTCCCCTCCAGCCACGCAGGGTGTCCACGGCAGAGCAGGGCAGGATGCTCTCCTCCTGCCTCCTCCCAGGACTCCTCTGTGAGACCTTCAGCCAACCCGCACCTCATCAGATATTTATGGTTTTGCCCATAAAAGGACAAGCCATCCTGATAAGATAGAAACATTTTATGGGGCAACAAAAATACAGATAAAATTTTATAGTACAAATCAGGAGAAGGAAAGTATTAAGTTCCACAAACACCTTTAAATTTTAAACAGCCCCCATTGCAGGGTCCCTGGAGCCAAACTTAAATAATGGATCAGAAAGGGGATAAATCTCCCCGTTCCCCTGTGTGACAGTGGGAAAGGCCTGATCGACAAACAGACAGGAAGAGGGCACGGGCGGCCGCCCAGTGCAGGGCCGGGCCCTGGCGGGCCGCAGAGCGGGCAAAGAGCCTTGTCTTTATTGTACTTATAAAATATACATGGCCCTTTATTGAATTGCCTGCTGTCGAAATCTGCAAGAATGTTATTGCCTTTTACTGTCCTGGAGAGAAGCAGAGCAGCAACATCTGTGTAATTTCATAAGATGCAGGAGCCATAAATCTGATTGTGCCGGATATAAGATCGATCGTAAAAAATCACACATTGAACAGAGATCAGGGATGCCAGGAAGCAGCAGGGGCCGGTGTGCAGCTTGTGGGGTGCTGCTCTCACCCACCACATGCAGTCCCAGGCGGGGTCTGACCAGCAGGTGCTTTGGAGAAGCAAGACCCTCTCTGTGGGGTCAGAGCGTCACTGGGGTCCTGGGCTTCTGTGGGGAAGAGACCGCACCCGGGCTTAAAACCCTCCCAGGCCCACAGGAGACCCCCGTAAGAGGGAAGCAAGAGCTGGAAGGGGGTGGGGCGCAGGATTCACTGTCCTTGGTCCCTAAGAGGGACACAAAGATGTAGACACACTCACTCACAGTCACCCCAATATCGGGGACGCAAAGGCACAACCGAGACACACACTCCAACCCCTGTCCCGACACCCCTCCACCACCACCTACAATGACCCAGTTGCCTGGTCCTTCCTTTCTATCAAAACTTGTTTTGTGGGCTTCCCTGGTGGCGCACTGGTTGAGAGTCCACCTGCCGATGCGGGGGACACGGGTTCGTGCCCCGATCCGGGAAGATCCCACAAGCCGCGGAGTGGCTGGGCCCACGAGCCATGACCACTGAGCCTGCGCGTCCGGAGAGCCTGCGCTTCCGGAGCCTGTGCTCCGCAACGGGAGAGGCCACAACAGTGAGAGGCCCACGTACCGCATAAACAAAAAAAACTTGTTTTGTATCTTCATTTAAAAGCACAGTTATTTTGAATACATATGTTGATACTTGAGATGGAAACAACAAATAAAACCCCTCTCTTTCCTGCCAAGCTTGGAACCAATGAGAAATAAGGCACAGAGACGCACCCATCAAATATCAACTGCGTTACTCATCATGTTGGATTGGAGGGCAGGGCTGATGAGTGACCCAGAGGGCTCCCCTGTGCTCCTTCTGAACTCAATTGCCCCTTCTGCTTGCAGGCTGCCCCCTGCAGGGGCAGAGCCTTCTGGGGAAGCCTATATCACCCCTGTCGTGGACAACCAGCACGCACTCTCCCTGCAGGCCCATGGTGTCAAGAGAGCCCAGAAAGGGCTGGCTGGGGCCCCCTCAGTTCCTGCCCCCAAATGCTTGGATCAAGTCTCACCTCCCCACTTGGGGCAGAATCATCAAGGGGTGCAGAGAGAGGCCAGGGATGCTCCTCATGGAAATGTGAGTCCACATAGCAATAGAAGTATCTCTATCTCTGGCCTCTCTTCCAAGATGAAGTCCCAAGGAACTCATCGGAAAGTGTGAAAAGATAGGGAAGGTGTACACAGGGCTCTGGACTCTCTGAATGCCTGGAAATTACCTTTGCCTGTCAATCACAGCTGCCCTTACCCTACAGTTGTGTGACGAGGGGAGAGGTTTTGAAGGACAAGAAACTGATACAGAGATAAGAGTTTGTTGCTCCCAAGGCTTGAACCTGTGTCCCTTGCATTGGCAGGCAGATTCTTAACCACTGCGCCACCAAGGGAAGTCCTGGACAGTGCTATTTTAAACATAGATGGAATACCATGTAGCCTTTAAAAGAGTGAGGTTGAGAGGGACGTTCATTTGGGAAAATGCCCACAGTATATCACTAAGTTAATAGAGAATTTGTACAACTAGAAAATTAGTATGATCCCAGTTTTGGAAAATAAAGCAAGTGTTATGTGTGTAGACAAAATTCTTAAAGGACATGCTAACCACTGACGGTGGTTACCTTGGCGTGAGGCTGGGATCTTGCTTTTTTTTTTTCACACTTCTGTTATTTGATTTTGTTGCACCAAGCATGTATTTCTTCTGCAATTGAAATGATTTTCAGTGAGAAGGAGAGAGGAGTAACAGCAGTAAAGTAGTAGCTGCCACATTTTGGTCATAGAAACTTGCACATTAGAAACCAGGTTTCTGAACAATGCAGAGCGGATGATCAGAGCAAAGAACTACAGAAAAGCCAAGTGGGAGGAGGGGGCAGCCCCAGGGGACAAGAGCTCAAAGGACACAGCCAGACAAGGCTGAGACACCACTGCAGCATCCTGGCTGTACCTGCCCAACTGCTTGTGAAGTATTTTGGACATCATCTCTGACCTCTAGGTACCAGTGGCTGGAAGCCACTACCAAGCCCTCTGGAGACGGCACAGGATGTGAGTGTTCTGAGGGCTGCTTTCTGGTAAAGCTGCATGCAGCACCCACTTCAGTGCTCTCAGGTAAGACCCATTGGTAAATAACAGAAGCCCACTTCCAACCACCTTAGGAGAAAGGGGAGGTGTTGATATTGTGGGGTCTTTCCTATCTGGTAATCTCCTGACTGCCTGGTTTATATCTGCTTCTGTTACTTGCATAGCCACGGGCCCTTGGTCAGATTTCTCAACCTCTCTGTGCCTCAGTTTTATCATCCATTACTTGGGGATAATAGGAGCTCCTACTTCTTACATTTTCTATGAGGGCTAAATGAATTAATGCATTTAAGACACTTAGAACAGTGCCTGGTGCAGAGCAAGCAGCCCAGAAACGCCCTTTTGCTCTTTACACATTTAGTGATCAATGTATTAAACGCACTAATTTTGTAACCAAAAGTTCCCCAAACATTGAATGTCCATATGAAACTATTCCATCCAAACCTTTAAATGTAATCAAATTCTCTTAATCATTGATTAGATTCACTTACTATATATATATATTCATTAATTATATGCATTTAAACATGGATTATAAATTTTCTCAAATCCTCCAAAACATCTAGATGAAATCAACCTCTAATATTTCATCTTTTTTAAATGCTTCAAACATCTTCAAAACTGCCTAATCTGATCATGGTGATCACTCACCTCCCTGTTGCCCTTGTCTTTAGCCTTTAGTAGAAGTTTCTAGAAAGTTGATAATGTGGACTTTTATCCAGTTCTTCATGATTTCCTTACTTAATCTTATACCTTCTTGGGGTTACAGTAATCATGCCTGACCTAAAAGAGAAAGAACACCGAGTCAGGCAGCTGAGACTGCAGGGTGAGGGTGCAGGACCCCGAGTCCGTGTCGTCCAAGAGACACTAACCAAGCCAGAGCTGACTGTATGGGGCCCTTCTCGTAGGGAAAGTTCATGTGCTACATCCATGAGACTTCCTGAGGCTTATCTTGCAGCTGGTGCTTCCCCACCCTCCTCACGTCCACTGACAAGGTTCTAGCCACGGCCTGGACCAGGTTACCATTGCCAGGTAACCCGGCTTTAGTGAGCACGGCTTCTGGGGGCCTCTCCTGTTAGGCAGAGGGAGGGACCAACTCAGATGGGGGGATTGCTGTGGGCGGGGCAGACACTGCAAAATATTCCATCTCAGTGAAATATTTGCTGTTGTTCTCTTCGATTCATTCACACAAAAGTGAAAGAAACAGAAAACACAAGATGTCAAAAACAAGATCAATTAGGGAATTCTCTGTCGGTCCAATGGTTAGGATTTGGCACTTTCAAATCTTCAGGGGCCAAGGTTGGATCCCTGGTTAGGGAACTCAGATGCCACAGGGCCACACACACACAAAAAAGACCAATTATTTTCAGTTATTCAATTCTCCTATGAAAAGACAAAGATTCTTAAATTGAGTGAAAAGGAAAAATCGAACTCTATTTTTGGTTCAGTTATCTCCTGCTGAGTGACAAGCCACCCCCAAATGTAGTGGCTTAAAGCAACAATGAATTGTTATTTCTCACAGTTCTGTGGTCAGGGATGGGAACAGGGCTTGGCTGGGGTCTTCTGCTCCATGGAGCATGGGCTGGGGTCACTCAGCACTGTTCTGCAGGTGCCTGGGCTGGACTGGTCAGTCCAAGAAGACTTCACTCACATGGGTGGTGCTCAGTGCTTTTCTCTGTCACCAAGTGTGCCTTATCATTTAATATTATTGCCTGAACTTCTTTAAAATGTGGCAGCTGGCTTCCCCAAACACAAATGGAAATTACCTGGCCTCTTACAGTCTAGGTCTGGAACTGACACAATGTCACTTCCTCTGCTTTGTACTGGTGAAGGCAAAATGCAAGCCATCCTGATTCAGCAAGAGTGGAAATAGATCCCACCTTCTGGTGAGTGGAGTGACATGTGCTTATAGGCAAGGAAAGAACTTATGGTGGCCATCTTTGGCCTTCTCTTTGGCCAATTTGCTTTACAAGAAATCCATCTAAAGTTAAACAATTATGAAAGATTTAAAATAGATAAATATATTTCAGGAAAATTCAAATAGAATAAAGAGAGGGTGGTAATGTTCCTATTTTTAAAGGCACAATTCAAGGGGGAATAGCATTAAATGGAACCAAGGGATACTTTAAACCGATGAAATGTGCGATCATCAAGAAAATGTAATAATAGCTATTTACTAAACACTCACATGGATAATTCTATTTAATTTCACAACAATTCTGGGAGGTAAATGCTATTCTTTGCCTCATTTCACAGACAAGAAACCTTAGACTTAGAAAAATTAAGTACATCAGCCACACCTACGTATTTTGTAAGAGAAAAAATTAAGATTTGAACGTAGGTAACCTAACACCAGACTTCCTGCTCTTAATCACTGAGTGATTGGTTGATTATGAATCTGAATCCAATGTATGAACAAATACACTGAAAAGAATATACAAAGCAAAAACCGAAATATGAGGAGACTCTTAAAAAACCACAACCAGATCAGGAGATTTTTAAAACGTCTGTCTCAGAACTTAACAGATCAAATATTTTAAAAATCATATAGACAATCTAAATAACAAAATTAACCAGATTGTTTTTAATAAAGCTAGAGAGAATTTGAACAGGGAATACCTTTTTTTCCCAAATGCTCACAGAACATAAAGACAAATTGATTAAGTAATGAGTCTCAAAGTAAACCTCAATAAATCCCAAACAGTAGAAACTACAATTTCTACAAATCAATAATAAAAAGACAAATGACCAAGTAGAAAAATGGGCAAGAGACAGGAAGGGACAATCTACAAATGAGGATATATAAATGGCCCAAAAGAGATAAAAAGATGCTCAAACTTCACTAGCAAACATGGAATTTGAAATCAAGTCAACAAGATACTATTTTTTTTCACCCAAGAAAATGGGAAAAATTTTTTTAAATTGGACAATCAGTTGTTGGTAAGAGGATAGGAAAGGAGTTTGTATAGTGCTGGATGAATGTAAATGGATATAGCCATTGTAAAGAACAATTTGGAAGTATCAATTAATAATTTAAACATGTTTGACTATGTCACCCACCAACTCAATTTGCAAAATCTACGCTGGACTTCTGGTGCTGGCCAAGATGAAGTAAGCCACCATAGCCCATCTCTCTCACTGCTTTCAGCTAAAAGGTCTGGACAAAATACAAAAGTTAACAGCCTGAGGACTCTGAAAATAGCAAATGGATTGGCAAAGGGAACCGAAACTCGAAGGAAGACTCCTACAGAGTAGATTTCCAGGGTTCTCGTCTTCTTTTGCCATCCAGCTTTCACCTGAGCGTAGCCCCAATATGAAACTGTGCAGACGGTGCAGGCAGCAAAAACTCAAGAGAAACCCATTTTCCTGGACAAAGGAATTGGAAAAAAGAGGCCTCTGTGAGTTAGAGTGTGGGGTATCTTTTTTTCTGTTTTCTCTCTTTCAACCTGTCCCAAGGATGAACCAATCACAAAGTTGCACTATGGTGGCAGAGGTAGTGGCATTGCCACCTAAAATCCCAAGAGAAAATCCACCTTTCTTGCCAGATGAACCAGAGGAGGGAGCTCTTATGGCTTAAGGAGTCTGGGAAAATTCTCATTATTTTTTCTCTCTTTTCTCTCTCTGCATTGCTCTGAAGGTGGCCCAGGTCATACGGAGCAGTGTGACAGCACAGGTGGCTAAAATCTTAAGAGAAACTCCATTTTAGTGGCTAGAAGACAGGTATAAACACGTCGGTTAAAAGACAACATTGTTAAGAAATCCCCTGGCAGTCCAGTGGTTAGGACTCAGTGCTCTCACTGCCGGGGGCCCAGGAGTTCGATCCTTGGTCGGGGAACTAGGATCCTGCAAGCCATGCAGCCAAAAGAAAAAGAAAAAAGAAAAGTCAAAGCTCAAAACTGGATTGAAGTTTGAATTAAAGTCAAGTTCCAAGACATTAAAAAAAAGAAAGACGACATTGGATTGAATACACACACACATACAAGGCACAGCTACACGCTGTCTACAAGAAATTCACTCTGATTACATAAGTAGATTAAAAGTAAAAGGATAGAAAAGGTTATGCTATGGAAACACTGATCAAAAGACAGTTGGGGGCTTCCCTGGTGGCGCAGTGGTTGAGAGTCCGCCTGCCGATGCAGGGGACGCGGGTTCGTGCCCCGGTCTGGGAAGATCCCACATGCCGCGGAGCAGCTGGGCCCGTGAGCCATGGACGCTGAGCCTGCGCGTCTGGAGCCTGTGCTCTGCAACGGGAGAGGCCACAACAGTGAGAGGCCCACGTATCGCAAAAAAACAAACAAACAAAAAAAAACAGTTGGAGTGGCTATATTAATATCAGAAAAAGTAGACTTTAGAACAAGAAATATTACAGAATAAAGAGGGATATTACATAATAATAAAAGGGTTAATTCACCAAGAGGGTATAAAAATCCTAAATGTGAATGTACATAGCAACAGAGCTTCAAGATGCCTGAAATGAGAAATCCACTGTTATAATTGTGAGTTTAACACTCCTCTCTCAGTAAATAACAAAAAAATAAACAAAAAATTAGCAAGGATATAGAAGATCGATCACTATCAATCATTGTGGCCTGACATTTACAGAGCACTGTATGCAAAAAGAGCAAAATACACATTTTTTTAATTGCACACGGAACATTCACCAAGATAAAACATTTGGGGTCATAAAATAAACCTTAGCAATTTTTAAACATAGAGATCATATATTCTCTGACCATAACATAATTAAACTAAAAACAATAGCAGAAAAAAATTCTTTAAAATGCCCAAATAGTTTAAAATTAAATAACACAGTTCTAAATAACCTGTGGCTGAAAGAGGAAGTATCTTTGAAAGGAAATTTATTAAATATTTTGAACTTGGGACTTCCCTGGTGGTCCAGTGGTTAAGACTCTGCACTCCCAATGCAGGGGGCCCGGGTTTGATCCCTGGTCAGGGAACTAGATCCCACATGCATGCCACAACTAAGAGTTCGCATGCCGCAACTAAGGAGCCCACGCATCACAACTGAGGAGCTGGTGAGCCGCAACTAAGGAGTCCAGCTGCCGCAACTAAGACCCAGTGCGACCAAATAAATAAATATATTTTTTAAAATTGTTAATAGGATAGATTTATAGATTTATAGATTTATATTTTTTAAAATTGTTAATAGGATAGATTTCATGTTATGTGTTTACATGTTATCCTAAAACATGTGTTTCATGTTATCCTAAAAAAAATTTGTAGGATTCAGCTAAAACATTGCCTAGAGGGAAATTCATAACATTAAATGCTTATATTAGAAAAAGAAAGGCATGAAATGAAATATATAAGCTTCCATCTTGAGAAACCAGAAAATACCAAATTAAGCCTAAAACGAACAGAAGGGGAGAAATAATAAATATAAGAGGGCTTCCCTGGTGGCGCAGTGGTTGAGAGTCCGCCTGCCGATGCAGGGCACACGGGTTCGTGCCCCGGTCTGGGAAGATCCCACATGCCGCGGAGCAGCTAGGCCCGTGAGCCATGGCTGCAGAGCCTGCGTATCCGGAGCCTGTGCTCCGCAGTAGGAGAGGCCCGTGTACCACACACAAAAAAAAAATAATAAAAAAAAAAAAATAAACATAAGAGCATAAATCAATGAACTGAGGACAGGAGAATAATAATCCATGAAATCAAAAGCTGGTTCTTTGAAAAAATAGTCTCAGAGCCCATGGGATATTAAGTCATACTCACTTTATGACCTTAAATACTTTTATTAACAAGCATCAAAGATTACAAATAAATGAACCAAGCATTCAACTCAAAGATTTAGAAGAAAAATAAAATAAAATAAGAGGAAAGAATAAGTAAATATAAAAGCAGCAACTGCCTAGGTTTAAATCCCAGCCTCACCACTTGTTAGCTATATGTCCTTAGGCAAATCAGTTACTAACTTTGCAATTCAATTTCTCATCTGTAAAATGAGATAATAATAGTCCTTAACTCATAAGGTTGTTATGAAGATTAAATGAGTCAATACAGCTTGCAGTGGTGCTCAGCACAGAGTAAACACTATATAAATGTTTGCTATTATTTTTCTCTACTGCTACTATTACTATTAAGTTTCTGGCAATTCTGATGAAGAAAACAAAAGAAATAAAACACAAAAATACATCAAGACTAAGATGAGAGAAATACAGAGATTTTTAAAATTATAAGCTAATACTATGTATCACTTTATGCTAATAAATCTGAACTTTTCTAGGTAAATATGACAATTATTTCAGGAAGTTGTAAATGGCTCAAATTGACTCAATAGGGAGAAAACAGAAAAGACTAAAACTGTAGCAAATGACTTTAAGGCAATTGTCAAAGGCCTTAGGAGCAAGTGATTTTACAGATGAATTAGCAAACATTTTAGGAATAGATACTGCCTAAATTCGTAAAAAAAAAAATTTCCAAATCACTGAAATGCACGAAAATATATGGAAATATTCCAGTCCATTTTATGAGTCTTGCATAATCTTGATACCAAGAGCAAATAAAGCACACACACACACACACACACGCACACAAACTTTATGAAAAATCTCACCTAGTTACAAAAATTCTAAATAATATATCAGCAAATAGCATGAAGTAAAGAGCAATATTTCATTACCAGGTTTATTCTTGGAAAGCAGGTTGGTTTAACGCAAGAGTGTGGGTTTGGGAGGCAAACTGTCAGATTTTGAATCTAGCTTTATCACTTTCCAGGAACTGGCTGGATGACCTGGGTAAGTGATGTAACCTCTCTGGTTGTTTTCCAGTTTGTAAAATGTAAATAATATTTACTTCACGGGCTTCCCTGGTGGCAGAGCGGTTAAGAATCCACCTGCCAATGCAGGCGACACGAGTTCGAGCCCTGGTCCGGGAAGATCCCACATGCCACGGAGCAACTAAGCCCGAGCGCCACAACTACTGAGCCTGCACTCTAGAGCCATGAGCCACAGCTACTGAGCCGCGTACTGCAACTACTGAAGCTCGTGCGCCCAGAGCCCGTGCTCCACAACAAGAGAAGCCACCGCAAGGAGAAGCCCACGCGCCACAAGGAAGAGTAGCCCCCGATCGCCCCAACTAGAGAAAGCCCACGCGCAGCAACAAAGACCCAACACAGCCAAAGATAAAATAAAATAAAATTAATTAATTAAAGTGAATAATAATAATAATATTTACTTCACAGGGATGGGAAGATTAAATTAAAATAATTTATTTGAATTTAGCCAAGCATTTGGTACATAATAAGCACTCAACAATGGCTAGATAGTAGTATTCATTTTTAAATGATTTTTTTAAAAACCCTCAGTGATTCAATTGGCAGTTGGCTTAAGCTCTCCACTCAGCTCAAGTTCTCAAACAGGGGTCAACTAAATGTCAATTTCTGAGTGGAAGGAATGGAGAGAGAGGCAAGGAAGGGCATGGCAGGAAACTCAAGGAGCAGGGAGGCAGGGAGTGTGTCCCTGTGTTCCCAGTATTCTTCCAGCCCAATCTTCCTAGATTGGTTTGACAAAATTAATATCAAACCCAGAGAAATTCCTAGAATTGCTGCTCCCATCCTAAAAGTCCTAGCCAGCCACAGAACTCAGAATGGTCCCCATGGATATTTAAGCCATAGCAGCAAACAACCACCAGGAGGCAGCAAACTGAAGCTAAAACAGGGGCATACAGCCCAGCCCCGAGAGCACCTGGCCTGCTGGCCGCTCTCTTTCATCCTGTTTATTCCACAATCGTGCAGTGCTGCAGTTTACCCCATGCAATATCTTGAACCACATTTAATGCATTGTGGTGGGATTTCACTAGACAAATTCAAAAGCAGGAGAGCATGTGACCATCTTCATAGATATCTAACATCACTTGATCAAATTCAACTTCCATTTCTATTTTCTAATAAAACCCTTAGTAAACCAGAAATTGAAGAAAATAATCTTACCAGGATAAAAACTATTTGTTCACTCACCCAACAATTGTTTTTTTCCAAAAATCACAGCAAATGTCATACTCACTGGTGAAACCTTAGAGCAGCAGCTCCAACACTACCTGTTAGAACCCTGTTCCAGGAGATGTTACACAGTAAGGTGTGAAAAAAGAAGGTCAGTGGTCAATCAGTTGAACATATGTTACTTAATCTTGAACATCGACAAGGCATATTAGCATCAAATTTTCTGATTATTGCTGAAGTAAAGAAACACGTTTGTCTTTGTTTAACCCAGCGTAGGTTAAACAATAAAATAAAACTATTTCTCCATAAAACGATTAGCATCCTACAGAGGAGCGTTCTTCAGATGTCAGTTTTGGCAACTGCATTAAAGCCTTCCTACCCAAGGTAGCAACATTTCAAGAGTGTCTGCCTTGGGGACTTCCCTGGTGGCGCAGCAGTTAAGAATCCGCCTGCCAATGCAGGGGACACAGGTTCAAGCCTTGGTCCGGGCAGATCCCACGTGCTACAGAGCAACTAAGCCCGTGTGCCACATCTGCTGAGCTTGCGCTCTAGAGCCTGTGCACCACAACTACTGAGCCCACGCACTGTAACTACTGAAGCCCACGCACCTAGAGCCCATGCTCTGCAACAAGAGAAGCCACCACAATAAGAAGCCCACGCACTGCAACAAAGAGTAGCCCCTTAAACTGTATTCTTAAACTGTATTGCAAAATTGTCAGTCTTCCCTCAAGTAATCTATAAATTTGAGATGATTTCAATAAAATCTCCACAGGAAATTTTTATCTTGAGAAACTGACTCTATAGTTCATCTATTGCACAGAATGGTCAAGAAATTTGGGAACTAAAAGACTAGCCATGGGGGTGGGTGGCTTGCCTTACAAAGTTAGTTCCAATACCATGAAACTAAGCTAATGGAAATACTGATGGAAAATTGGGCAAATAGACCAACAGAGCTGGGGAAAAAAGGCACAGAAATAAAGTATCTGTGTATCTGTGGTAGTTTTGTCAAGGTTTTAGGAGTTGCAAAATTAGATTATTTTACGGAATTGAAGTAAAAGGTAAACAACCAGACCTCAGGCAGAGTAGGAACCAGGACTGTGCCAGGAGTGTCAGCAACAGAACGTGCGGTCTTCCCCGTGAAGCTGGTGCAGTCCTGCCTCCATCTCCTCTCCTTCATTTCAGATCTGAAGCTGCTGATTTGGCGCTCTGCCGACTAGGTGTTGGCCCCTGATCCCACTAGATATGGCTGGGGTGAAGGAGCTTACCCTTGGATGGAGAGGGAACAGTTTTCTGAGAAGCATGTCAGTGCCTGGATACCCCAAAAGCTGTCTCCACCTTTACATCAGTTGTGATCGTCATGGATACTTCCAACTCTACTCAAAATAACTGGACACAGGATCTTCCCCCACTAACCTGGTCCTTCTCCAAGTGTCCGCTAGTTCAGAAAGATACCATCATATTCCCAGTCAGGCAGGTCAGAAGCCAGAAGTCCTCTGACCCCTTTGCTCTCTCCCATCCCACGTGTCCAACTGACCACGAAGTCCAGTTGATTTTATCTCCTCCATATTCCTAGAATCTGTCCACTTCTGTCCATCTCTATTGCCATCACCTAAGGAATTGTCACCTGTCACCTGGATTTCAATAGCCTCTTTGCAGGCACTATTCTCCACACTGCAATAGCCACCTTTAGCAAGTGCAAAGCTAATCAAGCCACTTCCCTTCCAACATCTCCCATGAGACCCACAAGGCTCTGCACGGTCTGGCTGCTGCCCACCCACCAGCCCATCACCAGCTATGTCTTTCCTTATCTTCTGAACTCCTGGCCCACCGGCCTCCCTCCGCCCTTTGAGTACATCATGTGCTGTCCTGCCTCCGCATCTGTGCACACGTTGTTCCCTCTTCCCCAGGCTGCTCTGCCTGGGCCACTGCATTACACAACCCAGGAATACAATGATCTCCATGGTAGTGACGCCCCCTAGGGTTGTGCAGTGGGAGCAACTCTTACCACCCAGCCTTCTCCAGGTTAACGTTTACTCACTCTTCAGAGCTCAGCTCAACACGACTTCACCAGGGAAGCGTCCCACCATGGGACCAGGTCCATTGCCTAATGCTTGCTTTCACTGCTGCCAATTCCATGTAGCACTCACCACAATACTCAACACGTCATTTATTGTACAAAGTTTTAAGGCAGCTTTACTGAGATGTAATTTGTATATAGTAACATTCACCCTTTTCCAGGGTACAGATCTATGAGTTTTAATAAACACATACAGTTGTGGGACCACCACCTCAATCAGGATATAGAACATATCTACCGCCCCAGAAAGTTCTCTCATGCCCCCTAGAGTCAATCCCCTCCCCAACCCAAGCCCCCGGAATCACGGACCTGCTTTCTGCAACTATAGCTGTGCCTTCCACAGAATGTCACATATATGGAATCTGTAATATATGCAGCCTTTTAAGTCTGACTCTTTTCACTTAGTCGCTGTATAATGATTTAATGTGTGTCTTCTCTGCCAGAATGAAAGGCTCTGCACAGTGAGGGACCATGTCTGCCTCAGTAACTACCATGTCACCACAGCCCACCCCGGTGTTTCTCAACATTTTTTTTCATTATTGCTCCTCTAAGGAGAAAATTTTAATTTAATTTAAATTCTCCCTGATGAGAGAAATTAAATACTAAGGAATAAGATATTGTTGAGTAGAGACGAGCTTTGGAGAAACACAAGGCACTGAAATAACTAAATATTTTTTCACTCTCCAAGAATGAATTTTCACCCATGGGAGGTGATATCATCCCCACTGAGCATGCATGGCCCAGCACATAGTAGGTGCACAAAAAATGTCTGTGGATTCAGGAGAGGATGCGTGTAGACGTTGCCACATGGTGGCACCTCGCGAGAAAGCCAGTTCATCTCATTGGGAGGCGTTGCTGGGTTTCAAGCAGAGTTGGGAGTGACTATCCACCCAGACGTGGAAACACCTCCCTTCCTCTCTTGAAAACCCCACCAGTAACAGCAAGCACCATGCTAGCGTCTTCAGAAGCGAGGCTCTAGCATCCATATACTCAGGACATAATCAGATTTGTGCTTTTGAAAGTCTACTCTGGCTCCAGAGAGGGAGAGGGATTAGAAGGAAGAAGATGGAAGCGGGGAGAGCAGATAAGAGGCTGTCGTAGTCATGGTAAGAAATGAAAGTAGTCTGAGCTCGGCTAGTGGCAATGCGGATGGAGAATAATTTAGAAAGTAGAATCAACAGAACTTGGTGATGAGTTGGTTGTAGAAAAGGGGAAGAAGGGTGGACGTCCATATTTCTAGCCTGGACATCCAGGGAGATGTTGGTACCATCCATTGAGATTGGACACGGGGTTGCAGGGAGCTGAAGGTGGCATGAAGTTCATTTATGGACTCTTGAGGTTGAACTGTCTTTCGGTTGTTCAAGTGCAGTGTCTTGTTGGCTGCTGGCTATACAGATGAGAAGTTCAAGAGAACTATCTAGGCTAGGAGTAAAGATTTGGGAATGGTCAATGTAGATGGTAGCCCAGGTCATGGGAGTGGATGACCTCATCAGAGAGCATGTAGCATGAGAAGAAAAGATGGTGCAGGGCAGACTCTTGGAACACTGAAGGGTGCCCAGCCAGAAGAAGAGGCACAATAGTGAAATTAACTGTTAACCTAGCATTAACATTTAGGTTGTATCTAGTTTGGTTTTTTTTTTGTCACTGTTGTTGGTTGCTTTGTTTTTTGCTAATATAAACAACACCATCAGGAATATCTGTGCAGAAAGCTTTTTCTGAGTATAGGATTATTTTCTCAGGATATATGCTTAGAAGAAGAATAATTAGATTAAAGGATAAGAACATTTATGACTATTGATGTATTCTGCTACATTGCCTTCCAAAAGGTTATCAATGTGCTTTCTTGTCACCAAAGTGTGAGAGCGTTCTCTCATGGACACAGGTAGTCTTCAGTCTTGTTCTTTTTAATCTGTGTTAATTTGACAGGAAAAAAAGGAAGGGTGGGAGGGAGGGAGGGAGGGGGCAGGTGATGGAATCCACAAGATTTAGTGACCGATGAGACGTGGAGGGTGGTAGCCACAGAGAAGTCAAGGATGAGTCTTAGATTGTCCATTTGGGCCCCTGGGTGGATGCTGGGATGGACAATTAGGAGGAAAAACAGGCCGGCATAAAGGTGATGCGTTCCGTTTTGGCTTCTTTGAGTTTGAGGTACGTGTGGGGCATCCAGAAGGTCAGAGGTTAGAGGGTCAATTGTGTTTGCAGAGCTGAAGCTCAGAAGAGAGGCTCTGGTTCCAGAAGGGAAGAGCTGCAACTGCAGTTCCTGATCCTGAAGCGGAGGCAGCGCTGCAGTGTGGAGGACACATTTTGGGGAGCCCCCAGGATCCTGCATCTCGTGCTCTCGGCTCACTTCTGATTTCAGCTGCTGCTGCGGTGGACAGTTCCATACAAGCTCAGACTCCCCTGGCTGGCAGGGTCCTACCTCAAGCACACAGCACGTCTTTTCCCCTCTCCTGTACCATGGCTGTGTGCTCATCCTGTACTCAAGTGCCCCCTGGAAATGCAGGGACTTAGTGCCCTTGTGTATATCCTCCCCCCAGTGGAGGCAGGAGTCAATGGATCTGTGAGCAGGGGGACTCTGCCTTTAACAGGCTGAGCAAGGTTTATCTGCACAGTCCTGGAATCCTGACCCTAAACCCTCTCCATGGAGCCTGGATCTTTGTAAAACAGTCTCCTGGACGATGTGCAGTCTGGCTCCTCCTAATGGGAGGGAGTGAAGGATGGAAGGCAGGTTTCCAGTCCAGGATGACACTCTACCCTCTGGCCGTCAACGCCCTGCCTTCTTCCCTGATCTGTACTGCCTCCGGAGCTGGTGAGCAGGACCTCCCCACAAACCTAGGATGGCCCTCTATCATCCTCTGAATGTTCTCCCACCCCCACCTCGCAGGCTCAAGCGGCTCACCTGTCCTGGATCAACTGCAACAGCGCCACCTTCAGGTCACCCTGGAGTATTTACCGAACCCCACAGGGAGCCTGGATTACAATCCTTTTGGCTGGGAGGTGGGATGGCAGGGGCAGATGGTTTGGAGCAACTCACTTCCCCTCTCTGAGCCCTGTTGTAAAATGGGCACGACAGTACCTCAAGGGGAGGCTCTGAGGATAAAGCGAGATAATCGCATAACACACAGAGAATGGGCCTGGTGTCCAGCAAGAGTGCAGTGACCATTTCCATTATAAGGTTGGATGACATGCTTGTTAGCCTGGTTTGGAAAATCCCCAAACAACCAACAACCTCTGGGTTTTATAAAAAAAACAAAAACAAAACCAAAAAACTTATAGAAGCCCTTGGCCCCTTTTTCTTTGATTCTTTGCTTTTTCGCTTTGGACCTCAGAGGTACAGGATTCAATTGCTCACAATTGTCAGCTCGGCTCAGTCATCGTCAGCCACTCACAGGTCCTCTTGTGTTTTTGTTTGCTTTGCTTTTATCTCTTCCATCCTCCTTCTCGAACTCCCCTTCCCTCGCCCCTTTCCCTACAGGCAAACATTCTTATATTGTCAATGTGTGAGCGCGTGCAACCATGAGAATATATACTGCAGCATATATAAGTAGTACCTGCCAGGCACCTTGTTCGGCATTACCTTTTTACGATCTGCCCACGTTAATACACATCATTCTCATTCAGTCCATTGAACCCTGCGTGGTGTTCATCATTTGCATATGCACCCTGTGATTTATCTGCTCCCTTAGGAGTAGGCATTACGGCTGTTTCCAGCCCTTGGCTATTACCAGTAGATGCTCTGAGCAATATCCCTGGGCAAGTCTCTTTGTCTACCTGTGTGAGAGGTGCGCTGGAGGATGTGCCCAGAGGTGGAATTGCTGGAGTGTGGGGTATATGCCCTCCACACCAGCCCCACAGCTCACACTCCTGCCAGGACAAGGGTTCCTGTGTCCCCCCCAGCACATGCCCATCCAATGGCTATCAAGTGGAGCTCAGTGTCACCTTCCTCTCCTCGTCTACCCTGGCTGTCCCTTCTGGAGGTGCTGCAGAAGGAATCGATGATGCCATGTATTCTGTTACCTTTTAAGACAAGTGGCTCCAACTGCTGGATGTCCCCATTCCCTATCACTTGCTATCATCCACTCACAAAAAACCAACTTGGTCTCAGCCAGCTGGACAAGGGATGGTGCAGGAGCCTAAAGATGTACCAACCTTGTATGTGGCCGGCCCCAAGGTGGCCCTGAAAACTCTATCCATACCGAGAGTCCCAAATCAACCCATCAAATGCAGCTTGTGTGCCCACCACCTCTCTCTAGGAAGTAGAAATTCGGGGCAAACAATAGCGGTGTGGGTGATTTTGTTAGGGCTGCTGTCCTGAGCCCCCATTAGCAATTTTCTTGGTCGTCTCTGAAGCATGAGGGGCCATGCAGCTTGGATAAGCTAGGGTCTGGGACCAGGTGGCGGTGAGCCCTTCAAGCCCACATTTCTCCAGATCTCTGCAGTACATTTGCCTAGAAGATTTCAGAGTCACAGGCTGTGGAATCAGAATGTCCTGGGTTCCAGTCCCAACGCAGCCACCTCACAGGGCCACTGCAGATGACAAAGGCATAGTACCTGTGAAGTGCTGAGCTGGGCTCCAGGCACATCCTAAGCCTCGAAAATGGCCATCCATATTTGTAACAATCCGTAACACAGCAAATACATTCTCCACTTTGCAAACTATAAAAGCGACTCCCAGAGAGGCTGAGCCACTTGCAGGAGAGCAGAATTCAGACTCAGGTCTGTCTGTCTCTGTTCGTTTCCATCTTCTCAGGAAACTTCACTGATTCCCGTCCTCTGGCAGGACCTTGGGCTAAGTCCAGTGCTAGACAGAACTCCAGGTCCTGGATTCAGTGGGGAACAGGCCTCCTGGGCCGTCTTGGCAGGAGTCCCTCAGGCAGTGGGTGGCCCAGGGCAAGCCTGGGCCCCGGCCAGGCTGCAGGAGGCCCCCAGGTGTGGGGGAGGGCAGCAGCCTGGCCCATCTCCAAGCACATTCAGAGCCAACCCAAGGGAAACCCTGATTCTGTCAGTGCCGGCATGCCTGGGGCACAAGCATTGGAGACATTAAATATTAAATGTGTCGGCTGGCTTCCAAGCTTGGTAATTAAAACTCTTATTTCATATTTTACACAGGATGGACAGGAAGGTCATGGGGCTGTTCTAAGAGGTTTCATAGCTCCCTTGTTCACAGATGAAGTGGCTCTTCTGAGGAAAACCTCGCTCTCATCCGGGACCCACACTGCCCTATTTATAAAGTTATTTCCTGGGAGGGCAGGGAGTGGAGGTCGGGAGGTCTCCCAGAGTGTAGAGCCCATTCAGGGCTCCCAGCAGTGTCTCAGGCTTTCTACTTCTCCAAAATGCGTCTGCGCTCCCGGGAGCCTGCAGAGGGCCTGGCCTCGGGCCCCTCACCTCTGCTGCAATGGCAGCCTGGGAGCTGGAGCTGGCTCTGGAAATGGGGACAGAGAAGGAGTTCCAAGGCAGGTCTGGAAGGAGGACAGGAGGGAGGGGGGAGCCTTCCCTTAGCCTCCAGCGCCATCTGCTGACCATATGCTGAACTGCAGCTTCCCCAGAGACCAGCTGGAGACCACATTTGAGCTCTAGGCTGGGGTGAGAACAGGGGATCAAGGAAAATCAGGACTGATGCTTCCGGGAACACTTTAAAAACACAATTTAGGTTGGTGAAATTTCCACTCTGTCATTCTCGGGGGTCAAGAGATAAAGAAGACTCAGACTTGGATCTCTGGGGACCCAACCCAGCATGATAACCAGGATGTGTGTGATAATTAACACGCAGTGAGCCCGGGCCTCCACGATTTATGGTAGGTATCTCATTGTGGGTGCCTTTCTCATGCTGCAGGCCCATTTGACAGATGAAAACATTCAGGCTGCAAAAAGACCGCAAAGCCAGATGACTTCCCTGCCCTCACCCCCATCGTCAATCTTTCTGCAAGGCCTACCATTTTCACCTCCAAAACATACCACGAGTTTTCTTCGTTGCCCCCATCGTCATTGCTACCTTCTCAGTCCAAGCCATTCTCACCTCTTCCCTGGACAAAAGCTTTCCACCAGGATCTTCCCAAGAGGATCTTGTCACCTCCAGCCTCGCCCTCTACCATCTATTCTTCACAAATAGCCAATGGGATCTTAGGACACGAATCAGATCACATCCAACCCTTGCTCAAAATCTCTGATGGCTCCCATTGCCTTTAAAATAAAATCTAAGCTTCTTGCCAGACTCAGAAGAGCCCTGTGGGGTCTGGCTCTGGGGTTCTCACCAGCCTCATCTCATGCCCCTCTCTCCACCCTCCATGCTGCAGCCATGTGGGCTTCCCCAAACATGCCGAGTTCTTCCTGAGCTCAGCTCTTTTGCAGAGGCTGTTCACTCTACCCAGAATACTGTTTCCTTTACCTCTTCTCTCCTAATTAAAAGTTCTCCGTGTCACAGAATGCCTCAGGCTTTTCTTGACCACCCTCTCTAAAGAACACCTGCCCTGCCATTTTCTAACCTAGTCTTTCATTTGTTTTCTTCCTAGAACTTCTTGGCGCTTGCAACAATTGTTTTTATTTGCTCATAAACTTTTTTTTTTTTTAATTTTTTGGCTGCGTTGGATCTTCACTGCTGTGCGTGGGCTTTCTCTAGGTGTGGTGAGCGGGGGCTACTCTTCATTGCGGTGCGCGGGCTTCTCATTGCTGTAGCTTCTATTGTTGCGGAGCACGGGCTCTAGGTGCACAGGCTTCAGTAGTTGCAGCACGCAGTCTCAGTAGTTGTAGTGCATGGGCTTAGCTGCTCTGCGGCATGTCATGTGGGATCTTCCCAGACCAGGGATTGAACCAGAGTCCCCGGCATTGGCAGGTGTATTCTTAACCACTGTGCCACCAGGGAAGTCCTTTGCTCACTAACTTTTAAAAATTGTTCCCCCAACTGGAGTAAATTCTGAGCAGGCTGGGAGCATGTCAATTTTGTTCATCACAGCACAGGGCCTGCCAAATAGTAGACACCAAAATGAATATCTGGCACCAGATGCAGATATAAAGCATCAGAGAAGGTTTCCTGAGAAAGTGACGTCTGCCCTGAGACCTGAAAAATGTATAGGAGGAGCTCTGGAGAAAGGGGAGGCGGCAGGCAGGAGCAATCCAGGCAGAGGGTGGAGCAGGTGAAAGTGTTGTAAGGCAGGAAGATGCTTGGCACCTTCCAGAAATTAAAAATGGAAAGAAAGCTGGCATCACTGGAGAGGAGTGAGAATGAGGAGAGCCTGAGAGTAGGCTACGGCAGAAGGCTGGGGGCGAACGGGCTTGGATCTTCTGCCTCAGAACCTGGGACACCATTGAGAGATGACAGGAGAGGGGGGAGGTGAGCAGAGTTGTGTTTTTACGATATCCCCCAGGCTGTACTGTGAAGCATGCAGGGGGCAGGCTGGAAGCAGGGAGACCAATTGGGAGGCCATTGTAGCAGTCAGGTGGGGGATGGGAGGAGGTGTGTTCCAAACTAGGGCAGAGGAGACCGCGGTGGAAGTAAATGGATAAGTCCAGAGGCCTCGGGAACATATCAGATAGAGAGTTGTGAAGGAAAGAGAAGTATTCACCGACCTACATGTTTCTACAAAACTGGACCTAAGGAAGTAGCATTCATTGAGATGAGGCACAGGTTGATGTGTGGGGAGATAAATCAGCTGTGATTTTCTTTACATTACAGATCACAGAAAACCCAATTTAAATTGGCTTAGGGACTTCCCTGGTGGCGCAGTGGTTAAGAATCTGCCTGACAATGCAGGGGACACGGGGTTCGAGCCCTGGTCCGGGAAGATCCCACATGCCGCGGAGCAACTAAGCCCGTGCGCCACAACCACTGAGCCTGCACTCTAGAGCCCGTGAGCCACAACTACTGAGCCCGTGTGCCACAACCACTGAAGCCCACGCGCCTAGAGCCTGTGCTCCACAGCAAGAGAAGCCACCGCAGTGAGAAGCCCGCGCACCGCAACAAAAGAGTAGCCCCCGCACGCAGAGAAAGCCCGCACGCAGCAACTAAGACCCAACACAGCCAAAAATAAATAAATTAATTAATTTAAAAAAATTGGCTTAAATTGCTGCAAAGTCCAGAGATAAGGGGAGCTTCAGGGTTTGTTTTGTTCAGAGGCCAATGATGTCATCAGGTACCCTATTCCTTTTTTTCTTTTGGTTTTGCCTTCCACAGTGTCAGTGTCTCCCTGAGGCTGCTCCCCCTGTGGTGACAGAATGGCTGCAGAAGCTCCAGTCTTCACATTTGTACCTACCCAGCCCAGAAGAAGAGAAAGGGCCAGCTGTGACTCCCTTGGGAGAATAGGAATAGTCTTTCCCTAAGGTGTCAGTAAACTTACCCTCATGTTGCATTGGTCTAAAGTGGGCTTTGTGCCCAATTCTGTACCAGTGGCTGTGGCCTGGGGAATGTCACAGCTTTATTACTTCAGACCTGGCTGCTTGAATTAATTGCTCTGGCCAAGGAGAGATGACTTCCTTGAGTGGATTAGACCAGGTTCTCCATCCCGTTTGCACATTCGAGTCTCTTGGGCTGAAGCCTAGGCCAGGGCATTTGGAGAGCTCCCCTAGGTGATTCTAATGTGCAGATAGGGTTGAAATCCACCAGAGCCTGTTCCTAGAGCCCGGAGTGGTGTCAATCCCACCCTCTCCAAATCTATGCAATGGAGGAAGATTTTGGCCATGTTGAATTCGAGTTGTCTTGGGTACCCATGGCAGGTGTTGTGTTGGGCACAGGATTCAGGGCTGGGATGTTTAGCCCATGATTTGACATCTCATAACCACAGATCATTAGCTATTAATACTTTAAAGCTTTTTCAATGACCATAACCTTATCTTATATTTGAATCAATACTGTGTTTGCATGCCCCCACCCACCTGCACTCACGGTCTGGTTTTTTGGTTCTGACTGTTGACAGAAGGAAATAATTTTGTATGAATGGCTGTTTGGGGATCAAGGTATCACAGAGCCCTGAACATTAAATTCACCTGTGGCCCCAGGTTGGTGAGGCACATTCCCACGATGCAGACTGGGCCAGCAACCCCCGTGGTGATATCCTCCCACATCCAGTCCATTGCACATTTTCCATTTTATCCTGTACCAGTTTGTCACTGCTCCTTAACAGACCACCCTAAAATCTTGTGGCTTTAAACAACAGTTGTTCGTTATCACTCACACACCCACAGGTCGGCTGGGTCTGGCTGAGTGAGGCTGGGCTCCCCTGGGCTGCTCTGCTTGAGGCTGAAGGGGCCTCTGTGGTCCCTCCACATGCCTCTCATCCTCCTTGTTTTTTGTTTTTTGGGTTTTTTTTTTGCGGTACGCGGGCCTCTGTTGTGGCCTCTCCCGTTGCGGAGCACAGGCTCCGGACGCGCAGGCTCAGCGGCCATGGCTCACGGACCCAGCCGCTCCGCGGCATGTGGGATCTTCCCGGACCGGGGCACGAACCCGCGTCCCCTACATTGGCAGGCGGACTCGCAACTACTGCGCCACCAGGGAAGCCCTCTCTCATCCTCCTTGGACCAGCAGGCTATGGCTGCCGAGCACAACAGGGTAAGGGGAAACACAAGAGGCGTCTTCCACCCTCGTATCACGTGGCCAAGACCAGGCAAGGATGGAGAGTAATCTCTCCCCTTAGTGCGAAGGACTACAAGTTAAATGGCAAAGGGTATGGATACGGGGGGGAGGGCAGGATTGGAGCCAATGAAGCATGGTTTTATTTATTCTAAGTAATGAACAGTGTCCCAGGATAAAATGATTGATGTTTGTGAAGATAATCCCTCCCACACACCCCCCCTCTGAAAGGGGGAGGAGTCTTGCTTGCTGGGTCAGCTCCTGGCTGCCCTTTTCTTGTGGAGGTTCTGAGTAATCGGCAAATCTCACAGAAAGTAGCCAGAGGGGGAAGTTGATCTCTATAATAAAGACAGGAGAAAGAGGGGAAGCTGGAGAGAGTGGAGCTGCTTGGGTGTGGAGAAAGAACACCGCCGGGTTCCAGCAGCAACTCGGGCCCTTTTCCCGTGCTTCCTGACACCCGGCTCAATCCCCGGCCTCAGTTCCTTTTAAGGAGCCATCGAAGGAGTCAAGGCTGTGAGTGACAAGATTTGACCTGCATTTTCTGAAAACCAAGACCAAGAATAGCTAAGACACTCAAGAACAGCAGGCATCAGCTGTCAGGACTTATGACAAAGCTTTTATTAATTATTATTATTTATTATTATATTATTAATTTTATCATTTAATCATTATTAATTTTATTTAATTATTTTATTAATTAATTAGGACGGCATGGTTTCAGCCCAAGGACAAAGACAGCAGAAGGAGGGCCCAGTAACAGATCCACACACACACACACACACACACACACACACACAGGCATGTGATAAATGACAAGGTGGCCCTGCAGAGCAGTGGGAAAAGGAGCAAGTTTTCAATAAGTGATTTTGAGGCAATTGGGTCTCCATAGGGGAAAAAATGAAACGGGACCTCTAATTCCACCATTTACAGCCATACGCATGGTGTGCAGGCCTCAGAAGGATCTGGAACCAGGAACTGGAGGACTTTGGGGAACCTTGGTGGCTCCTCTGCCCCAACCCCCCTCTCCTCCCCTCCTGATGTTTACTGAGCACATTTTAGGCGCTGGGCACTGTACTGAGGGCTTTACAGGCTCCCTTGTTGAGTCCCTGAAACATTGCTCTGAAGCCTGTGTTATTATCCCCATTTTACAGCTGAGGAAACTGAGGCTGGGGAATCAAGCTGTTTGTCCAAGGATACATGATGCATGTGCAGCAAGGCTGGGATTTGAACCCAAGTAGGGCAATTCCAGAGCTCACTGTTCATTCTTCCTCCTAAATAGCCCTTGAATCTGCCCCTTCCTCTAAATCTCCACAGCCATCCCTTAAACATCTCTCACGTGGACAATTGCAGTAGGTGGAGACCTCATAGGTCTCTCCCCCCTCAGTCTTAAAATACAAAATAGGTGTGTCACTCCTTTGTCTAAAATCCTTCAGTTACTGGTACACAGATAGACATACAGTTCAATGGCATAGAATTGAGAGCCCAGAAGTAAACTTATATATTTATGGTCAACTAATTCTCAACAGGGTGCCAAGACATTTCAATGGGGGAAAGTTTAATTTTTTCAACAAATGGTGCTGGGATAACTGGATATCCACATGCAAAAGAATATCTCACACCATATACAAAAATTAACTCAGAGTTGATCTAAGACCTAAATGGAAGAGACCTAACACTCTTAGAACACACATAGGTGTAAATCTTCATGAACTTGAATTAGGCAATGGGTTCTTAGATATGACACCAAAGCATGAGAAACCAAAGGAAAAATAGATAAATTGCACTTTGTCGAAATTAAAACCTCTGTGCTTCAAAGGACACTATCAAGAAAGTGAAAATATTTGCAAATCACATATTTATTATGTGTCTAGTATTCAGAATATAAAGAATTATTATTACAACTCAACAATAAAAAGGCGAATAAACCAATTTCATAATAGCCAAGGATCTGAACAGACACTTCTCCAAAGAAGTCTACAAATGGCCAAAAAGGCTATGAAAAGATGCTCAATATCATTCATCACTAGGGGAATGCAAACCAAAAACACAATGAGACATTTTACGCCCACAAGTCCGGCTATAATAAAAAGGACAAATGTTGGCGAGGTTGTAGAGGAATTAGATCTCTTATACATTGCTGGTAGGAACGTGAAATGGTGCAGCCACTGCAGAAAAGGTTGGCAGTTCCTCAAAAAGCTAAACACAGAGCTACCACACAACCTAGTAATTTCACTTCTAGGTATATACCCAAGAGATCTGAAAACATATGTTGCCCACACAAAAACTTGTACACAAATGTTCATGGCAGCATTATTCATAATAGCCAAAAGGTAACAAAATGTCCATCAAGAGATGAATGGATACACAAAATGTAATATTCCATACAATGGAATATTACTCAGCAATAAAAAAGAAACACCAGTACATGTGACAACATGGATGAACCCTGGAAACATTATGCTAAGTGAAAGAAGACAGACACAAAACGCCTTCATGTGTATGAAATGTCCAGAACAGGCAAATCCAAAGAGACAGAAAATAGGTTAGTGGTTTCCAGGGGCTCAAGGGAGGAAAGAATGGAGAATGATTGCTAACGGTACAGAGTTTCTTTTGGCGGTGATGAAAATGTTCTGGAATTATATAGCAGTGATGGTTGCACAACCTCATGAAAATGTTAAAAATAACGAGACTGTACACTTTAAAAGGATAAAGTTTATGGTACGTGAATTATATCTCAACTTTTTTTTTTTTGGCTGTACCGTGTGGCTTGTGGGGATCTTGGTTCCCCCACCAGGGATTGAACCTGGGGCCACGGCAGTGAAAGCACCGAGTCCTAATCACTGGACTGCCAGGGAATTCCCTATCTCAACTTTTGAAAAAGCAAACACATCGATGACCCCAGGACTTTTCACCATCTAACTAACCCCTGCCTACCCTTCCAGCCCTATCTCTTGCTCAGAGAAGCATTAATGACTTTGCTCAGAGAAGCAGAGATTCTAGGAGCAATTTTATTTTAATTACTTTGCTCAGAGAAGCAGAGATTCTAGGAGCAATTTTATTTTAAGGGATTTAACATAGAGATTTGACCTTGACCGTAGGAGCTGGGCAAGCAGTTTTTCTAAGTCTGTTGCCCCTGCGTCTACATGTGTGAGCTGCAACAGCTCCTGACTAGCCAAGGCTGCTGCTTCATCTCTGCCTTCCTAACCTCACCTAAAGCTCCCATGGAGCCAACCCCATCCCAGGGCACATGGGGAAGGGCATTCTGGGAAATGTAGTTCCAGCCTAGCTACGTTGGCACAGCACAAAGCCATCCATGGCTCTTCTCACATGCCCCTCCCTCCGCCTAGAGCACAGTCCCCACTCCTCACCCACTCATTCCTACTCAACCTTTGAATCTCAACCTCAAGCAGGAAGTCGCTCTGGCAGTTTTTCCAGATTTGGGCGGGCACTCCCCCTAACCTCTGGCCACCATGGCTCACTTTATGTGGCCCATCACATACAGTTGTGAAGGTGGTGCACAGCTTGGAGGGCAAGTTCGAATTAACAGTTATTATAGATGCGCATCTTTTTTTTTTTTTTGGCCACACTACGCAGCTTGCAATCTTTTAGTTCCCAGACCAGGGATCAAACCTGTGCCCCCTGCAGTGGAAGTGTGGAGTCCTAACCACTGGACTGCAGGGAATTCCCATAGATGCGCATCTTCATATAACTGTTTTCCCACAGATGGCGGTAAAGCGACTGGAGCAAGGAGCATCTTTTTCTAATTCTAACAGCGGTGTTCATAGGCTGTCTCAGGGCTGTATGCACTTCCTTTATCTCAAGGGCTACTTGGCTGCTGGGCTGTGTCCCTTTCTACACTGTGAACCCCACTTGGCAGGGGCTATATTGGGACAACTCAGTGTGGGGTCCCCAACATTTAGCACAGGACCTGACACACAGCAGACACTCAGTGTCCATAAAACAAAAGAGTAAATGAATATCTAAGGGATGAGAGATGGGGAGCAGGGGAGAGCAGAAAGATGAATAAGCTGAGGGCTTCAGGAGCTGGTCCAGAGGCAGAAAGAAGTGACACAGCTGGGTAGTTCAGAGTATGGACTCGGGAGCCAGGCTCCATCTCCATCACTTACCAGCTGTGTGACCTCCCACAAGTTACTTCACCTGTCTGTGCCTCGATTTGCTCATCTGTAAAAATAGAGATAAGAATAGCACCTCCTGCAGGGAGTTGGTAGGAGAATTTGTGGGACTAATGTTTGCAAAGCACTAACATAGCAATATACAACAGTTTGTTGAATAAATAGATTGATAGATAGAGGATAGATAAAATGAAGGAAAGATGAATCATTTTGTTTCTCTCTCAAAGCCAGGGTGAAAGGCAGTCCCTGTAGAGAAGCTGCTGCCGGGGTTCCCCATTTGAGTGGCTGGAAGGTAGTGTAACATTTCTACTCTGAAAACATATAGGTTTAAGAGCATCAAGACAAACACCCCGGCTGGTAAGGACATCTAGACTAGAGGGTAGTGCATTAGCATACTGTTAGTTAAGGAATTACAGCTTGTAGGATACCAGCTTCTGCACAATAAAATGATTTTTAAAACAACATTTTAAAAACCCGATTAAAACATAATGCTCTGTTTAGTTACGGCCACAAAATATTTCATTTGCAAATTACAGCCTAGTGGATTTAATCTATTTTCTGCTTACACCGTATTAGACATGATGGACCAGGCAGGCACTGCAAGGCTGTAAGCTCCAGAACTTAGAAGCTTTTGGGCTCCTCTGCTAAGCCTTTTTGGTGGACGGGGCATGGCCAGGCTTCCTGCACACCCCCTGGGCCCTGAGGGTCTCCTGATGGCCTGCAGGTAGCGCTTCTCCCCATCGTCTCTTCTTATCAAGTAGGGCTTGGGACTTGGCAGGATGCTGTGTGCTGAGTACAGACTGAAAATTGGTGCTTCTTAGGGCCAAGTTCAGCCTATTGATTGTCTACCTGCCTCACATCATGATTTCTAAATATTCAAGCCAACATTTAAAAGTCAAGAGATCTCACTTAAAATCCAGATGCTTTGCTACTTTTGAAAAATGGAAAAGGTGGCACAGTGGTTAAGAATCCACCTGCAAATGCAGGGGACACAGGTTCAAGCCCCGGTCCAGGAAGATCCCACATGCCATGGAGAGACTAAGCCCATGCGCCACAACTACAGAGCCTGTGCTCTAGAGCCCGTGAGCCACAACTACTGAAACCTGCTCACCTAGACCCTGTGCTCTGCAACAAAAGCCACCGCAATGAGAAGCCTGCGCACCGCAACAAAGAGTAGCCGCCGCTCGCCACAAGAAGAGAAAGCCCGTGCACAGCAACGAAGACCCAGTACAGCCAAAAATAAATAAATTTATTTTAAAAAAAAAAGAAAAGAAAAATGGGAAGAATTGACCACATGGAACTGTCGTTGTCACGGAAATAGAAGACTGGAATTTTGAGAGGTCACGTGCTTTCCAGTTTGTCACAATGCCTACCATTCCCTACTGTCTCCCTCACAGTCAGGAGTTTGAGACTTACTCAAATCCTGTTTACTGTTGCAGGTGAGCTGTTGCTTTCTTTCTTTCTTTCTTTTTCTTTTTTTTTTTTTGGTAGAGAAACATTCCCTGATTCCATGTGCATCTTTTTGTGTACCAGCTGGAAACAGATGACACACTCAAAGCTGGGTAGTTGAGGAGAGTTTAGTAATGGGATTATTTACAAAGGTATGGACAGAGTTTAGGAAAAGCAACAGAGAGTGCTACAGCACCCAGTGCTACGAACACTGGGGAGTGTTACAACCCTAAGTCTGAAGGGATGTGGGGAGGGGGCCTGGAGAGAAAGCGCTGCTGATGGAGCTGAGGCTGGATCACGGGCTGCAGTCAGCCCAGGGTTACTCCACATAGACAGAGCCTGGAAAAGACTCCTCCAGTGTCTGTCCTCCCTGCCTCCATTCTCCTCTGGTGCTCCCCATAGGCCACACCATCTGGAAGCCAGAAGACAAAGGAGTCCTCCCAGACCTCCCATATAGCTCAGCCTCCTGGACACAGAGTTGGGGAGCATGGGAGGCAAAGAGAGGATCTGCAGGAAGGACCAAATGGAAGAGAGCCAGCATGCCATGTGTCCATCAAAAGCAGCAAAACAAAACATACACAGAGGAGACCAAATATTTAAGGAAAAATAAGAGGGTGTATACATCTGTGTGGAAGTTAAGAATATGTATTCTTATACATTTAATGTGTGAATGCCTAGCCCGCTTCTGTTGTCTGCATCATCCTCCTGGTCCCCATAGGTACCCAACTTTGCATCACTGACCCTGGGAAAGTTATCCCTGTCCCTGCCCCCTCCCACCCCACCACAATTTCTTTTGGCTTTATTTCCATTAGGGGAAGGAGATTCCCATCCATTCCCCAAGGAGGTAACAGCATTAGAAACAAGACCCTTCCCATTCTCCTCTCCACTCCCTCATCTGTGTGGTGAGGCAGGGTCCAGGTCAAGTTCAGACACAGCCCTCCCCCTGGCCCTGCCCTCAAGAACAGCTCATCCTTGTTTCTGCTCCTGTTGCCATGTGGTATCTCAGCAAGGCGGAACATCCCTGCCCTTGGGAAAGGGCTGCCTGGTCTAAACACTCCCCCACAGCTGGGAGAGACAATTAGTCAGTTGAGGGAGGGAGGAGTCAGAAGCCCCATTTTGACCCCAGGATGGAGCTGCCTTCTCCAACTCAGATTTGCCACTAATGTAGCTAGAGCTATTGTTCCCATTTGATCTCAGTTCCTTATGCCCCATATTGAACATTTGGCCTATTTTTTGACTGCCCAGCATGGACCCCCATCCTTTCTGTTCGAAGAATTCCCCACTTTATGAGGCTTGGAGGAAAAAAGATCCCATTTCCCACTCAAGAAGCCCCAAAGGCCAGGTAGTCACTTTCCCGGCCTCCCTTGCAGATAGGAAACAGCCACAGGACCAGGCTCAGACAGCCAGAGGACTCTGAATCGGTCACTAGTGGCTCAGGTGAGGCAGCGGCAGCCATTGTAGCAAGATCGGCTTCCAAGGCAGCAAGGGCAGCAACAGCACAGACTGGGGTGTCAGTCAGCAGTGGCCATGGTGGTGGCCTTGGGGGGTGGCAGCAGCATCCTAGCCATTCCAGTTCTGTGATCTGATTGTGGGCACAGCTGCGTAGTCACCGAGCCTGATTTTCCAGCCCTCCCAGGGACTGTGTGAGCCGCCCATACACTTTTGGTGAATTCCTTTTCTGCTGAAATCAGCCAGACTCCATTTCTGTTCCTTGTGACTTTGAATTCCTGCTGATACATGTGCACACAGAACCCTGGAGGAAAGAAGAGATAAATGGCACCTCCAGCAGCTGCCCCCAGCAGCTCCCTTCCAGTCTGTGTGTCAGTTAAGACTATCTTGATTCCCTCCCAGTCTGTGTGTCAATTAAGACTATCTTGATTGTAAAAAAGCAAAACAAAATAAAAGCAAAGCCTCAAGCTGACAAAGAATAAAGAGAACGTATGAGTCCACAGGAGCCTGATCCCGTGAGGCTAAAAACAGGCTCTCACTAAGAAACTGATTTGTCTCTGGCTCTCTTGTATGTCTTTCTTGCTGTCAAGTTCATTTTCAGCCCCCTCACAGGGGCCCCTGCAACTACAGGCCCTCCTTTCATAGCAATAAAATGGCTACAATAGTTCTCGACCTCTCCTCCTCCCATACCACCCCACAGAAGAGAGTCTCTTCTGGGAACTCCCCCACAAGTACAGGGGTGTCCAGATAAGGTCACAGGCTTGCCCCTGCACACACCATGGTGGCAGGAAAATAGGATAAGCTGATTGACTTAAGGTAATCAAGGTGCATCTCTGGAGCTGAATCCCCTCAAACCATCGGGTGAGAATGGGGCAGGTGGTGAAGTCCCCAAGGAAAGTCAGCTTCCTGTTGGTGGGAAATGGGGGCATGGGTGCTGGGCACCTTTGGGAGACTCAGATATCTGGGTCGCATCTCAGCTCTGCTCCTGCCTGTCGGTGTGAACCTGGCTAGTCCCTTTTCCTCTTCATGTCTCAGTGGCCAGATCTGTACCACGGTGGAGTGGGCCACATTCTACAGGTCTGTGGGTCTTGGAGGCAGGGTTAGGTAGCATTACCTTGAGGCAGTGGTTAGATGGACTGAATTGTGTCCACCCAAAATTCATATGTTGAAGCCCTAGCCCCCAGGACTCAGAATATGACTGTATTTGGAGATAGGGCTTTAAAGAGGTGATTAAGCTAAAATGAGGCCCTTAGAGTAGGCTCTTCATATAATGTCCTTATAAGAAGAGGACGATAGGATATACAGACACACCAGGAGCACTTGCCTATGAGGACATAGCCAGAAGGTGGCCATTAGCAAAGCCAAAGAGAGAGGCATCAGGCGAAACTAAACCCGCTGACACCATGATCTTGGACTTCCAGCCTTCAGAACTGTGAGAAGATAAATCTCTGTTGTTTCAGCCACCAGTCTGTGGTAGTTTGTTATGGCAGCCCCAGCTGACTAATACAGAGCTCATGAACTTGGAAGGGGAGGTCCATCTGGCCAAGTTCCCATATCCACTCTGCCTCATACCAGTTGTGTAACCCTGGGCAAGTTCCTTCACTTCTCTGAGCCCAGCAGCCTAGCTGGGGGAACACATTCTCCAAAAGAGGATACTATTTCAAAGTTTTTAGTGGACACTTGCAGACACGGTGACTGTTAAGAGCATAATGAAAAGATATTAGAGGGAGGGCTTCCCTGGTGGCGCAGTGGTTGAGAGTGCGCCTGCCAATGCAGGGGCCACGGGTTCGGGCCCCGGTCCGCGAGGATCCCATATGCCACGGAGCGGCTGGGCCCATGAGCCATGGCCGCTGAGCCTGTGCATCCGGAGCCTGTGCTCCACAACGGGAGAGGTCACAACAGTGAGAGGCCCGCGTACCGCAGAAAAAAAAAATAAAAGATATTAGAGGGTGCAGGGGGAGAGCTGGGGCAGTCTGTTTATCAGGCTACTAAAGCATCAGTGGTCCGACCTTGAGCCTTACGAGAAGTAGTCAAAGGGCAGTACGCCCCCCACTGACCAGTGCCGGGGTCCCCTCTCAGCTCCACATGCCCCACCTCCAGACCCTGCCCTCAGTACCTAGGGGCAGAACTTTGGGGGGCTCCCTCTCCCAGATGATAAAAGGCTTGTGCTTCTGCCAGAGCTCCAGATTCCTCATGTGTAGAATGAGATAAGAGCATCACCTACCGCATGGAATTGTAAATATTTAATAGGATAATAAAGGTGACGTGCTTAGCACAGCGCCTCCTACAGAGGAAATGCCTGAAGAGTGAGTGTGAAGGCTATTGCAGGTGCTATTCCACTTCCCTTGGACTAGATATTGATCCTCCCAGTTATAACCCAGATTTCAGCTAGACTCCTAGGCCTTTAAAAGACAAATATGATCAGCTAAAACCACCACCTCTTCTCCTGTGGAGATCTCAGTGTGTTTCCAAGATGCCTGAAAGTACCCAGGGTGTACCTTTCCTAGTTACCCCTGGATCTAAATGCCAGCCTATGCTGAATTTGTTCTATTTCTGTCGTTGTCTCCAAAGGAACTTGACCCTTCCTTTGATGTACACACACACACACACACACACACACACACACACACACCACTCCTGCAGGGCTTTTGTGGGTCTAACAGCCATTATTGAAAGTCTAGGATGACAGGGGGTGGGGTTAACATCACAAGCATCCAAGCAAAAAACTTAAATTCACATATTAAATATCCTTTATCTTAAATGAACTTTCACGCTTCCTGCACCAGAGATTTTTTCACTGGCCACATCATAAAGCTCCCTGGACTCTCATCAACTTGCAGACCTCTCTATCCCTTTCATCCTTCCTCTTTACCCCCTCTTTCCTGGATAGGCCCCTCTGAGCTCTTCTCATTCCAGTATCAGAGTAACGATGATATATTGAGTTATCAGTCTTAATTCTTCACCCCTCCCTGTGTCCTTTTTCCATGTGACTTTGCATGTCTCCCTCACTAGAACTGGAGTACACCTTCCTACCCCTTGACTGTGGCTCAGCCATGTGACTTGTATGGCCAGTGTGATGTTAACAGAAATAACAGAAGCAAAAGCATGAAATATGCTTGCACAGTGAGGCTTCATCTCTTACATCTCTGTATTCCATGAGAAGAGCTTCCCCTGGGTAGCTACCGTCACTTCAGCTGGGCCGCAAAATGAAAACACATGGGCAGACCTGAGCCCAACCTGTCATGAGGAGCCAGACCCAGCTGGACCCACAGCTTGAAGCAGAGCTGCCCAGCTGAGTGCAGCTTAGCTGACCTGCAGACACGAGTGAAGATAAATCATTGTTGTTTCAGGACTTCCCTGGTGGTCTGTAGGTAAGACTCTGTACTCCCACTGCAGGGGGCCCAGGTTCGATCCCTGGTCGGGGAACTAGATACCACATGTCGCAACTAAGAAGTCGGCATGCCGCAACTGAAAAAAAAGATCCCGCATGCTGCAACGAAGACCCGGTGCAGCCAAAGTAAACAAATAATATATAAAATAAAATAAAATATTTTTTAAAAATCACTTTAAGAAATCATAGTTGTTTTAAGCTACTGAGTTTTGGGGTGAGTCGTTTTGCAGTAATAGCAGACCAATACAGTAATCGGTGCTGAAAGTGGGAGGTTGCAATACAAGTCACTGAATAAGCAGCAAGGAAACATTTACAGGAGGCTGGGAAACAGGGGGGAAACTGTTGTAGGAGACAAGAAAAGGCAGCCTGTGTTAAGTAGTGAGAAACATTTAACAAAAGAGTTGTGTATGAAGATATAAATAGCAGAAAATGTGTCTAATGAACTTTTAGAGTTGGGGGAAGACATCTAAAGACAAAATGTCAAAAATATGACTTTCTTGCTGCTGGATAAAGTTGAAATGTTACTACTACAGGAAAGAGATGTGCTCAGAAAAGAACTGGCCAGTTTTGGAAGCAAGAGTTAGGGGGAATACAGAGTCCAGAGCTTGCTAAGTTGAAAAATAAAACTCTATCTCCAACCTCTCCAGCCAATAAAAGATTAAAAAAATTAAGAATCTTAAATCAATATACAGTTTGTGGGCAATAATCAAATCAAGAACATGGATCATTTCACCTGACAAAAATGTTCCTAGAAAGAGTCAGGGTGCAACGCCACAAAATCATGATGTCCCAAAGTACCAGAAGTTAATTGAGTCTATAGAAAGAGGCACATGTCAGAAAGCATTGTGAGTAAGCATTTGCCACATGGAATTGACTAGAAACACACAAATTGAAAATCCAAAATGTTTTTGAGAGCTATGTATTGGCAAAAGTGTCATCATTCTAGGCAGAGATTTTCCCGACTATGTATGGGAAAGAGAAAGCTGATCGGCCACCAAAAAGCGTATATTCCTCAATACTCTCTGCAAGATGCTCTTCAAATTAACCCAGGGAGCTGTTGGAAAAGGAAGAATTTCCCAGAGAGCAGAATCAAGAACTGTAGAGAACAGACTGAGAGCCACTTCTAGAGAGGAGCCAGGAGCCTAATCAAGGAACACACTAATCCCAGGATGGGGATTTTTTTAAAAGGGGCAAAAGATTTGAACAAACTCTGCACCACAGAAGAGATGAATATGGCAAACATGCACATGAAAAGATGCTCAACATTGTTACTCATTAGGAGAATGTAAAATAAAACCACATGAGATATCACTACATGTCTGTTAAAATGACTTTTAAAAACTGTTAATACCAAGTATAAAAGGAAGGATGTGGAGCAATGGAATTCTCCTACATTGCTTGTGGGACTGTAAAAGGATATACTGAACAGTGTAAAATGAATCACTGTGGAAAACAGTTTGACAGTTTCTTTAAAAGTTAAACATATATTTAGGATACAACCCAGTAATCCCACTCATACGTATTCATACAAATGAGATGAAAACTTAAAACCTGTACATGAATACTTATAGTGGCTTTATGCATGATTACCAAAAACTGGAAATAATTCAAATGTTCTTCGATTGGAAAATGGATAAACAAACTGCGGTATATCCATATAATGGAATATCACGCAGCAATAAAAAGGAATAAACTACTAATACCACAGCAACATGCATTACTCTCAAATGCATTATGCTAAGGAAAGGAAGCCAGACTCAAAATGCTACATACTGTATTACGTACGATTCTTTCTGGAAAAGGCAAAACTACAGGGACAGAAAACAGATTGGTGGTTGCCAGGGGTAAGGGGTTGGCTACGAAGGGACACTGGGGAGTTTCTGGAGCTAATGGAACCGTCCTACGTCTTGATTGTGGTTATAGTTACATGACTGCATGTGTTTGTCAAAAATCATAGAACTATACACCAAAAAGGGTGAATTCTACTGTATGTAAATTGTACCTTAATTTAAAAATGGAAAAAAAACTGCACTAGTCATTTTAAACTATGTTATGCTAAAATAACAAACACTAACTTCAAACTCTAAGAAGCTTATAGCATCAAAAGCATATGTATTTATTACCCTATATTTTTATCTCTGGTCAGCTTAGGGCTCTGCTACATGCAATCTTCACTCTAGGACTCATTTTGATGGGGAGCCACTTTCTGGAACATTGCTGGTCTCCATGGCAGAGAGAAAGTAGAGAGAGGGAAATTACACATTGGCTCTTAAAGCTTTCACCTGAAAGTGACACGTATCATTTCAATTCCTTTTACATTGGTCAAAGAAAGCCACAAGGCCACATCTGTGTTCAAGGGCAGGCCTACCACGTATCCAGGAGAAAGACAGGAAATATTTGGTGGACAGCACTCATGAATTCCACAGTCTCCACTCTGATGGTGAATTTGTCGATTTCTCTTAATAATTCTATCAATTTTTACTCTATACCATAGTTTGAGGCTATTATAATATTACGTGGATACAATATAGACTTATTATGTACTCCTGCTGAGTTGAACCTTTCTCATTAAAAACTAGCCTATTTGTATTAGTCATCTTTTGTTAACTTATGCTGCAGTAGCAACATGATAGCATGAATCATGCACTCGCTCAAAAAGTACCCACTTGGAAGTGACACATTTCATATTACATTAGTCAAAGAAGCCACATGACCACACCTAGCTTCAAAATCTCAGTGGCTTATAAGAAGCAGAGTTGTAATACATCCTTTGTGGGTCATTTGTGGAACTACCCACTCTTCATTCTATCTTATTTTCATTCAAGGACTCAAGCAGAAGGAGCGGTCCCATCTGGGACATGATCTGCTTCCGGCAGAGGGAAAGAACAGTGGTTCTTAAGGCTCTGCTCAGGAGGGCACACATAATTTCATTCACGTTTCAGTGACCAAGCCTGAAGTCCATGGGGTGGGAAGTAGAGGCCTCTTACAGGGAGGAGTAACAAATTACTGAGCACAATAATAAAATTCACCACACTATTTTTAGCAGTGCTTTTTGCCTTAAAGTCTATGTCATCCAGTGTTAATACAGCTAACAGACCCAGCATGGAATCTCTTTTACCATTCTTTTACTTCAAATTTTCTTTGTGTTTTAAACAGTGTACAGCTAGGAAACTCCCTGGCAGTCAAGTGGTTAGGACTCAGCCCTTTAACTGCCGTGGGCCTGGGTTCAATTCCTGCTCGGGAGGCTAAGATCCCGCAAGCTGCACGGCAAAAAATAAAATAAAATCAATTAATTAATTTTAAAAATAAAGAGTGTACAGCTAAAAATTTTTTTAAAGCTGGTGCTATAATTTTTCTTTTAACTCGAAGGTTTAGGTTTTTTAAAATATACTTACTGTGATTACTGAAATATTTAAATTTATTTTTCCACTTTATTTCATGCTTTATATTTTTCCACTTTTTATGTTCTTTTGTTTCTGCCTTTATTTCCTTCCCCTTTTTTCCTTTCCTTCTTTTTAACAATATTACTTTTCTTCCTCTGGTTTGGTCTATAACTATTTTTATTCTTTCAATAGTAAGCCTTGAAATTTTAACATTCATATTTAATTAGAAGTCTAATGTTAATCAGTATTTTTATGGACAGTGGAACCAGTCAATTAGAGTGATTGAACTAATGGCTCCAATTCCTCACTTTCTCTGTATGCAAACCCTTTGCCATAATCCTTCACAGCTCCTTCCTACTACAGCCTTGGACTCAGTCATGTGACCTGCTCTGGCCAATGAGATGCTTAAAAAAAGTCTTGAAAAATGTGGTTGTACATTTCCATTGCTCTGTTTTGTGTCCCTGCCATTGCCATGAGAATTTATCCCAACATCCTGGCTGGTGGGTAAGAGACTCATGGAGAAGAGTCAAGGCTCCCAGTCAAAACCATACTAGATCAGCTGACCCCAGACATATAGGCAAGCCCAGGCAAGCTCAGCAAAGCTTTCTAACCAACCCCCAGCAGACACTAGACATGTGAGCAATAAACAAATACAGCTGCATCCCTCTAGGTTTTGTGGCTGTTTGTTATGCAACAGTTAACTAACACACACTTCATAATATTTTAACTTCAGTAATCCTCTTATACTTTATTACTATCGTTCCATTATTTTGGTTTTGCCGTTTTTAATCACACAAATTATAATTGTTCTTGTTTTTTGTCTCTGATGTTTGTTTATCTTTAACCATGTTTGCCATTTCATTTGCTCACTAATCCTTATTAGTCCTCAGATCTTCCTCCTGGGATCATTTTACTTCTTCCTGAAATATATCTTCTATATTAGCAGTTCCCAAATTTCTGGCACCAGGGACCGGTTTTGCGGAAGACAATTTTTCCACGGACCAGGGGTAGGGGGTGGGAGGAGTGGTTTCAGGATGATTCAAGCACATTACATTTATTGTGCACTTTATTTCTATGATTATTACATTGTAATATATAATGGAATAATTATACAACTCACCATAATGCTGACAGCAGGCAGAGCTCAGGCGGTAGTGTGAGCGATGGGGAGTGGCTGTAAATACAGGTGAAGCTTCGCTCCCTCGCACGCCGCTCACCTCCTGCTATGTGGTCCAGTTCCTAACAGGCTGTGGACTGGTACCAGTCCATGGCCCGGGGGTTGGGGACCCCTGTTCTAGATCCTTCAGTTAAGTTCTGTTGGTAGTAACTCTTAGTTTTTGTTGATCCAAAAAGTACTATGTTTTCATTTTTGAAAGATTGTTTGCTAAGTATGCAGTTCTAGGTATAAGATTATTTTCTCTCATCACAGTAAGGCTATTATATCATTAATGATATTATTTCATGCTATTATTGTTATCATTGTTCCCGTTATTGTACAGTCAGGAGTTAGTATCACTGTTATTCCATGGTGGTTTATCTGACTTCTGTCTGCTTTTAAATTTTTTTTTAATTTAGTTTTGGCTGCTTTGGGTCTTTCTTGCTGTTTTCTCTAGTTGCAGAGATCAGGGGCTACTCTTCGTTGCGGTGCACAGGCTTCTTATTGGGGTGGCTTCTCTTGTTGTGAAGCACAGGCTCTAGGCACATGGGCTTCAGTAGTTGTGGCATGCAGGCTCACTAGTTGCGGCGCACGGGCTTAGTTGCTCTGCAGCATGTGGGATCTTCCTGGACCAGGGCTTGAACCGATGTTCCCTGCATTGGCAGGCAGATTCTTAACCACTGCGCCACCAGGGAACTTCCCTGTCTGCTTTTAAAATCATCTCATGCTTTGGTGTTCTGCAGTTTCACCAGACTGAATCTAGGTTTTTTTTCCCCCCTATCCTGCTTGGTATTCACTGTGTTTCCTGAGGATGCTTATCTTTCATCGAATCTGGAAAATTCTCAGCCATCATTATTTGACAATTGCCTGGCTCATATTCAGTTTATTATCTTCTAACATAACTGATAAGCATGTGATAGACGTCACTTTTTTTCATTTCCTTGTCTCTGGGATGCTTTTGGGTAATTTTCTTCAAATCTATTTTTTAAATCACTAATTTCTCTTCAGCTGTATCTGTTATTTAACCTTTCCAATGAGCTATACACTTAAAATGTATCTGACTCTGCCACTTGTCTTCTCAGTTCATGGGTTTCTGTTTTTTGATTGTGGGTTCATATTCATTTGGAAGCCTATCCGTGGGAATTCTTTGAGACCTGGGTTGACAGTGAGTTCTTCTCAAGAGGACTTTGCTTTGGCCAAGTACCATAGGTACTATCTACCCAGATCTATTTTAAATTGAGATGTTCGGCTTGTGGGCTTTTGGACCATGCAAATAGTGTGGCCATGTGATGGCCAGATTTTGGCCATGCATCCACTAGGAAAATGTTTTACCCTTCCACCCAGAACCAAGCAGAGTCAACTTTCCTTGCTGCCTGCCTCTGCAGGGCAGTATTTTGTTTTTTCTCTAGTCTATCCTTCCCCGAAGATATATTCCTTCTTGGGTTCCCAACCTGATGTTCCAGTTTGGCCGTCATCCTGCCTGGACCCACGTAGATGCCCCCATAGCTGGTAGTAGCATTATTGTTAACCTTCCTCCAGAGATGATTTTCAAAATATTTGTCAGTATGGCATATGCACCAAGCCAATCAGAAAAGATACAGACTGTACCTGTGCATAACTTCTGAACATTAATTCTAACTTCCTAGGCTTATGTTTCTGCTCCCTTTCTGGCCTCAGATGATTTTCCTGACTTTCTCGCAAGGTTATCTATACATTTAAAAAGTGTATTTTCAATACTTCTCCTAGCAATTTTATGTATTTTGTTGCCGTTATATTTGGAGATATGTAGTCTATAATATTGCTAGAAATAAAGTCCAAGTAAGTTTATTAGGCTCATGCAACAAACATCCAGGAGTAAGCAGTCCAAAGCTGAGACTGTAGCTTAACGTCATTTGAGACCTAGGCTCTCTCAATCTTTCTGCTTTGCAGGCCATGGCAAAGCACTTAAGGAGCACACTCAACTAGAAATCCTAGTGGACTCCGTAAAAACAAAAACAAAATAAGCAAACAAGAACTTTTCCAGAAGCCCCACTCAATGACTTCTATAATACGTAACATGGGCTAGAAGTTGGTCACACGCCTATGCCTAGTCCAACTACTGGCTAATGAAAATGAGTTTACCACGAAGAGTCTGGACCAATTATGTCATTCCCTCCAGTTGGGGTGGAGCTTCTCCTAGGGGTTCCCGGCATAGTGCTTGCCACACAGAGGGCACTGGTCCTTTCATTGAACACTTACTGAGCATCCACTACGAGCCAAAGGCTCTGTGGAGGCACAAAAGGATTTGACACAATCTCTGCTAGACAAACTGAGATAGGTCAAAGGGTTTAGGACTCGGTATCCGCTCAATTCTCAGCGGTGGCCCTAGAGTCCCTAATGCAGATTGACCTGCTCCAGGTTATACTGCGCAGCCGCCGGCTCTCTCTGAGCACGCTCCTGACGCCCCGCCCCAAACGCGAGTCCCGTATGCGCACATCGCTTTCTCTCTGACGCACCCCCGGAAGCACTGGCAGTTTTGGTGGGGGCTGGACCGGGAAGCGTTTCCGGGGGCGGGAGGCGCAGGCTGAGGCGGTTGCGGCGGCGACGGCTTGAACGGGCCTGGCGCCGGCGGCGGCGGAAACTATCCCACCGGTGGGCTATGTGAGCGTCGAGGACTTGGCAGGTATGTCGGAGTCTGGACAACGGGTACTAAGGGGGCAGGAAGGGAAACCGGAGAGGTATAAGGGCTTCTCTGCAGGTCGCGGCGCGCGCACCTCTGGCACCGCCAGGCCCATAACGCCGACCGGGATGCTGAAGCCGCGCGCGGGCCGTTGGAGTCCCGGCACCCCGGGTCCAACACCTACTGTCTCCGGCCAGCCCGGCGCGCGTACAGCGACCCGAAGGCCCCTGAGGCAGCATTTCGCCCAAGGTCACCCCGCGGCGGCGGACCTCAGCGGGCCAGAGCGCTTAGAGATCCTGCCCCCCCGTCAGTCCGCCCGCCGGCCTTTCGGGGGCGCCGGGTAGGCGCGGCTTGGCGGCCTCGGAATCGAGTCAAGGCCGGGAGAAAGACTACACCGGGACTTCGCTGATACCTGCCTCTGTTTACCTCTGTGTTTCACCTTTTTTGTTGTCTGTGTCACCTGTGGTCACCTGCCCTTTTTGCCTCTCAACTCGGCTCCTGTCAACTTTGTATTTCTCTCCACTTTGGCTCTCTCGAACCCATCTCGGAGTATCTGGACCCTGTCTTTATTTCTGTTTCCATCTTGCTTCTGTGTCTCCTGACCCTGTGTTTCCCTTTTAGTCCTTAACTTTCATTCATGGCCCGCTTGTCGGTCCAGCTCTTTGCCCACCTGTGTTTCTCTCTCTCTCTGCCAATCGTGTGTCCTTCTGTCTTGTTTTTGCCTCTCCTAACTGGGTTTTTCTGGGCGAGCCTGCCCTGACCTCTGAGCCATGGAAGGTGACTCATGAGCCTGTGAAGCTTCCTGCACGGGTGACAATGTCAGCGACTAGACTGCCGTCTGACCTCAACTCTGACAGGTGTCGCCCAACCTAAGTGTCAGGGTGCAGGAGCTCCTGGAGGACAGAGAGAAGGCCATCTCAGGGCCAAAGTAACTGGATGAATCCTTGCTTTTTCTTACCGTGGTTTTTCAGGCCTGCCCAGCTCCCTACTTCCCTTGCTCCATCCACATGGCCTCCAGGGTTCTAAAGAGCCTGCTTTCTGAGTTACAGCTGCTTAACCAGGCCTGTCTCCAGGCTAAGGAAGGGTCTGAGATCCTCTGCCCCTTGGGGCTCATGGAACAGTAGCAGAATTTCTGGGAGAGCTGTATGCTTAGTTCAGAGATTGTGTCACTGTGTACAGTTAAATTATGAGAAACATAATAATTTGGGGTTCTTCATTCTTTGCTTTACAAAAGTATTCACCGGAGAAATAAGCCAGACACAAAAGAACAAATATTGTATGAGTCCACTTATATGAGGTATCTAAAATAGGCAAATTCATGGAGACAGAAAGTGGAGTATAGTTTACCAAGGGCTGAGTGGGAGGAGGGAGTGGAGAGTTTAATGGATACAGAGTTTTAGTTTGGGATATGAAAAAGTTCTGCAAATGGATAATGGTGATGGTTCCACAACAACATAAATATACTTAATGCCACTAATTGTACACTTTAAATGGTTAAAATGGTAAATTTCATGTTAGGTATATTTTTACCAAAAAAAATTGCTAAGTGTAGATTCCTGGAACTAACAAGCGCTATGAAAAATGTGACTTTAAAAATTCATTCTGTAGCTTTTAGGAACATTTAGTTGAACTTAACGTTTCTTGATGCCTGCTCTCCACAGCCAAGGTCCTTAGAAAAGGAGTTTGGTTGAAAGAATTTAGTTAAAAATTTCTACTTGTAGCAGGTTCCCACCTTGGCTGTCCCTCCATATTCATTGGATTCAGTGCAGGAATCTGCTACACAAGCAGAAAATTTGAGGAAGATTTTAACTTTTCACATGAAGAAAACTCTTAGGGTTGGAAAAATAGTCTTTTTATTATAATAATGAAAAATTGTGTTATTTTCTTGTGTGTTTTCTGATGGGGAGGCCTTTGTTTTATGTTCTCTCATCTAAGTTATCGGTTTGTTTGTAAGCTAGTTTATCAAGGTTTCTTATAAGGTGTAGCAGCTGAATTACTACCATATTGAATCCTAGATACCATCGATTATTTTATGTACCACCAAAGGAAGAGAAAACACTGCCAATTAAGCTATTACATATGCTTCTTTACATTTTTTTTTTTTTTTTTTTTTTTTTGGCGGTACGCGGGCCTCTCACTGTTGTGGCCTCTCCTGCTGCGGAGCACAGGCTCCGGACGCGCAGGCTCAGCGGTCATGGCTCACGGGCCCAACCGCTCCGCAGCATGTGGGATCCTCCCGGACCGGGGCACGAACCCGCGTACCCTGCATCGGCAGGCGGACTCTTAACCACTGCGCCACCACGGAAGCCCGCTTCTTTACATTTTTAAACTTATTTAGACTTTATTTTTTTTGGTTGTGCCGGGTCTTAGTTGGGGTGGATGGGCTCCTTAGTTGCAGCATGCGAACTCTCAGCCACGGCATGCACGTGGGATCTAGTTCCCCCACCAAGGATTGAACCCAGGCCCCCTGCATTGGGAGCGCAGAGTCCAAATCACTGCACCACCAGGGAAGTCCCTAGACATTTAAAAATGATACTCTAGTGTATGTGTAAAAAGAAGAAAAGTGAAATAAATTGGTTAAAGTGTTCATTAACCTTCTTAACCTTCCTACTCTTGAATACTTTTCAATTCAGAGTTGCATCCGTGCTTTTCCACAGTGTCATCTTTTGTGCCATCAGAAACGTTGATGAGGCTCTCAGGAATGCTCTATCATTGTCTTAGGCAGAGACAACTGTTATAACTTCCACCTGGACATCACATCTTGATTTCAGAAATTTAAAAATGTGAAAAAAATGTGCCTCTTATAATCAGTTGAATATAGTGCTATATTATTTTCATGAACTTTTCCTTTTTACCTTATTTATGTTTGCAATTAGAATAGAAAGAGACTTTTGTCTTATTTGTAACATACTGAGGAAAAAACTTTTATTTTGTTCGTATGTAGAACATACATACCGGCAAGTGCTGTTTCTTCCTTCTGCTTTCTTGATTGAGCTTCTTATCCGGAATTCTAATGAATATGAGGGTGCAGTTAAAAACATTTCCTTGGCTTTATTGTAAGGTAATGGCAGGATGACTGATAAGTGGGGAGTTAGTGGTTAGAACAATAACTTCTCTTTTGAATCTCAAAGAATTTACCACAATGGACCTATTTGCCCTGATGTTCTTAAGTAAACATTCAGCTGTGGCATGAATCAAACTTCACAAAGTAGGTAGCTTGTTTTTTTAAAACCCTAAAATAGGTTTTACTAAGTTCTTTGGCTACAGTGTTCCAATTAGAAAATATAGGGGTATTGATTGATAATGGTCTGGAGGCCAAAAACACTTTTGCAAAGGATAGTTTAATTCTGCAAAATTACATAGGTATCGACCAGTGTTGGTTTCCTATTTTTGACAGATGTACCATGGTAATACAAGATGTTAACATTAAAGGAAAACTGGCTGACAGTCATATGGGAACTCAACATTTTTTGCAACTTTTATGTAAAACTAAAATTATCCCGTAATTAAAAGTTTATTTAAAAAATACAAAGGCAGAAGCTAAGAAGGTGCAGAAACAAAGCTAATATAACCAAAAAATATCAATCGTGATTAATTTTCTTTCTGCTACTCACCCACAAGTATAGTATTTATTAGCAAGGCACTGGTACACAGTGAATAGCATCAGCATCTCTTACATTTTCAACGTGATTTTTCTTTTCAGAAATCAATGTGATTTTAATTTGAAACAAAACTAAGAAATGGGTTCCTCTTCCTCGTTCATTCATACTGCTTTTTGATGGTCATGGCATAAGGAACTTTATCCCAGGAATACAACTTTGCATTAGGTAAGCTATAAACTTGCTAAAAATGCAGTGTTTTAAATTATTTACTAAAATGGTTTCTTTTTCAGTAAAAAATAATAATGTAGTTGTATTTAATTGCCCTAGACCGGAAAGGTTCTTTTACTTCTCTTCTGAGGAGTATATATTGCACATTTTAAGGCCAATCACTGCCATACTTTGTACTGTTAGAGCATTTAAATTCCAAGAAATTTTCTGCTAAGTGACATTTTTTTTTTAACTTAGAAAAATATTAGATTTGGAATTACGCTTCTGTTTAAATCCTGACATAACCACTTCTGAGATATGTGGCCTTGGACAGATCTTTTAACCTTCTTGAGCTTTAGTTTAACTCATGAGTGTGATGATACAGGGGTATTGCCAGACCCAAGTTTACATAGTCTGCTTTGTGAACTGTAAAGCATTTGACTTAAGTATTTTTGTACGCATGGGGTGTTGGTATTATTGTACATTTGTACCAGTCTAGAGATTTACTAAAGTAATATTTACTGTGTTAAAATGTGCTCTCTACAGTAAGCATGCAAATTACCATGTGCCGTGATTAAGAAATCTCTGGAGGGCTTCAAGAAAAGTCACTCATGGGTTGGCTTCCCTATTATATTGTTGTCCTCTGTGTTTTTAGGATATGTCATTGGTATTTAAATAGTGTATAAAACTTGACATACAATTCCTCAGCTGAATAATAAATACAGGCTGCTTTTAAACTTGTCAGAGTTGGAAGGGATCTTGGAGATCATCTAGTTCAGTGATTCTTTTTATTATTATTATTAATTTATTTTATTTTGGCTGCGTTGGTTCTTTGTTTCTGCGCACGGGCTTTTCTCTAGTTGCGGCGAGCGGGGCTACTCTTCATTGCAGTGTGCGGGCTTCTCATTGCAGTGGCTTCTCTTGTTGCTGAGCGCAGGGTCTAGGCACGTGGGCTTCAGTAGTTGTGGCATGCAGGCTCAGTAGTTGTGGTGCACCGGCTTAGTTGCTCCGCGGCATGTGGGATCTTCCCAGACCAGGGCTCAAACCCGTGTCCCCTGCATTGGCAGGTAGATTCTTAGCCACTGCACCACCAGGGAAGCCCTCGTTCAGTGAATCTTTAATATTTACCCTTTGTCCTCTGCTTTAAAAAAAAGCCAGATAATCTCAGTGAACAATGGAAGGAGTTAGCTGGGATTGGTATGTTTGTTTTAGAACTGTTACTATTGGATTTTTTTTTTTTAACTTTGCAAGGTGACATATAAAATTGCTAGTACTTCATTAAGTCTGAAGACGGTGAATAATTTGCCCTGGAGTTTATGAATGTGTTGTACATTGTAGATTGTTTCAGGTATTTATTTGTGAAAATACTCATCTTTACCTTCCATACTGTCTCATCTCTCAGACTGTATTGGGCCTGAGCAAGTGTTTTGAATTTAAATTCCAGGTTCACTGCTTACTGGTTATATGACCTTAGGCAAGTAGTTTAGCCTCTTTGTCTATTTCTTATTCTATATAATAGGAATAAAAAATACCTATCGAGTGGGTTGTTATGAGGATTAAATTAGAATACGAAAAGTGCTTTGCACAGTCTTTTACAATACATGCGTTAAATACATGTTAGATGCTGTTACCTCTCCTACTAATTATGACATTTTCCTAGTTACCCAGTTGGGATTGGTAACTACTTTACCTTGCATCCCTCTGTTTTTTAAAACTGCTTTAATGTGACATAATTCATAGGTAGTTAAGAGGTTTTTTTTAGTATATTTAATGGGTTGTATACCCATCACCACAACTTAATTTTAGAATTTTTGTCTCCCCTTTAAAAAAAAAACAATTTGCAGTCACTCCTCGCCCTGTAGTTCCTTGCAGCCGCTGATTTACTTTTTATCTCTGGATTTCCCTATTCTGGACATTTCATATAAATGAAATCACATAAGATTTAGCCTTTTGTGTCTAACTTCTTTCATTTGGCACAGTGTTTCAAGGCTCAGCCATGTTGTCGTATCTATCAATACTTCATTCTTTTTTATTGCCGAAAGAATGGCATAATACATATAGTATGTAATAAAATGGAATAATATTCCATTTTATAGGTATACCACATTCTGTTTATCCAGTCATCAGTTGAGGACATTTGAGTTGGTTCCACTTTTTGGCCATTATGTATAATGCTGTTATAGACATTCATGGATAAGTTTTCTGTGGACATTATATGTTTTCATTTCTCTTGGGTATATACCTAAGAGTAGAATTGTTGAGTTACGTGATAACTCTGTTTAACTTTTTGAGGAGCTGCCAAACTGTTTTCCAAAGTGGCTGCCCCATTTTACATTCCCACCAGTAATGTATAAGGGTTCTAATCCTTCCATATCCTCTCCAACACTTGTTAGTGTCTGTCTTATTTATCATAGCCATCCAAGTGGGTGAAAAGTGATGTCTCATTGTAGTTTCGATTTGCATTTCCCTAATGAATAATGATATTGAACGTCTTTTGTATGCTCTTTTGTATATCTTCTTTGGGGAAATGTCTATTCAAATCCTTTACCCATTTTTCAATTGGGTAGTCTTTTTATTATTGAATTTTAAGAGTTCTTTATGTATTCTGGATACAAGTTACTTATCAATTATACGATTTGAATATATTTTCTCCCATGTTGTAGGTTATCTTTTCATTTTCTTTTTTAATAGATCTTTATTGGAGTATAATTTCTTCACAGTACTGTGTTAGTTTCTGTTGTACACCAAAGTGAATCAGCCATATGCATGCATATATACCCATTGTCCCCTCCCTCTTGAGCCTCCCTCCCATCCTCCCTATCCCACCCCTCTAGGTCATTGCAGAGCACCGAGCTGATCTCCCTTTGCTATGCTGCTGCTTCCCACTAGCTAATTATTTTACATTCGGTAGTCTTTTCATTTTCTTGATAGTATTATGTGTACCTTGGGCTACTCTTGCATCTTTCTGCCTACCCAGTCAGTTAGTCCCATCAATTCTGTTTTCCATACCCACTGTTACTTTCATTGCCTCAAACCTAGAGCATATTTACTGAAATCTTAGAATTGACCTTTGTTTCAGACTTGCTCCTGCTTTAAGACCATCAACAGATTATCCTTTCTGAACATATTTCACAGCATGTCACACAGAAGTTTTCAGTGCTGCCTCCAGTGCCCACATTTAAAGCTCAAACTCAGCCTTCAGCAGGATAGTACCAGTCATTCCTTCCAGATTTATCTCTCACCACTCCCTGTCACTTGTAGAAGGAAGCACAGGTAATGATGTACATGCCACTAGCAGTGGTCTTGAATGGAAAAGAGCTTTTGAGAGGACCTTCTGGTGGTAATTTTATCATAAAATAGGATCTTGCCCTCAGTGTGATGGTACCAGTAACTCAATTTTTTCAGTGTGTCACACTCATAATACACTCAACCTACAAGAGATTAAAATAAACCAGAATGCCATGTGGTTTATAATGTTTCTTTCTGTGTTAATAAGTGAAATAGGTTTACAGTTTTTTCTTTGTTGTCCAGTTTTGATAGCACGGTTTTATAAAAAATAATTAGCAAGTTTTCTCCTATCTTTGTTCCCTTTCTCCCTTCTTCCCCCTCTGAAACAGTTTATATAGCATAGGAATTAGTTTCAAAGAATTTTCCCGTTGTGCTTTGGGCAGTCATTTGATTATGTTTTATCATTTCTCCATAGTTACTAATCTGTTAGATTTCTATATTTTTCTATAAAGTTTTTATCAGTGAGACTTTAAAATTTATTAGGGGAAAATTGTTTTCTATTTTAAAGTTTCTATCATGTGATTATATTTCATTTCTTATTCCTAATTTTGTGAATTTGACATTTCTAGATTTATTATTGTGTGATCACTTGTAATCAAATGAGCTCATGTATGCATTTCTGCTTTGGGGGATTTATTGATGCTCTCTGTGGCCACTTATGATCATTTATGTAAATGTCCTATGGAAACTGAAAAAGAAGATGTATTATTTGTAGGATACAGAGGTTGTATGTTTCAGTTAAATTAGCATTATTAATGATAACCAGTCTAAACCTCTAGATCCAAATTATCTTTTGCCTTATTGATTTATTAAATATTAAAAGAGGGACATTTATATTTCTTACTATAATTATGTTTCTGTCACTGTTGTGGGTTTTTTTTTGGAAACTGTACTACATTTACACATAGAAGTTCGCAAGTTAACCCTCATGTGAATTATAGAATTCATCAATTATCAATAAACTTTCACCTCATTTGATGCTTTTTTTAAAAGATTTATTTATTTATTTATTTTTGGCTGTGTTGGTTCTTCGTTGCTGTGCGCGGGCTCTTTCTAGTTGGCGGTGAGCAGGGGCCACTCCTCGTTGCACTGCGTGGGCTTCTCATTGCGGTGGCTTCTCTTTGTTGCTGAGCACGGGGTCTACGTGCATGGGCTTCAGTAGCTGTGGTTCACGGGCTCTAGAGCGCAGGCTCAATAGTTGTGGCGCACGGTCTTAGTTGCCCCGTGGCATGTGGGATCTTCCCGGACCAGGGCTCAAACCTGTGTCCCCTGCACTGGCAGGTGGATTCCTAACCACTGCACCACCAGGGAAGCCCCTCATTTGATGCTTTTTACATTGAATTTACTTTGATATTAATATTGTTGTCTGAAATTTTTTTGTTTTCATATACCTGTTCTTTTTACTTTTGACCTTTTTTTGTGATGGATTCTATTCACTTTCCTACATCTAAAAAAGTACTTCACCTTCATTTTGAAAGATATTTTGATTGGGTATAGAATTCTAGGTTGACAGTTTTTTCTTTCAGCACTTTAAAGATGTCTACTGTTCTTGCATTGTCTCCTTTCTTCTGGCTGGCATTGTTTCTGACAAGAAGCTTGCAACCTTTCTTACCTTTGGTCCTCTGTACACAATGAATCCTTTTTCTCTGGCTGCTTTTAAGATTTTCTCTTCGTTACTAGTTTTCAGTGATTTGATTATGATATGCCTTGGTATATAGTTTTCTTCATACTTCTTGTGCTTGGGGTTTGTCAAGCTTCTTGGATCTGTGGCTTTATAGTTTTTATCAACTTTAGGAAGATTTTGGCTGTTATTTAAATAAATTTTGGGCTTTATACCCTCCCACTCCTTCAGAGACTCCAATTTTGTGCCTTGAAGTTGTCCCACAACTCACTGATACTCTTTCCCCCCTTCCTGTTTTTTTTTTTTTCAGCTTTTTTCTATTTTAGGTTGTTTGTGTTGCTGTGTTTTCAAGTTCACTAATCTTTTCTTCATGTTAATTCTTTTGTTATTCTCATCCAGTGTTTGTAGAAGTTCAATTTGGGTTTTTTTGTTTTCCTGTCTACCTACTATGCTTAATTTTCCTCTATTTTCTTGAACACATGGGATGTAGAATTTTCTACCATTTGTATAAGTTTGTCATTTCTGGTTCTGTTTCTGTTGATCAGTTTTTTCTTTTTTCTCTCTCCTTAATATGGGTTATATTTTCTTGCTTCTTTGCATCCCAGGTGATTTTTTTTTTTTATTGAATGCTAGACATGAATTTTACCTTGTTGGGTTCTGGATTTTTTGTATTATGTAAATATCCTTAAGCTTTGTTCTGGAACACAATTAAGTTATTTGGAAATATTTTAATCCTTTTGAGGCTTTTTTTAAAATTTATTTTTAGTTGCGTTGGGTCTTCCTTGCTGCGCACGGGCTTTCTCTAGTTGTGGAGAGCCGGGGCTACTCTTCGTTGCAGTGTGCGGGCTTCTCATTGTGGTGGCTTCTCTTGTTGTGCAGCACAGGCTCTAGGCACATGGGCTTCAGTAGTTGTGGCACGCAGGCTCAGTAGTTGTGGCACATGGGCTTAGTTGCTCCGCGGCATGTGTGAGGCTTGTTTTTAAGCTTTGTTTAATGGGACCAGAACCGCATTTTGTCTAGGGCTAATTTGTCCCCACTGCTGAGGCACGACTCTTCTGAATACTCAAGGCTTTACACTCAGGCAAGTTTTCTTCTATTAAATATTTTATTTGATTATTCCTTCTACTCCATTCGTTTTGTTATTTCTTTCAAGGGTGCTAATTAGCCATATGTTGGATCTCTATTCTCTGTTCTCCTGTTCTGTTATCTTCTCCCTTGCTGTTTTCACATTTTTATCATCCTCCTGCATAAAAGTTCCTCAAAGTGCCTTCCCCATCATTGATTCCATTTTCTATAGTTGCAATTCTGCTCCTTATTGCCTGTTTAAATTTTTGCTCTATTTTAGTTTCCTTACATCTTGTCTTTAATTCAGTTGGCTCTTTTTTTCATATCATTTTACTGTATTGTCTTATCTTCCTTAAACTTCATTCATGGGGACTGCGTTTTCATGTTTGTGGAAATCAGTTTAAAAATGCTATCTAAACTGTACTCTTTGTTTACACTTTACTATTTTCTTGGTTATTGTAGAATCTATTTACAGACCCCATTTATTTACAGAATAAAACTATGTTGGGAAACATTTTGCTCAGGTCTGAAAATTTCCCCCTTTTTGGGAAGATTATTTTGGGGTCCTTCACTGTATACCTGAATGCTGTTATAATCAACTCTTAGCTCTTTTGCTGGAGGATGGGCTGACTATATGGACACCAGGGTTAGCTTGAGTAGAATGGCTGGGGCTGGAGGCTAGGTCTGAGGCACTGTTAAGAGAGTTTGAGCACTTCCTTCTGTGTTGGTGAAATTGTTTTACCAGGGGCCTATTTTTGTCTCTTTGGCCCTTGGCTGGCAAAGGATGGGCTATGTTTTTGCCTCCTTCCTGGAGCTACCCTCTCACGTCAAGTCTTTAAAAATTTTCTGCTGAGGCAGTGTGCAACCCTTGGTATCCCAATGCAGACATCTCTGAATGTTGCCAATATGCAAGACCTTTCCTGTGGTCTGCCTTGGCTTTTTAGCTGCAGGCCTTCCAGATAAACAGGTATCTGTTGGTCCTCTGTCAGGATTACTGCTACCAGAATTGCCTGGTTGCTAAACCAGGTGGAATTGCCAGGTCAGTGTCTCCCTTTATCCTGGCCCCATCTCCACGATATCCTTAATTAAAATTTGTTGCATATAGATAACTCTGATCCCAACTCTTCAGGCTAGCTTTTCTGTATTTCTTAGATTTTTTGGTTAGGATATAGTAGATGGGAAGAATTATATGCTGCTCTCAAGTCTTCCTCTTAACCTGGTGACACCAAAATTTATAGTGACAGGATGTATAACTTTAGAGTATACCAGGTTCCCGCCTCTGAATTCCTCTTGGATTTGTAATTCTTTTGTGGTACTTTTATCAGGCTTTGCATTGAATAACAGGGTTGTATGCGTGTTTTTTATCTCCCTACCAGATTATAAGCTCTGGACAGTGACATTCCTTCATTATCTTAGAAATCTCCCACGGTACTTTGCATATAGTGTTTTATGTTGTGGGGTTTTTAAAAAAATTTTTTTAGTGAGTTAATTACTTTTATGAAACTCTTTAACAATTGAAACGGCAACTGTACTATTAATATAGGTCACAACTGCCTGTGAGTTTGTAAATATTGCTTATATAGCAGGAAAACCTATAGGAGAGGGGGAATATGTAGAAATGCCACATTCACTCAAATTTAAGGGTAGAGGTCAGATACTTGCTAAATTACAAAGACTGTTAACCACCTTGACACAGTTAAAAATAAAGTTACATGACTTTTTTTCCAATTTTTTGTTTTTCATGTGTGGTAAAAAATAAATATCATTCAGGGGGCTTCCCTGGTGGCGCAGTGGTTGAGAATCTGCCTGCCAATGCAGGGGACACGGGTTTGAGCCCTGGCCTGGGAGGATCCCACATACTGTGGAGCAACTAGGCTCGTGAGCCACAACTACTGAGCCTGCGCGTCTGGAGCCTGTGCTCCACAACAAGAGAGGCCGCGATGGTGAGAGGCCAGCGCACCGCAATGAAGAGTGGCCCCCACTTGCCACAACTAGAGAAGGCCCTCGCACAGAAACGAAGACCCAACACAGCAAAAATAAAATAAATTAATTAATAAACTCCTACCCCCAACATCTAAAATAATAATAATAATAAATATCATTCAATTTGCCACTTTAACCATTTTCAGGTGTACAGTTTAGTGACATTAATTATACCCCAGTGTTGTGCAATCAGCACCACTTTCTAGTTCCAAAATATTTTCATCACCCTAAATAGAAACTCTATCCATTAAGCAATAACTCCCCATTTCTCACTCACCTGAGCCCCTGGTAACCTCTAATCTACTTTCTCTGAATTTGCCTATTCTAGATATTTCACGTAAGTAGAATTATACATTTGTACTTTTTGTCTGGCTTACATAAATGTTTAGCATGTTGTTTTAGTGTAACGTTTTCAGCGTTCATCCATGTTGCAGCATATATCAGAACTCATTCCTTTCTGTTTGTGCTCTCTATGTGTCTTTTCAGTATAATTGATTTATAATATTGTTAAAGTCCTCTATTTCCTTATAGATCTTCTGTCCTGTTTTTCTATCCATTATTGAAAGTGAGGTAATGAAGTCTCCACCTGTTTTATAGATGTGTATGTTTCTCTCTTCAATTCTGTTAATATATATTTCTTTTGTTAGGTGCATATATGTTTTGTTTTAAATTTTTATTTATTTATTTATTTATTTATTTATGGCTGTGTTGGGTCCTTGTTGCTGCGCGTGGGCTTTCTCTAGTTGTAGCGAGTGGGGGCTACTGTTCATTGCGGTGCGTGGGCTTCTCATTGCGGTGGTTTCTCTTGTTGTGGAGCATGGGCTCTAGGCACGCGGGCTTCAGCAGTTGTGGCTCCCAGGCTCTAGAGCGCAGGCTCAGTAGTTGTGACGCACCAGCTTAGTTGCTCAGTGGGATCTTCCCGGAACAGGGATTGAACCTGTGTCCCCTGCATTGGCAGGCAGATTCTTATACACTGCCACCAGGGAAGCCCTAGGTACATATATGTTTTTAATTGTCATGTATTCTTGATAGAGTGATCCTTTTTGACTTAAAATTTATTTTGTCTGATAATAATATAGTCACCACACCGCTCTTTCTGTTTCTCTTTGCACGACATACCTTTTCCATTATTTTACTTTCAACATCTTTGTGCCTTTGTATCTAAAGTGAGTCTCTTATAGACAACATACAGATAAACCATGTTTTTTTAATCCATTCTGCCAGTCTCTTGCCTTTTAATTGGAGAGCTAATCCATTTACATTTGAAGTAATTTACTGATGAAGGAGGATTTATTTCTACCATTTATTTCTAGCTATCTTCTGTGTATCTTACATGTTTTTTGTTCCTCAACTCCTCCCTTACTGCTTTTTAATTGAGATTTTTGTTTTGTTTTGTATACAGTTTTGATTCCCTTCTTTCCTTTTCCTGTATATTTTTAGTTATTTTCCTAGTAGTTACATTGAGGTTTACAATTAACATCTTAAATTTAGCTAGTTTCAATAGCATATGAACACTGTGCTCCTCTACATCTCCATCCCTCCCTCTTCATTATTGTTATTGTCACTGATTACATCTTAATACATTGTGTGCCTAATAACATAGATTTATAATTATTGTTTTATTCATTTGCCTTTTAAATCATTCAGGAAAAAAAGAGGAGTTGTAAACCAAAGGTATAATATCAGCTCTTACATTTACCTATGTTGTTACCTTTACCAGTAGTCTTTATTCCTTCCTATGGCTTTGAATTACTATCTAGTTTTATTTTGTTTGTTTGTTTTTGCGGTACACGGGCCTCTCACTGTTGTGGCCTCTCCCGTTGTGGAGCACAGGCTCCGGATGCGCAGGCTCAGCGGCCATGGCTCACGGGCCCAGCCACTCCACGGCATGTGGGATCTTCCCGGACCGGGGCACGAACCTGTGTCCCCTGCATCGGCAGGCGGACTCTCAACCACTGCGCCACCAGGGCAGCCCTCTAGTGTTCTTTTATCTCAGCCTGAAGGACACCTTTATCATTTCTTGTAGAGGAAACCTATTAGTAACAAACACCCTTAGCTTTTGTTTATCTGGGAATGTCTTAATTTCTCCTTCATTTTGAAAGGATAGTTTTGCGGGTGTAGAATTCCTGGTTGACAGATCCTTATCCTTGCACTTTAAATATGTCTAAATATGTCGTGCACTGCCTTCTGAGTGCCGTGGTTTCTGATGAGCAGTTAGCTGTTGGTCTTACTGAGGATCCCTTTTGTGTGATGAGTGGCTTCTTTCTTGCTGCTTTCAAGATTCTCCATTGTCTTTGGCTTTCCACTATTTGACTTACAGTGTATCTCATGTGGATCTCTTTAATTTTATCTCCTTGGAGTTAAGCTTCTTGGATGTGTGAGGTTTATGTCTTTCATCAAATTCAGGATGTTTTCAATCATTATGTCATTTAATATCTTTTCTATTCTTTTTTCTCCTGAGACTCTGATTTGCATGTTGGTGTATTTGGTTTTCCATAGGTACTTCAGATTGTGTTTCTTTTTCTTCATTCCTAATACTCCTCAGACTGGATATTTCAATTGCTTTACATTTGAGTTTGATGAATTTTTTTCCTTTTGCCTGCTTAAATCTGCCATTGGACTCCTTATTATGAATTTTTAATTTCAACTTGTATTTGTTTCCTTGGTCTGCCATAATAAAATACCACAGGCTAGGTGACCTAAGCAACAAAAATTTATTTTTTCAGAATTTTAGAGGCTAGAAGTCTGAGATCAAAATGTTGGCAGATTTGGTTCCTCCTGAGGCCTTTCTCTTTGGCTTGCAGGTGCCAACTTTTCACTGTCTTCACATTGCACGCATGCCTGATGTCTCTCTGTCCAAATTTCATTTCTTATAAGAATGCCAGTCAGCTTGGATTAGGTCCCAACCTAACAACCTCATTTTAATTTAATTACCTTTTTAAAGGCCCTAAATCCAAATATAGTCACATTCTGGAGTACTGGGGATTAGGGCTTTAACATAGCAATTTTGGAAGGGTACAACTCAGCCCATAATACAGCTGTTACACTTTTCAGCTCCAGAATTTCTATTTGGTTACATTTTATAATTTCTGTCTCTTTATTGCCATTGTTCTCCTGATTTTCTTTAGTTCATTGTCCATAGTTTTCTTTAACAATTTGAGCATATCCACGACAGTTGACTTTAACAGCTTTGACTAGCACTTAATAATGTCTGGAATTCTTCAAGGATAGTTTCTAATTCTTTTTTTCCTGTGAATGTACCGTATTTTCCTTTTTCTTTGTATACTTAGTAATTTTTGGTTCAGAACTGGATATTTTTAGTATTCTAATGTGGTAGCTCTTGGAATCAGATTCTTCCCCTCCTGGGGGATTTATTTTGTTTCTTGTTGATGGCTGCAGTTGTCTATATGGTGATTTTTTTCTAAACTGTTTTGCAAAGTCTGTATTCCTTGTTGCATGTAGTCACGGAAGTCTCTGTTGCTTTATCTATGTGATAGGCTGTGTCCTGACAGAGATTTCCTTAAATATTTGGGCCCAAAGAATGGGGAATGGTGTTTGTATTTTAAAATCTTCTGATGGATGCTACTGGGAAAACCACTGCAGCCTGAGGGGGCCAAGAAAAAGCTTGTGTGGGTTGGCCAAGATGCAAAACCCCAAATTTTTGGACAGTGTTGTTCTTGCCACCCTGGCATCAGCCAAGCACTCTTGGAAATTGGGCCACTGTCCTACAAATTGTGGCAGAGCTGAGGAATGGGGATTATTGCTGGTTTGCAGCATGCTGCTCTCTTAACGAGGTTTAGCAGCTTCTTCTTTCATCAAGCATTGCATTGGTTGCTGTAAGTGTCTGATCGGATTCCAGAGTTCAGAAATGGTTTATTCTGATCATTTTAACAGTTTACTAGTTGTTTTAGTGGAGGGATTGACACCTAAAGCTTCCTACTCCACCATTTTCTCTAACATCGCTTATGGCGTTTATTTTTATAGAACTGTTTTTAAAAGCCTTATCTCAGTCACATAAAATTCCACAACAGATATTTGAAATCTTGAGGAAAAGATGAGTTATTCAGTAAATAGTGTAGGAAAAACAGGCTTGCCATTTTGGAGGGGAAAGGAAAAACTGGATCCTAACCTTCTCCTTATACCAAAGTAAACTCTTTTTTTTTTTTTTTGTGGTACGCGGGCCTCTCACTGCTGTGGCCTCTCCCGTTGCGGAGCACAGGCTCCGGACGCAGAGGCTCAGCGGCCATGGCTCACGGGCGCAGCCGCTCCGCGGCATGTGGGATCTTCCCGGACTGGGGCACGAACCCGTGTCCCCTGCATCGGCAGGCGGATTCTCAACCACTGCGCCACCGGGGAAGCCCTGGGTAGGAATTTTTAAAGGATGTATATGATTTATTCTGATATATGTGCAGAGAAGTTTCTAGAATATACAGAAGTTTTTTAATGGTGATTTCCTTCCAGGGGAGGTGGGGGACTAGGAATAAATGATGGAGAGATTTTTTTTAACATCTTTTTTGTAAATTTTTTATGCGTGTGTTTTATTCCCCCCTTTTTTCAAATAGCTAAGATCAAAATTCTTTACTGATGAGATAAGAGAATCCAGATGTAGTTCTCAGAATTTACATACCTCTAGTCTCTATACATTTATGTAGTTAACTTTTCCTTTTGAAATTACAAATACCTAAATAATTTATTTCCTGGTCTTATTTTTTTGTTTGTTTTAAATTATTATGAAATGTTTTAAGAGCTATAAACCATAAATTAATACTTCATTCTAAAAACACTGCCTTACCTCTTAAAATTATTAATGACTTATCTGGTATTTTAGCATCTTCTTAGAAGAGGCAGTGATGTGATAGGAAAAATAGCATAGGCTTTGGAGTCATAGAGACCTAGATTTCAAATTCCAGCGTAATAAAAACTAGCTTTTATTTTAGCCTTAGGAAAGTTACTTGAAATAGTGAACTTAAGAATGTCAGTCCTCTACGTTTGCAGGATCGTTACAAAGATTAGGTGAAAAAAGATGTACAGTTCCTGGTATTGGGTTGGCCAAAAATTTCCATGTTACAGAGAAACCCAAACAAACTTCGGCCGACCCAATATATAGTAATTACTCAGGAAACATTAGTTTCTTCTCTTGGCATCTCTCCCTATCTCTGAAAGATAACTTTCAACCTTTGTTGGGTTATCTGCTTCTTTTATCTCATACTTAGAAAATCTGGTATTTAGCAATGTTTAGATATGGTATTAGACCTAGGTGACAAATAGCACCAATAAATCTTTTGAGTTTTCTGGTTTGTTTTAATTTACTATGGAATTATGGGGCCTGAGCATGCTGCAGAGTTCATCTCGTTGATCACTCTTGTTAGGAATTGTCTCTAATGCTTGACTCATCCCACAAAATATATTTACAGTAACGCCACAGGCAATCCCTTATTCTTTGTTATAACTTTATTTTCAGATTAAGTTCATTCAGTAACAGGGACAGTATTTACTATCCTCTTTGTTCTATAACTTTTTAAACAATTTGGAGATCAGCCGATAGAATACCTTGCCTTGCCATTTCGTTCTGCTTCACATTATGAGAAGCTCTTAAAGGGCTTAAATGCTGACAGCAACTAGAGAAACCCATATTGTTTGGGACCTAGGCGAGTTCACCCCTGTGGTGCTGAAGGACCAAAGGCCTGACTGTTCTGGCCCCACCTGTTCAGCCCCCTGACGCCTTAGTGGGTTCTAGCCTGGTGGTTTCCTTTCAGTTCCTTGCAGTTACCATGATCATTTCTGCCTGAGAGCCTTCACATGTGCTTTTCCTTTTTTCCACAATTCCTTCCTCACCCCAACTTGTCAAATATGGGTTGAACCTGAGCCCTCTTAAAAATTCTGTCGTTTGGAACAGGTATTGTGTTTGTTTTGACTAGAAATATTTACTTTGTTTTACTTGAGATTTATATAGCTTACAAATATCTCTGGATTCTATTTTCCCACTCATAGACACAGGCGGTATCAAGAGTTAATACCATAAAGAATGGTGGCTCGTTCCTGCTTTTGGCACACTCGCACCTGCAAGCCTTGCTCTGGGGAATGAATGCTCCACCCACCATGCCCACAGGCCAGGGGACTTTATGGAACTGTGGAACTTGTCTTAGTTTTCTTAGTGATCAATAAGTTTCTCTTTGGGCTGGAATTAGTACTAATTTTTCTTTCTCTTGTAGCACCAAACAAGATTTGTGATGAAATGGAGCCTGGAACAAACTCTTTTCGAGTAGAATTTCCTGATTTTTCCAGCACCATTCTGCAGAAACTGAACCAGCAGCGCCAGCAAGGACAATTATGTGATGTCTCCATTGTTGTCCAAGGCCACATTTTCCGAGCACACAAAGCCGTTCTTGCTGCCAGTTCACCCTACTTTTGTGACCAGGTACTCCTCAAAAACAGCAGGAGGATTGTTTTGCCTGATGTGATGAACCCCAGAGTGTTTGAGAACATTCTCCTATCAAGTTACACGGGACGTCTAGTAATGCCTGCTCCAGAAATTGTTAGTTACTTAACAGCTGCAAGCTTCCTCCAGATGTGGCATGTGGTAGACAAATGCACTGAGGTTTTAGAAGGAAACCCTACAGTCCTTTGTCAGAAGCTAAATCATGGCAGTGACCACCAGTCTCCCAGCAGCAGTAGTTACAATGGCCTGGTAGAGAGCTTTGAGCTGGGCTCTGGGGGCCATACGGATTTCCCCAAAGCCCAGGAACTGAGGGATGGAGAGAATGAAGAGGAGAGCACCAAAGACGAGCTGTCATCTCAGCTCACCGAGCATGAATACCTTCCTAGCAACTCGTCCACAGAGCATGACCGGCTAAGCACTGAGATGGCGAGCCAGGATGGGGAGGAGGGGGCCAGCGACAGTGCCGAATTCCACTACACCCGGCCCATGTACAGCAAGCCCAGCATAATGGCTCACAAACGCTGGATCCATGTGAAGCCTGAGCGCTTTGAGCAAGCGTGCGAGGGCATGGATGTGCATGCATCCTACGATGAGCACCAGGTCACAGAGTCCATCAACACCATGCAGACAGAGCACTCGGTCCAGCCCTCGGGAGTAGAGGAAGACTTTCACATCGGGGAAAAGAAAGTGGAAGCGGAGTTTGATGAACAGGCTGATGAAAGCAATTATGACGAGCAGGTGGATTTCTATGGCTCTTCCATGGAAGAGTTTTCTGGAGAGAGGTCGGATGGGAATCTCATTGGGCACAGACAGGAGGCTGCCCTAGCAACAGGCTACAGTGAGAATATTGAAATGGTAACAGGGATTAAAGAAGAAGCTTCCCACCTAGGATTCTCAGCCACCGACAAGCTGTATCCTTGTCAGTGTGGGAAAAGTTTCACTCACAAGAGTCAGAGAGATCGACACATGAGCATGCACCTTGGTCTTCGGCCTTATGGCTGTGGTGTCTGTGGTAAGAAATTCAAAATGAAGCATCATCTCGTGGGCCACATGAAAATTCACACAGGCATAAAGCCATATGAGTGTAATATCTGTGCAAAGAGATTTATGTGGAGGGACAGTTTCCACAGGCATGTGACTTCTTGTACCAAGTCCTACGAAGCTGCAAAGGCTGAGCAGAATACGACTGAGGCTAACTGAAAACAGGGTCTGGCCCTTGAGTGACAGGCACAAAAATACACTATGGTAATTATGCAAATCTGGGCACAGATGATGCGTGCTACTTGCTATTATGAGAGAAGCTTAAAAAAAAGGAAGATATTTCTGAAAGACCAGCTCTAAGTAGGCCAATTAAAAAATCTTAATTCTTCAAATTTGTATGTTCCAGGCCTGGAGTGGGTCATGGGGATAAGTTAGCCCACCTCACACCTGGCAAGGTAAACCTTCAGGCCCATTGTGAATGAGGCAGGTGGACTTGGTGATAGAGACACCTGCACTTTGAATTGGACTCCAACCCACCAGTTCCATTTCAGGTGGCAGCAGTTTTTGATCACTCATTATTACAAGGTCATATTGGAATTTTATTTTGCTCTTACTATAGATACTTAGGTAATGTGGGTTTGTTTTGGTAGCTGCTTCACTGAATGAAATGCTACTTATGTAATAGCTACAGATAATGTGATTCCTAGGATACTAAGTTGATTAACAGAGCTCTCTTACCTGGGTTTATTCTTTCTAAAGGGTATTTTAACCAAAACTATGGAGATACTAAGAGGGTGACATTCTAAGTAAGAAACAAATAACTTATGGTACAAGCTTCAAATTCTGTAAGATGCCACTGTCACAATGTGTTTCAGACTCTTGATAAGTCAGAGTTTTATATTTTAGTACTAACATTTAGTTTAAACAACTGTTTGTAATTGTAATTCTCTAGGGTGCCAGACATAGGTATTTCTAACTGGTTTGCTGTCCCAAATCCTGTTTAATTGTAGCATCCACACAGTGGGATCTGCTCTGTGGCTAGTAGACATCTAGCCTGCTTTGACTCTCCGACCACGGTACCATTGGCTGCTCCAGCCGATTCACTCTGTCTTAGATTACGGTGCTTCCTGAAGAGGTCAGTCAATGACCACAGTTACTGGGAAGGAGCCAGAAGTCACGGCTGAGAGTTACCTGTGAACTTCAGGAGCTAATAGAGTGCTACAGTGACACTCCAACTGAGAGTAGCCGAGTAGCAGAATTTTGAGTGTCAGGTTATACTTGGGTGGGGCAAGTTGTGGGGTACAATTACCCAAGAAAAGAGGAGTCTTGAAAATACACTGGTGGGGGAGATACTCGTAGAGGGGTACACTGAGCTAATCCTCCTGGCTCTTTAGGAGTGCTGGAATGTGTTTTAAAAGGCAGAAAGAAAGAGTCCTAATTTTAGGAAGTAGTCCACAGATTCATGCTCTCATATTATAGATAAAGCTGCGTAAGTTTACAAGTCCACATAGCTATATCTACCAAAAAAAACAAGAAAAGCAGCTATTCTGAGACCTTTTCTGAGGATCACTCAGAGGTTTTAGGTTAAAAAAGAAGCATGTTCAGGATGTTTTAAGCTGTGTAACATACCTGAAGTTGTCACCAGGGTAGGGACAGGGTGCTACTGTTATGTTAACTTTTCCGTAAACTTACCGGCTTATTATTTCTTAGTGGAAACTTTTTTCCTTAAAATAAAAATAACTTTTCTTGGATTTGGGGTGAAGTTTTGTTCTAAAAGTTTGGCTTTGCTCTAAAGTGAGAGACTCTGCTGGCAATGGCCTCCGATCCTCAAGCTCCTACCATCAAGGCATTTACTTGTTAAACGTTGTTTGGAAAGGGGAAAGGAAGACTTACTTACCAGTTAACTCTTGTAATCGGGTTACAAAACAGGGATGTATTCATTAACACTGTATCATTCTCGATATATAAAAAGCACTTTGTATTTAAAACTTTATTATAAATATATATATATATTGATTTTCTAACCTAGAAACTAGATATTACCTCTTGGTTGTTTGCCACATTAATATCTTCTTCTCTTAGTGTTGAAACTTCAGTTAACAGTCATCTCTGTGTACCTAACAGAGAATATAGAAGTGACTTACAATCAAGCTCAGTTGCTCCTTCTCTTTTTCTCACGTTAGAAGCAGTGGGTTTTAGGTAGGATCCTAGCCTTTATATGTGAGGAGAAATTGTTGTATTACTCCTACTAATTTCAGTACTAAGGCAGTGAAGTCATTTTGTTCTGCCAAAAGCTGATCACCCTCTCCCACGGTTATCAGCAAACCATTTTCTGCCTCTTAGGAAGGTTTGATGTGCTGGTTTCTGTTAAAGATTCTATTCAAATGAATGTTAGGACACTTGGGAAGAAGAGTCTGAGAGGTAAAATAAAAATATTCTGGAAAAATCATGGTCCTTCAATTATGTTGAGATCAGCACAGCACCCCGTCATGAGTAATGGTGAGGAAGAGCTCTTGTTCAGCCAGGACTACTGGGCAGCTCTTCGGTGGTAGTTTTGGAAGCAGTCAGTTGTGCTGGGACTTATTTAATGTGTTATGAAGAGAGGGATATCTTTTATTGAACTCCTTATATGTACATCAGCTACTAAATGTAGAATATAAAATGTAAGTTCCTCACATCTGCAGTTTTAAGCTTTTTATGATAGTGGGGTTTTTGTAAAAATTAGAGTTGCTAATCAGGTCAGCCAGAGCCTGTGAGGTGGCTGGGCATCTGAAGTGCTGGCCATGTTCAGAGAGGCGGGGGGAAGGGCATTGCCTTAGTTTGGATGTTAAAAGTGAATGTTTATAAACTTTGCTTTTAGGATTAGGAGATCATACTGTATTACTACCTTTTTTTTTTTTCCTGCCCACCCTGAGTTGGATAGATAGTCTCTCTCCTTACCCTCAGTACAGCTTTAGAAAATCTTTATCCTTCCCATTGAGTTTGGATAGCAGGGGGTTAACATTTCCAAACAGTCTTTCAGGGATCTTGTCAATGGCCTACAACCAAGGTATTTGTCCCCTACTTTGAGTCTTAACTGTGGTTTTTCTCCATTCCCAGTGGGACAGGGCTTCAAGGCACCACCAGTGGTATTTAATATTAGTACTTATGCTATGCCTTTAATTTTAGATACACACATTGCAATAATCCACTTGGTAAAGTAGTTATCACCGTCTAACTGAGGAAGGACTACGATAGCCTTTCCTCTACTGTGGAGGGTTGTCCTCTGGCACTCTCGGACCCCAGCCTGTTGATTCTGATTTCTAGATCTCACATTCCTCCAGTCTCTTCTTTTGGCCACTACTTTCAAAGAGTCTGCCCAAAAGGGTCTCCTCCGTTCTAGTGGGCATTTGCTGAACTAAATTGACCCTAAGCTGACTTCTAGCTGTTTGGGAAAGCTGCTTAGTCTCAGTGGTCTTCCCACGGAGGCACACACCTCCTCAAGCTGCTGTAGAAGTGAAGTTGGGGCAGAGCAGAAGCAACAACACTGTGCTTTCCCTGAGGAAGAGGATTTGCTGCAGCCCCCTGGGGGAGGGTGGAGAGATTGCCATCCCACCAAAGCCAGGTGTTTGCTTTTATAAGGTCTCCGATAATTAGGAATACTGAAAACCAAGCAACATATATCCACGGCCTCACCCTCAGCCGTCTGTGCCACACTAATTTTGTGATTTAGGTTGCTTTCATGGGTGACTAACTTTATTCAGTGAAACCAGGGTGTGTGTTTGTTTGGGTTTTTTCTTTGCTACTTATGTGTTTAAAGGTACATGTTTCTTATTTCAAATCTCTACTGATAGTGCCCTATGGGAAGATGCTGGAACACATTTTGCAAATGTGACTTTTTTTTTTTTTTTAGTTTTGCTTGAAGCCTGTGTCATAATGTCAGTTGCTGCTGCCTTCTTTCCTTTTATGAGGTTCCCAATGTTTCTTCTAGAAAATTACTTTATTTATGCAAGTCAGGTGACTCTTAGACCCAAAACCATTTGATGATAAATAGATTATCATTAGGTGCATATCTTATTGATATTTTGTGAAATGTTATGCCTGTGTTGCAAAAGTTGAATAGTTTTGTCTTTATATATTGCTGTCTTCAGTGTACAGCATGGTTTTACTTAATTGAATGTTACTGTTTAATATTTTCTTCTTATAGAAGAGACCACGGCCTTTTGTATGACATGTTTTAATAAATGTTATCTGTCAACTTTGTAAAAGTTTTGTTTTTCACTGTGGATATATGACCACATATCTTTGTTTTCATTCTGGCTTTTGCCACCTGAGAATAAAAGTTATATCGTGGCCTTTTGACAAGTAAATGCCAAATAGACAGCCCGATCAAATGGGTAGCGAGTGATCATTTGCTGTGTCAGGCATTTATGACGATTAACTCACTTAAACCCCCACCAGCCCCATCAGGGATTTAGGTGTGCTGGTTATTCTCTGTTTGCTCCTCCAGATTCCCTCCCCACCCTGTGCTTCGCTTTGGAGACTTGCCCCTATGGACCCGTCCTTCTGGCTTCTGGTTAGGATCTACCAGAGACACGCTGGGAGGAGCTAGGCGGATGGGAGGAGCAAAAAGGCAGGGCATTCACTCTCCCGGCTCCTTTCTGCCAGGTGTGGGTGGACAGCAGATGGGCTCCTCTGCCTAGGCCCCAGCTCCTGTCAGGCAGCTTCAGGGCTGGGTAGCAACACCCTTCTCTTGTCCTTTCAAGCTGAGGGTTGGTCTGACTCCCTGTTTTGCCGGCCCTCGGGGGCTTAAGTGTCCTCATAGGAGTTCCTTAACCCCCTGCCCGTACCCTTTGTAAATAGTCCCTTACGAAACTCTCCTCAGTCCCCCCAGCTGAGTATGGATCTGTTTTCCTGCCAGAACCCCAGATGATGCCTTGGGTATACTCGTTTCACATGTGAGCCTGCTGTGATTCAGAGGAGGTAGGTCTGTTACCAAACGTGGTTCTGCGACTGTGGGGTGGAGCTGAGATTCAAAAGCAGTATTTCTGGCTACAACACACGGAGGTGGTTTTTCCACTGCTCCGCAATGCCTCCATGCTCTTTAGTTGGGTCTCTGCTTCACCTCACTTTCCCCTCCCCTACCCCCCTCCCTCTCCCCCCCGCCCGCCAAGAAAACCCTCAAGAGGCAGCAATAGTGCTCTTTAAAAGTGCCGCAGGCACTGTGGGCCCCACGTATTTCCTAACAACAGCTCATTACCAGAGACACTGCTTGTTTTAGACCAAACTTAACCATCTTCCCACACAAACCTTCTGTTACCACTGTTTGTTGTGAGGGTTTTTTTTCCCCTCCCCACTGCTGATTTTGAAGCCAGCTACAGATTGCCTCAGCTAGCTTAGCCATTCTCTGTATGGGAAGAAGTCCAAAAGAACCATTTCTGCCCTTTTTTTGAGGTGGGGCTGGTCCACCCTGAGCAAGGGCAAGCAGTTCAGGCGCTGCAGCATGGTGACCCCTCCAACCCCTACTTTTACCCTTCCTGGGTACCCTGCTGAGGCCTCTGGTTACCTGCAGTCCAGCCCACCTAGGAAGCATGTTTTCCCATACAGCTCCTGCAGGGGCAGAGACCTCTGTGTGTGAAGATGAGAAGCACCGTTTCTTATTGAGAGAAAGGAAAAAGATGAAGTGGCTCATTTGTATTTGGGAACAGAAGTGGGGTGGAATGTGAGGGGTGTTATCCAGATGGAGCATGTAACACCTGTGCAGTTTATTTAGATTTCCTCATAGTTAGATCAGGGACTGCTTCCCACCAAACCACCGAAGCATTTCTTGAGAACAGTCTCCGCGCCTGGGCACCTTGGAGGGTGTACAGCTCCAGAATTTGCCCACAGTCAATGGACCAGTTAGCAGGTCAGCAACAGGAAATGAGGTAAGCTTGTTGAACTTATTCTTTCTCAGTGCAGAACATGAAAGATAAGAACTCTGTACCCTTCCATCTCTATCTTGTGTTCTTTTTAAGAAAACTTGCTCAGTGTCCTGTGTTTAGAGTATGGTGAATGAAGATAGGAACAAATGGCATTTTTTTCCCATAATGAGAAATCAGAAGGGGAGTGAAGGTGGAGAGAGAAGTCTTATAGTCTTTTTCTGAACTGGTTTTACTAGTTCGAATCAAAACAACCATCTGATTTTATAATCTTCCATCACTTTCTTGTCCCACTGCAAGTAACTTGATGCCATTACAGGAGAGTCACAGCTGTCCTTCAAGGGAGTATGTGGGCGCTATAAAACCAAGATAGTTCATAAGCAGTATTGTAGGTAAATGAACGTTATAAAAATAGTGGGTTTTAGACCGTAGAAATTGTGCGTTCTATTTTTTTCTTCCTCATATTCCAAAATAAAACAGTACTAAAGCCATTAAATGTTTTTATAACTTAATGAGATACTTGTTACTCCCCAGAGTATAATAGTCTGTCTAATATAATAGCTAACCTTTATTGATAGAGGCTAAAGGCTGCCTCTAGAACTGCCCCTGTCTTGTTAATTTGGGGTCATCCATGCTGGGATAAAATCTCACTTGTTAGGGTTCTTTGAAAAGCTCCTCAGCTGCACAGCACTCCACTCATGGTGAATGGACGCCAATCTGTAAACGCTCCTAGAATTCCTGCAGGATCTGGCTGAATAGAAATTGAAGGCTTTAAAATGATAGCAGTGACCTTGAACCAGACTAGAAAGGATTACTTTTTTACCTCATTTATATAGTGTGTCATGATGTGTGAAATATCTTTTGTCTGCTCACAATATGAAGATACAGAGAATTTTTCTTGGAGAGTTTTTTTTTTTTAATGCAGTTCTATGTATTTATTGGGCTCTGAACACCCACTCAACCCACTGAACACTGTACCTACTTCAATAGGTGTAAGAAGAATTGAGGTTGCAGACTATAAATAACAGCCCTAAGTGAAGGTCCATTGCATGCTTAACATATGCTAAGTATTTAACTTGCATTAACTCATTTATTCCTCATAACAGTCTGTTTCTCCCAGGCCACCTTATGTAGCAGGAAAGGATGACAGCTTCCTATTCTGCTGGGGAGATGCTTTTTCTTTCCTCCTCAGAAAAAACCCTCTCTAAGGCCTTACCTCCTGGGCCAGGAGGGATGTCTGTGTCTGAGATATGCACAGTTGTGCCTCTCCACCTGCGGGGCACTGAGCATGGCTTCTAACGTCGGGCAGCAAGGACCTAGGCCAGATTATCCTGGTACACTTAGGTGGTGGGTGACTCACTGGATGTCCCTTAGGTTCGTGCACTTTGCTGTCTTTGGAGAAATAGAGACTCCATCCAGAGACTACTCCAGGCCTGGCATCAGTAGCTCACCCTGCTTGAACTCCTAGGGTTCAGGAAATAATGTGAAGAAATTAACCCCAGGAATGGAGAGTCCAGTGATTTTCAAACTGGTAGAAAATTCCCCTCAAGGCCTATGCCAAGAAAAGGGGAGGGGAAAGGAGCATGACCCCCCTCCACCTTCCCACCAGAGCAGCTTTAATTTCACCTAGTACAATCAACCAACTGCTTGCTCCTTTTTTTTTTTCTTTTTGCGGTACGCAGGCCTCTCACTGTTGTGGCCTGTCCCATTGCGGAGCACAGGCTCCGGGCGCGCAGGCTCAGCGGCCATGGCTCACGGGCCCAGCCGCTCCGCGGCATGTGGGATCTTCCCGGACTGGGGCACGAACCCGTGTCCCCTGCATCGGCAGGCGGACTCTCAACCACTGCGCCACCAGGGAAGCCCTTTTTTTTCTTTTTTTTTTTTTTTTTGCATGCTTGCTCCTTAACAGAGTTTACATTTATGTGGGCCTACTGATTTCCGCACTGTTGTAAGCACTTTTCATGGGCTGACCCTTCACCTTCACACCCACCTTGTGAGGCAGGTGCTAATGCCATCGCTGTCCAGCAGGAGGACACTGACAACAGCCAGGATTCACACCCAGGCAGCCCGAGTCCTGGGCCACTAAGCTAC